>NC_140947.1:143776733-144406733 GCF_014529385.1 Adiantum capillus-veneris
CAATCACATTTGCTTTCGCCTTGTAGGCCTATGGCCTTATGCACATGTGTGTATGCCATGAGCAAGCAAGAGAGCTTGTATGTCTTGAAGTTTGGCTCTTGAAACACGTTGATTGCAAGATATGCCCAACATGGTTTTTGCAAGGAAGTCGGTAGGAGGGGGGACATGTTAGATGTAATGTATTTTGTTAAAAACAACGCCAATAGGTAGGATGAAAAGGGGGATTTCTTTAAGGCATTCAAAATGAAAAGTAGAGTCAAGGTGTATATGTGGGTGAGTAAGGATCTAGGCTCTAACCCCGGAGGGCATCTTTTCTATTCAATTTCTACTTTTAACTACCCTCAAAAAAAAGATATTTTTAAAAATTTTAATACTCACAACTGTGCGTGCAGATGTCCTAATAACTTAGTAAAGAATAGACAATAAGCCTCAAGCACTACATGTGCCTTTAGGGGACAACAATTCAAAAATGGGGTTGTAAAATTCCCAAGAAAGAGACTTGGATTGTTCCTTGTCTAGAGATTCCAACCAAGGATCAGTGGTCCACTCACCCCTACCAGATACCACCCAAGAGACTTATGCAACTTATTATATATTCACATTGAATTGAGCTATAACAATGGTTCTCTCAAAGGTGCAAAGGTTTTAGATGTTCCAAATGTGCTTCAGATAGCTAGCCACCCTTCAAATTTAAGGGTTGTTGTTCATCCCATGGTAGGATGAAAAGGGTAATTTCTATAAAAGGCCTTCAAAATGAAAAGTAGAGTCACTCTTCAAATTTGAGGGTAGTTGTCACATAGGATGCAATGGGGAGTTTCTCTTAAGGCCTTCAAAATGAAAAGTAGATGTCTAGACCGGGCTATTGGCCAATTTGTCCTACTCCACCACATGCGTGGCAATTTGTTGATAAAGAGAAATGGGGTGAAGAGCGAAACTTCTTTTTTTGTTCTCTCTCTCTCTCTCTCTCTCTCTCTCTCTCTCTCTCTCTCTCTCTCTCTCTCTCTCTCTCTCTCTCTCTCTCTCTCTCTCTCGTTTTCTCGTGCCAAGATGGGTAGCTATGATAGCTCATCTCCTTTGTAGGTGTGGTCTATTGCCAACTTGATACTACAACACATACTCAAAGAAATAGCATCTGCTACCTCTCATCTGATGGACTTATAATCTCATTGAAACTCTTATTGAATGCTTCTACCTCCATGTATACTATACAAACTTGAATGATAGAATGGAGGAAGAGCAAGTGTCTAAGAGAGAGCTCACAATTGTACAAGTGCATGCAAGTACATGCATGCACACATAGTTCTTGTATTGTAGATACTCATGCACAACACTTACTTTTGTGCACACTTTTTGTGCCTATGAGTGAGAATATAGGGAGAAAAATGGAAATTGGACTTGTCGTGGAGTAGAATTTACACTTGTGTGTATATTTTTGTGCCTATGACTGAGAATATAGGGAGAAAAATGGAAATTGGACTTGTCATGGAGTGAAACATACACTTGTGCATGCATTTTTGTGTCTATGAGTGAGAATGTAGGGAGAAAAATGGAAATTGGACTTGTCATGGAGTAGAATAGACCCCACCCAAAAGTATGCACCAATTCTTAGGTCAAATTTTGAATCATTTGTTGATAGTTTCCCTCTGTGTGTAGTATATGTGTGATGTATGCTCTGTTTTGTTTTGTATGCAAAAAAGGCGTGCAACCACCTTGGATTTCCTTGAATCTCCCATTGTTAGTTTGACTTAACACTCGCTGTGCAATATGTGATGTTTCTCTTTGTCCAAGGTCAAAGCTTTGCTTCACGTATCTTCTTCTAAACGTAAAAAATACCCTAATTGGAAGGATAGCTTCATACATGATTTTCACATGAACGATCACGTACCTCAATAATGTCCTCAAGGTTTCTAGCCTTGCATCTATGCTCTAAGTGGTTGGCTAAAGAACACATATGACTGCTAAAGCCATTTCACTTACAGTTTATTAGACACTTCTTTCTAGCCTTCAACGCTAGCAAAACCCCTTGTAAAGTGTTAAGGGGCTATAATCAAAACTATATATACTCTTTTCTTATATTTAGATTCCTATATATGCTTTCTACATTTGCCAACCCTTGGTTGACTCGACTTTGGACTATCAAAGCATGTAGCCATGCGACTCCATTAGTAGTCTCCACAATTGCACTCAACCATGTATATAGGATCCTATCATTGTGAAGCACTTGCAAGTTGGATGTTGACCAACCACAGAGAAGGCAAGGTGCCATGCAAGAGGGAGAGCAATGGTTGCATCACACACACACACACACACACACACACACACACACACACACAATATAAGATAGCACTTATCCTACAGTACTCTATCTGGTATAGTAACAAAGCTATAACATTTTTGTAAATATGGCATTTTTTGTGTATATATATATATATATATATATACATTGAAAGACCCATCATGCCACAAGATGCTATGCTGTTCAATGCCAAGGGCAGTCGGTAAGTCAGGTAGCTTTAAGTTTCTCTTTTGTACTTATTCACTTTTGCAAGAATTTTCACAATGCCAACTTGTCAAGCAAATGTTGCTTTTGTCAAGCAATGTTTGGCAATAGATGACACTTGATAGCTAATCTATAGATGCTATCTCTATCAATATTAAGCAATCTCATGATTCTCAATAAGTTGTACGATTTGGCAAGGTTAATTCTTTTCTATTTGGACACATGTGTGTCAATAGGAGCATGTTAGCTATGAGCACTCAGGTTGCATTTTGTCTCATCTTTTTGGTGAACTTATGAAAAGCAAGGCTTCATTTCAAGGAATTTTTCATAGAAGTTTCCAAAGTTTTGAATATGCTATTAGCATATAGACTTCGGGAAACTTGATTGAGTGTCTATCTGATTTTCTCTTGGAGGTCGGTACGACCCATGCCATGATGGCATGCATGGCACATCCGATGTCTCTCACTTTCTCATCATACATGGCTATAAGCCAGGGTCAAGCAATGGCCACTCGTCTAAGAGGGGCAACAAGGCTAGTCAATTTCAGGTTATACTTGTTTTTCTGTAATTTAAACTTTCAGCTCAAAAGATTTCTTTACTGTGCAACGCAAAGTGCTTTGTCAGACTTCATGTGAATCAAGGCTTCTCTTATGTGTCAAGATATTATCAATTGACTTCAAATCAAGGATAATGGCACATATATTTGGCACTAAGTGGATATAAGTTCACAATTGAAGTTTGATAACAATGTATTGTGATGTATCCATGCCAATGTAATCATGCAAGGCATGTATAGCAATAGCTCACAAGGTTGAGACTGTTATTGAAGCCAAAGGCTTACCAATCCCTTTTTTTGGTAATTATGCATGGTATGTGAATATGATGGCAATATAGCCACCCCATCTTTGTATATGCTTCCACAATATCATCAGCTACTCTGTCTATGAAGATTTGAGATTGGTGAGATGCACTTCTGATCGTTGTATATGTATACAACGGTGAACACTTTACATTATTGGTTCTATGCACAAGGTGTAACCAATCCCACTGACGGTTTTTATGGGTAGAAAATAGGCATGGCCTAGCTATCAAACAAGGGATTCATGGGAAGACATGAATACATTAAGAGATCCTCCACACAAGTAGTCTCTTTTGTAAACACCTGAGAAAATCTAGTATGACTATTTTCTTTGAGGGTATTTGCCATCTTTCTCCTCTGTCATGGAGGGAGAAGATTCTATCACGACTTAGTTGTGAATAAGATTCCAACTGAAGAAGAGTTGTTGCTTATTTTCAACACTAATTAGGCCTCTAGGAGTGGCATTTTCAAGGGTATGACCCTGTTAATACATTATTACTACATAGATGTTGAGCATCATGATTTGAGATTAGCACAGTGGTACTTTCAAGGAAAGAAGTACACAATCTACCAAGGGTTAGTGGACAAATTCAAAATTTTTAGTTGATTCCAAACACTTTCAACCACAGTGGACTATGTTCGTCATCTTGGATGCTAGTTTGAACAGTGTCCATGGAAAGTCTAACTAATCGGTTTGACATTGTAGAAGCTAACCAAGGGGTTTGGATTGCAAAGACAATACACAGGGTTACTAGTTCCTATTGCTTGTTTTTCACTAATCTTTTCTTTAGTGTTTAACTTATAAACGATAAGACATCTTCAAGGCTGGTTTTATGGTAAGGCACCTTCCCAATTGCATTGTTTAAGTTTGCAAAGTGAGCATAAGTAAACATAAGAACGTTATGTTCAACCTCCAGGTACATATATGATTTGGTTTATTTCCATTTTTGAATATGATTTGTTTGAGTTTTTCAAGTTGGATGAATGAGCTTGAATGCTTTCATCCATTTTTGCTCTTGAGAGAGATGACAAGGTCATGTAAGAGCCAAGAATTTTGGGTCATAGTGTCCAAAATACATTTTTGCATTACACAGTTATGGACCGACTTGTAAGGATTTGATTTGGCACATGTTGTCACATGGGATACAACATGGTCTAAGAACTCAAGGAGTTCGGTTTAGCCGGTGTGGAGCAAGGTTAATGAGGGTCCCTCTCACACACATCGCAGTGTGTTTGCAATTACCTCCACACACAAGTACATTTTGTACTTGAAGGATGTTCTTTTTGCAAACATTCTTATTTGAGAAATATACCACATGTGGAGAATATGAGTCTCTAGGACTGACACTGGCGCCCGCTATTTCAAGTATGTGTCATGACAAAGTCCCTAGGTGTTGGTCAAATCCGTTTTTAAGACCATTTACGCATGTCGTATTAGGAACAATTTCAGTGGCAAGAAATTTTCTTGCGACTTTTTAAGGTACAAGTGTTGTTAAACAACTTGAATGGATAGTTGTTTATACATGTAGTAAGGCTCTGTTCTATTGACGAACATGTTTCATTGGTACCTAAGTGTGATTGATTTTCACATTTTATTATGGTCCAATTTCAGGCCAAGGACACAAACATGGATATGCAGGTTTATATCTGTTTTTGCTAAATGCATGCACACTAGGTGTTATGGGCCCTAGTGTTTAGCAAGTTGGAGTGGCATGCATATTCATGACATAGATCTAACAATCACCAATAGAGGTCATGGCTCGGTTTAAGTGCTTGTGGATCTTTCAAGTTAACCAAGATGGTTAGTCCTTGCTTACCAGTCATATGGGAAGATTGTTTGTAAACTCTGGGGAAACCCACTTCAGTACTGTCGTTTATCCAAAGGGGATAGCTAGATTACAAGTGTAATCTTGTGCTAAAGGATATGCAAAGAATGTACGTTAGCACCAAGCAATCCAATTACAAAGCATGTATTTCTCTAGTTGGAGTTTTCTAACCACAAGGTCAAGCATGTTTGTGACTAGGTTTAGTCTCTTCATGTGTAAGTTGGGTTCTCAACCTTGAATACTAGTTTTGGTGGGGTTGTTTGTTGATCCAATAAGATACCAAGTCTAGGACTTAGATTTTGATGATGAGTTACGTCAGCCAATTACTTTCTTGGAAAGTGAAAAGAGGTACTCTTTGCGGTACATCTTTGTTGTGATAACTTGTTTAGCATGCTCATGTGTCTTCTAAACGGAGTTTAGACGCTATGTTGGATATGCTCTGGTTACACAAAATGGTTGAAAAGGGACGACAATGTGAAAAATCAAGATGTTTTCTTGATTTCATTGAACCTCCTACTAAACTGTGTTTCGGTCCAACAAATAGCTAGATCCATGAAGGATGCCACTGTTGAAAATATTAGTGTTCTTATGAAGAAACAACCACTTTTGTTTTCGAGGACAAAAATGGTTCTCCAAGGGGGGAGTAATGTAGTGCCAAGGGCAAATCCAAGGAAAGTCACGGACTCAGGCCAAGGGCCGTCTGCTTGGTGCGAACAGGGAGATTCTAAGTATGGCGGGCCAAAGGCCTATATAACGGGTGGTAGGGCAATGAATCTCCACAGCAATTTCCTCAATCTCACACCAAAGACTTGAAAATGAGCACATATATACAGAGTTGAGATACAAAACATCGTATTTATTAATAAGAGAAAAATTTGCACTAGTTATAAGCTTTGTTAGTAATACATCATGGGAATGCAATGTCCTTACAAATTAGGCCTTTTCCTTTTCTAAATTTATTTCCCACCACCTCTAAGCTTAGAAGTTTGAACACTCACTGCCATACCCACCATTTCAACTAGCAAACTCATGCATTTACTTTTGTCTTCAAAATCTCAAGCCAAACAATTTGCCGGTTTCCTTCAGAAGTGTGGTTGAGCATAGGCCGCTAAGTGAATGGTTGATCTGCTTTCCATAGCCAATAGTTGGAGTTGGTCTTAGTTCTTCATTGGAGGTGAGGTTGCGTAGGAACAAGCAATGGGGAACTTCCAAGATGCTATACAAAGTGGCTCAAGCCCATTGCACTTGAAAATTTCATTGGAAATCCAAGACTGCCAAATTGGTTCTTTCCTTGGAATATTAAAATGCAATTGTTGTTGATTCAGTGTTGATGCCGAGGGTTTGTGGGAAAACCTATTGGATTTTCATTTCATCTCATAATGTAGCCGTTTATAAGGTTGTCGAATGTGATCCGTAAATTACAAGCTCTTTGACACCAAAGCCTCACCTGTGGCGCTTGAAGTCCATCACAGCAACAAGCCTTGGCAATAAGTTGACACTTCGCAAACAAAAATGTCCATTGTTGCCATCGCGTACACAAAGTTGCCCAACCGATCAATTTCCCTTCGCGTTTAGCGTTTTGACACGCTGTCTGACAAGGTATTGTTGCTTTTGTTGGCATCACAGGCACAAAATATTTCCAACCCAGGCATCGAAGCCCAGGGCACACCACCACTTGACAAGCTTGAACTCCCGGTGCTCAACTCCCCTAGCCCAGCGTTTCAAAACGCCGCTACAGTGGTTGTCTACCTTGCTAGTGTCTGCTTGGTGAATTCTCTAACCTTGCGCTGGTAATGTTGATCCCTTTAGTAGCAAAACACAGAAGCTTCTCTGGCAGTGGTCAATGAGCATAAGATTACCTCCAAAGGCTCTACGACGACGGACAACTGCCATGAAAGGAGCGCCTCATAGAACGTTGCAAAAAAAAAAAAGATGCAGTATTTTCAAAGAAAAAGTCGATGCCTGAGCCACTTTTCCTTAGCATTTATAAATGCTAGAGGAAAAACTCTAGACAAGGGTTTGTCCTCACCGCTTCTTCCTCTTCTTCTCGGGTTCTCTTCTCCGGATCCTACACCTTGCTCCACCAAGGCTCTAATACCATGTCAAAGTCGATGATGCGAAAGCATATAGTAGAGAGAGAGAGAGAGAGAGAGAGAGAGAGAGAGAGAGAGAGAGAGAGAGAGAATCTCTACAACCTTGGCAATGAAATAACTGATGTAAATACAATGGGGGACTGAGGGTTGCTTATAGTGCAACCTCAATAAATTGCCCTACCTAGACTTTGAGAAATAAGTAAAATAAATACCTAGAACAAAATCTAAATAATGGGATCACATTGGGAAGTTCACTTGAGATGCCAAAACTCTAACATCAACATCACACTCTAAGTTGGGTCCCTCTCCCTTAAATGTTGGGGGTTGGACTTGTTTTAGCAAAAAAAAATCTTGCATAGCCGTATATAGGCTACTTGTGTAGACATTAACTTGGGAATAGATAGTGAAGTTTAGAGCTAGATGGCGATCTTGTTCACTTATGGCCAGACAACTTATCTCATACTTTCACAAATAGAACTTCAGTGAAGAAAATGATTCAAGCAGCAACCATACTAATTCTATTCAAATGTACATGGAATAAAATACCCATGAAAAAAACCCACCATAATACAAAAGCTCATACAACCCATGAAAATCCTACTATATACAAAAGTAGCATCAATCATATACCAAAATTATGTAGACTATGGGTAGATCAGACATAGGATCAAAAGAATTGTAACGTAATTAGGCTAATAACATTGGTTGTAGCAGAATTAAAGTGATAATAGTGAGCATTTCATTAAGAGAATTCCTAATGAAGATAGAGAGAGAAAGCTTGATTAAAGATAGCAACATAAACATTACACCTAGCTAGCTTAGCATGAACAATACTTGTAAAAGAGAGAGAGAGGAATGGAGAAATTGACAACAATTGAGGACTGGATTTGTTTGGAGCCGGTTCCCCCTCCAAAAGACTTTTGTGTTGTATGTTCTCCCATAAAGAGAGACTTGGTACACTATAATCTTTCTGTTCCTTAAGACCTTCTTGATGCCATAAAGGCGGAAAGCTTCATGCACCAATATTATGCTTAAAACAACAATTAACTTACTTGCAATAAACAAGAACTCGTCCCTGGACTCAATCTCAAGACCTCAAACACCTTCAAAGGTGGAGAGAGCTGGCAAGGAGTGAGGGAAGTGAAGAGGAAGAAGATGTAACATATGAGAAAGAAGTATTATTCTTGCATATTATCACTCTTAGAGCATAGCTTAGCATAGTAATGGAGATTGAGAAGATGATGAGCATGCCTTGAAGCTTGACTCTTGCTTGGATTTGCATTCCATAGCCAAGAGATGTTGATGTAGGCTCTCTACTTCTCAAGCTTGGAGAAGGAGATGACTTTTTGCTTAACACACAATGAGAATGTGTGTATGAGGGTTCGTGGGCTACAAATGAGCGAGAGGGTCAACCTAGCTTGAATACAGAAGCTTCAAGCTTATTGGCTCAAGCCCGGAGCTACCCAATGGGAGACCCATATCATTTCAAGAAAGGAGTGTAGCATTGTGACAAGTGTCCTTCTTTCCCCCTTTCAGAGAGTGTTTAATTCATTAATTAAATGAAGCTAAATTCTTATTGGCTCTCATGGTCAACTGGCCAATTAGGAGTTAAGCTTGCACATGGTCTGCTCAATTCTCATTGGACCCCTTGATACACTGTCCATTAGGAATAAAGGAGGTCCTAAGCTTCATTGGGGGCAACATGGCTAGGAGCTTAACATGTGTCCTATATGCCTTATGTGAAAAGATGACTCTTGGTGAGTGTGTGTGTGTTCTCTCTCATCGCCCTACAAGAAGGGCTTGCCCTTGCAAGTGAGAGATCCACTTGGCCATTTGCACCCACTAGGAGACCTTAAACCATAAATTCAAAGGTTAAAATTACCTAGCATTGGCAATAGACTAGCCCAATGGTCTGGGCCCTAAGGACTTTTAATACTAACCTTTGGAGGCTTTAATGAAGCTTAGCCTAAGGTCTTTCCATTAAGTGTACATTGCTCTTTGGTAGACCTCTCCACATTTGGACCCTTATTGAGATAAGCTTATCCTCTTGGTCCCCTACTAAGAATAGATCTGGCAACACATATCCATATCCTAACTCTTGTTCCCTTTTATCTTCCCATAATAAATGATCAGTTTAGTATGAGAAAACCATTTGGGATAGATAGATATTATATTTTATGACATTACTTCTCTCTTGAAATCATACTCGTCCTCGACTATGAGGTAGAGAAGGTAAAGCCTAGTCATTAGTCCATGGTTTCCTAGCAGGTAAAGGATCCCTTTCTGCCCTATGACATCATTCCTGAATGTATGACTAATCCATTTTGTGCTTGAGAGACTCAGCTACTGCAAGCATGTTTTCTCTTTAGTCCATATCATACTTCCAAAGTAGAGTGATAAATTCTAGTTGGTGTTTGGGAGACATAGTCACCACAAACATGATTCTAGGCATGCATACTGCTTAAATGTATGCACAATAAAACAAAGAGGGAAAGTCTTACAAGAAAAAAACATTGTTTATTTAAAAGGGCATTTACATTTACATTTAAAAGGGCATTTACATTTGCTTACTTTACTGTAGCATTGTAAGCATTGACAAGCTTGGCATATTATCCTTAAGCTATGTTCCTTGCATCCATCTAGCATCTTTAAAAGGATAATTCTTGAATTTAATAAGATACCATTGGATAATCTTACCATGTCTTAGCACCTTGTCTTCATGTCAAAGGATGGATTCGAGATGGAGCACCTCTTCTTGATCCTTGATCTCGGGAGGGTCCTCAATTATCGGTTCTCTTGGTGGCTCTCTTTTGTAAAACTTAAGTAGGCTCACATGAAAAGCATTGTGGATGAGCCAATTATTGGGCAACTTTAATTGATAGGCCATCTTGTTGATTGGCTTAAGAATTTGAAAAGGAACATAGTATCTTTTTGCTAGTTTAGCATAATACTTTTGGTGGGTGGTAGGATTTTTGCACGTAGTTTGCCTTAGACGAGCCTTGGGGAACTTTAGCAAGACCCAATCATTTTTCTTAAAGGCTAAGGCTCTCCTGTGCTTGTTAGCAGTAAATTTTTATCTTTGCTGTGAGATGGATATAGCCTCTTTAATCTTTTCATAAAAGATTCTTGTAGATCTTGGCTATACTTATCAGCCAGTGAAGATCTTCCCATGTAGCTTAAGTAGCAAGGGACTTTTAGATCTAGGTGCCTTTCCTATAGAAGTATGTATAGTGTTATTGTACACATACTCTACAAGGGTAAATACTTCTCCCATTGTGGGCGTTGATCTACTTCCATAACATAAGCTTTTAGTAGATCTAGAATTTTAAGGTTAGCTATCTCACTTTGGCCACCCATTTGGCTTTTAGCTGTAGATCTAGAATCGTAAGGCTAGCTATCTCACTTTGGCCATCCGTTGGGGGGTGATAAGCCGAGGATAAATTTAACCTTGTACTTATATTCTCAAAGAGACCCTTCCAAAAATTACTGGTCTTTATAGGATCTCTATCCAACACTATGGATGTTGGTAAGTCATGGTATTTGAAAATTTGAGATATGAAGAGGGTTGCCATTTGATGTGCCTTAATAGTCTTTTTGATAGGTATAAAGTGTGCTTGTTTGCTAAACCTGTCAACTATTGTCCATATTCCTGTATTTCCATGGACAGACTTGGGCAATCCAAAGATAACATCCATGGATATGCTCTCCCATGGTGAATTAGGAATTGGAAATGGTTGGAGCAATCCAGGTTGCTTCCCTCTATTATATTATACTTCGTCTTTTGGCATACAATGCATTTTGAAACATACTCTTGTATGTCTACTTTCATGGTAGGCCAATAGAAGTACGTCTCAACTCCTCGAAGAGTAGGTTGAATACCTTTATGCCCCACATAAGGAGGAGCATGAGATTAATACATTACTTTCTCATGGAGTGAACTACTAACACATAGCCTATTTCCATAGAGAAGATAACCATCCTGTAAGGTGAATGGTTCTTCTTTGTTCCCTAAGGCAAGGGCTGAGTTTATATCCTTGAAATTGGGATGAGTAGCATACTCATCTATCTTAGAAGATAGATCATTGTGAGTTGCTATAGATACTGCATTTGCTCTTGGTTGTTGTGATAATGCATGGGCCACTTGATTGTGCTTTCCGGCAATGTGAGCAATGTGAAAATTAAATTGCGAAAGAAAAATTTCCCACCTCGTTTGTTTGTCGGAGAGCTTGGTTTGCGTCATAAAGTACTTGAGGCTTTGGTGATCCTCTCATAGGATGAATGGAGTCCCCAAAAGATAGTTCTTCCATGAGCCTAGGGCGTGTAGAATAGCTAGTAGCTCTTTTTTGTATATGCCCAATACTCGCTCATCAAAGTTGAGTCTTTGACTCTCATATGCTATGGCATGCCCTTCTTGAAGCAAAAATGCTCCAAGGCAATCACCACAAGCATTGCATTGGACCTCAAATGGATTTGAGAGATCCGGTAGTGTAAACACATGTTGAGAGATAAGCTTCTCTTTGAGCTTGTCAAAAGCATCTTGCTCTTTTGCAGTCCATGTATACTAAACGTTCTTTTTTTGCTAAGTCATGTAATGGCCTTTCTATGAAGCGTATGTAGTATGCACACATACCTATAGAGCTTTGTAGCTCGTGTAGATTCCTTGGATTAGGCCATCCATATGGATGCCATGTTGAGAGATAAAATGACCTAAGTATTGAATCTCTTGTAGGAAAAATTCACTCTTTTGTTTAAATTAATGAAAAGCTTATCCTCACTCAGAACTTGAAACATTACTTGGAGATGTTGCTTATGCTCCTCAAGAGAATTGCTGTAGATAATAATTGTTACCATATACATGTGGTAGTGTTGTGTGTGAACACACTAGGACCGCCAGGGCATTTTTTCCCTCTTTAGGAGGCTTTTTCCCTCGTGCATTGTATATACGCCAATTCATTCTAGGGCTATCTATCTTTCCATTGCACATCAACTTATACACTCTCAATTGTGTGCCTTGAGCTTCCTTCATCTTCTCCAAGTTGTGTGTGTTTTCGTACAATCCTAATTCCAACAATTGGTATCAGAGCAGGTTGCATCCTCCCGAGCTTAGTCGCCAGCAGCTCCAGCACATGCCTGCTCACTTTCTCTGATTTTTGTGAGCTTTGGATAGCGTTTACAGGTCGACAAAAATTTTAAGAGTGATCATAGAGCCGACTCTGCTTAGATTTATGATTCGGGCTGATTTCGACCTCCGTTTCCACTACAGCCAGGTTTGCACAGGCAATTTCGTCATTTTGTGCAGAATTTTTGTCAGCATCAATTACTACATAACAGGTCCCATACAGTCTGTTGCGGGTTGTGCTATTTAGCACGTGCTGGTCTCACTCAGTTTCTCCCCATTTCGAGCAGTTTTCCAATCAGGTGCAGACATTTTCCATGGCTGACAACAACACAGGTGTGTTCAAGATGTTTGTTGCTGAGGATAGATTGGATGGGGACACTTACCCTATGTGGGCTTACATGATGCAACATGTTCTTGTGTCAAAGGGAGTCTGGAATATTGTGCAGGGCATTGATGTACGTCCTGGTTCTGAGGATGTAGGCGATGTTGAGGATGTTGCAGGTCTTGCTGCAAGGATTGTTGCTAATAGAGTTGTTTTGCCTACGACAAAACAAGATTTTTGGGATGTAAAGGATGTGCAGGATCATGTGTTGATTCTGTTGTCTATGAAGCGCACCATTACTCCTCACATTCGTTGAGCGGAATCTACAAAATAGGCTTGGGATATTCTAGCAGGTCTTTATGCAAGCCACAATGAGGCTAAAATTGCTTTGCTGCGTAAGGAGCTGGAATCAAAGATTATGCATGAGAAAGATGATATGGGCACTTTCCTTGCTGGTTCAAAATATCAATGAGCAACTTATTTCTGCAGGTGAAGTCATTTCAGATAGTTCCCTTGTGCAGACTGTTCTTGATGCCTTACCAGATTCTTACTAGACTTTTGCTAGTACCTGGAGACTTATGACCCAAGGAAATCCTGAAGTTGTCAAGTTTGATGCATTATGCACATTGCTATTGCAAGAGTCACTTTCCAAAAAAAACAGGACTAGGTAGCGTGCAGTTGAACAGGCTTTTATTGCTTCTCAAAGAAAGGGTGGTAACAGCAATGTAGCCACTTCTTATGGTTCTGCTACGAGTGGCAAAACTTCTGTTCCTAATGCTTCTGTTGGCAACAATTCGTCTGGAAATTCTGGTGATAAAGGCAAAAAGAAGATGTGTTGCCATTATTGTAAAGCTAATGATCACTTGATCAAGCAATGTCCTAAGTTGAAGGCCAAAGAGGTTAAGAAGAAAGAGGGTGGCTCCACTGCAAATGCTGGTTCCACAACAAATGCATCCATTGTTGAGTCTTCTGTGAAAGGAGATTGTGATGCTGATGTTGATGTAGAATGGGCTTTTAGTGCAGCCTGCACTTACAATCCTGCTGTCCATGATGCATCCATGTCAATTGCTGCAGATTCACATGTGTGGTATTTCGATAGTGGTGCTACAAAGCACACATTACCTCACATTGTGAATTGTTCACCTCTCTCGAGTTTGTCCCTCATGGAAATTTAGTCACGTGCCAACACTGCCTCTTATCCGGTTTAGGGAGTTGAAAAGATTGTGCTTATTGCTGTAAATGGCAGTTCTTTCCCACTTGTTGATGCACTTTATGTACCTGGGATTAAGAGAATCTTTTGTTTGTATCTGCACTTTCTAGACTTGGACTTGTAGTAAAATTTGTGGATGACAGATGTACAATTCATGATCTCAGTTTTGGTGATGAAATTGTTGGATTTGGCCTTTTGTGCCGTGGGCTGTATAAGCTCACTTTGCATGACAAGTGTGGATAAAATTTTGCAAATGCAGTTGCAGATTCAAGGGCGGTTTTAGATGCAAAACTGTCGCATGCACGTTTTGGGCATCTGAATTTTGCTAGTTTGCTGCGTTTGCAGAAATCTGATATGGTTGCTTCTTTGCCGCCTCGTGAAGCACTTGTCAAACATGTTTGTGAAGGGTGTATTTTGGGTAAGATGCAACATTTGAAGTTTCCAAAGGATGGTTCAATTAGGGACACATGCAGGTTGCAGCTTGTCAATACTGATGTTTATGGGCCCATGCAAACTCCGTCCTTGGGCAACTACCTTTACTTCCTGACTTTCATTGATTATTACTCCAGGCATGCATGGGTATTTCTACTTAAAGCGAAGTCTGAAGTTTTTATGTGCTTCGAACAATTTTTGGCTATGGATGAAAATGTATCGAAATGTACTATGGGAACTCTCCGTTCCTATCGAGGGGGGGAGTATATGTCTCATGAATTCAATGCATTTCTGGCTAGTCATGGGATAAAACACCAATGTACAGTGCCTTATACACCTCATCAAAATGGTGTTGCTGAGAGGAAAAACATGTCACTTACAAAAATGGAACGATGTATGGTCAATAGTCAAGCTTTGCTGCATTCTTTTTTATCTTGAGGCCATCATGTGGTGCCACTTATGTACTTAACAGTTGTCCTTCGAAAGCTTTGGCATATTACTCCATATGAAGCATGGCATGATAGAAAGCCTTCTATTGAGCACATGCGTGTTTTTGGATGTTTGATATGCTTTGATGCCACAAACACAGCGCATATAATTGGATGATATATCTATCAAATGTATTTTTGTTGGTTATAGTGCTGAAAGCAAAGGTTACAAGTTGTATCATCCACAAACAAATCGTATTTTGGTTTCACTAGATGTAGTGTTTGTGGAAGACTCTGTTCAGCCCTTGCTGTCATGTACTAAAGATAGTAATGTAAGCTCACAGGACATCTATGATACTTTGTTGCCTCTTTTCAGTTGGTGGAAGTTCGAATGTAAATTCCAATGAGGCAAATGTACAACCTATGGGGGTTTTTGAAAATGTTACAGATCAGCCTATTACTGATGCAGATGTACATGATGTACTTGATGAGGAAAGGGCTGAAAATGAGCAGGCTAGAGGTATGCCAAAATGGTTGGTGCATACATTGCGTGATAGTAAATTGGATGCACCTTTGTCTAATTGTACTCGTTCAAGCTCTGGCCATGCATCTTATGCATTAGATTGTTATGCTTTGGCTGTGTCTAGCTTACATGATGTTGAGGAACCTCTATCTTTTGATGAAGCACAGAATTCAAAAAATTGGATGGCTGCCATGCAATCAAAATATGATGCACTTATAGAAAATGACACATGGACTTTATGTGATTTGCCTCTTGGAAAAAAGGCCATTGGTACAAAGTGGGTTTACAAGTTGAAATGCAAGCCGGATGGTGAGATCGATCGCCATAAGGCTCATCTTGTTTCAAAGGGTTATGCACAACAAAAAGGCATAGATTATGAAGAGGCTTTTGCTCCCACTTGTCATATGACCACTGTGCATTTTCTATGTGCATTGGCAGGTCATTTTGGTTGGGATGTACATCAATTAGACATTGTTACTGCTTTCTTGAATGGTGACATATTTGAGAAACTTTATGTAACGCAGCCTTGTGGTTTTGTCAAGAAAGGACAAGAGGACAAAGTGTGCAGATGTAAGAAGGCTTTGTATGGGTTGAAGCAATCTCCTCGTGCTTGGTATGAGAAAGCTGACACTCATTTGGTCAAACGAGGCTTTCGTAACAGTCCAACAGAAAGCACATTGTATGTAAAGCGTGAGGGTTATGTACTTCTCATTGTGGTTCTTTATGTAGATGATTTACTGATCATTGGACCAAATGAGAGACATATTGATGAATTTAAGGCTGATTTAAATGCTACTTTCAAGATGAAAGATTTGGGGCTGTTGCATCATTACTTGGGCATACAATTTAAGTAGTATGATGGTGGTATTTCCTTGTGTCAGAAAAGTTATATAGAGACATTGCTATGTAAGTTTGGAATTGAGGATTGCAAACCTATTGCCACTCCCATGGAAACAAGTTTAAAATTGAGTCTTCATGATGCTGGTGATCTTGCAGATGTCACTCTTTACAAACTGCTGTTGGATGCCTCATTTATGTATGCAACACGAGGCCGGATATTTAGTTTGCAGTCTCACATGTCAGCAAATTTATGCATAGCCAAGGGTCTAAGCATTGGCAGGATGTTGAGAGGATTTTCCGCTACCTTAGTGGCACTTTACATCTTGGCTTGTTTTATCCCAAGGGGGGATCATTGCCGCTAGACTTACATGCTTTTTCGGTAGATTGGGCAGGTTGTTTTGACACATGAGTGTCAAGTGGTTTTTGTTTCATGATTGATAGTTCATGTATATCATGGTTGAGAAAGAAGCAACCTATTGTGGCCACTACTAGTTGTGAGGCTGAGTACATGGCAGTCTTCACAGCCACGGTTGAGTGTTTATGGCTCAAACGCCTTATGGCTGATTTGGGTGTTGGACAGGACATTGCCGACACTATCTACACTGACTGTCAGAGCGCATTGGCAGTTGCAAGGAACCCAATTTTTCATGCTCGCACAAAGCACATTGAGGTGCATTACCACTATGTCAGGGAGAGGCTCTCAACAGGAGAGATCATCTTGGCTTATGTGCCAACACAGGAAAACCTTGCAGATCTTTTCACAAAGGCATTGTCTCGTGAGAAGCTCAAAGCTTTTTGCAAAGCTTTGGGGAGTAATTGTCTCGTGAGAAGCTCAAAGATTTTTGCAAAGCTTTGGGCTTACTCCCCTTTGTGGACTGATCATGTCCTCAAGGCATGACACTTCCCTTTACTCATGTGCCAGATCTCGTTCACCACATCACTACAAGGGGGATTTGTTACGATGTAGTGATGTGTGTGAACACACTAGGACCGTCGGGGCATTTTTTCCCTCTTTAGGAGGTTTTTCCCCCTGTGCATTGTTTACACGCCCATTCATTCTAGGGCTATCTATCTTTCCATTGCACACCAAGTTATACACTCCTAGTTCTGTGCCTTGAGCTTCCTTCGTCTTCTCCAAGCTGTGTGTGTTTTCTTGCAACCCTAATTCCAACAATAATACCATCAAAGAATACTCCAGTAGACTTGCGATGCGGCCTAAAAATTCTCTCCATTAAGCGGTTGAATGTGGCTGGAGCATTTCTCAAGCCAAAAGGCATGACAAGATATTCATAAATACCAATGTTGTGCAAAAAGCGGTCTTTACAATATCTTCATTGACTATCCTTATTTGATGATAGCCACTTTTAAGGTTAATCCTACTAAAGTAGGTAGACCCTTGTAACTTATCAAATAGATCTTTTACCCACGACACGAGAAATCTACTTTGATAGCAATCCTATTCAGTGCTCTATAGTCAACACATGTGCGGTATGTGCTGTCTTTGTTTTGTACTAGAAGGACTGGTGAACAGAATTGAGAAGAGCTAGGCCTCACCATCCCTTTCTCTACTAGTTCATGTGCTTGCCTCATGTAGCACGAGAAATCTATTTTTGATAGTGATCCTATTTAGTGCTCTATAGTCAACACACATGCGATATGTGTTGTCTTTCTTTTGTACTAGAAGGACTGATGAATAGAATGGAGAAGAGCTAGGTCTCACCATCCCTTTATCTACTAGTTCATGTACTTGCCTCATGATCTCGTCTTGATGAGCTTGTGAAACTCAATAAGGAGGCTTATTAGGCAGTGAGCTCTTGGGTAGAAGCTCTATTGTATGATCATCATCCCCTCGTTTTGGAGGTAACTTTCAAGGGACATCATCGATAAAAATATCCTGGAATTTATTTAGGAAATTAGAAAACTATAATTTCTCTTGATTTTACTATTTTTATTTAGTAAAACATTAGGATCATTTATGGACCCTTTAACAAAAATCATGTACGCAAAAATTGAGTTCTTCATTGACTTATCAAAAGGAGGCATATTTACAAGTGGTATAGTACGACCCAACTCATTAGCATCTATGTACATGTTCTTTCCCCTGTACTTGAAATATATTCTCCTTTTAGGGAACTTTACATTGATAGCCATGCGGTTGACCATGGTGCCCCTAAGATAACATCTTCATCCTTGAGAGGGGAGATGAAGAAGTCTTCTTTGTCAACATAGTCTTGGACATGAAGCCTCAATTTCCCAATCAAGGGAGTAATTGAGGCTTCTTGCCCCTTGAAAGACCATAAAAAATCACAGTGTCTCCCATCTCATGAGCTTGTATGCCTAATCTAGTGGCCAATTCCGTTGATACGAAGTTGTGAGTGGAGCCGAGGTCAAAAATGATAAAAGAATCATGCTCCTTTCTCCTTGGCTTTGTTGTTATTGTTGCTAGAGTTGCCTTGAGAATAATTTGAGTATTGTTCTTCCCTCTAGGCTCATTTCACTCTTTAGTTTCCATGGGCTTAAAATATATCTTAACCCCTTGTTAAAAATTAATTCGTGAAGCGACCATAGTATGGTGTATGACTTCAATAATGGTCCTAGACCTTTGAGAGTTGACATACTCGACCATGTCTTCAAGTAGCCTAGCACAAAATTGTTTGTTTTTCTCTAATGTCTATCTTTTGGGAGATAAGAGCATTGAGATGTAAATCCCAAAACTTGTCGACATACTTGTGGATAGACTCATTGGGAGACAGCTTCAAGCTTCGCCAATTGGTGAGAACTTTGTCTTTGGCATGGCTTGCAAAAAACTACTTCATTGTGGAAACTCTTAGAGATTTCCATGTCTTTGGAGCTTTTCCATTAGCTCATAGACTAGCCCACCATTGTCTAGCAAACTTTTGACGATGCATAGCTACATGTCACAGCTTAGAGGACTCCATGAAGCCCTCATCTCCAAAGGTTGCATTGAATTGATGTCCGTGGCCCAAAGGTGCCATTGTTGGTGAGAAAAGAGATGTTATTTCCTCCCTCTTTGAACTTCTTGAGCTTGTAGGACCTTTTCCAAGCAGCATAAGACTTCCAATGTCCACTCCTCTTGGACTCTTTAGGGGATAAGCCACTTCTTTCACCGGGAGAGGAGGAGGATGATGAAGATGGAGAAAAGGGTGCCTCTTTCTCTCCCTTTTCTTCTTTTGATTCCTCTCTTCCTTCTCGAAATAACAAGGAGAAGGACTATGTGATGATCTTTTCCTCTTGGAAGGAATTGAATATATTTGGGACCGCTGTCTTCGCAGAGCCACATCTTCTGAAGGGTTTGGAGATTCTCTTTCGTATGATTCCTCCTCTTCACTCATCGGAGAGAGTCTTCTTAAGGAAGTCTCAAAAAGAGCCTTCCTAAGATCTCTCTCTCTTCTTGGAAAGTTTGGAGAATCGCATGGGTGCGAAGTTGTTGGACAACTTCACCTTGTTGAGCGGGGTTGCTCATGGCTTGTTGTAGCCTATTGACAAGATAATTCACAAACATGGCAACATAATTAGTAGCACCTTCATGTGCAAAATCAAAGTTATCAATATTCATTCTACTCTCTTTATTATTGTCAACTATGCTAGCAAAGTTTATGTGTGTATGCTAACTTGTTCTTTGGTGGACTTCTCTTCTTAAGCAAGAAAAGACAAACCACTGCTCTGATACCAATGTAACATAATTAGGCTAATAACATTGATTGTAGCGGAATTAAAGTGATAATAGTGAGCATTTCATCAAGAGAATTCCTAATGAAGATAGAGAGAGAAAGCTTGATTAAAGATAGAAACACAAACATTACACCTAGTTAGCTTGGCATGAACAATACTTGTAAAAGAGAGAGAAATAGAGAAATTGACAATAGTTGAGGACCATATTTATTTGGAGTCGCGGTCCCCCCTTTAAAAGGATATTGTATTATATGTTCTCCCATAAAGAGAGACTTGGTACAATACAATCTTTGTGTTCCTTTAGACCTTCTTGATTCCATGAAGATGGAAAGATTCATGCACCAATATTATACTGAAAACAACAATAAACTTACTTGCAATAAACATGAACTCGTCCCCGGCCTCAATCCCAAGACCTCAAACACCTTCAAAGACCTCAAACACCTACAAAGGTGGAGAGAGTTGGCAGGGAGTTAGGGAAGTGAAGAGGAAGAAGATGTAACATACAAGAAAGAAGTATTATCCTCACATATTATCACTCTTAGAGCATAGCTTAGCATAGTAATGGAGATTAAGAAGATGATGAGCATGCTTTGAAGCTTGACTCTTTCTTGGATTTGCATTCCATAGCCAAGAAATTTGGTGTAGGATCTCCCTACTTCTCAAGCTTGGAGAAGGAGAAGACTTTTTGCTTAACAGAATGTGTGTGTGAGGGCTCGTGAGCTACAAATGAGAGAGAGAGGGGCCGACCTAGCTTGAATACACAAGCTTGAAGCTCATTGGCTCAAGTCTGGGGCTAGCCGATGGGAGACCCATATCATTTCAAGAAAGGGGTGTAGCACTGTGACATTGTACTTCTTTCCCCCTTTGAGAGAATGAATGTGTGTGTGAGGAATCATGGGCTACAAATGAGAGAGAGAGGGGTCGACCTAGCTTGAATACACAAGCTTGAAGCTCATTGGCTCAAGCCCGAGGCTAAGCTCGAGGCTAGCCAATGGGAGACCCATATCATTTCAAGAAAGGTGTGTAGCATTGTGAAAATTATGCTTCTTTCCCCCTTTGAGAGAGTGTTTTATTCATTAATTAAATGAAGCTAAATTCTTATCGGCTCTCATGGTCAACTGGCCATTAATTAAGCTTGCACATGGTATGCTCAAGTGTCATTGGACCCCTTGGTACACTATCCAATAGGAATAAAGGAGGTCCTTATTCTTATTGGTTCATTTAACGGCCCATCCAATAAGTTTTAAGCTTGTTTTTATAAAGCTTAATTCTCATTGATCCTTCACATTGTCCATCCAAAAGGAATAAAGCTTCATTGGGGTCAACATGGCGGCTAGGAGCTTAACATGTGTCCTATATGCCTTATTTGAAAAGATATCTCTTGGTGAGTGTGTGTGTGTTTGTTAGGAAATAAGACGTAGCTAAATAGATAATTGAGTAGATTACTTAATGGAGAGAGACATATTTACATACACGAGATTATAGAGTAGAGAGAGAGAGAGAGAGAGAGAGAGAGAGAGAGGGGGAGAGAGAGAGAGTACACACGATATACGTGGTTCACCCAATGTGGGCTACGTCTACAGGAAAGCAGCCACTCAATGGCTTTAGTACTTCAAAACAAGAAGTAGTTTACAAAGGGATTATACCCTTAATGGTGCTCCCGCCTTGCTTCACTCTCACCACCTCACACTCACCTTGTTGCATCAACTTCACACAATGAAATGTGTGTAGAAATGGCCTCCTTTTATAGGCCAAAAGGAATGCCCTCTCTCATGAGAGGCAGCCATGTGTTGCCGCCCTTGTGTAGATAAGTTCAAATCGGACCCTCCAATCCGCCCATGTGTGGCCGCCCTTGAGAAGACAAGTCTGCTTTTGAATTCGGCCACCGGCCATTGAATTCGGCCATCGGTCACCGGCCATTGACTTCCGACCACCGGCCATCGGCCATTGACTACCGGCCACCGGCCAACCGACGGTTGTTTTCCGACCACTTTCCGGCCGCCGCCTGGCCATAATATTCTGGCGAAAAGGAATATTCCGACGAGGGAAAAAAAGTTGCTGGCCCCTAAAGTTGCCCCTGATTTTTGGCCGGGAAAATTTTGGTTTCCGGCGAGTGATTTTCCTTCACGCACGATGGATTCTCCTCATAATGGTGTCCTTACAAATGTGCGCTTTTACCACGTAAAATTACAAGGGTAAATCAGGCTCCATACTTAACAATCTCCCACTTGGAGACTGATCTCCAAACCAAACCTATGACTGCTTTCCATTCTCGGTTCTTATCCTTGAATTCCGATTGAAGATGAGCAAAAGCTCAACTTCTCCTTGTTGACCACCTTTGTAAACATGTCTGCAAGATTTTCACTTGTATGCACCTTTCCTAGCTTTAGCTGTCCCTCTTCCAAAAGAGTGCGTATGAAGTGATATCTCACCTCAATGTGCTTTGTCCTTGAATGAAAGGATGAGTTCTTCACAAGATGGATAGCACTTTGGCTATCACTGTACAAGACACAATTGTCTTGTTTGAATCGAAGCTCTTCTAAGAATTTGTGAAGCCACAGAATTTCTTTGCTTGCCTCCGTCATTGCTACATACTCTGCTTCTGTGGTAGAAAGTGAAACCACTTTTGGCAGCTTTGAAGCGCAGCTTACTGCTGTGCCTCCAACCATGAACACATAGCCAGTAGTACTCCTTCGAGTATCTTTGTCACCTGCCATATCTGCATCAGCATACCCTTCTAGAAAAATATCAGTTCCTTCAAAATACAAAGCATTTGTTGTTGTCCCTTTTAGATACCTAAGTATCCACTTCACAGCTTGCCAATGCTCTTTAGGTCTGGGTTGTCCATGAACCTACTCACAACTTCCATTGCATGTGCAATGTCTGGCCTTGTCCAGACCATAGCATACATTAGAGAACCTACCGCTGCAGCATATGGAACTTTAGACATATAGGCTATCTCCTCTTGTGTCTTTGGACACATATCCTTGGCTAGTTTAAAATGACCAGCCAAAGGTGTAGAAACTGGTTTTGCATTTTGCATTTCAAACCTTTCTAGTACCTTCTTGATGTAATCTTCTTGAGATAGCTTTATTGTCTTCTTCGTCCTGTCCCTTGATATTTTCATACCAAGTATCCTCTTTACATCACCTAAATCTTTCATTGAAAAAGATTTAGACAGATCCTGTTTTAGGTCTTTGATGTCCTGCATGTTAGCACTTGCAATCAACATGTCATCAACATACAACATTAGGATGATGAATTTCCCATCTCCCAAATTCTTCGTGTAGACGCAGTGATCCGAGTTGCATCTTGTGAATCCATGATCCAACATCCATCGATCAAACTTCAAGTACCATTGTCTTGATGCTTGCTTTAAACCATACAAGCTCTTCTTTAATCTACAAACCATTTTCTCCTTACCTTTTACTTCATACCCCTTTGGTTGAAGCATGTAGATTTCCTCCTCTAAGTCACCGTGAGGGAATGTCGTATTTACATCCATTTGCTCGAGATTTAGATCATGAGCAGCCACAAGGCTCAAGACAAGCCTAATTGAGTTAATTTTTACAACAGGAGAAAATATTTCATTGAAGTCAAGACCTTTCTTTTAAGAAAACCCTTTTACCACAAGCCTAGACTTGTACCTTTTCTTCCCACCTTTTCTTCCGCCCAAAGCTCAAGCGGTAGGCCTGCATGTAGCCGCATGCTTTGTGCTCGCTCCATGATTGTCTTGTTCATCCTTTCCGAAATCCCATTTGTTGAGGTGTCCTTGGGGTTGTCTTTTGCCTCCGAATGCCATTGCTAGCACAAAATCTTTCAAAAGCTTGGCTGCAATATTCGCCTCCATTGTCGGATCTGAGGCATTTAACCTTGGTACCTGTTTCATTCTCCACAAAGGCTTTCCACCTTTGAAATATGGAAAATACATCGGATTTATTCTTCATGACATAAACCCATGTTTTTCTAGTCGCATCGTCTATGAATGTTACATAGTACAATGAGCCACCAAGTGATGGTGTACTTGCAGGACCCCAAACATCAGAATGAACCAACTCAAGTTTTTTATTTTTTCTTTCATTTCCTGATTTTTGAAATTTTACCCTCATTTGTTTACCATAAACACAATCTTCACAGAACTCTAAGTCCACTTCTTTCAAACCTGGTAGAAGCTTCTTTGTTTGAAGGATTTGCATTCCTTTGGCACTCATATGCCCAAGTCGGTAGTGCCACACCGCACTGTCAACTTCTGTAGTTGCTGCACAAGCTGAAGGTTGCGTGCTAACAGTACACAAGTAAAGTGTACCGACTTTTTCTCCCTTGGCAACCACCAAAGATCCCTTTGAGATCTTCCACCGTTTGTTTTCGAATGCAATGTTGTGACCTTCATCGTCCAATTGTCCTGTAGAGATCAAATTTTTGCGAAGAGAAGGAACATGCCTAACATCTTTAAGCTTCCATTCATTTTTCTTAGTAGTTCTGACAGACCTTTGCCGACAATCTCACAAGCTTCAGCATCTCCCAAGTATACATACCCAAAATTACCTTTGGTGTAGTCTTGGAAATGTTGCTTGTGTGGTGTCGCATGGAATGAAGCCCTGGAATCTACTATCCAGGAATTAGACACATTGTCTAATGAGAGAATTAGAGCATCTTGCTCTACTTTACCTGCCACATCGGTGTTGAGATGTCGAGCTCTATACCTTGAGCTGGCATCCACTACGGGTCTTGGCCGCTTACGGCATTTACTCACTGGCGCGTTAGGTGACCGACACGGAGGATCTCTGCCAGTGATTCTACAGCTGGACTACACTTATAGTGCCAGCCTAGTACGCTTCTAGCGAGTTCACACTTAGTGACCGCATGTACATATGTGCTACTTTTCAGCTTTAGCACTTAGTCACTTTGTACTCTCTTTTCTGTGAAGAAGAAGAAGAAGCTTTCCATCTCTGTGTGCTTTGTGCTTGTCTTGTGTAGCTCTCTTGCATCCTCATTCTTTACATGGTATCAGAGCCTGGTGCAAGCAAGAGAGGCTAAGAGAGCAAGAGCATCACAATCCCTTCGTTCACAATCCACGCACAAGTTTCTGAACAGGTCTCCAAAGTGCAGTATACAGAGATTTACTGTGCAAGTACAGTGGTTGTATGTACGCTTGATTGTGGACACTCGTTGAGTGTAGAAATAGTTACATTAACCACGATAGCAGGTTCAACAGATTTGCAGGTTTTTGCAGATTGCAGCTATTTTGTCTTAGTGCTTCAAGATGTCTGACGGTTTCAGTCAGATTGTTACTGAGAAGCTTGAGAAAAATAACTACCCTGCATGGAAGTTCAGAATAACAAATTTCCTAAAAGGAAAAGGTTATTGGGACTATGTAGAAGGAGACAATGAAAAGGAACCAGAGATTCCCGAGGCAAATGCTACAGCAGAACAAAGGAAAGCTTTGAGGGACTGGCAACAAGGCCAGAGCAAAGTGATGTATTGGCTTTCTATTAGCATCACAGATGGCATGATGGGCTATCTACAGGATGCTGAAACCCCCGCCATTGCATGGAAAAACTTAGGCAGAGTGTTCGAGGTGAACACCAAGGCCAGGAAGCTTCAACTAAAGTCAGAGCTAAATCAAGTTAAGAAGAACAACCTCTCCATCAATGATTATGCTTTGAAGATCAAGAGTATCATTGAGGCTCTTGGATCTATTAAACTCTCAGTGGAAGACGATGACATTGTCCGTGCATGCTTGGATGGTCTAGGAGATGAGTATGTACATTTTAGGTCTTCCATGAATACAAGAGACGACATCCCCGTGTTCCAAGATTTGATTTCTATGCTTATTCTTGAGGAGAAGAACCTTGACACATCTTCTTCTCATGGCAGAAATAATTCTGAACAGGCCTTCTATTCTAACTCCAACAGAGGTAGAGGTAGAGGTCGTGGTCGAGGCCCAAGGGGTTGCAGGGGCCAATTTCTGGAAGGTCAATCAAATCAAAATAATACAGGTGGCAGGGGAAACCAGTCTCAAGGCAGGGGGAGTCAAAGAGGTCGTGGTGCAGGATCAAGCAGGCAGTAACATACTCCAGATAGTAGAGAATGTTGGACTTGTGGTGAAAGAGGTCACATGTCACGTGACTGTCCAAAGGGAAAAGCAAGTAGAAAGAGAGAACAGGGCAACTATGCATCTACTAGCAGAGATGCAGATGACAGCAAAAACGAGCGCATGTTTGTTATGCAACATGTAATGAATACAATGACTGCAGAGAATTCCACCCAAGATGATGTTTGGTATGTGGATTCAGGTGCCTCTAATCACATGACGTCTCGTGGAGAGTGGTTTAGAGATATGCGCAAACCAGATGTGTCAAGCTATGTGCAGACAGGAGATGACACAGCTCACCCCATTGCTCATGTAGGGGACATACCTCTAAATACGAAGAGTGGGAAATCAAAGTACTTAGCAGATGTACTTCATGTCCCAAACATTACAAAGAATCTTGTTTCTGTTGGACAAATGGTTGAGCAGGGTTTGCAGGTTCGCTTCAATCCAAATGGCTGTTATGTAGAAGATTTCCAGAATGGCTGTAAGCTGATCACAGAGGGCAAATGTGTGGGCAGAATGTTTACGCTGAATGTAGACATGCCTGAGGTAAAAGCTGCATTATTTGCACAGGGCACGAAAGTGTTGTGGCTGATGTTGACATTTGGCACAAACGCATTGGCCATGTCAATGAGCAGAGATTGCGCAGCATGCAATCAAAACAGATTGTAAAAGGTTTGCCCAAATTCAAGGTGGATGGTATGCATAAAGTGTGTGCAGCATGCCAGTTTGGAAAACAGTCAAAGGGCTCATTTCCACATGAGCGCAATGTATGTAAAAAGCCACTTGAGGTGGTGCACACAAATGTTTGGGGTCCAACCGATACTGCAAGTATACATGGTTGCAGGTATTATGTCTCTTTCATTGATGACCATACAAGGAAAGTATGGGTCTACTTCATGCGTAACAAAAGTGAAGTGTTTGGTCACTTTCAAGACTTCAAAGTCATGATTGAGAAGGAGACAGATATGCAAATCAAGACATTGAGGTCAGATGGAGGGGGAGAGTACTTCTCCAATGATTTTTCAGATTTTTTGCAAATGCATGGTATACACAGGCAGTTTACATGCAGATATACTCCACAGCAGAATGGGGTCGCAGAAAGGAAAAACAGGCACATTGCAGAGGTTGCACGTGCATTGATGAATGAGAAGAACATGCCTCATCATTTCTGGGCTGAAGCTATAAATACAGCTGTGTACATTATGAACAGGACACCTACAGCTGCGGTGCATGATGTAACACCTGAGGAAAAGTTTACAGGTACAAAGCCTGATTTGGCACACTTGAAAGTGTTTGGCTGCATAGCTTACGTGCATGTACCAGATGAGTTGCGTAGGAAATTGGATCCTAAAGCAGAGAAATGTATTCTTGTGGGATATTCCCTTGAACAAAAGGGGTACAGGTGCTACAATACTACTACACGAGAATTACGAGTGAGCAGAGATGTAGTCTTTGATGAGATGAGCAGCTGGTACAGTAATGCACATGGCACTATTGGGACTGATGTAAAAGATGATATGGTTGTACAAAATGTGAGGCCACAGTCACAGGTTTTGAGTGGACCACAAGAGTCCTCTTCTCGTGGCTCTGTTGAGAAACCATGGAATGGTAGACTACGTACGTAGGTTACTCCACCAACAGGTACAGGGAATGTATCACGAAAAGGAAAGGAAAAGGTTGATGAACCTCCCTTTATGGTTGATGCATCATCAGGTTTTTCACATGTAGACATGGATTCAGATGGTTCTAAACAAAGTCTTGATGAGGAATTTGGAATTCCGGCTGTCAGGACACCTGGTGTAAGGAAAGTACAAGAAGATGCTAGAGGGCAAAGGAGTGACCCAGGACCGCGCATATCTAATAGAGTCAGAAATCCAGTTCAGAAATTGACTTATGATGGGTATCTAGCGCATCACCAAGCCTACATGGCTAAGGTGATACAGGATGTGGAGCCCACATGTTTTGAGGATGCAGTTGGAAATGTGCATTGGGATGATGCAATGAATGAAGAGATGGCTGCATTGGAAGCAAATGACACATGGGAGTTGGTGCCATTGCCAAGTGGCAAGAAAGCTATTGGCTGTAAATGGGTGTATAAAACCAAGCATAAGGCTGATGGTAACATTGAGCGTCACAAGGCAAGGCTGGTCGCAAAGGGTTATGCACAGACGTATGGCATAGACTATGAGGAGACCTTTGCTCCAGTGGCAAAGATGACGACAATGAGAGCTGTCATAGCAGTGGCTGCATCTAGAGGATGGATTATGCATCAAATGGATGTAAAGAATGCCTTCTTGAATGGTGAGTTGTAAGAGGAAGTGTATATGGATCAGCCACCTGGTTATGTCGATCCAGGTTACCCAGATTATGTATGCAGACTTCTCAAAGCTTTGTATGGTTTGAAGCAGGGCTCTAGAGCATGGTATGACAGGATTGCCAAGTATCTTGTCAGTATTGGTTTTAGGAGAGCTCATGCTGATCATTCACTCTATGTACGTGAGAGTGATGTGGGGATTGTGGTCATTACCATATATGTAGATGACCTTATTATTGTTGGTGACAATGCTATGGAGATTGACCATGTGAAGGGTCTTCTCAAACAGGAGTTTGAAATGAAAGATTTAGGCGAGTTGCGCTACTTTCTTGGCATTGAAGTGATCAGGACTCCAGAGGGTGTATGGCTATCACAGAGACAGTATGCTTTGGACATGTTGTCAAAGTATGGTATGGCTGATTGTAAGCCAATTTCTATTCCCTTGGATGTGAATGCAAAGCTGAGTGCAGAGAAGGGTGATGTTGTTGAGGATGTCAACATGTACAGGAAGATTGTGGGTAGTCTAATCTACTTGACTATCACGAGGCCAGACTTGAGCTACACAGTAGGCTTGGAGAGTCAGTTCATGCAACTTCCGAGGAAGCCACATTTGGATGGAGTACGACGCACACTTAGGTACGTGCAAGGTACTCTTGACTACGCATTGTTCTATGCAGCAGATGCACCATTAGCATTGTATGGGTATACAGATGCAGATTGGGCAGGTAGCATTGTTGATAGGAGATCTACGAGTGGCTTCATGTTCTCTTTTGGGAGTGCTGCTATTACTTGGAGCAACAAAAAGCAGCCTGCGGTTGCTTTATCGAGCACAGAGGCCGAGTACAGAGGTGCAGCAGTTGCGGCGTGCGAGGTAGCTTGGCTACGCACATTACTTGAGGACTTGGGAGTGCAGGTGGACCAGCAGATTTTCATCCATTGTGACAACCTCAGCAGCATGCAGTTGGCTAGGAACCCAGTGTTCCATGCCAGGACCAAACACATAGAGGTCCATTACCACTACGTTCGAGAGCGAGTGTTGGCGGGCGACATCGACTTGGTCTACGTCAGCACAGAGGAGCAGATAGCGGATATCTTTACCAAGGCCCTCGGAGCTGAGAAGCTTCGACGTTTCCGGACTATGCTTGGACTCTGCGACATGCAGAGCTCGAGGGGGAGTGTTGAGATGTCGAGCTCTACACCTTGAGCTGGCATCCACTACGGGTCTTGGCCGCTTACGGCATTTACTCACTGGCGCGTTAGGTGACCGACACGGAGGATCTCTGCCAGTGATTCTACAGCTGGACTACACTTATAGTGCCAGCCTAGTACGCTTCTAGCGAGTTCACACTTAGTGACCGCATGTACATATGTGCTACTTTTCAGCTTTAGCACTTAGTCACTTTGTACTCTCTTTTCTGTGAAGAAGAAGAAGAAGCTTTCCATCTCTGTGTGCTTTGTGCTTGTCTTGTGTAGCTCTCTTGCATCCTCATTCTTTACAATCGGCCTCCGATGTTGGCTTGTTGTCTTGAGACTTTGTCTCCTTTTTCTTCTTGGACCAGGAATCCTTCTTGACGTGGCCCCTCTTGCCACAGTTCCAACATTCAAGAACTGACTTTGTGCGTGACTTGCTCCGTTTTGAGCGATCACGACCCTTTTGGCTTTTGAACCTCTTCTTAGGCCTTCCTCTTGTTTCCACTGACAATGCAGCACTTGATGATTCTCCTGTGCTTCTCCTTCGCATTTCCTCGCTTAGGAGAACACCCACAACATAATCAAACTTAAGAGTATTTGTACCAGAGATAGAATTACTTACAGCCATCACAAGGCTGTCCCAACTATCCGGTAGAGATGATAGTATAAGGAGAGCTCGCACTTTGTCATCGAAATTGATTTTCACCGATCGAAGTTGACTTATGTTTGTGTTAAAGTCATTTAGGTGTTCTGCAACTGAACCATTCTCTGCCATCTTTAGATTGAGCAAGCGCTTCATAAGAAATACCTTATTGGATGCCGATGGTTTTTCGTAGAAGTCGTCAAGTGACTTTATCAAGTCCTCCGTGGTCTTCATCTCCGAAACATTGAAGGCCATCTTTGACGCCAAGCTTAACCGGATTGTTCCCAGGGCCTTTCGATCAAGGACAATCCATGCTTCATCTGCCATTGTTGCGGGCTTCTTTGCAAGACTGCCTAGTGGCAAATAGAGGTCCTTCTGGTAGAGATAGTCTTCAATCTGCATCTTCCAATGTTGGTAGTTTTTGCCGTTGAACTTCTCAGTCTTGAGCTTCCCTTCCTCCGCCATAACTCCCACTAAATTCAAGGAATCCTTTCCTTGAGATAATTTAGCTAGGAGCAAACCTTGCTTTGATACCAGTTGTTAGGAAATAAGACGTAGCTAAATAGATAATTGAGTAGATTACTTAATGGAGAGAGACAGATTTACATACACGAGATTATAGAGTAGAGAGAGAGAGAGAGAGAGAGAGAGAGAGAGAGTACACACGATATACGCGGTTCACCCAATGTGGGCTACGTCCACAGGAAAGCAGCCACTCAATGGCTTTAGTACTTCAAAACAAGAAGTAGTTTACAAAGGGATTATACCCTTAATGGTGCTCCCGCCTTGCTTCACTCTCACCACCTCACACTCACCTTGTTGCATCAACTTCACACAATGAAATGTGTGTAGAAATGGCCTCCTTTTATAGGCCAAAAGGGCTACCCTCTCTCATGAGAGGTAGCCATGTGTAGCCGCCCTTGTGTAGATAAGTCCAAATCGGACCCTCCAATCCGCCCATGTGTGGCCGCCCTTGAGAAGACAAGTCCGCTTTTGAATTTGGCCACTGGCCATTGAATTCGGCCATCGGCCACCGGCCATTGACTTCTGACCACCGGCCACCGGCCATTGACTACCGGCCACCGGCCAACCGACGGTTGTTTTCCGACCACTTTCCGGCCGCCGTCCGCCATAATATTCCGGCGAGGGAAAAAAAGTTGCTGGCCCCTAAAGTTGCCCCTGATTTTTGGCCGTGAAAATTTTGGTTTCCGGCGAGTGATTTTCCTTCACGCACGATGGCTTCTCCTCATAATGGGGGCCTTACAAATGTACGCTTTTACCACAAAAAATTACAAGGGTAAATCAAGCTCCATACTTAACAGTGTTCTCTCTCATCCCTCTACAAGAAGGGCTCGCCCCTTGCAAGTGGGATATCCACTTTGGCCACTTGCACCCACTAGGAGACCTTAGACCACAAATTCAAAGGTTAAAATTACCTAGCATTGGCAATAGACTACCCCATCCGTCTTGGCCCTAAAGACTTTTAACACTAACCTTTGGAGGCTTTGATGAAGCTTAATCTAAGGTCTTTCAAAGCTCCATTAAATGTACATTTCTCTTTGGTAGACTTCTCTCGATTTGGACCCTTATTGAGATAAAGTTATCTCTCCTCCTGGTCCCCTGTTGAGAATAGATCTAGCAGCACATATCCATATCCTAACTCATGTTCCCTTTTATCTTCCATATTAAAGGATCCATTTAGTATGAGAAATAATTTGGGATAGGTAGATACTATAGTGTAAGCATGCTTGGAAGCTTGACTCTTGCTTGGATTTGCATTCCATAGCGAAGAGATGTTGGTGTAGGCTCTCTACTTCTCAAGCTTGGAGAAGGAGATAACTTTTTGCTTAACACACAATGAGAATGTGTGTGTGAGGATCATGGGCTACAAATGAGAGAGAGAGAGGGGTCGACCTAGCTTGAATACACAAGCTTGAAGTTCCTTGATTCTAGCCAATGGGAGACCCATATCATTTCGAGCAAGGGGTGTAGCATTGTGACAAGTGTCCTTCTTTCCCCCTTTGAGAGTGTTTAGTTCATTAAGTAAATGAATCTAAATTCTTATTGTCTTTCATGGTCAACTTTCCGGTAGAAATTAAGCTTGCACATGGTATGCTCAATTCTCATTGGACTCCTTGGTACACTGTCCAATAGGAATAAAGGAGGTCCTAATTCTTCTTGGTTCATTTAATGGCCCATCCAATAAGGTTTAAGATTGTTTTTATAAAGCTTAATTTGAATTGGTCCTTCACATTGTCTATCCAATTGGAATAAAGCTTCATTGGGGGCAACATGGCTAGGAGCTTAACATGTGTCTTATATGCTTTAAGTGAAAAGATGAGTCTTGGTGAGTGTGTGTGTGTTCTCTCTCGTTCCCCTATAAGAAGGGCTCGCCCCTTGCAAGTGGGAGATCCACTTGGCCACTTGCACCCACTAGGAGATCTTAGACCACGAATTCAAATGGTAAAATTACCTAGCATTGGCAATATACTAGCCCATTGGTCTTGGCCCTAAGGACTTTTAACACTAACCTTTGGAGGCTTTAATGAAGCTTAAGCTAAGGTATTTTACAGATCCATTAAGTGTACATTGCTCTTTGGTAGACCTCTCTCCATTTGGACCCTTATTGAGATAAGCTTATCTCTCCTCTTGGTCCTGCTGAGAATAAATATAGCATCACATATCCATATTATAACTCTTATTCCCTTTTATCTTCCAATATTAAATGATCAATTTAGTATGAGAAAATCATTTGGGATAGGTAGATCTTAGATTGTATGACAAAATACAACATCACATGGTCCTCTAAATCTGGGGGGTATGCACATGGGTCTAATCCTACCCATGTAGATAACACTTGCTACTTGATCATATATCCACTAGTTTTGAGATATGTGCACAATATTCATAGTATAATTGCATATGGCCTCTTGGTTCCAATAGAAAAGTAAACTTTGATCACTCTAAGTGCTTGGACACACTTGAGTCTCTTCAAATTCTATAATGAATATCCTGCCTTTCTTGCATCGTCGAGGAAGATACCACCAGAACCTAAACACTTGATCCCATTAGAAAAATATAGACCTTGCATGGTCTATATGAGAATTCCTAATTTTAAGGAATTAAAGATAATTTTGTGAAGGGTTAACAAAACAAAGGCATTGAAGAAGATAATTTTAATTAATTTTTTTAGCCTTTTTTAAGGCTTATATAGGATGTGGATCTAAGAAGTCCTTTTCTCTCACTAACTTTTTAAAGCGAAGAGGAAAAATGGGGTGTGGTATTAACTAATCACTCTTTTCTCTTTCTCTTGACGTATCATAAAAAAGGTGCAAGCTAAGGTCCAAAAAGTTACTTTAAAAAAAAAAAAGTTTATTTCACTTATTTTTTGCTGAAAAGTGCTTCCCTTAACCGGGTGCAATTATTTGGTAATCTTCAACTTTTGAGCACACACTTAAACATTTTTTTGAGCTTTTATGGGCATGTGCAACAAATGTGAGCATTTAGCATAAACTTGCGATCAATGATTGAAACTAATAAAATAATGTAATGAGATCGATATGTATGATGCCCTTAAATGAAAGCACTCTTTCACAAATAAAAATATTAAAAAAAAAATTCATCGAGTCAATACTTCACACCACGGTGTTGAGGATCAAACTCCTATGAATGCACTCCTTAATTTCTTGTTGTTTAAGGGCTTTTTGAATAGGCAAAAAAGACCCATTTAATATAGTACATCCAAAAGGACATTTAAGGTTCAGTGAAAACATTGAAAATATGCCTAACACAACACTCTTCTAAGGCTTCCTTTACAAAGCCAAAAAGAGGGCTCAAAGCATAAAAAAACTTATAGCAACATTGAATACATTAAAAGCAAGTGACTTTAGGGCCCTTCAAGAATTGCAATTCCAACAATGCAGTCAACTCTATGGGAATAAGCTCCATGTGAATATTCCTTCCATCAAATAAAGTGAGCACTTAACAAAAATTATTAAGCAAGGACAAACCAAGTGTCTACATGATCTTATTGAATACTTTCATAAACCCTTGCATATTCTTATATAGAATACCTCACCCTAGTATGAAAGAGGCTCCATAGCCCAAAAATTTACGGGAACATCAAATTACATGAAATCAAGTGACATAATAACATCAAGGAAATTAACTCCATAGAGATACACCTCATGTCATAACAAAAACTTTTGGAAGAGGAAACTTTCATAGGAGAACATCGGAACACATGCGTCCTAACAAGCTTACAGACACATGTTAAGTAAAGGTAACCTACAAGTAGTGATAGATATAAATATCAATATAAATTCTTACTCAATTTGAGATTGCATGTAGCAAGGAGGAGCTTTCCCTCTCTTTTTGGCTTCACATTGAAGATTTGACAACGTACATGAACACTTTGGGAGGACATATGTAACCAAGTTAAAACATTAAAATTCAATAAGCATTAACAATAGTAGAAGGCCACAAATACACAAGATACATTTCACATTACCATCTAATATCCATGGTAGCCAAGCCTTTAGGTGGTGATTCCCATGCCACACCAAGAATTTTTTTTGTTGAGGTTTATCCACTCAGTTCCTTGAATATTTCATTCAAATTGGTCATTGACCATCACCCATGGGGACCCCACTCAGTTAGGTCATGCATTGATACCTCGATATTCTCCCCCCCAAGAGATCTCAATGAGGCACCTGTGGAAATATAACCATAACAATGCAAACTTGTCCATTTGGTGCTCTAACTTTCTAAGAACCTCAATTCCCACGAGCCGGAATAGTGGCACAAAGGGTGGCTCTATTGTTAGTTTCATCATAAGCTTGTAAGCCACATCCTGTAAAAAATCAACTTGTAGTTTCTGACCTAGGACCGTGCTATGTGTGAATTGAGATGCCCTCGCACCTTCAGTGATAGTTGTGCCACATGTATTGCCTTCATTGACATTCTCTACAACTCTCTCTGTATTTTGATGCCCTAATCTGCACCTTGATTCTTTGGGGAATTCACCTCTATGATAGTGGCCATAGCAGTGATACTGATAGTAGGGATAGGTGTTTGGATTTGTGCCTCACTGCTCATCGTGTGATCAATTTGTCTTGATCATATAGTGTATTTCCCATGACCAGGCTTGTGGATTCTATGATGGTTGTGCAATCACTCATGTTCTTCTAAACTGTCCCAAAAGTTTTGGTAACAAGGGGAAAACAACAACGAATGTTGTAGGACTGTTACCTTCTTCAAGTGAATTTGAGGTAGAACCCACGATTCCTATGAATGTGGTGATTTGAACTCAAGCTCAAGAATCTACCAAAAACAAACCGATGGAAGATGAACACAAACTTCCTCTTCATATGGAAATTGAGAGCTTATCAATGAGGAAAAAGAAAATGTTAAAAGGCAAAACGAGACAAAATGACAGAAAAATAACTAAAAGAGAAAACTATCGTAGAAACCAAGCTGCAACATTCCAAAGAGCAATTGAAACAAGAAATGGAAATTAGGGAACAAATGGAAAAAGAACAATCATCTAAGATATTGTTGGGAGGTTCAACTTTGCTGGACAAATTTATAGAACCTTTAGAGGCTCTATTACAAGCTTACGAGACTACCAATCAGACATTGAAAAAGAGATGATTGACATATCCACACCAAAAAGTTGAGAAACAAAGACTTGAAATGTGCAAATGGCTCATAGAGACATCTCAAGCTCTAATGGAGCCAAAAAACCAAATATTCCTAAACAAGAAATGCTAATCTACAAAATGGATGGGGAAATTGAGAACAGAGGAAAAAAAACAAGTGATCAAATGAAGCTTGAAATAGAAATACCATTGGAAAATAGGATAGTGGATAATACCACAAATGACTCAAAGTCACAAGTGGTGATGCCAATTCCTGAAGTGGAAGAGTCGTGGCCACAAGTCTTATGGGAAACAATAAGAAATGAGAAGGATGATAGTGTGACTTTCAAGTCTACTCCTATCACTGAAATCAACATGGATCATTAGTTCTACCGAGGGGACAAACAATCACTTTGGTGATGGAGAGACAAAAGCATCATGGAGAGTAAACCTAAAACATTGAAGACTTTGCCATCTTTCATAAGAGAACAGGAAACCAAATTTGAGGTTAGATTGGTACCATCTCAGTGGAAATCCACACAAAAAATGATGGATACTAAGAGCTTGCATGAATTGATGTCTTCTCCTATACAATGCACGATTACTCTCTCAGAGTTGCTAAAAATTAGACCACATCTATGGGGAGAAGTGGGTAAAAATCTAGAGAAGATAGGATTGAAAATTCCTCTTGAAGATATTCACGTAGATGATCAAATGGGTAAAATGACACAAGAGAAACATAAGGCAAAATCAATCCATGTAAACGAGGTGGGAGATTATTGTGAAGGAGAAGAAGAAAACACCACCTTACCAATGGAGCACAAAGGGGTAAAAATAATGGCTATACTTGATATTGGGACTGGAGTAGCCATACCTACTTTTGGAAAAATTGGAAAAAACCGACTCTTAGAAAAGCTAGAACAAAACTACAACTCGTACATGGTTATGCATAGAGATATGTAGGTATGTTAGAACACATTATAGTAGCCGCTTGTGGGATAGAGTACAAACATAACTTGTAATAGTGGATTTTAGAAAGAGCAACAATTTTGATGTCATTTTAGGGAGACCCTTTATGCTTCAACTTAAAATGGTACAAGACTGGGGCAATGACCACACCTACTTTAAGCACAAAGAGATTACGATGAGGATAAGTATGAATGACCGCATCTACAAAGACATAGTTGAACTCCTACATAGGAATTTGACTCAAAAACATCAACAATAAGGAAATACCTGCATGGTATAGACCAAAGAAATCTTTGGATGTGTGGAGCTTCTAAATATGAGAGTTTGTTAAGGGAATATTGTGATCTAGAGAGACAAATAGAGGACAAAGATTAAATCCCATAACCATTTCTTGAGGATTCATTTGAGCCATTCGGATGGGACCAAATATTGGCTACTCTAGATGTGTGCATAAATGAAACAATGTTTACAAAGTTTTTTGATGAGGATGGCTATGACATAGCTCCCTATTTTATGTTAAAGGTGTCAAAGAAAGCTAATGAAAATTGTGAGTATGAAAGCATAAAATGTGAGAAAAACAATTGTGTCATGAATCATGAGGCAAAAGCACAAACAAAGGAAGAAAAGAAACCACAAGAATATATCATGATTGACATACCCAAAGAATCAGTAATGTTTTTGCAAAGAAGCCGACTCTAGAAAATACACAACTGAAACTAGATGGAGAAGTAGTGTGTCCATGTTCCACATCAGATGTTCAGAAACTCAAGATCAAGAGAAGAACGAGGACAATGCAAAAGATCAGTTATCTCCTACAGTGATTATTTAGCGTATGTAGAGAAAAAAGACTCAAAATTATATGTTCGTCTATGATAGATCCTATGCTACAAAAAATATAATGTCTTATGGCACTTGGATAATGATGGGAAAGCCAACAATCAAAGAGATAGAAGAAATGGTGTACACATGTTCTAAAATGCCAATTTCTAGCTTTGGTGTGGCAGAAGCCCTACTCAAGTTGAGTACTGGGGAGTTCAAGGACACCTTTGTGTACATATGTTGCTTGCCCACTGGCAAGCTACAATAGCTTTGAAGTGATTATGCATCCAATGCATGGAGCCATGCTCCTAGAAGCTTTGCTTTCCCCCTCCTCTAGGTAGCACAAGGAGGAGATATCAAAAATATAATGGTCGACGTAATACACAAGTCAGTTTCTTGAGTCTTCGTATACGGATCCTTGCTCTCGTAATATATTTTATGACAGTGTCAAATTAAAGAGAGTTAAAAGAAAACTAACCTCATCAATTATCGACCTTGTCAAATAATATACCATACTGGTAACATAACAATACCGACAGTAATTGTAGAATCAAAGAATACTTGAGTTGCCCCATATTGCTTGTACGCAGTGGTTTCCAGTTAATGTTCAAACCCATTGGATTTGATTTTTTTTTAGGCGAGTAATATCTTTGCCTGCTCCTTGAACAACAAAGATTCATTATCCCAAACCTCTGGCACCTCTCATCAAGGGTAACAAAAGGCCTTGCCTTTGCATCACACAACCTTGTTTTTTCTTCGGATAGTTCTACAAAAATTATTAAAACACAGAAGTGAAATTGCTAATCCTGATCGTCTTGAAAGGTGCAAGATTTTGCCCTCCTTGAGAGCTATGCTAATGTAAACTTGGTGCTACAAACCCTTTTTGGAGATTTGGCTTGCATTAAACGCCTTGTTCATCTAAATGTTATGCATAGTAGCTTAAACAATTTCCTTTATAGGCCATCAGAAACACAAAACCTTGCTTGATTGTGATCTACAAACCTAGCTTTCATCTTTGCTAACAGTGTATTTAGCAAAAAATTAGTGCTTATGGTAATTTCTACAAGCCATGCTTGTGCTTGCAATACTAAAATTACACAAGTATGGAAAAAAAAGTCCATGACAGTACACACACTTGTTGCATGCCATAGTTATCGAGCACATTCTCAATAAACGTGAAAACCAAATGCGTACCTCATGACGTAGTCGTGCCAATTTACTTTGCAAACAAGTTGGCTTTGCTTGGAAAATTGACAAGCTTTGTTCGGTTGCCATCCTAAAATTTCAATAGCTTATGATGTGGTACTTGCTTCTTACTATTCAAAAAATCGGCCACCTCGGCTTGCCGATCTTAGAGAGACAAGGCTTTGAGTGGTGTGTACCCGGGGTGGGTATGCACCCTTAAAGGAAAATTAGAAACATCTATGAGTTCATCATCCGCCACCATCGTAGAGGCTACATAAACCCTACATGCCGATGTACGGTCGTTGCCAAATTAGCGTCATCCATATTTGTTGAGATGTTGACGAGATGAGGGCTTGCCGAGATGCAGACGGTACGAGGGGGGATTGGCATGTGGGCAACCCTCCCTTGGTCATCCTTAATTGCCCAAGGCCAAAACCTTAGGGAGTCTGTGTGTGAAAAGGGGCCCCACTGTTGAGCTATGGTGAGAGGGCAGCTGCACGAGAGAGAGAGAGAGAGAGAGAGAGAGAGATACCGAGTCTGCCCCTGCTGTGATGCTTGTTGAACGGCGCTCAAGAAGCGTGAATGGCTCAGAACGGCTTCGTGCATCCTCCAAGCCCTCCACCACTCAATCCTGAGCAGGTCACCACTCCCTCTTCCCCCTCGTTAGGGTTCATACTAGTGGCCCTTTGCGGCTCTTTGACTGTCAAGGTTGGTTCTCCACGGCCTTCATAGCCTCTCCGAGAGAGAGAGAGAGAGAGAGAGAGAGAGAGAGAGAGAGAGAGAGAGAGAGAGAGATAGCACACATGCAACACCATGCATTGAGCATGCAATACGTTCCGCCTTCCTCCATAGCTCCTTCCTCCATCAAGCTCTGATACCAATGTGAAACTGAGGGAACTGCCGTGGAGATTCACCGCCCTACCACCCGTCATATAGACCCTTAGCCCGCCATACTTAGAATCTCCCTATCCGCACTAAGTAGCCAGTCCTTGGCATGAGTCCATGACTCCCCGTGGGGTTTCCCTTGACATTACACCTAGGAGAGTTAATTTTCTAACAAGTTTTTGAGAAAAAAATGTTCAACTTGATTGATTGCGAATGTCAACCACTTCAGTTGGTGTCTTGTATTGTTTTGTCACCTGAATTTTTTAAAATTTATACTTTTTGTAATATTTAAGGAATTTTAAAAAAATAAATTAACGTTGAGTATATAAGTCACTTTCTAAGTTTTTAAAGTTCATTTCTCACTTTCATAAACTTGTAGCTCTAAGCTCTCTTAGCATCTTCCTCGCGCACGAACCTTGGGCAATGTTGTCTAATGCACTCTTGGCACTGTTTGAAATAGTTGTCCTTGCAAATTGAGCACATGAACCTAATGAGCGCATTTCAAGAGCTCTATCAACATGTAAGACACATCCAACTTGCATACAGAGGCCTTCCAAAGTTGTCTTGATTACATGTAGAAGCACGTGGTCAAATATCCAATTGTGTATTGAGGGATCCGGCGCAATCTGGTTGTTGATGGATTTCCTATACAATACTACAGAGCCAACAAGGAATTTTGATTTTTCCTTTTGAGACTTGTAAAAGGGCTCACCAAATAAGACTATAGGACAGAAGATGAGGATGACCTCAAAGACTTGGGCATGGGGTGTATAGGCACCCAATTCATAGCTTGGGACATGGTTCTGGCTTTGTTTGTTCTTGAGGCCATGGACAAGGGAAAATCAAAGGAAGAGGATAGCAAGAAGGACCTTGTAACCATTGTGGAGAGGGTAAATGAAGATGCCAAAGAGGTTAATGAGCATATGGAAGTATCCATGGCACTTGTTCCCTTACAAGAGCCTAGCTCCACCGAGGAGGAAGGTCTAATGGTAAAGGGAGATGAAGTGTTGGAGGAAGCCCTTAACTTCTAATTATCACTTTGGATTTAGTGATGGTGGAGGATTTTCAATTTATTTTCCTCAATGAGCAAAGACACTTGGGCTCAAAGAATATGAGTCACTCTCAGTGCTAACTATGCGGACATGAAGGGTCCCAGTGGAAAGGACGAGCCAACACAATTTGAAATCTACTTTGAAGACCAAAGTCTCTCAACAAGAGTCTCCTATCTACCCAATGAAAATGATTAGCATTTGGTATAAACAATGGCAAGCACTCTAGTGGGGATAAAATAATGTGCTTTCTTTTATGAGAATGTGTCCAAAAGCGCTTTCCACCCACACCAACCATTGATTCCAATGGGTCGAGACGATCATTCCAACATCGACCTTACAAGGAAATCTCTTGAAGAAATGTATGAGGATATTGAGGTAAATCTTTTTAGACTTAAACGATTATCTACACTTATCATACAATTAGTGGTAATATTTTTTTAAATGTGCATACATGTGGTTGAGTTCGCTATGCTAACCGGAGGCTCTCACAATGTGCTCATCAGTATGGATAGCTCCTTGTGGCACTACCTGAGCCACTTGGGACCATCCATTCTTAAATTGCTCACACAAAGTCTCCAAATCATGGAGCTACTCAAGTGCAAAGCATTGAGTGGCATCCTTATCAAAGATTTCTCACTCTTAATGCCAATATGTATAATATTGGATCGTGATGCCGTCTTATATGCCTTTTGCAGGCAAGCACCTTAGGTCAGTCCTTTCCCATTGTGCCCTAAGCCTAGGTCAAGGGGTGATAAACCTTGAAGGAGATTGTAAAAACCCTTGGCATGAGGCCCGTTATTCGTCCCATACCAAATGATGTAATTTGCAAAAAGACAAACAATCCATGGTGTAATTTCAGAAACAATAGAAATCAAATTGATCTTTTGTATTGTCTTTTTATTTCATTTTGTAATGTATATTTCTAAATTTGTTCATTTTGTATGTACAACTTTCATTAAGGCAAGGCGTGTTTGAAACGGCTTCCACAAAACCCCCCCAGTGCTTGGGTTAGAGTTTGGGTGCCCACATGCCAATTTCCAGGCATGCATGCACACACATACACACACACACACACACAAGCACGTACACACACACATAGACACATACACATCCCTTCCTAGCTGATGCATGCCCACGTGCATTTTGCAGAAGGTCATCGTTAGTTCTCAAAACGTTGCTTTTCCAAGGACTTTAGTACCTTGTTGTATTTAGAAACTCTTGCCATGATATCTTTCTTGAAAGGTAGATCTCTGAGAGGATTGTTGATTAGTGTGCTTTGGTAGGCTATGTGTGTTTCTTGTAGCTCCTTTGTTGTCTCTAAAATGATATTTATTACGCTATATGCTTAGTAGGGGAGGGGTTGATCAAGAAGTTGTGGTTTAGAGGAGCCAAAGTGAGGTCTTCTATCTAGATGTAGTTACCCATGCTTAATTAGCATGTGAAAGCAATGTGACAATGTGCAAGAAGTTGACATGGGTGAACACCTTTAGATGAGATGGTTACTTAGAGCTCTCGGAAGAAAACACCATGCTTGGCAATGCTTTGATCAACATTGTATGCCAATTGTGGTGCATTGTTCAGAGCACCAGTAGAGATCACATAGTCATTTGAACACTTTCTATTCAAAGTGTATTCTCTTTGATTGCATTGGCTACAGGATATTCTTAACAAGGGCAAGGCCAAGAAGGACTCTCCATTCTTAGAGTGTTTGGAGTAATAGTTCTCTAAGTGTAATCATTTAGTCACTTGAAATTCACTTATAAGAGGATATGCCCACTAGAAAGATCTTGCAAAGAAATATTTTGATTGTTTTCCCATTGATGCAACTACAAGGCATCACAATAGATACGATTAGTTTGTAGAAGGTTCTTTGGGCATATAGTCACTCAGCTCTATTGTATGCTCATTGTATAAAGCCAAAGATATCTTGATCACACGAGAGAAAAAACGTTAGAACACTTGCACGGTCCATCGTTTATAACAGATGTACACTATGCATAAGTCGGAATCCAAAGGTAAATGACTATATTGAGAGCTTTGTTAACACACTTTGATTTTGTTGTAGGCAATGGCCACCATTACCAATTTCTTCACATTTTAACATCACAACAAGTGCCAAAATCTTGCATGTCTCACCTCCCATGCCACTTAGCAATGTCCAAGCATTTCTCTCTTTCTCTAAACCTTAAAACTCTGTGTGTGTGTGTGTGTGTGTGTGTACTTGCCCTAAACTTTTCAAAATGAGATTCTCGCTCGTGTATTGTCTGCTCTTGAGGTGCTTACTCTCATGAGTTCTTTTGAACTCTGTGTGTGTGTGTGTGTGTGTGTGTGTGTGTGTGTGTGTGTGTGTGTGTGTGTGTGTGCGCGCGCGCGCGCGCCTAGCTTCTTGCCCTTTCTATGTTTTGCTAGAGGTTGTAGGTCATATGAGAGATCATAAAAACCTAAATTTTAATGCGTTGAGGCACATTGCAATTCTTTATATCAAGGATTGGTTAGTTTGTATGTAAGCTACCATAACATGGGTAGCATAATCAAGCATTTCGTTGTCATCAAGGGCTACAGTGACTAATACCTAAGCCAAGGGTTGAAAGATAGAGAAAGCCATGGTCCTTAAATTGGATACGATATATGCTTATGGCTTTTGTGTATAATTTTTTTGGTTCTTTCTGCCTACTGCCGTCGGAGGCAGTGGGAATCCCACTCATAACCATAACAACCAGCGAACATGTGTTTAAACTAGAAGCTTCCGCGAAATGAGTCTTTGATAGACACAAAACATCCATAGCTGCAAGAGACCTCAAAAGAACCAATTGTTGTGAACAGACCATCAAAATATCTACAAAATATGAGAGACAAGTATCATCAACCATTAACAGAGTAAGAGTAACTTTAAAAGCTTGCATACAATGGTCTGCAACATCCCCATCCACATACATATCCAAAAATGCATGCCACAGAGATAAGAAAGATAATTGAGCAATTGGACAAGTAGCATTCCTATGAATGCAGATTTTCCTCTAGATTACAAATTGACACTTCTTGCGAAACATGATCCCGAGAAAAAAGGCCAATAATCAATACAATTATCCTAGTAATCTTTATATGAAAGCGCACATCAAAAAACTGCATAAATGTAGTTTGTGGCCAAAAAGAGCATAGAGCCAAACAATTTAAAAAGAGACGAGGAAGAGTTTCCAAGGCAGATCGGCAATACACCTTAAAATCGAAAGGAATAGCAAGAGCCATACACTTCGCAATCTCCCCACCTTTTATGTTTGTGAAAAAAGGGAAATTGCAATGTTGGTGGATGTGGCCTTTGCCTATTGGCAACAAGGCGAGAAGTGAAGTTCAACTTCACAAAGGCCTGCCATGTGTCAGTGGCAAGATAATGTAAGTGATGGAATGATCAGACCAATAGCAATAGTTTGTCCCGCACGAGGATTCCTTTACGCTTGAGTTGACCCAAATGTGATCCAATGTTGAGCGATTTATTATTGTTGGTTCTTTGATTATCTGTCTGAATCCATGTAGTGTCATGTAATGTTGCAGAGAGATAAAGCAACCATTGTTACTGCTTGCATCTATGTTGAAATCTCCTACGATAATGGTTTTTGTGGCCATATCTAATGCACACAAAGTTTTCTCTAGTGCTTCATAAAGGGACAACAATTTCGACAAAGGATGTCTGTACAATGAAATAATGTTTAATTTCTTGTTGCTCGCAATAGACATGTTTGACGAAACAATTTCAATGCCGTCCGATATTTTTTTATGTGTGTCGACAAAGTGAGACTTTCCTTTGTGCAGTATAAGAACATCTGTTGGTCCTTCAGAAGATATACAATCAAATCCGGGAAATGCGTCTCTTGATTTTTCTGTGTGCGTTTCTTGGATGCACAGAATGTCTGATGACATAAGGCTATTGTCTTTCATAATGTCAGAGTAATGTGTAGATAAGGACACTGTGTTTATGGACTGAATGACAATATTGTTTCCTGCAAAGTCTGTCAAGTTTTTGTTTAGAGTTTTCCATGTTGCTTCTTGCTTCTGGCGTTCTATTTCTTGTAGCACTATCTTATCTGTTTTTATTTGCTTTGGATCAATTGTGGAGAGGAGAAACAAATTTTGGGGATTTTTTATTCGTGACAACGTTGTATATATCAATCCATGGTTTTTTATTCTTGAAAGATCAAACACCAACGTGTGAAGTGTCAATCCTTGAGATCTATGAATAGTTCAAGCCGATGCATGTTGGACAGGATATTGTGTTCTTGATACGATATTCAACATATTTTTTCTGACTTGAAACTCTCTTGTGATTTTTCTTATGGGAGTCCATTTTCTCGATATAGGTTCTGTAAAGAGGTGTTGGTTCTCAAATCTTGTGCGTTGACCTACTTTGATGTTGTAAAATTCAATCCAAATTATTTTTTCGTTTGTCGATGTCTGTGAATGGCTCTTGTAAAGTCTATCAGCTCCATTTACAAGCCCATCTGTAATGTTCAAGTTTCCGGTGCATAGTTCCACGAATAAGTTTAGCTTCAAATGCAGGGTTTTTTGCAAGCCTCCGCATTGCTTCGAATCTTCTGGAATCTTTATATGTTTCTGACAACTTTTGGATTTTCTATCGGTAGCTTCAAATACATCTGGTATTCCTGGTGTAATTTCGAATATGTGCTTGTTGTACGCGTTTTTGCTTTTATTATCATAAAATAAATAAGAATAGTTATTCACTGGAGGTGGTTCATGGCAGTACGAATCATTCAGGTGTTTGATATCTTCTTCTGTGTGCTAACTTTGATGTATTCGATTTAAGATTTCAATGAATCTTGCATTTTCTTGTCGCATTGGCTGTGTCAGTTCGTAACGCTTGATGTGCGAGTGCCAAAACGAAACTAGCAATGTGTCGAATATGCTTTTGTGGTACGAGAAGATCCAGTTGTCTCGAACAGGACTTGCTTGACAAAGATCTCCACAAAGGATAACGTCCATGCCTGCAAATGGTTTATCATGTATTCTTTTTATAGCATGAACTCGTGCATCAGCTTGTTAGAAAAGACTTCGTCCAACAAGGGAGATCTCATCGATAACCAGCAATTGTAAATTCGCATACTGTGAAGATAGCTCGTCTTATTTTTCTGCGCTCAACGAGGTTTGGTCGCTCGCTATTAGTGGAAGACGGAGAGCTGAATGTATCGTGGTTCCATTGATATTGAATGCTGTTTTTCCAGTGTACGCCATCAACAAAATTTAGTAGATTCAATGTTTGTAGGCAATTTAAAATTGTAATGTCGTAGTAAGCCTTGAACCAATAGCAGCAGCAAAAATGTTTTACCAGTTCCAGCACCTCCAGTAAGAAACAGATGTATTGGTTTGTCTGGATTTTTTCGGTTCCTCAACATGATATCATCGAACAAAAGATGTTGTTGGGTATTCAGCATCCATAGGCCTTCGTGAAATTGTTTATTTGAAATTGCAGTTAGCTTTGTTATTGCTAGTTTTTTATTGTTGGCAGTGTTTAAGTCTGGAAGATTCGAAGCAATGTTATCGTGCATGTTTTCATGTGAAGAACCAAAGGAACGCGATGTCGATGTTGTTGCAGCTTGCGAGATACTATTTTCATTTACAATGTCTTTGTTGAATTTTTTCTCATTGTAAGACACAAGATCTAGATGAAATTTATATGTATCTTCCCATGTCTCAGAGCAATGAAGATGCAGGTTCTCATCATTGTACCAAGGTAAATATAACAGGCATTTTTCTCGGTAAAAGTTACCAGGATCTTTATGTTTGTCGTATTGGACATAACGAATGATTCGGTTTTCTCTCAATGGAACAATTTTACGTCCACAATGCTTGTAGCATGAGCAAAATTCTGCCAAGCAGATATTGTGTAAGTGTGTTGGTCTTTTGCTATATTTGTCGACGATGTTTTCAAAAAATATGTCTCTGCTGTCTGGATCTAATTGTTTGAGTGTTTCTTTTCTTTTCAAAATGAGTGAACGTTGGTCCGGAGGATTTGTGTTGATGAAAATAAATTCTCTAGTAGAATTGTGTAAAGGTGAAGATAAAACAATATAAGCAGCTTGTTGTGCACTTAGTTGTTACATATTCAGAATTGTATTTCCAATGCGTCGCAGTCTTTCGACAATGTTGGCATTATTGGCGATACAAATATTGATCTCGGCTTTAATAGCTGTTATCAATGTGCTGTCCATTTTTGTTATGTATGATGAGCAATATGCAGCAGCTTCGTATGCATTTACTATGTATTGGATGTCGGTATTTGCATTCCATAGTTCTGAAATTTTTGGGTTGAAATTGTTTGTGGAAATGTCTTCTGTTGTTCGCCTCATCAACACAGTCGGTGTCATAATTTTGGATCGAATTGCCAATATGTAATCATCAAAAGAAAGATCTAATTTTTCTAGCCAATCTTTAAAATCAATTGGAAATTCTTTGGCTTTGGTTGTTTCGAGGAATTCTTTGATTTTCTTAAGATTTCTTTTGTGTTGTTTAATATTCTTTTCTTCTTCTTGCAAAGGTCTAAGTATATAGGTACACGGCATCGGGTATCGAGGAAAATCAAAGCGACATCTCTTTCCTTTTTTAAAGCAAGTTTTTTGACGTGAGTGTTGTTGAACGTCTCTTAAATCTTCCCGAAGAAGGTTCTTGTAAGTACTAATGCATTTGTCAATGAATGTCGCCACACTAGTTTCTTATGTCTCAAATAGCTGGGGTGCATTTTCAATCCATATTAGACCATGATCGTGTTGACTACCACGACTTTGGAATTCGGTCATGAAAAAGTAATCTTTTACTTTTCCTCCTAGAATGTTGTTGTCTTTGTTAAGTAGTTTTTTCAAGCTTCGAAATCTGTGCAAGTAATATCTGGAACATGTTATTGGGTCCGATCATATGAGTCGTCTAATGTAAGAATTTTCTGTTTCATTGTTATCTTTGGTTATAGAAGTGAGTTTTTCCAAATAGTTGATTAGTTCTTTTCAGCGTCTTTCTGCAACCGAGAAAGTGACAAGAAGGTAGGAGGACCTAGCGTCTTATCATAGCGAAGATATTTTTCTTGATTTTTTGTTTGTAATCCGGATAAGTTCTCGAAGATTCATAATCTCTGTAACCTATCTTTGATCGAATAATTCTATCGACATTTGTGTCATGAAACACATCTCACGTGTAACGAACGGTTCCTTCGAGCTTCACCTTTCTTAGACGAACCCATATAGATGAAATAATTTATTCGGTCATTATTTTCACTACTTTAAAGAATAAGTTTTCTATATCCAATGCAAATCGCCTTTCACCATGAAGCAATTCCCATTTTGCAATTTTATGGTAATTTTAAGTGCTAGATCGTGATATTTGCGCGGTTCGCCGAAGAATATTCTTGGAAAACCTAATTCTTCACAGAATGTATCTTTTAATAAACCAAGTGGATGATTTCCTTCACAAGGTGCAACGTTTAGGATCTTATCGTTGTAGTCAATGATTTGCTGTGCCGACGTGAACTGATGAATGAGAATATCGTGATAATTTTCATCGTCTTCATTGTTGTCATTGCACATTGCAAGATCAATAGAATGTGTCTTTTGCAAAAGGGTCATATATCGCAACCAATCCTCGTTTAAACTTATACTCTCTTCTGTGTAAAGATGAGAATGCAGAAGCTCTTTCAGCGCTTCAACAGTGAGCAGTGGACGTACTGATCCGCTCAAATAACAATGGTTGTATTCTAGTTTTCTCTTTAAACCTATAAGAATTGAGTTTTCCTCATCGATGAATCGTGGCAAGCTTCTTTGTGTTTCGGTAACGTTGGCCAGTACATTCACAATGCTTCCACGTAAACCATATTGTCCGTCGTATGTCAACTCTCGTATTTTTGAGAACAATATTCGGGGTGCGATCAGTATTTCTTCTATCTTGTTTAGTCTTTGTACAGTTTCGATTTTGTCATTCAATCCAATTTCTTGTAAAGATTTGTAACTCACTGCTGGTTTTCTTCTCTTTGGTTTGCAAGGTTCACAAATTTGCATAACATTGTCGCTAGCTTTCTTTTTTTTTGTGGACATTATTTGGTACCCAAAAAGCAGTCTGTTGCAATGCTCGCACAAGATTGAAGGAGTATCCTGTATTTCCTTTAAATATATTTCTGCAGGCGCATCATTGGAACATAGTCTCTTTCTCAAGCATGGTTTGTTTTCCCGAGGAGGAATATTTTGATGGGATTTCCTCAAGCGTTTTATTTTTGTTGTTATCGTTGTTTCTGTACGAACCGTGTTGGTTTCTTGACACAAGTACTCTTTGGCAAGACATTTGTTGCTATCATTAGGATACAAAATCAACAGTCTTTGAAGTTTTGAAACCTCCGAAGGTGTCCAAATTTCAAATCTTTTCGACTCTGATGCAGGTTTGTGCATAGGAAACACGTATAAAGTTCCGTCAATATCTCTGATCAGTATTCGGTGTTTTGTACCAACATTGCTGCATGCACCGACAATGAACCTCTTTCGCTTCTTGCGGTGTTCACTCTGTAAAGTCACCTCGATGCATATGTGGTTTGCTTCACAGAAAAGCTCGATCAGCTGAATAGTTAACGCCAATGAATTGCGAGAGGTTTTTAATAACCTGTAGACTCTATTGTAAGTTGTCTCGTTCACGTCAATGTTATTTCCCAAGAGAGTGTTAATCACATTTGTCGATGTGGTTTGTAATTCCATTTGGAACAAGGTATAAACAGCTAAGTTTGTTAGAAGATATGTTGGTGAGAGTATTCTTTCTGTAATGTATTGAAAAACAGTGAATATATCAACATCTAAACCATATGCACGCAAGAAATATTCATCGACACCAAGATTTTTTAAATTGTCAACAGTGAAAGCATCCATTCTTCGAGTGAACTAAATGGGCAGAGCAAGAGAGAGAGAGAGAGAGAGAGAGAGAGAGAGAGAGAGAGAGAGATTCAAAACAGGGAAACTCTTTCGACAACAATGTGATTGGCAGAAGGAGGACAACAGAGAGGAAACCAAAGAAGTTTTTTTTTCCAGGTTCTTTGGAAGGGGGGAGAGAGACAGAGGGAGAGGTCACTAGAATAACAGAGTTTTGTGTACACCGTTGCTGCGAGAGAAACTCTTTCGACAACAATGTGATTGGCAGAAGGAGGACAACAGAGAGGAAACCAAAGAAGTTTTTTTTTCCAGGTTCTTTGGAAGGGGGGAGAGAGAGAGAGAGGGAGAGGTCACTAGAATAACAAAGTTTTGTGTACACCGTTGCTGCGAGAGAAATAGATAGCAGGAGCAAGGGGACGAGAGAGAGAGAAACAAGAGTACAGGAGGAACTGTTGGAAACAATAGAGGTATATGGAAAACAGTAGATTCGACACACACACACACACAGAGAGAGAGAGAGAGAGAGAGTTGTTTGTGCGTGCAAGAAGGATGGACAGAACAGGGGGAGGGGCGAGGGACGAGAGATCAATCCAACTAATAAAATACGAGTTTCTTATCTGACTGTAGCCAAGAAAAAGGATAGCGAGAACAAGATGCGGACAACCAAAAATATTGGAGCTCTATGTGCAATACTGAAACTGACAAACACAAGAAAGGGCGTCTTCACGATCAATGCTGGAAGAACGAGAGAGAGAGAGAGAGAGAGAGAGAGAGAGAGAGAGAGAGAGAGAGAGAGAGAGAGAGAGAGAGAGAGAGAGAGAGAGAGAGAGAGAGAGAGAGATGTTGGAGGGAACAGAACCCTTTATACAACCATATTTTTGATAGAGAGAGGGAGAGAGAGAGAGAGAGGGAGAGAGAGAGAGAGAGAGAGAGAGAGAGAGAGAGAGAGAGAGAGAGAGAGATTGAATCACTAACGACACGAGGGAAAAGAGTGAACAAAGAGAGAGAGAGAGAGAGCAGCAGCAGCAGCACGAGAAGGAACTCTTAAAACCTTAAAACGCAGTTGCAAGTGTTTTCACAAATGTTTTTTATCGCAAGGTTTTTTTTACAAGGCTGCTTTGCTGCATCGAGACAACTTTACACAAACCAAGAAAACCAGGTCATGATTCTTCGGGACCTTTGCTAGTATTATTTACATACAATCGTAGACCCCTGCTATGCTTCGAAGACCTTTTCCTCCAGCAAGAAGCGGTCAGAATTTCCACAAGACTGATTTTGAATGTGCCAATGCGTCTTGTCGATGCCAAGATCTGTCTTGCAACCAGTGGATTTTTACTAAAACTGACAAACACAAGAAAGGATGTCTTTATGGACAATATTCATAGAGAGAGAGAGAGGGGGGGGGGGGGGGCAAAAATGTTGGAGACAACGAGATTCTTTATACAACCATGTTTTAGAGGGAGGGGGAGAGAGAGAGAGAGAGAGAGAGAGAGAGAGAGAGAGAGAGAGAGAGAGAGAGAGAGAGAGGAAGAGAGGGAGAGAGAGAAATAGATAGAGAGAGAGAAATGCGAGAAGGAAACCCTTAAGACCTTATAACACAGTTGCGAGTGTTTTTACAAAGGGTTTTTATTACAAGGGTTTCTTTTACAAGGCTGTTTTGATGCATTGAAGACCACCTAACACAAACCCAAAAAACCAGCTCATGACTCTTCAAGAGCTTTACCAGTGTTATTTATATACAATGGTAGACCCCTACTGTGCTTCCAAGACCTTTACCCCGGGTAAAAAGCAGTCAGGTTTCCTGCAAGACTGATTTTGAACGTGCCAGTGCGTGTTGTCGATGCCAAGATCTTTCTTGCAACCAGTGGATTTTTAGAATACAAGCTTTGAAAAGTATTGCCCAAAGCCAAGACCTCGTCGACAATAAGACCAACTAGTTGTGCAGAAATGACAGGGCCTTCGCTTGGCTTGATCTTCACTTGAAGCCTGGGAATCTCGTAGCTTGTAGTCGTCTTTTGGCAAGTGATACAGAATAAACCCTCTGTGGTTTTATGAACCTTATTCGATTTGCAAGTGGCACACAATGTCTCCAAGAGAACACCATTTATGTTAGAGAAATGCAAGACGCCAAACACCTGCAGATCAAAAGCGAGAATCAAGAAACACAAAGAAAGTCAACGAAATAGTTTCTAAGCAATTGACTCGTGCAACGTTACGTGCTTCCCATAACTGAGACTCTCAACCTGTGTCTTGTAAGTTTGCAAGAGATCAGATTGTAGACTCTTGTTGTGGACAGGCACCAAGATTGTAAGGTCCAACACAGACAGGGTATTCTCGCGGCCTAAGAAAGCCCCGACATTCCTTGCAACGAAAGTTTTCACTTCTCCGTTGTCAACATCCCTTTTGATAGACTTGTACTCTTCTTTGCGGTCATTGACAAAAGTGAGCTGGAAAAAAAGCACACGGCAAGCGTCAGTTTTTTTTTTTTTTTTTGCCGTAAAAACTATAAAGAATCTCAATATGTGAGACTTACAGTTGCCCGATCTTTAGGAGCACAACCGTCAGCCACCAGTAGTTCTCCACGTATGGAGTTGGCGTAGATTTCAAAATTCTCACTCTTAATAACAACAAAAGCAAGTGTACCCAAGTAACTTTTTGCACCACCTAGACCTGCACTTGCAGCCTCATCCAAGAAGAATCTTATCTTCGTTTCCGGGTAAAAGCTCAAGTGAATCGGAAATGAACAAATGCAAGTGACGATCGAGGTAGCATCCAAGTAAAGAGAGAAAGGCGAAGTTCCACCGTCTGCCTTGTTCTTTGTTTTGATTGCAGAACCCTCTATCCGCACAAAACTACCAACACTCAGAAAGGAAGCGAATTGACTTATCAAAGATGAACCAACGACGACTGTGACTGTGTCGGAGTTGTGTGAATCCACAAGATCAGCTTTGAAAAACTTCACAATTTTGGGGTCGAAAAGCTTGTATGTGCCATAATCTTTTAGTACACAACCCTCAATTGCAAATCTAGGAGTGATGTCAGAGAGGTCTGTTATATGCAAAAAAAAGCACAGCATGTTCTTCAGTACGAGGCTCTTGCTGCGGGAAAGGGTTGACTCTCACTTCATCGTCTTCAGTATCAATTAAAGCATCTACAAAACAATACATAACAACATGAAAATCTATTCATATCGAAAGGCAAAGATAGACATTCAATGTTTTTGGTTCAATGTATACCATTTCTCTCAATCTTAACAATAGCCATCTTTGCTTTTTGCGCTTTTGAGCATCCGACTTGTGCACCTAATGTAAAAGATGGGACATTTCAAAATACGAAAGATAAATCAATTTTGCATGGGTTTTTCTTTAAAAGAAGGTAGAATCAAACGTACTGGAAGCTTGCCCTTTGCCTTTCGAGGGGGATGGCTGGATAGCGAAGTTCGGTTCATTGTATACAGTACGCTTGCGAGAAGTTGTCGGAGTGCTTGCAGATGACTCACTCACATCAATCTGTACTCATTCACGTTTGGAAATTCCACTTTTTGCATTCATAGTACGCACAAGACTAGCATTTTTTCTTGGCTCTACAAAACGAACATATCTAAGCAAAAACACCAAAAGTACGAGGAACACCATAACACCCATACTCCATACCATCAATCTCTATGCTTTGTACACCACCACGACTATAGGCCATATTTCACTATACTTGTTCGCTTTGTCTACATGTCACAAACAAATATAAAGACTAAGAACACTTTGCAACTATCATTCTTTCATCTATCATCCGAACAATATTCACAAGGAAAAGGGGATCAGAAAACAGGGAGGGGGACGGGGGGGGGAGGGATTCAATGGCGTTTCAAAGCAAAAAGAAACTTTACAACATCACCGATCCAAGATAGAGCAATGCCACACAAGAAAAACAACAGTGGACAGAGCAAGGAAAGCAAATGTCGTTTCTTTTTTAGCAGTGTAGAGATATATCGAACCACCAATCCACCAGAAAGCATGCCACAAAGCAAACAAACGACACATAGTTTGCATTCTTCCAAACTCGAACGGAATTAACAAGGACACACACACACACACACACACACACACAGAGACCAACGTAAGATGCAAGGTTGCAATGCTAAGGGAAGAGACCAGCGTAAGATGCAAGTGTGCAATGCTGAGGGCACCGATTCAGAGGAGAGAATACTTCACAAAAGAGAGAGAGAGAGAGAGAGAGAGAGAGAGAGAGAGAGAGAGAGAGAGAGAGGAAGAGAAAGGCGAGGAATGGGTGATCGTCACTGAGAATGCCTCGGGAGGCTCGCGACACACAACGAGCCAATATTTTAAACAACATGAACTTTTTTTTTTTAAAGACAAAGGAACATATCTCAACCGATCCACCTACCATCAGCAACAGAAAACCACTCCAAACATGACAACAAATGAAACGCATTCCCAAAAGCTGAGATGGACCATGTGCCTATGCACACGAGAATTCGCTTACCAAAGCAACGCAAACATGGTAGCTGTCAGAACATTGTATGCACATACTACAAAAGGAACGAGGTTCAACCTACCTGGCTAAATTCTTACAACCATAGCAACAAAAAATGCATTTTGGCAGCATACAAAGAAATGGAACAAGTCTCCCCAATCAACTTATTGCAAACAAGGTCTCATTGTATAAATCTGAGACTTACACTCGTTGCAGCATACAAAGAAAACACAGACCATGAAGCACTCCACACGTTCCACAAGGCATACACATATACCTTGAATTTGCAAGAATGATGAATGACAACTTCAAAGAGCACGAAACAGTCCACATGTTCCACAAGGCATACACATATACCTTGAATTTGCAAGAATAATATACGACGACTTCACACTACATTTTCAATTGCCATCTCTAGAAGATTCACGTTCTGGTTCTGACAAAACACACCTCAAAACAGTTCACGTTCTGGTTCTGACAAAGTGAACCTCAAAACAATACAACAAACCACCGACCATACTAGGACTTCTACATTTTCGATTATCATCTGCACAACGTTCGCATTCTAGTTATGATAAAACACAATGCAAAACAATACAAAGAACCACGAACCACACTAGAACTATGCATTGCCAACAAAACAGAGCAGATAGTTGATAAGAAAGTTTAAGCACATGACTTCTAAATTCCATGGAGAGAAAAGTTATCCAGCAGACAATCTTTTGATTCCTCCCTTTTGCAAGAGCACAACAAGAAAACCCAACAAAAGAGAGCAGGCAATCGGTTAAAAAAAAGTTTAAACACATAGCTTCCAAATGTCACGGCAGAACAAATTATCCACCAGACAATCTTTTGATTCTTCCCTTTTGCAAGAGCAAATTTTCAATGCACATGCACAGGCAAAATAGAACACACAGCAAACAACACAGCAGTCCATACAACAAGAACCCTCTTACTCGTGCTAAAGAGAGTATGTGATTCAAGAGAGAGATCCACACAACGGTGATTGGTACACCTACTGTGCCGAAACCTTCTGATAACCAAAGCCAATATGAAATCCATTCCCAAAATCTCTACTGGACCTGTCTACCAGAAATGAGCCGAAAAATTTCCGGCAACACTCAGCCAAATGATGCTATCACACCCTCATTATGCCCCCCTTGGTCGCAGATCCTGCTGTATTGAACTCAACCCATAGCCCACGGTCCTTGAAACATAAATAATCAGAAAATTGCCCACCTCAAAGCAGTTACCGAAAACCCATTTCAATGAACACAAAGAATGGCCGTTCCAGCACACCCACAATAAAGAATCACACCCTCATTGTGCCCCCCTTGCTTGCATATCCTGAATAATCAGAAAAGTGCCCATCTCAAAGCAGTCACCGAAAACCCATATCAATGAACACAAAGAATGGCCGTTCTAGCACACCCACAGTAAAGAAGCAGAGAGAGAGAGCTCTTACTCCAATTGTTAATATCTGATGAAGTGGGCTCTGCGTGTGTGTGTGTGTGTGTGTGTGTGTGTTGTTGAGAGAGAGAGAGAGAGAGAGAGAGAGAGAGAGAGAGAGAGAGAGAGAGAGAGAGAGAGAGAGAGAGAGAGAGAGAGAGAGAGACTGGCAGGCAGAACAATTTAGTTCTAAGTTAAAGGAAACATCTAAGTTCACTTCATCTAGTTCTTAAAGTTGATCACTCAAGCAAATATGTATCTAAACTCAGTCGATTTCCTGTCTACCTGACTAAGAGATATGTTTTGTGTTCCCACAAATGACGATATTTCATGCACTGAGGCCAACCTCAAGGTCGAACTACGTCTGCCGCCCAATTGAAGGCAGAGCTGCTGCATGTCGAAAGCATTGCTACTTAGAGCTTTAATATAGCACCTCCATTTCAGAGATGAAGGGCAGGCCTTGACAATGGAGAGAGACTCCATAGCCTATAGAATTATCAGCAGGTACAATACACCACCTACCACCTACTGTCCTGACTCTCAAGACTTGACTTGTAGGGAGCAGCCTCTACTCTCTGCCTCCGCCTCTCTCATCCTCGGACCCCTGATGCCTTAATCGTCCTTTTTTTGCCCCTCTTCATTTTAATTTAAGCAAGCTTGCCTTTCCTTAAGCAAGCCAATTGACAGCGACTGGCCGCTCGCTGCCTTTAACAAGGAAAAACCAGAAAGGAGCCGAAATTTTTTTGGCAGCACTGACCCATATCGTGCTATCACACCCTCATCATGCCCCCCTTGCTTGCAGATCCTGCTGTAGTCAACCCATAGCCCACAGTCCTCGGAACATAAACAAAAAAAAACCTTTCTTCAATTCACTACTGTCTTACTATCGATAGGCTGTACATGCAGTAGATAAGAAGGGAACAGCCCGTGCATAGCATAAACAAAACCCAAAGTGTATGTCGAACAAAGAAAGCAGTACCTGACACAGGCGGAGCTCCAAAACACGCAGCAATTACTACATCAAACCCTGCCTATTTAAAGGCGCAACAGAGCATGGGCAAAAGCGGGAACAGCACGTGAAGCATCGTGCAATCATGACCCAGAATCCGAGCAGAATGGACATGGTATGGCACGCCTGAGAGGGCTACGATTCCACAGAAGCTCCACATCATTGCATCCGCTAACTAGCTCCAGCGTTGCACCGAGAGACCAGGTCCACAGACCCACACAACAGGAGAGAAGAAGAAGCACGCAGAAGCCGCCATCGCGCGGCTAAAACGCAAGAGAGAAAGGGGCCGTAGGAAAACTTGGCGACGCGAAGGGGACACCTAAGTGCCCCAAGTTTGGGGCAAACACTAAGGCTGCCACTATGGCAGGCCAAAAAGAATGTCCACAATATGTTTGTGAAAGAATGTTCGTAGATGTGGTCTTTTCCTATAGGCAAAAAGAATGTCCACAATATGTTTGTGAAAGAATGTTCGTAGATGTGGTCTTTTCCTATAGGCAAAAAGAATGTCCACAAGTTTGGTGACGGACAGTGTGAATACGCAGTGAAGCTTGCAAGTTGCCAACTTGCCAACTCTCTTCTGGGCTTCGCCAAATGTGCACCGCCAATTTTATATGAAACGTGATGATAAAGAAGGCTGGAGTGGAGTGGAACTGTGGAATCAAAGAAAATCGGGCGTGCCACGTAGGCCGACAATTTGACTTTCAAAATGGAGGCAAATGACTAAATTTAGGTGTCCGCTGGCAGTTGAAATTCGAAAAAAATTAATTTCTACACCTCCGGCTTTTTATCTGTAGATCTAGGCCGTCCAGAGATAAAGGTCGCAGATATGCGCCGTCGATTCTCCTCCAACTAAGTTTTGGCTTCACTTGCAAGCCAGACCGGACGGCTAAGATGCGGTCAAAGTTGTCCTCTGAAGGGCTGCGATCATGCATTTACAGGTGGCGTGACGCTACCGATCGATCTCCCTGTCCCTGTTAATTGAAAGTGAGATTTGAGCCGTCGATCTCGCTAAATTCCGGCTTGATTTAGCGGGGTCGTAAAGCTCTAATCTACGTTGATTAAGAGCCTTTGATCTGAAAGCTTGTGATCGATCGTGACCGTCCGAAATATTCTAGAGATTAGTGCTCTTTGCTCGCATCACTATCTCCATCACATCACATCATCATCATCATCATCGTCCTTGTTTTCCTTCTTCTTTGCCTGCTGCGACAGAAGCTTTACTTCTTAAGCTCCACACACAAACTCACACAAGCACACGCGCGCGCACACACACACCCCACACGCACGACTCTGTCTCTCTCCCTCTCTCCCCTTTGCAGGCTTCTATGCTCAGGATCTTACATGCCACATCCACCCGCCGTGCCAGCGTCGAAGCAGTTCTACATGGTACTATCCATCTGCTTGAAACCAGACACCCCCCCATTTTGGAAAATGGTGTAAACCCTAGTTCTGAGCTCCGTGTCTGATACAATGGTGTAGCCAAAGGTGGGGCCGCAAAAGCGGGTTTTCATTGTAGTGGAAAAGTGTGGCAATAGGGCAGAGAGCAAAGAACTAACAACAGCAAAAGAAAATCAGATCTTGTAACCATGGTGTAGAGGAGCAGAGGGTACCACAACTTGTGTACATCAAAGGGGGGGAAAGCTCATTTTGGGTCATCTTTCAAAGGCATGGAACTCAGCTCCTTTACAGGTAGACACAGATACTCAAAAGCAAATTCATTTGAATGCCAAAAGCAGCAGAGTCTTCCATTAAGTCTCTTCTCTGCACTGTATCATCGCCCACCATCCCTGCTGCGCATGCGGTTATCCCCCATCAGTCTGTTTGCATTGGATGCTTGCCTTCCTGTGGTGTACAACCCCGGAGGCGGAGAATAGTTGAATTCTTGTCAGTGAATTTTCCTGTGTTTTGAATTACGCGTGTAACAGCCGCTTGAGATTACAGTTCTCTGGATTTGAAGGCCTGCAAAGCCTTAACCATCGCGTAGACAGTATTTGGAAAAGAATACCCTGAGGTTTGTCAGTAGGGTTGAGGATATACCGGCTTTTCTGCTACATACGATGCTTTTTGTGGAGAGATTTTAATGGAAACCTGGCATTAAGGGTTTAGGATTTATAAGATTGACATGAAGAAAATGGAGACAGCGAGTTTGCGCCTTAGTAGAGGCCCAGCATTCCCCTTCGGTAAAGCAGAGCTTGTTGATGAAGGCCCATCTATGAAAGGAAGTGAGAATGCACATCAAGTCAGATGTGGAGCTTTGCTATCAGGAGTGGCCGCCGATGCACATCCATGGGGGGGCGTCACACGTAGCGACCACACCGCAACACATCATGATGAGGGCCTTGCTTCATTTAATCAACATTCATTTAACATTAACAAGGCTCATAGCCTTCCTCCAACTTCTAGTTGGATTCAACAAATGCAGAGTATTTTGCCCATGGAGGGTTATACTTGGAGCGGCTCTGGCTCTGCGGAAAACATGAAAAATTCAGGTATACGATTTGCACCCTACAATATGCTCAATGCAGGTTCTCTTGTACTTGATAGCTCTAGAGGGGAGCTCGTGAATGCGCTGAAGATGACACCCAAGGAGATCCTAGAGGCAAAGGCACTTGCTGCATCTAGGAGCCATAGCGAGGCGGAAAGGCGTCGGCGCGAAAGGATAAATACACACCTTGCTACCTTGCGCACGATCGTACCAGGCTCAATTAAGGTATTTGTTTCTGATGTGGTGCTATTTGTTTTTGTGCAGAATATATTGAATGCAGTAAAATAGAGTATCTAGAGCAGTTTTTTCTTTCTTTCATGATGGCTAGACTGAAAAATAACTATCCATACAAGTAGAGCCTGAGAATTTTTCTTTTATGCCATCTGCAATTTCATTGAGTGTGTATTCGAAGCAAAAAGATTGCTATCGAGATAGGGACTGCTGTGGCTAGTCCAAAAGTGAAATTTTGGTAGGCTTGTAAAATTAGTTTCAGGATAGTGCTTGTGTTCCTTATATTCTCAACTGTGTTATTCAATAAAGGAATTTTACATGCTTGATTTGTCTCATGCAGAGTGATAAGGCATCATTGCTGGCCGAAGTAATCGACCAGGTGAAAAGGCTGAAGCGTCAGGTTTCGGATGTTTACTGTTATGGATCCATGCCTTCTGAGTGCGACGAGCTTGTCGTGGAGGGCGACCCAACTTCAGAGAAGGGCAGGATTAGGATAAGGGTATCATTATGCTGTGATGACCGACCGGACCTCATGGCCGACTTGAAACATGCATTAGATACACTTAAGCTTTGCACACTCAAGGTGGAAATGTCTACTCTGGGAGGCAGGATGAAGAATGACTTGTTAGTTGCTCCCAAGGATGATTGCGTCGAGTATGACGTTGACTTTTTTATCAAGAGAGTGCAAGAGGCGCTGAGGCTAGTCATGGAAAGGCCAGGAAGAGGTGAGCTCTTACAAGGGAAATATTGTAAAAGGCAGAGAGTCACAAATGCAGATGGCAAAGGAGATTGTTAGTTCTGTTGTATCCAACCAATGTCAGCTTGGATGTTTTCCTAGTTGTGCCGGGCAAGGTGGAGCTGGCTTAAATCGTTCTTGTACACTCTGTGAGATTAGTGTGTAGAGGTTGTCTTCTTGTGAGATGCTAATAGTTCTTTTATCTCTTGTATTGGAAGAGTTTTCTAATGGAGGTGTTGCTGACTTGTGAGATGGTTTTGGGCTCTCTCTCTCTCTCTCTCTCTCTCTCTCTCTATGGTGATTATATCGGCTTCGGCCATGATGTACTTTTGGTTGCCGGGCCCCGGGGTGCTCTCTCTCTCTCTCTCTCTCTCTCTCTCTCTCTCTCTCTCTCTCTAAGTGATGTGCATGCATATACTAACTTTGAATGGGGCTTTAGTGTGCCACATTGCTTTATTTACATGTGTTTTGCACTATGAGCTCACTTCTTTTTCAACAGGTTAGATGTGCTAGCTATGTTTCAAAGCAATCCAACTCTCTTTTTGTCTCCATTGCTGTGGTGGTGGTAAGTTGGGGAGGAGGCTTATCCAATAAGGATGTGACTATTTTTCGGGACTAGTTTGGTTGATGACCCAAGTTAGGGTTAATGTGTTATTAGAGTTAAATTAGTTATTTAAATAGCCGGGAGTGAACTGTGGTTGTTACAGATAGTGCCTTGTATGATAGAGAGTTTAGTTTCCAGTTGAAATGTCGAGGCCGTCAGGTTGGCTGGCTGCAATAAGTAGAGAGAGAGTGCCGTCAAGAGATAGCGAGTGAGTAAAGGAGAGCCTCAGCATTGAAGGGCATGGGCACTTTAATGAGGCCCAAGCGGTGGGATCCACAGCAGCGAAGTTCGGACAGAGATCGAGACGCGTGTAACCGTAGGATGCCGGGGTAAACTAGGACACCAAAAGGTAAACTTGGATAAGAGTCAACTTCCCTGTCGTGGGCGTAGGAGTTAGTGCATTGGGCTCTCATGGTGGTGGTGAGGGTTCGAGTCTCCATGCCCGCGACGGGTGCCCATTTTTTTCCACCCTCAATCCCCCTCGAGATTCCCCCTTTCAACTTGCGTCGCTGATCCCATCTCTTTCTACCCGTGCCCTTTAGTGTTGTGGAAAGGAGAGGGACCTGGAGATATGGTCGCTAGAGGAGTTAAATGGAGAGCTTCGAAGAAGTTTGAGCTCGAGCCTCGAAACTATCAGTCGCTAGGATAGATCTTAAAGGTCTATTGGGAATGGTTCCTACGACGTTAAATAAAGCATGTGGGCAAGGCCGTTTGTACCGATCAGTGCAAGAGAGCGGGAACTTATGAGGTTCGAGGCTATCGTCGCCTAGGTTTTTGAGGTCTTAAATAATTGTCCCTTATAAGTTTTTGATTTCTTAACCATGTGTGTATGGGACCTTAGAGAAAATGAGCAAAAAATTTCTTTTTTAAAAAATGGTAGGTCGTTGCAGATTCGATGGGGTGAGAGAGAGAGAGAGAGAGAGAGAGGGTGAGCGTGTTGTTAGGTGAGTGGAATGGGAGTCCACGCTGCAGAGGGAAATGCCAAGAAGCACGCTTTAGTATGTGTCTGTGTAGAGAGCATTTCATGGCTGCAGTAGCTTAGTTAGGCAGAGAGATTCTTTGACTTGTAGTGCAAGGAAGAAAGGAAGAGAGAAAGCCTTGTGTGTGTGTGTGCTTGCTTGTTCTTGTGTGTGTGTGTGTGTGTGTAGGGAGAGAGCATTAGAGATAGTGTGTGTGTACGTGAGTTTAAGGGAGAGGAAGGACTTCATTCTCCAACAGTAGCACAAGATATAGAGAGAGTTGTTACCCAGTCACGACGATCATTAGCCACCGTCTTTGCTAGAATGTTACTTAGAATTCTTTTGGTAACCTCCACTTGCCCATTTACACGTGGATAGTAAGATGTAGATTTACAATGTTTAATTTTGTACAATTCAGTGAGTTCTTGAATAATATCATTTATATGAGATTCTTGATCGCTAACCAACTCTAGTGGACAACCAAACCTCGTAATCATATCTTCATAAAGAAACTTAGCCACGTCCATTACTCTATTAGTTTTCAAAGGTTTGGCCTCAACCCACTTGGTAACATAGTCCATGCAGATCAAAATATATTGATTAGAACAATTTTTAAATGGAGGATCTATAGGACCCACAAAATCGATGCCCCACTTCTCAAATGGCCTTGAGGCTAATATTGGTGTTAAGGCTAATATTGGTGTTAATGGTGTTGCATTTTGTGGTATAGGTCGACCAATTCGCTGACTTATCACATTTCTTACAATGGACAAACGTATCCTTATATATAGTTGGCCAATAATATGTTGCCGTCAATACTTTCCTTGTGGTTAATTCCCCTGCAAAATGGTCTCCATAGGACTCATCATGCAATGCCCTTAAGACTTGAGAAATCTCGTCCTCTCTTAAACATCGTCTATAAATTTCCTCACGAAGAAAACAACGGTACAAGAATCCCTCTATCAAAGAATAATGACGGGCTTGAAGAAGTAGTTTCTTCTTCTCATGCTTTGTAGATTTATGGGGATATTTCAATGTGCTAAGAAAGTTAGCTATATCTTCATACCAGGGTAATTCTCCCTCAACAACACATAGATGAGCATCAAGCAAGTCATCCTCTACTCCCCTCTCTCTATCATCAGTAAGCAATCTAGAAAGATAATCTGTTAAAACATGTTTTTCTTGGACATACCCCTTTTTCAAAGTCAAATTCTTGCAAGAGTAACATCCAACGGATAACTCTCCCAAAGATTTAGGGTATATTTCTATGCGGTATGATCCACATAAAATATGAAATGATCGCCCAATAAATAATGATGAAGTTTGTCAACAAAGAAAACCATAGAGAGGCATTCCTTTTCAGACGTGGTATAATTATGCTCTGGACCACTTAAAACTCGATTGGCATAGTAAATAGGATGGTCTATTTTTTTGTCATCAACTTGGTATAATACGGACCCAGCTGCTTTATGAGAGGCATCCGCATAAATATGAATTTTTTTTGTCCAATCGGGACCTATTAAGATCGGTGCCTTGATCAGACGTTCTTAATATCATCAAATGCAGCCTACAATTCTTAGTCTATAGATATCCCGCTTCCTTCTTCAGTAAATCTGTTAAGGGTCCTACAATAGAAGCAAAGTTCAAAATGAATCTCTTGTAATAGTTTGCATGCCCTAGAAATCCTCGCACTTGATGAAGATTTTGTGGTACTGGTAAATCTTTGATTGATTTTACTTTCATCCACTGTAATGTCATCTTGAGAAACAAGGTGTCCTAGTAACGCTCCCTTGGGCTCTCCAAAGACACACTTTTTAGGGTTTAACACCTCTTCTTTCAATTGACTACTTAGTCAAAAAAATTCCTTTTGACTCTTTCCATTGAATAGTGTCTTCACCTTTTGATGACACAAAAGGAGAACGTTGCCGTGGCATAGCATGTATTGGAGGATGTGGTTCTTCCTTATATATTAATTTTTCCAATAAATCATGCCTATTCTCCACACAATCATGATTCTGATTCACCTCTTCATTTATATTCAAACTACTCTTAAATGCTAAAGAGTATGGAACTATGGCAATCTCCTTGTTATTGTCTCCCATTCCTCAATAGCCACCATACAAACATTAAGCTCCACCTCAGATTCACAATTAGGTGAAACCTCAAGTTGCGACTCCACTAATGGAGCAACCCCAATTTGTTGATCATTACCCTTTTCAGTTCTAAGTCCCTCGTTATTACACCCACTAATCAACTCCCAAGGTAACAAAGCATCAAAATAATGAATTTGTTCACATAATCGTGAATGCTCATTATCAAGATGTGCTTCTGATAAAGCTTGTCTTTCTTCAATATCTATCAATGTAGCCGTAATCATTCAATTCCTTTATTTCCTCTTTTTCCACATCTCCCTGTAAACATGGGATCTTAATAGAAATATTTATCTGGTTATTGATGGATTTGCTAATATTAGGAGTGAATGGTCACTATTAACTTTGGACATTATAGTTTCACTCTCATACAGTTTCTCATCATTGCAAAGGACTTGGGATCCCAATTTAAGCTGCTTATACTCATTAAACTCCTCTTTCATTGCCCTAATATACTCACGTAGTTTTCACTTCCTCAACATGAGATTTACGTTCTTCCTCTAAAATCAGATAGATATCTCCTATTTGTTCTTTTAACTGGAGCATATCATATTGAATAAAGCGATTTGCTAATATTGCTAACTCTTTATCAAATTTAGCTTTCAACAGAGCTTCCCCTTTCTGTCATTTCTAATTTAGTTATCTTTTTCATTGTATGTATCATTGATACTTCTGTCATTTCACGTTCAACACTTAATTGGTCTTATAAAGTTTCAACCTTAAATATCAATTCCTCAACAAGATCATATTGGTTATACACGGTTAATTCTTCCTCTATTGTTATATTGAAACAATTTACCAAACATTCCTCATATGTAAATAACCAACAGGTAATATCTTTGTCAGAGTCATTCTCGGTAGAATAATGAACCTCATATTCACCCTTTCCTAAATGTTGGACATAATTTCGTTCACCATTATGGTCAATTTGCATGTGATAACCATTATGCAAAAATCGTGAATATTTTTTAGAATTTAATGCAAACCTTTGCTTAACCGCTCCTTCGTTCTCAGAACGGTTATCACTATAGTCTATAGTATCATTAACCTCTGACAAGGTGGGCTTAGAGTATTCTCGTAAAAACTCCTTGGAAATTGCTCTTAATTCAACCCTATCGTCTCGGGGTCCGATAGTTATAACTCCCTTATGCCAGCTCTGCACACATCGAGCCTGGATTAACCAAGGTCTACCCAAAAGAATTGGAAAAGATGCATCATATGAATGGGGTCATACAATTAAATAGCTCACATGATAATTTCAACCCTGCCATCATGGTTCTTACTCCTTGTAGAATTCCTCGAGGTTTTACTTGTTGTTGATCAGCTAGACGAAGAACTATATTTGTTGGCTCTACGTTCTTCAATCCCAATTCCTCCATAGTTTTCTTAGTCATCAAGCTTATTACATCCCCTCCATCTAGTTGAACTCACGTCACACTATGGCTGCCTATCTCCACGGAAATAATAGGTTCCTCTAAATCCATAAACATGTCCACGGTTTGAACATCTCTCTCCCCAGCATGATTGCTTAGTCTAGGACTTCTTCTTTTTCCCCTACGTCATACTAATTTTTTATATAATTGCTTCTTGCATAGTGGTGATAATTCCACTAGGGTTGTCAGGTCGATGGACAATTTACAATCTCCTATCGTATGCCACAAATTCAAATCACCCTTGTTCTCTCCTCTTTTCATTACATGAGTATGTAATCGTTCAGGAAATGGAGCAATTCCTTTCACTGTCTCTACTTTTTCTTACAACTTTTCCCTTAGAGGTTGCTTATCTACCGAATGATCTTCAGATACTTCTTTTGGAGATTCCACAAATTCATTATAAAAAGAATATGATTTTCCTTTTACTCTACTCACATTTTCCTTTTACTCTACTCACATTTTCCTTGGATTGGGCCCCGATACCCATCTTTTTCTCACTTTGTTGTGACCTGGTAACTACTCCTACCATTACAGGCTTTTTTGCAAAGGTTACTTTCTTACGTTCTTACTTTGAGAAGATTCCCCTTGTTTTTGCTCCACTTCTACTAAATTGGCAGAAGTACTTGGGCCTTCATCTATTTTTTGTTATCCTGAATTCTAGGACTGGCTAATTTAGGACAAGCCTGCTCATAATGCCCCTCCTAACTACAAATTCGACAGAGTGGGTATGTAGTCTTGGTTCTTACAAGGGTTTGGACAATATGGATCAATATGTCCTTCTTGTTGGCAATTATAACAAACAATGGGATTCTTTCACTTTATAAACCCTAGTTTATAAGGTGAGTTCCTCCTCATTTGCCCTTGCATTCTTGGCGTAGGTGGTATACCCTGGGTAGGTAATCCTTGCTTTTGTTGTTGTAACTGCTGATGATAAGACTCAGGCAGTCCCCTTTGCATAAATGGTTCGGATGGTGGGCCTATCTCATAAACTGGGTTGGCGTAGGTGGTATACCCTGGGTAGGTAATCCTTGCTTTTGTTGTTGTAACTGCTAATGATAAGACTCAGGCAGTCCCCTTTGCATAAATGTTTGGGATGGTGGGCCTATCTCATAAGTTGTATTGCTTCTATCCATGAAATTATAAATTGTTTGCATCACTCGTGCTTAACGATGCTCATGGGCTTGCTTCTATCCATGAAATTATAATTTGTTTGCATCGCTCGTGCTTGACAACACTCATGGGCTTGCTTTACAAAGCAATTTTCCTCTACATGATTATTCTTTAAGTAGTAGGTACAGAATAATGTACGAACTTGGTCAGACACAACCCTTGATGTAGTTGCACACTCAATTGCTAAATGGCCGTAACCATTACACTTTCCTCACCAGACACTCAATCTCATTGGAGGTATGATCATAGATGGCCCTGCTGCTTGTTGAGCTACAGCATAGACCTCTTTCATTTGAGGCCTTAGAGCACTTAGTATTTCCTCTTTTAGCTTCCCAATTGTAATTGCCATCAATTGGACTACCATGTCTTCTGTGAGAGCTAATGGTGGTGGTGTGCTAGTTTGCAGCATATAAGTTGGAGTTGTCATGTATGGATTTGGGGATAAATAAGGAGTCTGATTTTTATTAACCACTACTTGAGGTGGTGTAACTCCATAAACAGGAACATGGTCATGAGTTCGTGGAACTGGTATAGTGGGAGAAGTAAACAAATTAGGCCCACTAAACAACTCCCTTCTCCTATGTTGGCTTAGTTGCACCTCTTCCCAATTTCTAGCCTCTTGTTTAGCACCTGCTAAGTCTGCTGGTCTTCTTAAACTCACATATTTTTGGGCATTAGGTTCTCACGAGCCATCTACAAGCCTACATTTTTTAGTATCCCCATTGGATGCCCCATTCCCCTTGTTTCGTCCTATGGTGTCCATCCTTTGCATATAATGGTCAATACTCTTATTGATTCCTTGTTGAAGATAGTCTAACTGTTGAGCGAGTCTATCTTGGAATCCCTGATGGCAAAACTTTGCTAAAAATGCCGTTGCGAGCTTAGGGTAAGTGGCTCTATCTGCTGCAGGTAAATTCCATACTAGCTTGCACCCTCATCTTTGAAGGCTGTTGGAAAAATATACAATTTTTAGTCATTATCTACAATTTCATTGGCTACGCACGTCACTTCAAATTTTTGTAAGTGAGCACCAGGGTCTTTGTCCCATAGCCCCGTAAACTGTGTAAAGTATGTCAAGCATATTGTCGCTCTACTATTGGAAGTACCATTTGCTCTAACGGGTTTTCAAAATTTGGATCCTCCCAAAAATTTAGTGCTCGTGGTCTAGGTCTAGAAAGCAACCTCCTTAAGCCTAGATCTCGGCAACGATCGAGATTAAAGGGTCGTTCCACCACTTCTCTTACTGGTGTAGGTTGCCCCACTACTCTGCCTTCTCTCAATTCCTCAACAATAACTCCCTGTGAGTGCTTTAAAAGCATCTCGTTAATTCATTCAAGTTGATTCATGAGGTCTTGAGAAATTAGCTCTTGTCATCTCTTTTACGTGCTTCTCTAGAGCTATCTTGATCATCTCTTCTACTCGAATCCACTCTGCTCATACGACACGCACACTCACATAGCCTTTGTCAAGACTAATCCTTTAGTGCAGCGTGTACCACCGCTAGGGTTTCTTGCTTAATCTTAATATGATCTTCCCTAGTCTCTCTAAGCAACTGAAGTAATTAGGTTGCTAAAGGCTGTAGCAGGGGCTTTGCTCTACTTATGTAGGCCAACTTATCGATAATCCACCTTAGGTTAGCTTGCTTTACAAAAATTGTTGCATTTGGACTTTGAATTACACACGGTGGATGCAGAACCGAACAATAATATCGATAGCAAGTGCTTCTCTGACGTTCGAGCTGTAATTGGTTTAATAACTCTCTAGAGTTAGTCATCTCAATGTTCTGGAGGTCAAAGTCCCAATCTTTGCATTCTTGGAGCCACTCTATGTTATCCTCTAACTCCCCAAGCATATTTTTGAGGTCTGCTTGCTTCTAAAGAAGCCACTCAGCCACTGCTTTTTCGTGTCACTCTAGGATGTCTCTATGCTCCCACTGTCGAAGCAAGGGACTTGCCTAACACTGTGTGCGAGCCACAGACGGCTCCAAGCACACAACTAGCTTAACTAGTAAGCTCAAAAGAGGGCAATGGTGTGTCACTCACCGCTCTATGCTCCTGCCGTGGAGGATTCCTCGCCGCGAAGAAGAAGGAGACGCAGCTACGTTGCGCTTGACCGCTTCACCGTCGTCGTGCCACCGCAATGCTCTCTCTCTCTCTCTCTCTCTCTCTCTCTCTCTCTCACACACACACACACACACACACACACACACACACACACACACACACACACACACACACACACACACACAAGGAGGTGAAGAAGAAGAAGATGGAGATGGAGATGGAGCAACAGCACTCTTCTATTGCCAAATGAGAGAATGAGTGAATTTTAGGTTTAGTTGGCTTTTATATGAGCTCACCCCATTCACACTTGGGCGCCCATGCTTAGCCAACTAATCCCTTGAATGTCCCAGTTAGAGTGCGCCTCTCATCGGCGATCACTCTTACCCTTTTCCTATTGGACAGACAAGCCCGGTACGTGACTCTACCAAATAAATAATACAATGTCCACCGTAGGTTACAACGTCCGTCTCGTAGGTGATAGGGTGTCCGTGAGTCGTGAGGGTTAACAGATGTCTCTATGCTCCTTTATCATAAAAAGATATAGCTCTAATGGAATCCCGCTCCCAAGTGCTAAGTAATTTCTAAAAACACTGAAACCTAATTGTCTCTCAACTAGAATCGAAAGCCTTTCACAATGACAACCCCCACCGTGGTTAAATTCGACGGTCTTGTAGTAGATTATGTCCACTAGTTTCCAGTGGCCAATCAGTTGAATAGTTGTATATGTGTCAAGGTGTGTCAAGGGCTCGGGTTTCGATTCACTAGGCAGATATATCACAATTTCAAAAGTCTCAATTTTATAGGCCTCTACTCACAAATCCCTCGTCCTCAGTATATTTGTCTATGTAGGTGTCCTCTTCTGCTAGCGTGCTACACATCCAGCCTATACATAGTCCCCTATGAGTAGAGTCGATGGAAGTTGTGGCATGAAGAAGCTTTGTCAATATCTTCCACTTTACAAAGGTAGGCAGTTTGTTGAACCATTTATAACGACAAAAAGTCTTAGCTTTCAATTGTATTAACTCCCAAAGTCTAGAAAACCTAACTAGGAAAACTAAGTTCCAAGGACACTCATGCACTTTGTTATTCCTGATTGTCGCTCACTACCAAACATCCACGGCTCTTTAAGTCACAAGGACCCCATGGGAATGTTTATGTGTGCGCTCACTCAATAAACTTAAATTAAAAAGGTTTAATATCTTACTCTAGGCTCTAGGTCTAACCCAAGGTATGATCGGTGTGCAAAGTCTATGCATCGGGTGTCACGTATCTCTAAAAGCCAACCGATCTCCCTGCGAACGCACCAAAAATGAATACCTTTCAAGCTCGTAGTCCAACTATCTCTAATATACTCAAAAACCACTCTTACATGTCTCCACAAAGACATGTACATTCCACTTCTCCAACTTCTCCAATGCTCCAACATGCTACTCAATGCAGAATCATCTACTTCCTTGTAAGCCAATATGTTGGCGCAATTTATGTCAATATTAGCAAGGGGACCTATAGTCTCCTCTTTCTCTTCCCTCTGTGTGTGTGTGTGTGTGTGTGTGTGTGTGTGTGTGTGTGTGTGTGTGTGTGTGTGTGTGTAAGGTGCAGCGGAAGTGACTGTTGAACTTTGCTCAAGATGAGTGCTCCAAACTGTGCTCAAGGGTTCCTTTTACTTACAGAAGGGAGAGCCTTCCGTTCCTTTAGTGAGAGAGTGCAAATGGACACAAACAAAGTGGTGAACACTGTGAATGAAGGTGCATGAGACTGAGAGATAGAGAGAGAAGAAAACGACACCAGAATGTTGTCAAAACCCTCCTCCGAAGGCCCCACTCTCTATGGTGAGAGAGGTCTACTATTGATTGCACAAATCTCTACAATGCTTGGATTTGCTGACGATGTCGACGACGATGAGGACGACAACGACAAGACGGGATGAAATCTGAAAATGATAGTGGCCGAAATCTGCAAATCTTTATCTGTTGAATTCTCACTCTATGTCAGGGACGATGTCGATGGCAATGATGCGACGACAACGCGCTAAGAATGCAAATGCTAAAATCTGCGTTTTTTGGGCTGAAACTGCAAATTGTGGCTGATCTCACCGTGCGGCGAGGATTTGCTACAAGAAGGTAATATCTGCGAGGTCCATGCCTTCTATTGCAATGTGTCTATGCTGAAAATTGAAAATAATGATGCTTCTGTGGTCATGTCGCGACGAATCTGCAAAAATGCTAGGGTGCTCTGCAAACTCAAAAACGTTAGGGCTGATGTGTGTTGCTACAAAAATGCTACTGATCTAGTGAGTCCTACTGTCACCAAATTGTCCTGCAAATGAAAAACGCTAGGGCTGATCTACAATGGAAGGAAATGTTGTCTCTTCTTGTTGATGGCTGAAAACGCCAAGTCTTCTTGCTGGGGGGGGGGGGGGGGGTCCTTGCTTGAGAAGGTGCACTGGTGGATGTCAGGTCCCTACTGCCTCTTTTGCCAAAAAGTGCTAGCACTATGTTTCTTATGTACTTGCTTATCAAAATTTCCCTACCTAGTTTCCCAAAAAAAGTCACTTAAAAATAAGAAGTGAAAATTGGCTAAAATAGGAAAAATATGTTGGGGTATAGGCGCCTGTGCCTTGCCCGGCCGCCCAGAGTCTGGGCGCCCACTGACTTGTATACCTTATACATAGCATAAGTGTATAGGGGGCTGCTCACTCTTTGAGTCTCCCCACCCATATCTGTGTATCGTGTGTCTCCTTCTCTCTTTCACTCTCCGTCTGTGGTATCAGAGCGATAGGTGTGAGAGCGTAGATGGACGGCTTCGCGATGAACTCGTCGGCTATGGCGGAGTGGTCACAGATCTGAGCAAAGAAATAGAGGAGGCTTGTGGACATCCATACAGAGGCTTGCAGGAGAGCTCTCAGGAGCTTCCTAGTGCTCACAGATCAGTCCACAGTTCCTCTACAGATCAGACCACTGTGTACAACATCTTCCCTCTTCTCGGCAAGCTTTGCAACGGCTACATCGGCGACAGATTGGAGCATGGAGCTTCCATAGACATGGAATCATTGTGAGCTTGATACATTCAGCTCACGCATCGAGGTGGGGAGTGAGTTTGAGCCTTTCTATGAGCTCAAAGAAGCACAGAAGAAAGTCGTTCAATTTTTGGCAGTTTGATAGCAGTCTATTGTTTTGCTCATAACTTGAGCTACAAAGCTCCGATTCCAAAACTTTTTGGTTCAAAACGGAGCTGGCTTTAGGCTCTACGACTTTGTAGAAGGAATTGTTTTCTGATTCGGAGTGCAGGTGGGTGTGAAATTAAAAACACAGAGACTATTTTTCAGGACAGTTTTGGGCTCTGTTGTTTTCTGCAAATAGCTTACCCATGCACACTGCAGTTAGTAGGCACATATGAGGTGTTACAAGATCGGGTTTGACTCCCAGGTACAGGCTGAGTCTAGTACTCCCACAGGTGTTGCCAGTTGCAGTTGAGTGGTTCTTCTGCAGTGTTGTGGCTTGCATACATGGTCTTTGAGCGGGTAATTCTCTATGTATGCTTATGTGGTGAGCAGTAGATCTTGTGAGCAAGTGCAGAGATTGGTTGTGGATGACATGTATGGTCACCTGTGGTACTCTTTGTGAGCATTTGTTGGACACGGGTTTGCAGAGCTTATGCATGTATGTTGAGTGTAGTTTGATGCGCATTGATTGCTCATTGTATTGAGCTTGCAGGACAATGGTTATTTTGTGTTGATAGCCATTGTGCGTCGAAACTCTGGTGAAATTTTCCCAGGAGTTTTATGCGCATCATTTATGCGATCTAGGTAGAGATTACGGGTTGCACTCAGCATTTGCGTGCGGTGTTCTCTACAGGTGGAAGATCTGTGCGTGTGTGTGCATCGATACCGCACAGTGTGGGCTTGGTGATTAGCTCACAGTTTGACAGGCGTACAGTTATCTTGGCACACTCACAGGAGTGAATATTGTGATGTATGCTTGTGTGGCTACGAGCTAGGTAGCCGAATTCGAGCACTAATGGCTTGAGGTTTTTCAGGAGGTTTAAGCCTACAGGTTTAGAAGTTTACATGCAGGTTTGAGGGCTTATTTGGGTGCTGAATTTTTAGCCATTGTTTCCTATTTGCAGGTGTCCATGTATGGCTCAGTTGTAGGCTGATCTGGGACAGATTTGTGACTTGTTTATCAGCTGTTTAAGAGCTGAATTTTGGGGCTGATTTACAGCCATACAGGAGCTTGGTTTTCTACAAGAGTCTCGTACACTTGGCATTTGGGATTTGCATCATTGCCATTTCTGGAGCACAGTGTGGTTACACTACTGCGAGAGATTTTATGTGTGGATTCGCATGAGCATTGTAGGTGCTGGTGAGCTCTTTTTCGGAGAGCATTTTCTCGTTGCAGGTTGCTTCTTTTGGATTAGTTGAGTGTATTTCATTGCTACCGTAGCTAGAGTAGAGTTACAACTCTTGGTTATTTTTTACATTCACTTATACTAGTCAATATGTGTGAGACTTTCGAGTCTAGGACAATGACTCATGAGAGACGGCGTTCTCGTTCATGTCGACACTTGAGATATTGGCATTGTGGTCACACAGGGCACATTAGACGGCGATGCTTTCGTCGTATGAGACAGCACAGGAGATAGGCTAGTCTCAAGGATGCAGTAGATGCTATAGGCTCCGTTGACTTAACAGTTGCAGGATCAGATACAGAGTCTAAGTACCCTAGTGACAGTGAGGTCACATTTTCTTCCTGTATTACTCCTGATTTTTTGACGTCTGAGGATAGTGCACTTCTTTTGCAGTGGGTGCTAGAGAGGGACGCTACTTTTCATGTCACTCCGTATCGTGACTGGTTCAGTAGCTATTCTAGCAGAGTGCATGGTAGTGTGTGATTGGCAGATGGATCACTGAATGAGATTGCTAGTTCAGGAGATGTGAGACTGTCATTACCGAACGGTGCATCGTACGTGCTCAGAGATGTGCGTCATGTGCCAGATTTGACGATGAGTTTGATCTCCGTTGGTCAGCTCAGGGATAGTGGATGTCGGGTATCGCTGCTTGAGAGATCTTTTGTGTTGCACTTGGGTTCGCTAGTGATTGCGAGAGGTGCTAGAGTTGGCACATGGTACCCATTGCACGTAGTACTGGTGCGAGATGGTCGAGTCTCAATCTTGTTACAGCCATGCAGAGAGCGAGAGACCCGGACAGTCTCTTTTGCTCATGGGTTGCAGGGTGCTTTGCATGGAGTGCAGAGTAGTGAGCTCGTTGTGCACATAGTTGGGGCATGACTTGAGCAATCACACAGAGAGGTGATAGAGTCAGACGTGCATGCTTTGCTAGTGACAGAGCAAAGCAGAGAGTCAATTGTGCGAGATACTTCTATGCAGGATAGACAGGTAGAGCGATCTTGCTCTAGTGAGTCACGACAGGAGGACGTTGTGCAAGAGTCTATGCATACGGAGTTAGAGCATGAGAGCTCTAGTGAGTCATAGCAGATTGAGTGGTCATGTTTGCAGTGGATGATTGCACAGGAGGCTGAGATGTCAGCGATTATGTAGTCATTCCTTTCTATGCTCGACAATGAGCATGGGGATATAGTTGTGCAGGATATGTCTTCCAGCAGACACCTAGAGCAGCTGGTTTGCTTTGAGGTTGCACGATAGGTTGATGCATCTTTTGCGGACAGTCACAAGATGCATGTGGCTAACACGCCTTGTCAGTCAGAGATGCCTATTGCTAGGGATATATATGTTGATGCATGCTCCGTAGAGCTAGCAGGGCCCTCTAGCATTGCATCGGCATTTGGTGGTCTCATGTATGAGATGTTGCTCTTGAGACCGGATATCGCAGCTGCAGTGGGAGCATTTGTAGTTGGGGTTGTCAGTCATTTGTTGACTGATGATGGCATAGTGCACGAGGAAGATATGCAGGTATTACGTACATACTTGCAGTACGTGTGCGGTACGTCTGGTGGTTTATGGACTTACATGGGAGCAGGACAGTCGGATGCACACGATCACAGCCAGTCAGTGGGCATCGATTGAGAGCGATTTTCTCTTGCCTTTTGTAGTCTTTAGACTAGGTTCCCTTGCTTAAAGGCACAGCCGCCTTTAAGTGGGAGGTTGTTGGGGTATAGGCGCATGTGCCTTGCCCGGCCGCCCAGAGTCTGGGTGCCCTGACATGTATATCTTATACATAGCATAAGTGTATAGGGGGCTACTCACTCTTTGAGTCTCCCCACCCATATCTGTGTGTCGTGTGTCTCCTTCTCTCTCTCACTCTCCGTCTGTGGTGCTCCCCGATCCCCTTCAAAATAGGTCTATGCATTGTAAAAATGCTCATGATGGATTCTGATGAAAATCTGATGGTCATGTTGTGTGCAACCAAGTGATATGCATCTAATCTAAGTGCCGGACATGCACAATCTGTAAACAGACTCACAAAAGTGCCAGATCACTTCCTAATCTAAGCTGACTACACTGAACCCATGTCATGAAGTAGCTTGTCCACGTACACATAGGGTTAGATGTGACATCCCCTCCTTTTCAAAGTGAGGTACTGGTACCAAACTGTATGGCATCGAGGGAGATTGCCAATTGTATCTGGAATCTTGGAAAGGACTCTTCACTAGCCCACTCTGAAGCGTGGGTCATGCGATACTTGAACTTCATAAAGGTCTGCAACGCTTGCTTCTTTGATCCGCACCGAAAGCGACACAAAGTCATCTGTAGCTCCTTCAATGCTTCATCTTCGTCTAGAAATCATGCGTCTACCTTCTTTAAGAATCTCCGAGGATAAAAATTCATGAAACCACTTCCAACACAAAAACATGAACATACCCATTCCATGTAAAGTTACTGGACAAATACTATTCCTTTGAAAAAATTGTGCATGCAATGGAGATGAACATAGAGACGGAGTCCCAAACCGTTCATCAAACACACGCAAACAATGGGGTCGAATCTTGACTTTATGATCTAAATCAATCAACTGTGGCAAAACACAATGGAAATGCCGATGCTAGATGCTCAATCCTTCTTGTGCTCTTTCGGTTACTCTGTCATGCCAAGGAAGAGACATGGAATGTAAATTCCTTGGGTGCAAACATTTCATCTTTTTATGAGTAATTTGCATACATTCATGCTCATTCATGAGTGAATCATGTTCATCGTACAATATGTCATGCCTGTGAAAAGCGATCACATAAGGACGGTGACTAAAATACAACAAAGCATCACGAATGAAACACTCGAGCAATGCGTGCTGACTAATCATTTGTACACATAATACTTCCTGTGGGTGTTCTTTGGACCTCGACTCGAGAGCCAAGATCGGTTCTTCATGATCAATTGAATCTGCAATGAGGTTAGCTTCACTAGACAAGGTATCAACTAAACCATCATCCTTGTGGACAATCACATCGTCATCATGCAAATCATCATTCTCGTGAATAATCACATCTTGATCATGCAAATCATAATGCTCGTGAATAATCCCATCTTGACCATGCAAATCATCATGCTTATCATTATCAAGCAAATCATGTGTGTCATGCTTTGGAAAAGAAGAGACTGAGAGAGTCTTCTTCTCTGGATTCTTTTTAATCTTCGCTTGCACATTAGAAATAAGAGATGAAGAATGAACAACTTGCTCTCCACAAATGACAATGGGAGAGTCACTTTTGGCATTGAAAGTGGACGTATTTTCCGCCCGATCAATGAGAGGGTTATGCTCATACAACCATCGAATGTCCATCACATCCTAAAAGAGGAGAGACTACAAATTTTCTGCGGAAGGACACTTGTTGAACACTGAATAAAACATCAAGGCACTCTTGCGTGATGAGAGAGTCCATACCAGGAGAGAAGCCTGACTCCTCGAAAGGAGATGTCTAGCTAACCTCCAAGTGGGCTCTTTCGACAAGAGAGTCACTAATCAAATCATGCATATTGCCTAGGTCAAACAATATGACAAAACGCTGACCCTTCACATGACCATAACACTTAATGAGAGACTCATCAATGGAGGGTCATGAGAGACTTGGGTCACACTTGTGTTCTCATTTATTGCATTGGCAGAGGAAGTGGGTTATGTGGGTTCTTTAGAGTCATTAGATTCAAGCTTAGGACATGTTCTTTTTATGTGACCCTTGATGTGACAATTGAAACAACGACCTTCCTTAGAATAAATGCTTTGTTGTTCCGATGTGATGTATCCTCCTAAAATACATTGTTCTGCCTTTTCATCTGGAGTGAGCTTAGGTTTAGCAATTGTGTTAGCTTTACTCTTAGGTTAATTTGGAGAGTTAAGTTTCTGAGAGACTATTGGAAGATTGGTTAGAAGAGTTATCGTTCTTACCATTCTTATCGTTCTTACTATTTTGAGGAGTCTGAGTGGTACTTAGTGAAGTCTTGTTTTCCTTAGGCTTTCCCTTGTTGTGCTTCATCTCCTGTGAGAGAGCAATTGCAACATCCTTGTTGAGATCTATGGGGTCAAAGACTTCTACATCAAAATTGATATATTCATCCAACCCAAAAAGAAAAGCCTCTTTGCACTCATCATTCGATTTGCATAATTGGGTGCCGAGCTGCAAAACACGGTTAGAAAAAGACATGACTGGCATACCATTCTACTTGAGATTGCACCAATCCTCTTTCAACCGTGCTAGGTACTGTGGTGGCATAAAACGCGCCTTGAGCTTGTCTTGGAAGTCGGCCCAATTGAAAGAAAAGGGTGTGCCTTCCTTGGCTTCCTCTAGCTGCGTGGTCAATTGTGCCTCTTGCCATGCGTGGTACCAATTAATGGCATCACTGGCAAGGTATATGGCTACCATCAAAACCTTGCTATTTCCTATCTTCTTAGTTGTTGGAAAATAAACACTAAATTGATGCAACCAAGAATGAATAATCGTAGCATCCATCTTACCATCATACTTACTGAACGTGATCTTCTTTGTGACGGAGTTGTTGGAGGCCGAATCTCGGCATGCGCCACTTGATGAACCACCAACATCTTTGTTCGGCTCGGGTCTCGAGGTGAGAGCCTATCGGACCAACTCTTGCATGCATAGGTCTCTCTGCACCTCATGCTCTGCCTCCAAAGCCGCTCGTCTGTCTTCGGCCACCAAGCACGCTTGCTCACGCTCACGCTCAATAGCTCCCTTTCTTTCTGCTTCTTTTTATTTTTGTTCATTGCACTCGCTTTCCAAGGCAACGTGAGTCGCTTCTTGTTGTGCCATCATGTCCATCATCATCTTGACCAACGCCTCCAGAGGATTTGGTGCCACCATGACGTAGATGGGGAAGGGGGAGGGTCAGAAAAACCTCCTGGTGGGAAAAATTCTTCTTCACCTTCTTCATGCTCATCACCTCCATGCGAAGTATCCATTCCGGTTTGGGTGATGACCATCCACTGAAGTCGTGGGTTCTTAAGTTCACGAGGAACTTGGGGTCTTGTGGTTCTTGGGTTCTTGATTCTTGAGGTTTTGGAGTCTTGAAGTTCTTGAGGTTCTTGAGGTTCTCCTTTAGCTTGCAATCTGTGTTAGAGAAATATCTTCTCTTACCCAAGCTCTTCTCTTTCCTACGGGCGCACCCTTTGGCGGCCTTGCGCTCACACCAAGGTTTCGTTTTCCCACCTCACGTCGATTGGCCGGCCGCTAAGTGCACAGTCCACTCTCAATGAGTGAAAAGAGAAACAAGGGGAGGCTGACAAGCCCTTCTTTCTTGGGTTTCCTGTCACTCTTCAAAAACACGATTAAGAATCAACACGCCCAAGTGGACTTGGGTTACGTGCGACCTCAACAAGAAAAAAAAAATTGTAGTTCTTGTGGTTCTTTCCTTGAGTGATACACAACAGTGACAAAGCTCTAATAACAATGTAAGGTGCAGCGGAAGTGAATGTTGAACTTTGCTCAAGATGAGTGCTCCGAACTGTGCTCAAGGGTTCCTTTTACTTACGGAAGGGAGAGCCTTCTGTTCCTTTAGTGAGAGAGTGCAATGGACACAAACAAAGTGGTGAACACTATGAATGAAGGTGCATGAGATCGAGAGATAGAGAGAGAAGAATACGACACCAGAATGTTCTCAAAACCCTCCTTCGAAGGCCCCACTCTCTATGGCGAGAGCAGTCTACTATTGATTGCACAAATCTCTACAATGCTTGGACTTGCCGGGACGATGTCGACGATGATGAGGAGGACGACGAGACGGGCTGAAATCTAAAAATGCTAATGGTCAAAATCTGTAAATCTTTATCTGTTAAATTGTGACTCTATGTCGGTGACGATCAATGGCAACGATGCGACGACGACGCGCTTAAAATGCAGATGCTGAAATCTGCGTTTTTCGGGTTGAAACTGCAAACTGTGGCTGATATGACTGTGCGGTGAAGATTTGCTGCGGGAAGGTGAGATCTGCGAGGTTTGGGACTTCTACTGCAATGTTTCTATGCTGAAAACTAAAAACGCTGATGCTTTTGTGGTCCTGTCGCGATGAATCTGCAAAAATGCTAGGGTGCTCTGCAAACTCAAAAACGTTAGGGCTGATGTGTGTCCTGCTACAAAAACGCTACTGATCTGGTGAGTCTTGCTGTCGCCAGATTGTCATGCAAATGCAAAACGCTAGGGCTAATCTGCAATGGAAAGGAAACACTGGCTCTTCTTGTTGATGGTTGAAAATGCCGAGTCTTCTTGCCAGGGGGGTCTTGCTTGAGAAGGTGCACTGGTGGATGTCAGGTCCCTGCTGCCTCTTCTGCCAGAACGTGCTAGTGCTAGGTTTCTATGTACTTGCTTACCAAATTGCCCTACCTAGTTTCCCAACAAAAGTCACTTAAACATAATAAGTGAAAATTGGCTAAAATAGGAAAAATAGATCTATGCACTGTAAAAATTCTCGTGATGGGTTCTGATGAAAATCTGATGGTCATGTTGTGTACAACCATACGATATGCATCTAATCTAAGTGCCTCGACATGCGCAGTCTGCGAACAGACTCGAAAAAGTGCCAGATCACTTCCTGATCTTGGCTAACTGAACTGAACCCGTGTCATGAAGTAGCTTGTCCACGTACACATAGGGTTAGATGTGCACGTGACACTCTCTCTCTCTCTCTCTCTCTCTCTCTCTCTCTCTCTCTCTCTCTCTCTCTATGGCTGGCACTCTCCACTGAATGAATAAGCTGACCACTTTTCCCCACACACAACCACACATTGGGTAGAGTTTCCTAATTGAATTGAGCCATCAAAGTGAGCTCAAATAGTGCTGGGAAAACGTAGTACATGTGTAGAGGCCAACTTGAGCAACTTTTTCATATCGTGGCTACACATGGAAGTAGCAGCTTGAGCTTGATGCCATCACTTGACATGTGCAATCCACTTCCCCAATGCGCGCTTCTATTTTGAATCATCTGTTCTCCAACATGATGTTCCATTCAAAATAATTTGCTTCCTTGCAAGCCAATATGTTTGCTCCATTTTTGTCAATATTAGCAAGGCGTATGCAAAGAGCAGCAATCTTGTGTACTTCTTGTACAGAAAACTGAGTTGGGCCCATGTACTCTTCATATTTTCTTCAAGCATGTACATACATTTGAAGAGACCCTATTTTTGAAAGGGTTGAAGTAGTTTTTACAATTTTTGACCGTCCAAAAGATTCATGGTGGCATTTCACCAAAGCTCTTGAGGGGACTCCTGCAAAACAAGTGAGATTTTTAACTACATGTTTCATGATCAGACTTATGATCCAAAAGAAAAGTTGTCACTTCACACAAAGCACCCTTGTTTAAGACCTTCTCCACTTTAAGATGCAGGTAGACCCTTAGGATTATTTATAACCATAGGTTTCTAATCCAGCTGGTTTGAAAACCCCAACATTGGAAGACTCAAATTCATCTTGCATAGAATCTACACTTGGAGACCCATCACGAGCTAAAACAGGAGCATGTCCCTCTTCTAGACCAATTTTAACACGCTCCATTGAATTTACACCACTGACAATATGTTGCATTTTGAGAATCTTTCGACAATATCACCACTTTTTCTTAGGAAGAGATTGTCAAATTTTGCTTCTACTTTGCTTGATGGAAGCCAAGTGCCTTTATTTTGCCGTGCAACATTAATTTTTTTTCCCTGACTTTTTAAGAAACTTATCATACCTCTTATGTCAACCCCAATAGCATGACTTATTACTTTTACAGTATTGCTTAAAAATAAGTGCACTATAGCATCATCCCCCAATGGAATTTACTCAATTAGCATGTCATCCTTTGAGATTCTAACCTTTCAACATCAGTTGTTGCTTATCAGCTATTAATCCATCTTCTTTCATTAATAACCTCTATTTGAAGTCTTGAATGCTCTTCATTCTATCAATTTTGAAAGTATTTTCTTGCCACTAACTGTTTTGATTGTCACTACCTATTATTCTAAAACTTTCACAATCAAATGCACACCAAGATCACCACACAACGTCACATGTTGTCCTTATCAACCTTCCCAAAGAGTGTCCCTTTGCCAATAACCTCAAATATCTTAGAGATTGATTCCAAAGCCAAGCCCAAAGCTTTGGGAGTTCACTGCTTGAGCATTCCACAAACCTTCTATTTACACTCAGGGCACCCACCCGGGCTACTTTATGAGAAGCTTTGGGATCCTTGACATCATCTTTTTGAGTTGTGTCCTTACTTTGCTTTCATAGCTTGATGAAATTCTTGGGAGCTTGCTTGAAGGCAATTTCACGAGCAACAACGCCAAGAATATTAGTAGTGTAGCTTTGTTGCATTCTGGTATGTGAAGCTCATCTTTGTCTCTCCTATGGGCCATGGCAAGAAGCAGCTACAACAGACGTAGTAGGTCATTCAACTCTCATCGTATAGATCTTTGAGGTCTCTTGGTGTTAGCGGGTCACCGCGTGATGGATGTCTGTAGCATAGCTATCTGGCACTAACATAATGTCAATATTTAGGGAAGTGACTCAGATGGGCACGAAGACTCTTTGAGGTTGTCAATCTCAAGAAGTGAACCTAACAAGCAAACACAACAACTCAACAAGAAAACCACCACTCAATGAGCAAGCAAATCTACCTATGTCCTTTCTCACAGCTCTAGGTCATCATGTCATTTTGGCACTCGAACGGTATCAAAATGCAAGTTTCGGAATTGAGAACAGATTACCCAATCATTAGAAAAGTCGATTACAAGTTGGAGCTTTGTAGTCGTTTGAGCGTACGTACAATAGAGCCCTTTATTCTCTAAAGGATAAGTCCTATCTTTTCACATTAAAGTTATTGACCTTTATACCTAGGGTTTTCTAAATGGCTAGTGGCAGCCTCACATGAACCTTTACAATTATCATGATAGAATTACAACCCAAGGAATTGACCTACTACTCTAGAATCAGGATTTACACAAAGTATCACTAGACTAGCTTGGAAAAATAATAGAGTACAAATGTGGTGTCCTACTACATGTCCGAATAGGTGGGTGCTCGTTTGGTCAGTCCACTAACATTCCCCTCTTACTAACTCATGTCGTCCCTTGACATGACTAAGAGTAGTCTTGTCACCAGGGTTGTCTTCAGCTGTGTCTTCAAGGTTGTGATCTCTAGCTTTGTATGCTTTGTGGTTGGTGATGCTCCCCCTTTCCTTGAGTGCTTCATATCTCCTGGGTTGTTGTCGATGTGTATTTAGGACTTCAATTGTCAAGGCAATGTTACATTTTGCAGATTCTTCTCGTTTTTTCCACTTGTGTCTGTAAAGATGAATTTTGATGTGCATGTCATTGTCGTTGACTTAATGATGGACTGCGCTTGGTATTCTACAATTTGAGTTGTCTGCAATAGGTTGCCAATGTTGAAGCACTATGTGAGTTACATATGGTTGTTGTGGATAGCTCGCTTGCTGAAATTGTCATTGCTTATTGTTGCAGGCCATTCTATACCTTGCTATTTTTTTATGGAGCTTTTTTGTCCTTGAATGTAATATTTTCTCTTGATAGCATGTTGTGATTTACACGGCTATTTCTCCAAGTCATTGATGATTGATTTTTGTAGCCATTTCCATATTGTTGATGTTGAAGGAATATATACGAGAAGATGATGATGGGTGTTTCTAGCATTGGGTCTGTAACCTGATGACCAAAGGGAAAAAACCTGGTGGAAAAAAAGTTTCTTTGTGGTTTACGCTCTTACTGGAGTAACTGACAAGTTCCACTTGAAGTACTTGTCATGCAAGGTGAGTGCTTGGGAGAAACAAAGGAAGAGTGCCTAATGGAAGTGCCAATTATGGAACACTTCATATGGATATGAAAATTTATCAAACAAAAGCATGTAATGTAAGATGGAGTTGATGGGTGCTTCAAGGAACAAATGTAGCACATGTGACATCAAGGGACGTTTCAATAGCTTCCACGTTTCCAAGAAGGGTTTTTTATGTAGAAGCTTCTCCACTCATTCTTCATTGTCTTCAGTACGTGAGTGTCTATTGGACTTCCTCCTTCACTTCACCAAAAATAAATTAAATAGACTGCGACTCTTATGCCCACCTATACCAGCATGAGTGACACAAAGTAATTAGGCTTAACTCTTTCAACTTGAGCAATACTTAGAATAGCTAAAACGTCTAGAACACAAAAAATATTACTTGAAGCCTTGGAACTAATGCCTCGCTCATTTAGTGGCTTAGCTACACGACTCTGACTTTTATGCCATGTATTTTTAATGGCAACTTGGACTTACTTGTTCAAAGCCAAGAACCCAATTCCATAAGTTCTTGGAAATTTAAGCTTCTTTCATTGTGTTGGTTTACGGTTGCCACCATTTTGTCGAGTAGGTTGGCATACTTTGGCTCCTCTTGACTTGTTTGTTGTATGTTGACATTGCTTTGTGAAACAAGTCCGTTCGTTGTTGTAGGAACTGATGGAGCCTTTGCTTTATCTTCCATGTGAAGCGGTTGTTGATTTGTGTGGGTTTTTGGTGTTTGAGTTCCCACTAGCAATTTTGAAACCCACCTTGTCTTTGGTCCGTGTGTGACCATCTTTTGCATTTTCTCCTTTTGATTTCTCTTGTAGAAACTTTGCGTTTGTAGTTGAAGACAAAGTATCCATTTGGAGGTTGTAGTAGCCTTGGTTGCAATTGTCTTTTGTTGGATGTTGGTTGTCTTTGCTTTCTTTTGGCTGGAAGCTTGTGCTTTCTGATTGATCTTCATTGATCCGGGTTGAGCTACAACTTTGGGTAACCATATATGAGTATTACCTTCATAAATCCATTTGCTTTGTGTAGCTTGGTTGAAGTCGGACTTTTGCACCCACACTTGTCACATTGCTTGTTGCTTTGAATGTCTCTTTTGATGCCTTTGTATTCATTCATCATCTTGGTGGAGTTGTTTGTCTTTCATTGATAGCTTTACTTGTTCTTTGTAGAACTCTTTAGTTCAGGGTGAGTAGGCTATTACCTTAGGCTCCCAAACACTGGTGTTTACTTGGAAGTAGTCCTAAGGGGTGATTGACTCATTTGATGTGACCCACCCGATGACCTTTGGTTGTTGAAGTTGGGAGTGTGCTTGATGTATCCAGACTGGGTCTTTGACTTTGCTCTGCTCTTTGGATACTAACACTTGGTTATTTCTCTTCGGCTTCTTCCTTATGCTTTTTAGTGAAAGAAACTTTGGCTGATAAACTTTTTGCTTCGGTTTTCATTGCACTGTTGATGGTGTGGCTCTTGATGTAGAGGCTATGTGGGAAGTTTGATGGAGGCTCATTGAAGGTAAAATCGTCTTGTGAGGTTGATCTTCTTCAGTATTTACCTTAGCTTTACCTTTTTCCGCGCTAGTTGAAGATTTCTTCTCCGCATGGTTTTGAGAAGCTTCATGGATTGTTACTATTTTCATTGTCGAAGCTTTTGGTTTTTGTCGAAAGAAGATATTTCTCCAGAGTTCTGTCAGGATCACACTCTCTTTGATGTGATGGAAGTCAATTATTTGGAAAGTATCCTTATACTCAGCGGTATTTAACTTGAGTACGGCTTCTGCCATGCCAATTCTAAAGCTAGGAATTGAAATTTTTGAACTTGTGTACATTATTTCTTCTAGCTCTTTGATTGGCGGCTTTTCCATCATTATCCATGTGCCATAAGACATAAGATTTTTGTCGCTTCTGGATCTATCACAGATGAATATGTGATTTTAAGTCATGTTTGTTTGCATATACTGAATTTGATCTTCGTAGGAGACAATTGATCTTTTGTCATATCCTTGTCATTCTCTTGATATTTTGTTTGTTGAATATTTGATGGTGAACTTGGAAACTTTTCTCCTTTGTCTGCTTCGATTTGCGCTATTTCCAGGTATATCGATGATAACATATTCTCGTGGTTTCCTGCTTCCTTCATTTGCACTTTGGAATCATGTTCCAAGATGTTGCCATCTATCTCACCTTTTTTGCTTTCATACTCACAAACTTCATTAGCTTCCTTCAACACCTTTATTGTAAATAAGGGTGTTATGTCATAGCCACTTGAAAGTTCATCGTCGGCACTATTTTTGAAATCGTCGCTCCTTGAATCATGGTTTTCATTAGCTTCAGAGGGCTATCTATCTTTCCATTGCACACTAAGTAAAACACTCTCTATTGTGTGCCTTGAGCTTCCTTCGTCTTTTCCAAGTTGTGTGCATTTCTCTGCAACCCTAATGCCAACATCTAATAGCGGCAATTCTTGGAGCAAGACCCGCAACATCCTCAACATCTCCTACATCCTCAGAACCATGACGTACATTAATGCCCTGCACAATATTCCAGACACCCTTTGACACAAGAACATGTTGCATCATGTAAGCCCACATAGGATAATTATCCTCATCCAACATATCCTCAGCAGCAAACATCTTGAACACATCTGTGTTATTGTCAGCCATGAAAAAATGTCTACACCTGATGTGAAAACTGCCGGAAATGAGGAGAAACTGAGTGAGACTAGCACATGCTATATAGCACAACCCATAGTAGACTGTATAGGACCTGTTATGCAAAAAACGGCATTGACAAAAATTTTGCAGAAAATAACAAAATTGTATGTGCAGACCTGCCTGTAGTGGAAACGGAGGCCGAAATGAGCCCGAATCAGAAATCTGAGCAGACTTAGCTCAACGAGCCATTGCAAAAATTTTATCGACTTGAGAACGCTCGCCAAAGCTCACAGAAATCGAAGAAAGTGAGCAGGCGTGTGCTGGAGCTGCTGTGGCGACTAAGCCCAGGAGGACGACACTTGCTCTGATACCAATCGTTGGAATTAGGGTTGCAAAGAAACGCACACAGCTTAGAGAAGACGAAGAAGCTCAAGGCACACAGCTAAGAGTGTATTACTTAGTGTGCAATGGAAAGATAGATAGCCCTAGAGTGATGGGCCTATATACAATGCACAGGGGGAAAACCTCCTAAAGAGTGAAAAAATGCCCCGTCGGTCCTAGTGTGTTCACACACATCACTACCATATGTATATGGTAACAAAGAGGTGCGCATCCTCGACTATCTTCTGCGCTCTTCCTCTCGTTGTTCATCTGCTATTACAATTAGCGTCTATAGTATTACGTACGTGGGTTCAAGGTATGCATCTTTGGTTTTTCCTTTCTCATGTATTTGATTGTGCTTTGCAAGACCGTTACATCTTCGCATGCTATAGTGGTATCAGAACATAGGCTACGCTCTAATGATTGTAGATCTTGAATATGATCATAGCTAAGTAATTTTTCTTTCTTTTTGTTTACAAATACTTGTAATTGATGAAACTTGTACTATGAGACGAGTATTAATTGTGAGATAGCCAACGCCTTTTCTAGTTAGTTAAAGTCCTTTTCATCTCCTCATGTATGGAAATTGGTGTTAATTATACTAATGAAACCTAAGAACTATGGTACTAGTTTGAAGATGGACACCCATGATTGTTTGGGCATGAGATAAATTGATAGGGTAGTTTCATAGAGATTTTATTACATATAAGAAAGAAGAAGATTAAGTCAGCGAAGTGAGAAGAATAGGAGGAGTAGAGAATCTTCAATCTGGGGGGGGGGGGGGGACAAGAAGTAGCAACTGATTTATTTTATCTTGTTGTAGGAAGTAGCCCCAATGGAGCATTTTTAACATGTTAGAAACAAACCCAAGAGACCTCCGAATCTACCGATCAAGTCCCTGTTCCACGAAGGCTGTGTTGGTGTGACCACATAATAAGAGACTAGTGAGGCTAGTTATCAATACGTCAACCATCGACTTTGCAACCCAGTCACTAATGAAATTAGTGCAACAAGTGGACAATACCAACAATCAACTCTCCACCCGAGTCACACATGATCAACAATACCAAATAGCACACATTCAGACAATGAAATAAGACATCTTAGCATACATTGGCAGAGCAAAGACATGGATGATGGTCACCAAAATTAGCGATAGACCAGGGCTACTCTTCTATCCAATGGTTGAGTGACCAGGACTCTCTTCTATCCAATGGTTGAGTGACGTGCATCCCCGATATCAACGCATTTGAGCATGACATTTGTAGAGCATATATTAACTTAGATTCAATCACACATCACACACATGTATTGAAATTGAGAGAGAGAGAGAGAGAGAGAGAGAGAGAGAGAGAGAGAGAGAGAGAGAGAGAGAGAGAGAGAGAGAGAGAGAGAGAGAAAACTAACACCAATTGAGGGCCGTCCGGACTTTTTGGAGACGGGCCCCCCTCCCAAAGGACTTTGTATTAATAATTTCTTCTTCTTCGGAAGAGCTTCTGATCAATACAACTGACTAATCGCACTTTTAACTACACAAATTGAAGAGATGAAAGCTATAAAATTTAGCAGAGATTGCGATTAGACTTTTTACTTAGAACACGTTGTTGAACTAAATCCCAAGGCCCTAAACACCTTGCGGGTGATAGAATCTGTAGGGATTAAGCAAGAATCAAGTTGGAAAGAACCTATGTAAGCATTAAGAAGTAGTGCCTGCATAGTTAATTATGTATAAGCTTAAGCATTAATAGCTATAGAGACTTGTGTGGAAGAAGAAGAAGAGGATTACGTCGTAGGAAACTATCCCAAGAGACCTCAAAGAGAGAGAGAGAGAGAGAGAGAGAGAGAGAGAGAGAGAGAGAGAGAGAGAGAGAGAGAGAGAGAGAAGATGACAAGCCTTGAGAAGAGCATGTAAAGCTTCCTTTTGGCTGAGGATTGCTTGGAACTTCAAGAGCAAGCAAGACAAAAGTTTCCCTACTCTCTCCAAAATAGCCCTACAAAAAAATAAAGAAAATTCCCTATTTCTAACAATTGGTATCAGAGCGGGTTGCATGCTCCTGGGCATAGTCGTCAATGTTGCCAACACCCGCCTACTCACTATCTTCGATTTGGGTGAGCTTTGGTGAGCAACAGCAGGTCGACAAATACTTCGGGTGTGCTCGTTGAGCTCATTTTGTTGAGTTTTTCCATTTAGGCTCGTTTCGGCCTCCTTTTCCATGACAAGCAAAATTGTCAGACAATTTTGTCGTTTTCTGATGGATTTTTGTCAGTGCAATTTTCTACAGAAGAGGTCCCTTACAGTCTTCTTTAGGTTTCTACTATATAGCATGCGTTGGTCCCGCTTCTTTTCTCTTGTTTTTGTTACCATATACATGTGGTAGTGATGTGTGTGAACACACTAGGACCACCGGGGCATTTTTTCCCTCTTTATGAGGTTTTTTCCCCCGTGCATTGTATATACGCCCATCACTCTAGGGCTATCTATCTTTCCATTGCACACTAAGTAACACACTCTCTATTGTGTGCCTTGAGCTTCCTTCATCTTCTCCAAGCTGTGTGCGTTTCTCTGAAACCCTAATTCCAACAATTGATATCAGAGCAGGTTGCGTCTTCCCGGGCTTAGTCGCCAGCTCCTCCAGTACACGCCTGTTCACTTTCTCCGATTTGAGTGAGCTTTGGCGAGCGTTCACAGGTTGACAAATATTTCGGGAAAGGTCGCGGAGCTAGTCTGCTCAGATTTTCGATTTGGGCTCATTTCGGCCTCCATTTCCACTACAGGCAGGTCTGCACAGGCAATTTTGTCACTTAGTGCATAATTTCTGTCAGTGCCATTTTTTGCATAACAGGTGCCTTATAGTCTTCTATGGTTTGTGTTGTATAGCACGTGTTGTTTCCGCTCCGTTTCTCCTATTTTCGAGCAGTTTTCACATCAGATACAACATTTACCATGGCTGACAACAACAACACAGATGTGTTCAAGATGTTTGCTGCCTAGGATAGGTTGGATGGGGACAATTACCCTATGTGGGCTTATATGATGCAACATGTTCTTATGTCAAAGGGCGTCTGGAACATGTGCAGGGCACTGATGTATGTCCTGGTGCTGAGGATGTAGGCGATGTGAGGATATTGCAGGTCTTGCTGCAAGGATTGCTACTGTTAGAGTTGTTTTGCCTACGGCAAAACAAGCTCGTTGGGATGTTAAGGATGCGCAGGCTCATGCATTAATTGCGTTGTCTGTGAAGCGCACCATTGTTCCTCACATTCGTTCAGCAAAATCTGCAAAATAGGCTCGGGAAATTTTGGCTGGTCTTTATGCAAGTCGCAATGAGGCTAAAATTGCTTTACTGCGTAAAGAGTTGGAGTCGAAGATTATGCATGAGGAAGATGATATGGACACTTTCCTTGCTAGTGTCAAGGATATCAATGAGCAACTTATTTCTGCAGGAGAAGTCATTTCAGACAGTTCCCTCGTGCAAACTGTTCTTGATGCCTTACCAGATTCTTACCAGACTTTTGCTAGTACTTGGAGACTTATGACCCAAGGAAATCCAGAAGTTGTCAAGTTTGATGCATTATGGACATTGCTGTTGCAAGAGTCACTTTCCAGAAAAAACAGGACTAGGCAGCGTGCAGTTGAACAGGCTTTTATTGCTTCAAAGAAAGGGTGGTAACAGTAATGCAGCCACTTCTTATGGTTCTGTTGCGAGTGGAAAAAATTATGTTCCTAATGTTTCTGCTGGCAGCAATTCGTCTGGAAATTCAGGTGGCAAGGGCAAAAAGAAGATGCGTTGTCATTATTGTAAAGCTAATGATCACTTGATCAAGTCGTGTCCTAAGTTGAAGACCAAAGAGGCTAAGAAGAAAGAGGGTGGTTCCACTGCAAATGCTGGTTCCACTACAAATGCAGCCATTGTTGAGTCTTCTGTAGAAGGAGACTGTAATGCTGATGTTGATGCAGAATGGGCTTTTAGCGCAGAGTGCACTTACAATCCTGTTGTCCATGATGCATGCTTGTCAGTTGCTGCAGATTCACATGTGTGGTATTTCGACAGTGGTGCTACAAAACACATTACCTCACATCGTGAAATGTTTACCTCTCTCGAGTCTGTCCCTCATGGGAATTCTGTCACTTGTGCCAACAATGCCTCTTATCCAGTTCAGGGAGTTGGAAAGATTGTGCTTACTGCTGCTAATGACAGTTCTTTCACACTTGTTGATGCACTTTATGTACCTGGGAAGAGGAATCTCTTGTCTGTTTCCGCACTTGCTAGACTTGGACTTGTAGTCAAATTTGTGGATGACAGATGTACAGTTCATGATCTCAGTTTTGGTGATGAAATTGTTGCATTTGCCTTTTGTGTCGTGGGTTGTATAAGCTCACTTTGTATGACAAGTGTGGACAAAATTTTGTAAATGCTGTTGCAGATTCAAGGGCTATTTCAGACGCAAAACTTTGGCATGCACGTTTTGGTCATCTGAATTTTGCCAGTTTGATGCGTTTGCAGAAATCTGATATGGTTGCTTCTTTGCCACCTCTTGAAGCACCTGTCAAACATGTTTGTGAAGGCTATATTTTGGGTAAGATGCAGCATTCTAAGTTTCCAAAGGAGGTTCAGTTCGGGCCATATGCAGGTTGCACCTTGTGCATAGTGATGTTTGTGGGCCCATGCAAACTCCGTCCTTGGGCAATTATCTGTACTTCCTGACTTTCATTGATGATTACTCCAGGCATGCATGGGTATTTTCGCTTAAAAGTGAAGTCCGAAGTTTTTATGTGCTTCAAACAATTTCTGGCTATGGTTGAGAATGTCTCGAAATGTACTATGGGCACCCTCCGTTCCGATCGAGAGGGGGAGTATATGTATCATGAAATTAATGCATTTTTGGCTAGTCGTGGGATAAAACACCAATGTACAGTGCCTTATACACCTCAGCAAAATGGTGTTGCTGAGAGGAAAAACAAGTCACTTACGGAAATGGGACGATGTATGGTCAAAAGTCAAGCTTTGCCGCATTGTTTTTGGCTTGAGGCCATCATGTGTGCCACTTATGTACTTAACAGGTGTCCTACGAAAGCTTTGCAGTCTATGTGACTCCATATGAAGCATGGCATGATAGAAAGCCTGCTATTGAGCACATGCGTGTTTATGGCTGTTTGGCATATGCCTTGGTGCCACAAACACAGCGTAGAAAATTGGATGATAAGGCTGTCAAATGTATTTTTGTTGGTTATAGTGCTGAAAGCAAAGGTTACAGGTTGTATCATCCGCAAACAAAACGTATTCTGGTTTCACGGGATGTAGTGTTTATGGAAGATTCTGTTCAGCCCTTGCTGTCATGTACTAGAGACAGTAATGTAAGCTCACAGGACATTTATGACACTTTGTTGCCTCTGTAACATTTTCAGAAACCCCAATAGGCTGTACATTTGCCTATTACTGATGCAGATGTACATGATGTACTTGATGAGGAAAGGGCTGAAAATGAGCAGGCTAGAGGTATGCCAAAATGGCTGGTGCACCCTTTGCGTGACAGTAAATTGGATGCACCTTTGTCTAGTCGTACTCGTTCAGGCTCTTGCCATGCATCTTATGTGATTTGCACATAAGATGTGATTTGCCTCCTGGCAAAAAGGCCATTGGTACGAAGTGGGTTTCCAAGTTGAAACGCAAGCCGGATGGTGAGATTGATCGCCATAAGGCTCGACTTGTTGCAAAGGGTTATGCACAGCAAAAAGGCATAGATTATGAAGAGACTTTTGCTCCCACTTGTTGTATGACTACTGTGCATTTTCTATGTGCATTGGCAGCTCATTTTGGTTGGGATGTACATCAATCAGACATTGTTACTTCTTTCTTAAATGGTGACATATTTGAGGAAGTTTATGTAACGCAGCCTCGCGGTTTTGTCATAAAAGGACAAGAGGACAAAGTGTACAAATGTAACAAGGCTTTGTGTGGGTTGAAGCAATCTCCTTGTGCTTGGTATGAGAAAGCTGACACTCATTTGGTCAAACAAGGCTTCCGTAACAGTCCAACAGAAAGCACATTGTATGTAAAGCGTGAGGGTGATGTACTTCTCATTGTGGTTCTTTATGTGGATGATTTGCTGATCACTAGACCAAATGAGAGACATATTGCTGAATTTAAGGCTGATTTGAATGCTACTTTCAAGATGAAGGATTTGGGGCTGTTGCATCATTACTTGGGTATACAGTTTAAGCAGTGTGATGGTGGTATTGCCTTGTGTCAGAAAAGTTACATAGAGACATTGCTATGTAAGTTTGGACTTGAGGATTGTAAACCTATTGCCACTCCCATGGAAACAGGTTTGAAGTTGAGTCTACATGATGCTGGTGATCCTGTTGATGTCACTCTTTATCAAACTGCTGTTGGCTGCCTCATTTATGTATGCAACACGAGGCCAGATATTCAATTTGCAGTCTCACAGGTCAGCAGATTTATGCATAGCCCAAGGTCTAAGCATCGGCATGCTGTCAAGAGAATTTTCCGCTACCTTAGTGGCACTTTACATCTTGGCTTGTTTTATCCCAAGGGGGGATCATTGCCGCCATACTTTCATGCTTTTTCAGACTTAGATTGGACTGGTTGTTTTGACACGAGAGTGTTCGCAAGTGGTTTTTGTTTCATGCTTGACAGTTCATCTATATCATGGTTGAGCAAGAAGCAACCTACTGTGGCCACTTCGAGTTGTGAGGCTGAGTACAGGGCAGTCTTCACAGCTACGGTTGAGTTTGTATAGCTCAGAGGCCTTATGGCTGATTTGGGTGTTGAACAGGACACTGCCAACACTATCTACATTGACAGTCAGAGCGCATTGGCAGTTGCAAGGAATCCAGTTTTTCATGCTTGCACAAAGCACATTGAGGTGCATTACCACTATGTCAAGGAGAGACTCTCAACATGAGAGATCAGCTTGGCTTATGTGCCCACACAGGACAACCTTGCAGATCTTTTCACAAAGGCATTGTCTCGTGAGAAGCTTGAAGGTTTCCGCAATAAGCTTTGGGCTTACTCCCCTTTGTGGATTGATCATGTCCTTAGGGCATGGCACTTCCCTTTACTCATGTGCCAGCTCTCGTTCACCGCATCACTCCAGGGGGGATTTGTTACCATATACATGTGGTAGTGATGTGTGAACACACTAGGACCGCCGGGGCATTTTTTCCCTCTTTAGGAGGTTTTTTCCCTCGTGCATTGTATATACGCCCATCACTCTAGGGCTATCTATCTTTTCATTGCACACTAAGTAACACACTCTCTATTGTGTGCCGTGAGCTTCCTTCGTCTTCTCCAAGCTGTGTGCGTTTCTCTACAACCCTAAATCCAACAGTTTTCGGGCAGTTTTCACATCAGGTGCAAGCACTTGCCATGGATGACAACAACACATATGTGTTCAAGATGTTTGATGTTGAGGATAAATTGGATGGGGACAATTACCCAATGTGGGCGTACATGATGCAACATGTGTTCAAGATGTTTGTTGTTGAGGATAAATTGGATTGGGACAATGACCTAATGTGGGCTTACATTATTATGTCAAAGGGCATTTGAAATGTTGTGCATGGCATTGATGTTCGTCTAGATTTTGTGGATAGAGACGTTGTTGAGGATGTTGAAGGCTTTGGTGGCAAGATTGTTGTTGTTAGAGCTATTTTTCCTACGGTTGAGCATGCTCGTTGGGATGGTAGAAATGTGCAGGCTCATGCATTGATTACATTACATGTGAATCGCACTATTATTTCTCACATTCGCTTAGCTAAACACGCTTGGAATATTATGGTTGGTCTTTATGCAAGTCGCAATGAGGCTAAAATTGCATTGTTGCGTAAAGAGTTGGAGTCAAAGATTATGCATGAGGAATATGACATGGACACTTTCCTTGTTGGCATCAAGGATATTAATGAGCAACTCATTTTTGTAGGCGAATTCATTATGAAAGTTCCCTTGTGCAGACTATTCTTCATGCTTTGCCAGATTCTTACCAGACTTTTGCTAGTACTTGGAGACTTATGACCCAAGGAAATCCATAAATTGTCAAGTTTGATGCATTATGCACATTGTTGTTGCAAGAGTCACTTTCCAAATAAAAAAGTCTAAACAACATGTAGTTGAACAAGCCTTTATTGCTGCTCAAAGAATGGGTGGTAATAGCAATGCAGCCACTTCTCATGGTTCTTCTGCCAGTGGTAAACGCAAACAAAATGTATCTTGGTTTCACGAGATGTTGTGTTTGTGGAAAATTTTGTTCATCCCTTATTGTCATGTACTAGAGACAATAATGTAAGCTCACATGATAATTATGATAGTTTGTTGCCTCTTTTCAGTGGTGGAAACTTGAATGTAAATTCTAATGAGGCAAATGTACAACCTATAGGGGTTTCAAAAAATGCTATGGATCAGCCTATTACTGATTTAGATGTACATGATGTGGAAAGGGCTAAGAATGAGTAGACTAGAGGTATGCCAAAATGGCTGGTGCATAGTTTGCGGGATAGTAAATTCGATGCACATTTGTCTAGTCATCCTTGCTATGCATCTTATGCATCAAATGTTATGCGTTGTCTATTTCTAGCTTTTGTGCTGTAGACGAACCTCTGTCTCTTGATGAAGCACAAAATTCTGAAAATTAGATGCCTGCCATGCGATAAGAATATGATGCATTTATAGAAAATGACACATGGACTTCATGTGATTTACCTGGCAAAAAGACCATCGGTACGAAGTGCGTTTACAAGTTGAAACGTAAGCGAAATGGTGAGATTGATTGCTATAAGGCTTAACTTGTTGCAAAAGGTTATGCACAACAGAAAGGCATATATTATGAAGAGACTTTTGCTCCCACTTCTCCTATGACTACAGTGCGTTTTCTATGTGCATTGGCAACTCATTTTGGATGGGATGTATATCAATCAGATATTGTTACTGCTTTCTTGAATGGTGATATATTTAAGGAAGTTTATGTAACGTAGCCTCATAATTTTGTCATAAAGGGACAAGAAGATAAAGTGTGAAGCTGTAGAAAGCTTTGTATGGGTTGTGTTGGGGTAAAGGCCTCTGCGCCTTGCTCGGTCACCCAGGCTATGGGCGCCCGCCCAATTACCACCTTATTCTTTTGTACATATATGAAGAATAAGGGGCAGCTCATTCTTGAGTCTTTCTCCACCCACATGCCTTGCACTCTTTTTCCTTCTTCCCCTTCCCGCACGCAGCGCACCGCACGCATTCTGCACTGCACGGCACTCTTCAGCTGATATCATAGCCACGACAGGGATCAGGTCGGCACAAAAGTGATGGAGCTCGCCGGCTATGGCGGAGCTTGGAGCTTGAACTCGAGCTTGGCAGCGGTAGATCTGACATGGAGGAGCTGGATTGCAAGAGATCCAAACGGATCTTGGAGCTCGGAGGTCCCGACGTGGGCCGTCCCTCTCGAAACAAGGGAATCTTGAAGCAAATTGGGGATCTCTATAGGAATTAAAAAAAGTATGCAGAGCTTGAGCAAGTCGAATATAACATGTCGGGCAGTGTGCAGTAGGTCTTGAGAAGCTTTTTGGAAAGCTTAGAGCTTGAAAGCTTGAAGAGAGTCAATCTTGGCAAGTGAGAAAAAAAATATTTGAAAGCTTGGAGATCGAGAGAGCAACGAGTATGTACCTACGATTTTTGAAAATTCCCATTTTAGCAGGAATCTGCAACGATCCTCTCGTTAATATTTTGCTTGCCCCTTTTTCCACTCCCTATTCTGTCCGACATACTACTGCCTGGTAGCCTAGACTGCCGCATGCATAGCAACGGTGCAGACATATCTGCCCTGCAGCTGCTTGACGAGAATTGGGGGAGAGGAACAAGCCTTCCCTACAACAACCTACACACAGTTTCCTTAGAGCGCGTGCCTGGGAGAGAGCTGCCTTGCAAACATCTGCCAAAATTCAGCAAGCCCCGTCAACAAGAGCCGCTGAGCTAAGATTTTTTTTTTTGGTTTTAGAGAGTCGATGCATAGACATCATGAGAGGTCAGTTCAGATGGTTAGTGAGAGAGTCTCGTGTGGATGTAGTGAGGTCGAATCCCCATATGCTCAACAATAGTTTTGTTCCAGGTCTCGATAGAACGAGAAAGACAGAGGAACTCAAGCTTCAAGCTTTAAGAGCTTAAAAGCAAGCAAGGGAAATCAGACACCCATGATGAGCAGCTGAATTGAGTAAGTTGAGAGCAGAGTTTGGCAAGATTAGCAGGCAGTCCAATTAAGCAGGAAATCGAGCAATCAAGCTTGAGATGGGGGCTGGATTTTGGGCAGTGAGTGAAAATCGAAGCCTTGAAATAGCATCCTAACTTCAAATTTTGGCGACACTAGCAGCCGACAGTGAGCAATTGTTGGAGGGCTTTCTAAAGCTTTTGAACCTTTAGACAAGCTTGGAAGCAAATTGAGCAGTAAAAGCTACATCTACAGTCGATGGCAAAATCAAAGCAAAAGGGGAAAAATTAGAGCTTAGGGGAATTGTGTGTGTATGATGCACACACGCACACACATACACAAGTTTTTTGGCATGTGGAAGGCCATAGGGTTCATTGTGCAAAGTTGTTGCAATACTGAGGCCGTTGGATTCTTTGGCTAGATGAGCGCTACATGGCAAGGGTCTTTGTAAAATATCTTTGTTGTCCCTTTCATTTCCTTACATTACCTTCTTTGAGCCTACTTTGAGAGACAAGTGTCCCTAAGGGATTCAAAAGTCTTGTGAATAGAAAGCTTAAACTTTGGAATAGAAAGCTATTCTCCAAGCAGCATTTACTTTGTCCGCATGCTTGAAAACGACTTTAGAGATCAAAACATTAAACAAAGTATTCATTGGAGTTTGATCTTATGATGTAGTCTTCAAGAAAGTCTTTTTGTTTAAGTGGCAAGTTTCCTCCTTATACAAATACCAAATGGAAACACTAGTAGAAATTTTCAAATTTGCAAAATATTCGAACTATTCTCTAGTATATTTTATCGGGTTTTTTCTCCTTCGCCGTTTTTTGCAAGCGGCTAATATCGATTTTCAATTGGCTTAAGCTTAAGCTCAGACACACCTTTCTCAAACACTGAGGTATTGATAAACGATTATCTCATTTGAACATTTCAAAAAAAGAATCACTTCACTAAATTGTTTAATTATTTTCTATGCTTATTTGAAGGCATTATATTATTCTTTTGTTTTGATTTTTAATGTGTCTTTTATTTTATTTCCTTCTTTTTTTATTTTGTTTCAAAACAATGATGTGCAATGTGTACCATTTACCTTATTATTGGGGCCCCTTCATAATATATAAGCCATTTGCGAGTAACGGGTACCGACTAGAAGGAAATAAAAAAATGACATGATTCAGACTTATCTTAAATGTTATTTAAATTGTATAATATTAAATGGATCTTTTTATTTCACCTGTATATGGACAATACAATTTTATATTAAAACAATACAATTGTAACACTGATTAAGACCTACTTTTGATAAATCTTTCCTCCCCCCCTTACCTTCAACAGGCCATCGTGAGTCCTCACCTTGTTGATAGAGAAGAAGCAGTTGTCAGAATTTTACACAAATCCAGAGAAAGAAGAAAAAGATTGTTTTTTCATTATTATAAAGGCGTGTGTGAGGGTACATTGCCATGCGCACACACCGGTTTGACAACCAAAAGAGAGAGAGATTTTTTTTTCTAGCTTCCGCTAGAGTGTGAGACAGTGTGTAGCTCTTGGATGGCTACACTCCCGTCCGACGGCGGGAGGCGACATCGACCCCTTCTTGGTGATTCGACATTTTTGGTTTGCCTTCGCTCTGCATTGGTGATTTGCGGCAGCTCTCGGCATCGGAGAGCTAGGAAATCCCTGTTGAGAGAGTTTCTCTTGGACGGCTTCGCTTCTTCTTGGCATTGATTTTCAACGTTCTTCGACGGCTCGGCACATACTTCGAGCATTGATGATTGACGTCGCCTCGGTGCATCGGTTTCGACACCGATTTAGGCAGCTACAACATCAATGCTTTTGTCTGGTGGTGGAAGGCGGCATCAAGCACTTTCCTAGCCTTGAGCGAGAGCGGTTGGGCTTTCCTCTAGCATAGCCTCGCCATCGGCTTTCTTACCTTGACCATTCCAGAGCGGATTTGCTCTGACGGCCATCCCCCATCACCCTCTGCTTTCCAGCCTTGACCCAGTAGGAGACAAATGAGCGAGAACGACATCGGCTCTCCTCTAGCCCCCATCCGGAGCGGCCCGGCTCTGACATAGTCTCCACAACATTTTGGCTACGATGGTACTCCTAGTTTCCAGATTCGGTGGCACACACCGATGCATAGAGGGTCCAATGGACCAATTCAAAGCAATTTTTTGTGTGAGCACGACTCTCTGATGACGATTTCAACCACACGCAGTTGGTTGATTGTGCTTTGCGCTTGGCTTTTGATCGACGTGCTTATCGGTCGATGAGGTGGTGTGCCAAATTTCTGGCTATTTTGCTCACAGTTTGTGCTTTCTTCTAGTGTAGACTATGTATGATTGTTCGGGGCATTCCTGTTGGAATTAGGGTTGCAGAGAAACGCACACAGCTTGGAGAAGACGAAGGAAGCTCAAGGCACACAATAGAGAGTGTGTTACTTAGTGTGCAATGGAAAGATAGATAGCCCTAGAGTGATGGCGTATATACAATGTTTGGGGGGAAAAACCTCCTAAAGAGGGAAAAATTGCCCCGGCGGTCCTAGTGTGTTCACACATCACTACCACATATATATAGTAACAAATCCCCCCTAGAGTGATGCGGTGAACGAGAGCTGGCACACGAGTAAAGGGAAGTGCCATGCCGTGAGGACATGATCGATCCACAAAGGGGAGTAAGCCCAAAGCTTGGCAGAAAGCTTCAAGCTTCTCACGAGACAATGCCTTTGTGAAAAGATCTGCAAGGTTGTCCTGTGTTGGCACATAAGCCAAGCTGATCTCTCCTACTGAGAGCCTCTCCCTGACATAGTGGTAATGCACCTCAATGCGCTCTGACTGTTAGTGTAGATAGTGTTGGCAGTGTCCTGTCCAACACCCAAATTAGCCATAAGGCGTCTGAGCCATACACACTCAACCGTAGCTGTGAAAACTGCCCTGTACTCAGCCTCACAACTCGAAGTGACCATAGTAGGTTGCTTCTTGCTCAACCATGATATACATGAACTGCCAAGCATGAAACAAAAACCACTCGTGGACACTCGCGTGTCAAAACAACCAGCCCAATCTGAGTCTGAAAAAGCATGTAAGTCTGGCGGCAATCCCCCCTTGGGATAAAACAAGCCAAGATGTAAAGTGCCACTAAGGTAGCGAAAAATCCTCTTAACAGCCTACCAATGCTTAGACCCTGGGCTATGCATAAATCTGTTGACCTGTGAGACTGCAAACTGAATATCCGGCCTCGTGTTGCATACATAAATGAGGCAGCCAACAACAGTTTGAGCATGGTGGATCTCACTCGTGCGAAGGAGACACGTCTCGTCTCTCGCTTAATGCATGCCAAGAACAAAATTGAGAGCATGTTGTCTCGAACCTCAGATACATGCATAGGATATACCATGAAATTGAGGGCTCCTCTAGCAATCACTAATGAACTGCAATGCATCTGGAAAGACTGCTCTCTAAGCAATATTTGACACCCATGTTTTTCTAACTGTCTCACTAAAATCAAATTATGTCTCAGCTGAGGAACATATTGCACATGTCGTAGCGTATATGATGCACCATTGGGCAATGAAAAGCAAACATCTCCTGCACTTGCAATGTCAAACGCCAAACCATCAGCCAAGTGCACACAACCAAAGCTTCGACTAGAGACGGTGCGAAACCAGTCACGATGTGGTGTGATGTGGAAAATTGCATCCTCATCTAGCAACCAACATGGAGAAGTGTCACCTCTCAAAGACATGTAAGCAAGAGGAATGTTAAAGGGAAACGTTACATCACTGTCACTGGCATATGAAGCCACCACTCTAGCATGCGTCAAAACCCCATCTGCACCACACATAGATCTCCACGGCTGCCTCATATGTCTAAAACAACGGTTCCTAATGTGCTCTATGTGACCACAATGCCAACATCGCATATATCGGCAAGAACAAGACCACCATCTCTAACAAGTCATCATTGTAGACTCTAAACTGTCACACATATCTGCAACCATAAGTGAATGTCAAGAACCAAACTATGGCGATAAATCCTGGGAGAAATATGGTAGAGTCTCCCTTGTAAACTAAGCAAAAAACTCAAGTACAATCTCTATCATAAGCCATGCCAAACTGGCAACAAAGTGGGAGATAATTCGACCACTACACAATCATGAAAAGCATGATCAACTGCATCAAAATCGATGCTCACATATGCAATAAAAATAGCTCCACAATTCGCTAGATCTACAAGCATACAATTTGGGACAAACAACTGAATTGAGCATAAAGCGCATAACCATGTACGCAAGCAGTGAGCAAACTAGCTCAAAACGCATCCCACAATAGAAACTACATGTAGAAAATATACAAAAAACCTGTGAAATCTGTGACCCGCAAAGTTTGTAGCCACACGAGCATATGCAACTCTCACTCTTGTGAGATTGTGTACAAGGTTGACAAAACCTGTCAAATGAGAGTGAACACTCGATCACTATCAAAGTGGGAGTCAAACTGAACCACTAAACCATCAGAGAGTAAACTTGCATATATGCATAAAACATGGTGAGAATCTATGAAAAATCCAGTCGAATTTCCCTTGAAAACTGAGTGAACGCAAAAAAATCTCACCAAAACCACATGAGAACAGATACTCGGTGTCTCAGTAAACAGATCCACAAATGGTATACATGCACTACCAAAAGCTTGGCGAGCTTGCTCACTCATGTACGAGTGACCCTATGGACCTATACCTGTCTAAAAAACGTTGTAAACATGTGGATCTGCTACCCTACGAGCTATACCTAGCTCAAGCTGTGTACACACATGCATACATACCATGAAACTGCACAAAATTGTGCTAAAAGCTGCTCTCTAGAATTGTTACCATATATATGTGGTAGTGATGTGTGTGAACACACTAGGACCGTCGGGGCATTTTTTCCCTCTTTAGGAGGTTTTTTTCCCCCAAGCATTGTATATACTCCCATCACTCTAGGACTATCTATCTTTCCATTGCACACTAAGTAACACACTCTCTATTGTGTGCCTTGAGCTTCCTTCGTCATCTCTAAGCTGTGTGTGTTTCTCTGCAACCCTAATTCCAACAATTGGTATCAGAGCAGGTTACGTCCTCCCGGGCTTAATCGCCAACTGCTCCAGCACACGCCTGCTCACTTTCTCCGATTACACTGAGGTTTGGGGAGCGTTCATAGATCGACAAATATTTTGGGCAAGCTCGCAGAGCTTAGTCTACTCAGATTTCTGATTCGGGCTCATTTCGGCCTCCGTTTCCACTACAAGCAGGTCTGCACATGCAATTTCGTCATTTTGTGCAGAATTTCTGTCAGTGCCGATTTCTGCATAACAGGTGCCTTACAGTCTTCTACGATTTGTGCTATATAACACGTGTTGTTTCTGCTTCATTTCTCCTATTTTTGGGCAGTTTTCACATCAGGTGCAGCATTTACCATGGCTGACAACAACACATATGTCTTCAAGATGTTTGCTGTTGAGGATAGGTTGGAAGGGGACAATTACCCTATGTGGGCTTATATGATGCAACACGTTCTTGTGTCAAAGGGCGTCTGGAATATTGTGTAGGGCAGTGATGTACGTCGTGGTTCTGAGGATGCAGACGATGTTGAGGATGCTGCAGGTCTTGCTGCAAGGATTGCTGCTATTAGAGTTGTTTTGCCTACGGTAGAACAAGCTCGTTGGGATGTAAAGGATGCGCAGCCTCATGCATTGATTGTGTTGTCTGTGAAGTGCACCATTGTTCCTCACTTTTGTTCATCAGAATCTGCAAAACAAGCTTGGGATATATTGGCTAGTCTTTATGCAAGTCGCAATGAGGCTAAAATTGCTTTGCTGCGTAAAGAGCTGGAGTCAAAGATTATGCATGAGGAAGATGATATGGACACGTTTCTTGCTGGTGTCAGGGATATCAATGAGCAACTTATTTCTGCAGGTGGTCATTTCAAATAGTTCCCTTGTGCAGACTGTTCTTGATGCCTTTCCAGATTCCTACCAGACTTTTGCTAGTACTTGGAGACCGAAGACCCAAGTAAATCCTGAAGTTGTCAAGTTTGATGCATTATGCACGTTGCTATTGCAAGAGTTACTTTCCAGAAAATACAAGACTAGGCAGCGTGCATATGAACATGCTTTATTGCTTTTCAAAAAAAGGGTGGTAACATCAATGCAACCACTTCTTATGGTTCTGCTGCGAGTGGCAAAACTTCTGTTCCTAATGCTTCTGCTGACAACAATTCGTCTGAAAATTCTGGTGATAAGGGCAAAAAGAAGATGCGTTGCCATTATTGTAAAGCTAATGATCACTTGATCAAGCAGTGTCCTAAGTTGAAGGCTAAAGAGGCTAAGAAGAAAGAGGGTGGTTCCACTGCAAATGTTGGTTCCACTACAAATGCAGCCATTGTTGAGTCTTCTCTAAAAGGAGACTCTAATGGTAATGTTGATGCATAATGGGCCTTTAGCACAGAGTGCACTAACAATCCTATTGTCCATGATGTATGCTTGTCAGTTGCTGCAAATTCACATGTGTGGTATTTCGATAGTGGTGCTACAAAGCACATTACCTCACATCGTGAATTGTTCACCTCTCTCGAGTCTGTCCCTCATGGGAATTCAGTCACTTGTGCCAACAATCCCTCTTATTTGGTTTAGGGAGTTGGAAAGATTGTGCTTACTGCTGCAAATGGCAATTCTTTCACTCTTGTTGATGCACTTTATGTACCTGGGATCAAGAAGAATCTTTTGTCTGTATCTGCACTTGCTAGACTTGGGCTTGTAATCAAATTTGTGGATGACAGATGTACAGTTCATGATCTCAGTTTTGGTGATGAAATTGTTGCATCTGGGCTTTTGTGTCGTGGGCTGTATAAGCTCACTTTGTATGACAAGTGTGGACAAAATTTTGCAAATGCAGTTGCAGATTCAAGGGCTATTTTAGATGCAAAATTTTGGCATGCACGTTTTGGTCATCTGAATTTTACCAGTTTGCTGCGTTTGCAGAAATCTGATATGGTTGCTTCTTTGCCGCCTCTTGAAGCACCTATCAAACATGTTTGTGAAGGCTGTATTTTGGGTAAGATTTAACATTCTAAGTTTCCAAAGGATGGTTCAGTTCGGGTCACATGCAGGTTTCAGCTGTGCATAATGATGTTTATGGGTCCATGCACACTCCATCCTTGGGCAATTACCTTTACTTCGTGACTTTCATTGATGATTACTCAAGGCATGCACGGGTATTTCTGCTTAAAGCGAAGTCCAAAGTTTTTACGTGATTCAAACAATTTCTGGCTATGGCTGAAAATGTCTCGAAATGTACTATGGGCACCCTCCATTCCGATTAAGGGGGGGAGTATATGTGTCGTGAATTCAATGCATTTTTGGCTAGTTGTGGGATAAAACACCAATGTACAGTGCCTTATACACCTCAACAAAATGGTGTTGCTAAGAGGAAAAACATGTCACTTACGGAAATAGCATGATGTATGGTCAAAAGTCAAGTTTTGCCGCATTCTTTTTGGCTTGAGGCCATCATGTGTGCCACTTATGTACTAAACAAGTGTCCTACAAAAGCTTTGCAGTCTATTACTCCGTATGAAGCATGGCATGATAGAAAGCCTTCTATTGAGCACATACGTATTTTTGGCTGTTTGGCATATGCCTTGGTGCCACAAACACAACACAGAAAACTGGATGATAAGGCTGTCAAATGTATTTTTGTTGGTTATAGTGCTGAAAGCAAAGGTTACAGGTTGTATCATCCGCAAACAAAAGGAATTCTGGTTTCACGGGATGTAGTGTGTGGAAGATTCTGTTCAGCCCTTTGTTGTCATGTACTAGAGACAGTAATGTAAGCTCACAGGACATTTATGACACTTTGTTGCCTCTTTTCAGTGGTGGAAATACGAATGTAAGTTCCAATGAGGCAAATGTACAGCCTATGGGGGTTTCTGAAAATGTTACAGATCAGCCTATTACTGATGCAGATATACATGATGTACTTGATCAGGAAAGGATTGAAAATGAGCAGGCTAGAGGTATGCCAAAATGGCTGGTGCACCCTTTGCATGACAGTAAATTGGATGCACCTTTGTCTAGTCGTACTCGTTCAGGCTCTCGCCATGCATCTTATGCATCAAATTGTTATGCTTTGGCTGTGTCTAGCTTACATGATGTTGAGAAGCCTTTGTCTTTTGATGAGCACAGAATTCAGAAAATTGGATGGCTGCCATGCAATCAGAATATGATGCACTTATAGAAAATGACACATGGACTTTATGTGATTTGCCTCCTGGCAAAAAGGCCATTGGCACAAAGTGGGTTTACAAGTTGAAACATAAGCCGGATGGTGAGATCGATCGCCATAAGGCTCGACTTGTTGCAAGGGTTATGCACAACAAAAAGGCATAGATTATGAAGAGACTTTTGCTCCCACTTGTTGTATGACTACTGTGCGTTTTCTATGTCGGCACCTCATTTTGGTTGGGATGTACATCAATTAGACATTGTTACTGCTTTCTTGAATGGTGACATATTTGAGGAAGTTTATGTAACGCAGACTTGCGGTTTTGTCATAAAAGGATAAGAGGACAAAGTGTGCAGATGTAAGAAGGCTTTGTACGGGTTGAAGCAATCTCCTCGTGCTTGGAATGAGAAAGCTGACACTCATTTGGTCAAACGAGGCTTTCGTAACAGTCCAACAGAAAGCACATTGTATGTAAAGCGTGAGGGTGATGTACTTCTCATTGTGGTTCTTTATGTGGATGATTTGCTTATCACTGGACCAAATGAGAGACATATTGTTGAATTTAAGGCTGATTTGAATGCTACTTTCAAGATGAAAGATTTGGGGTTGTTGCATCATTACTTGGGTATACAGTTTAAGCAGTGTGATGGTGGTATTGCCTTGTGTCAGAAAAGTTACATAGAGACATTGCTATGTAAGTTTGGACTTGAGGATGAGACATAGCATTTAGTTGTGCAAGATGTGCCAGTAGACTCTATAGAGACAAAAATAGAGCGACAGTGCTTTAGTGAGGCACAACAAGTGTTGTTAGAGTTTGTGCAGGTGGAGGTAGAACGGGTCTGCTCCCTATAGACACGGGCAGAGATAATAGACATGGAGTTCTTTGATACGCTCATGCTAGAGGCTGATGAGTTGGTGCGAGGACGCACAGTTCCGCCTATGGGTGAGAGGGATGTAGCCATTCGAGTGTCGGTGTTGACACATCTATATGCGATGGGTAGTCCTGATGATGTAGTACATGTAGATACCACGAGGGGCTAGGATAGCCAGGTATGTGCAAATTTTGTCAGCATTCGAGTGTTTATGTATGACCTACTAGTGTCAAGGCCTGGCGTAGTAGCTACAGTGAGAGCATTTTCGGTAGGGATTGTCAGTCCTATGATGACTGACAGTAGCATGATGCATAATAGAGTTTTGCAGAACATACAGAGTTGTCTGTGGGATTTATATGCAGGCTATACACATGCTCGCCTATCACTAGAGCCGATACGACTGCATGTAGATCGATTGAGCGAGCTACTGGGCATAGGCCGAGAGAGTCTTTCACTTATTTTTTTGTACATACTAGTAGTTTTGCTGGTAGGACCCACTTATCGACTCATTTGCCGTTAAGTGGGAGATTGTTGGGGTAAAGGCCTCTGTTCCTTGCTTGGTCGCCCAGGCTATGGATGTCTACCCACTGGTCACCTTATTCTTTTGTACATATAAGAAGAATAAGGGGTAGCTCATTCTTAAGTCTTGCTCCATCCACACACCTTGCACTCTTTCTCCTTCTTCCCTTTTCCACACACATCGCACTGTACGACACTCTTCAGGTTGAAGCAGTTTCCTTGTGCTTGGTATGAGAAAGTTGACACTCATTTGGTTAAATGAGGCTTTCGTAACAGTCCACCAACAGAAAGCACTTTGTATGTAAAGCGTGAGGGTGATGTGCTTCTTGTCATCGTTCTCTATGTGGATGATTTGCTGGACATTGGACCAAAGGCTGATTTCAATGCTACTTTCAAGATGAAAGACTTGGGACTGTTACTCCATTACATGGGCATACAGTTTAAGGAGTGTGATGGTGGTATTGCCCTGTGCCAAACAAGCTACATAGAAACATTACTATGTAAGTTTGGACTTGAGGACTGCAAGACTATAGCTACTCCCAAGGAAACAAGTTTAAAATTGAGTCTTCATGATGCTGGTGATCCTACCAATGTCACTCTTTGTCAAACTGCTATTGGATGCCTTATTTATGTATGCAATACGAGGCCAGATATTCATTTTGTAGTCTCACAAGTCAGTAGATTTATGCATAGCCTAGGGTCTAAGCATTGGCAAGTTGTCAAGATGATTTTTCACTACTTGAGTGGAACTTTACGTCTTGGCTTGTTTTATCCCAACGGGGGATCATTGCGATCAGATTTACACGCTTCTTTTTTTGGACTCGAATTGGGCTAGTTATTAAGACATGTGATTGTCCACCAGTGGTTTTTGTTTCATGCTCGACAGTTCATGCACATCATGGTTGAACAAGAAGCAACCTACTGTGGCCACTGCTAGTTGTGAAGCTGAGTACATGGCAATATTCATAGCTACGGTTTAGTGTGTATGGCTCATACGCCTTATGGCTAACTTGGGTGTTGGATAGGACATTGCCAACATTGTCTACATTGACAGTCAGAGTGCATTGGCGATTGCAAGGAACCTAGCACAATGCACATTGAGGTGCATTATCACTATGTGAGAGAGAGACTTTCAATAGGAGAGATCAGCTTGGCTTATGTGCCAACACATGACAATTTTGCAGATCTTTTCACAAAGGCATTGTCTTGTGAGAATTTCAAAGCTTTCCGCAAAGCTTTGGGCTCACTCCCCTTTCTGGATTGATCTTGTGCTCAAGGCATGGCACTTCCCTGTACTCTATGTGCTAGCTCTTCTTCATCACATCACTCCCATGGGGAATTTGTTATCGTACATATGTGGTAGTGATGTGTGCGGTCCTAAGTGTGAACACACTTAGAATCGTCGGGGCATTTTTTTCCCTCACTAGGAGGTTTTTTCCTCGTGTATTGTATATACGCCCATCATTCTAGGGCTAACTAATCTTTCCATTGTGCACTAAGCAATACTGCTCTTTGTTGTGTGGCTTGAGCTTCTTCATCTCCAAGCTGTGTGTGTTTCCGTGCAACCCTATTTCCAACACGTTTGTGTTCTTCTAAGGACTTAGACTACATCATAGAAGACTCTTGTAAGCCCTATGTACGCAAAAAATTCTTTCCATCACTCAATTGAATGTGCTTGGAGCATTTGCCAACCCAAAAGGTGTGGCAAGATATTTGTACAAGCCAAAGGTGGTCTTCAAGGTTGTCCTGTGAATATCTTCTGGTACAATTTGTATTTGATGATGGCCACTTTTAAGGTCTATTTTACTAAAGTAGGTAGATCCTTGTAGCTTATCAAACAAATCCTCAATCCTTGGGACTGGAAATTTGTTCTTCATTGTCATCTTGTTTAATGCACGATAGTCTACACACATTCTCTATGTACCATCCTTTTTGTGCACTAATAAGATAAGAGAACAAAATGGTGAAGATATAGGTCTTACCATTCCTTTTTGCACAAGATCGTTAACATGTAACATAATCTCGTCTTGTTGAGCTAGTGAGACTTGATAAGGAGGCTTGTTAGGAGGAGAGCTTCTTGGTAGGCGGTAACTCTCTTGGGATGTCATCGATAAAAAGATAAGCATGCTTATTTAGAAATGAATGAAAATCACTTTCTACTTTTAATGAACCATTAGAAGAGTCAACATTATTTTTAGGAACATCCTTGACAACTACCACGTAAGCAGAAATAGAACTCTTTATTGATTTGTCAAAGGAGTCATGAGATACATGCGTGCCGCTTCTCATTGACTCACAGAGTAATGTCCATACCCCTGTGCTGAAATGCTACCAACCTCTCTGGAAATTTGATAGAAGTAGCCATATGATTGAACCATGGTCTCGAAGCAACACATTCTCATTCGTCAGTGGAGAGATGAGAAAATCCTTTTTGTCCACATACCCTTGAACATGAAGCCTTAACTTTCCAATCAAAGGTATGAATGGAGTCTCGTGGTCCTCAAAGTGTTCTTCATCAAAAAGCAACATGTGTTTGTCCCATCTCATGAGCGTGTATCCCTAGCTTGAGGTCATGACTGTTGAGATGTCGAGCTCTACATCTTGAGCTGGCATCCACTACGGGTCTTGGCCGCTTACGGAATTTACTCACTGGCGCGTTAGGTGACCGACACGAAGGATCTCTGCCAGTGATTCTACAGCTGGACTACACCTATAGTGCCAGCCTAGTACGCTTCTAGCGAGTTCACACTTAGTGACCGCATGTACATATGTGTTACTTTTCAGTTTTAGCACTTAGTCATTTTTGTACTCTCTTTTCTATACGAAGAAGAAGAAGCTTTCCATCTCTGTGTGCTTTGTGCTTGTCTTGTGTAGCTCTCTTGCATCCTCATTCTTTACAATGGCAGGGTATGGGTGGTTGTAGATCGGTTGACTAAACTTTGTAAGTTTGTTCCAACCACTTTACGAGGTCATGACTTGGAATGGGTGGTCGTAGATCGGTTGACTAAACTTTGCAAGCTTATTCCAACCCAGTCCACAATTAAAACTCCACAATTAGCTATGGGTTGCCCAACAATATTGTGAGTGATCGTGATCCTAAGTTTAACAATCATTTTTGGAGATTTGTGTTTAAATGGTTAGGTATACAATAGGATCATTCTAAAACAGATAGTCAGTCTGAACGTGTTAATCAAGTGCTAGAGGATATGCTTAGAGCATACGTTAACAAAAAGAAATCAGATTAGGAAGATTATATCCCTATTCTCGAGTTTGCTTACAATAGTGCTAAGCATGTTGGTTTTAGTTGTTTTATGCTTATGTATGGTTTTCAACTTAGGTCATCAGTTATGGTGGGGTTGGCAATGAAAAACTTCAACAAGTCAAGGATTTTCTCGAAGACCACATGGAAATGCAGGGACTGGCTCATCATTGAAATGTTCTTCAAGCATATGATCGATATAAAAATTATGCTGATGAGAAACATTGGCAAGTTACTGTCACGGAAGGGAAAGAGGTATTTTTGCGTGTGCCAGAGTATTCAGAAAGTGTAAAGATTGGGCCAACACCTAAATTATCTTTGAGATATTATGGGTTTTTTAAGATACTAAAGTGAGTTGGAGATATGGATTACAAACTCTCACTACCTGAGCGCTTTCGCATTCATTCGGTATTTCATGTAAGTCATTTACGTAAATGCTTCCATAGGGACGACCATGTCATCGACTGCAAATTTTGGTTGAACTCATTGAGCCTGGAGCCCAACCGCATGAACATGAGCGTATTCTTGATTATCACGATCTATGTACGCATCATCATGTGCATCGACAAGCGTGAGTTAAGTGAACAGATAGATTTGAAGAAGGTGACACTTGGGAAAACATCGGTGTTCTTGAAAAAAAAAAATCTCACTTTTGTTTTCGAGGATAAAAACACTTCTCGAAGCGGGGAGTAATGTGAGGCCAAGGGCCAGTTTGAACCGAGCTTGGGGGGGCCTATCTAAAGGGCAAAGGTTGGGTGGAGAGACATGTTCTAAACTCCCTTGTCTCACACTGTCTCTACCTTTCTCCATTTCTTCTATCTCTCTCTCTCTACTCCTTTTTTCTGCGCTCTTCCTCTCTCTATTTCTTCCTCCTCTCTTAGTATCTCTCAATAAACCTCTCTCTATTCCTTCTATCTCTATCTCTAATTTTTTTGGGGAGAATGTTTCCTTCTCTATGTACATTCTATTTCTACCTCTCCCCCTCTCTACGTACATTCTATCTCTACCTCTCTCCCTCTATGTACATTCTATCTCTACCGCTCTCTATTCCTTCAGACTCTCGTTCTAATCCTTGATAAACCTCTCTCTCTCTCTCTCTCTCTCTCTCTTCTATTGTTTCTATCGCTCTTTCTATCTGCCACACATAAACTTCCCTGTGTATAAATTCTATCTCTCAATAGATGTCTCTCTATCTTTGTTTATTCAAAATTTGAAATGGGGAATCTCCCTTGATTTCATTGGGAAGACGAATTTTCAAAATCAGAAGCACTTACTTACTGGATTTTGCATCTGATTCTTACACAGAGGGACTTGGCTCTAAGGCTAGTTACAGATTGTGTGCCCAAGATTGGGCTCCCAGACGTGGAGGCCAAGGGGCGTTTTTCGATACGCTGCGTAGAAAGGACGGAGACCAAGTTCTTGGACATGCGTTACTCCCTGCCCAAGCTCGTGTGAGGGTTGAGGTTCTGCCAACTCACCCAGTGTCGGACGACAAACCAATACGATGGACGCGGCTGTTGAAAATTCCTTTGCTTTTGGAGAATATATTGCAGCTAGTGTGTAATGCCTGCTCGCATAGGCAGTGTGTATCCAGCCCTGTAAACTAAAACATTCCCTCTGGGCGGCCGTCCAGTCTGAAAATACTCTTAACTCTAACACACATACAAAGGAGCTATTTTCTATAAGGACAGCATAAGACTGAGTAGTGGTGCCTCGGTGTATTTGGTGTTGAGCTTCTGTGAAGGCGTCTTTGCACACGCCTCCTGCAGGAGCTTAGCCTAACTTCTCGTCCGTCGCTCTTCCGGCTCCAGCGAAAATGAGAGAGTGCATCTCCATCCACATTGGCCAGGCTGGGATTCAGGTCGGCAATGCCTGCTGGGAGCTTTACTGTCTCGAACATGGCATCCAGGTACCACCTCTTCTTCTCTTGCTCTTTCTTGTCGGCAGATCTATGTTTTCGGCTCTGCAATTGTTCCCCCCCCAGAGGTCATTCTTTTGTTCAGTACACAGTCTTCGAATCTGTATTGAGTGCTGTATTTTGTGTTCCCTCTTTGCTTCTTTCAACAGATCTGCTCATGAAATGCATTCTCTTACAACTTTCTAGTAGGGCTAAAATAGGTGTCACCCTTCGTTTGAGAAAGGTTAATTAATTATGGCATTCTTTGAGAAATGTATGCTATCACAGGATTTGTGAAATTTCCATATGCTTCTTAAGCTTGACGACAGATCTGTCGTTTGAAACATAGATGGTGTACAAGAAGGTCTCTTTGTTTTTTTGTTTTTCATTTGCTAGAACTAAAGTCATGCATTATCACAGTGCGCTGTATTGATTTCTCCTTTACATAATTGTTTTTTTCTATTCTCTGGATGTCCAGATCCACAGCATTTTAGCTCTTTTGCATTTGTGTATTCTGTGAACATGATTCTTGTTGTATGGATTTGCCCACTTTGTCAGAGATATTACTGCTTAGATTGATTGGTATCTTTTCTGGTTGTTGTTTTGTTTGTGCTAAATCTTGTATATGTCTTAACTCCAGTGTCAGTGCAGAATTGATTTTTGCTCGAGAGTCCTGCTGCTATCATGTTCAATTGCCTTAGACAATTCTAGAAACAGTCGACGTATGCTTTTACTGACAGTGTTTTTGCATATCGATCATAATGTTGACGACTTCTTTTGTTTCTGATTATGCAGCCAGATGGTCAGATGCCAAGTGACAAGACTGTTGGTGGAGGAGATGATGCATTTAACACTTTTTTTAGTGAGACAGGGGCTGGGAAGCATGTGCCAAGGGCCATCTTTGTGGACCTGGAGCCAACTGTGATTGATGAGGTGCGAACTGGCACCTATAGGCAGCTTTTCCACCCAGAGCAGCTCATAAGTGGCAAGGAGGATGCTGCCAACAACTTTGCCCGTGGCCATTATACCAGTATATTTTCTTTTATTTCATTGATTTTACCGTTTTTAGTGTAGTGCATTAATGCTTATTGTTGTCTCTGCTTATAATCTCTATCTAAATGTGGTAATATTTTTCTTAATGTTCAGTTGGTAAAGAGATTGTGGACCTCTGCCTTGATCGCATCCGCAAATTGGCAGACAATTGCACAGGCCTGCAAGGTTTTCTTGTCTTTAATGCTGTGGGAGGTGGCACAGGGTCTGGCTTAGGATCGTTGCTTCTTGAAAGGCTCTCAGTTGATTACGGTAAGAAGTCCAAGCTGGGTTTTACTGTCTACCCTTCTCCGCAGGTGTCAACCTCTGTTGTGGAACCATACAATAGTGTGCTCTCTACCCACTCTTTGCTGGAGCACACTGATGTGGCTGTGCTGCTTGATAACGAAGCAATCTATGACATCTGTAGGCGGTCGTTGGACATTGACCGGCCAACTTACACCAATTTGAACAGGCTAGTCTCTCAGGTAATATTACTGTGCTTCTCCTGTTCTTGGCCATTTTTAGCGCAGGGTCCCCTGAGCGGCATCCGTTTATACATTTAGGTTTTTACATTTAGTGCTCTCTTTCTTAACACACCCCTCTCCTTTTATAAATTTCATGCGGCATGCTGCTGCAGGTTATTTCATCCTTAACAGCCTCTCTCCGTTTTGATGGTGCGTTGAATGTGGATGTTACTGAGTTCCAAACCAATCTCGTGCCATACCCAAGAATCCACTTCATGCTGTCGTCATACGCACCTGTCATTTCTGCAGAGAAAGCATATCATGAGCAGTTGTCTGTTGCTGAAATTACTAATAGTGCCTTTGAGCCCTCCTCCATGATGGCCAAATGCGATCCAAGACATGGAAAGTATATGGCTTGCTGTCTGATGTACAGAGGAGATGTTGTTCCAAAGGATGTCAACGCGGCCGTTGCAACCATCAAGACCAAGAGAACAATCCAATTCGTGGACTGGTGCCCCACTGGTTTCAAGTGTGGTATCAACTATCAGCCCCCCACTGTTGTCCCAGGAGGGGACCTGGCTAAAGTGCAGAGAGCAATTTGCATGATTTCCAACTCGACCAGTGTAGCGGAAGTGTTCTCTCGAATTGATCTCAAGTTTGATCTCATGTATGCCAAGCGAGCATTTGTCCATTGGTATGTTGGTGAAGGTATGGAGGAGGGAGAATTCTCTGAAGCACGTGAAGACTTGGCCGCTCTTGAGAAGGATTATGAGGAGGTGGGTGCAGAAGGTCAGGACGATGATGGTGGAGAAGAGGAGTACTAGGAAGGAGTATTGGGGAACTATTTTATGCTATCCGAATGTTGGGATTGTTTTGCGTTGACAGTTGGTGATGTGTGCTTGCTTGTGTGGGTGTGAAAGAGCAACAGTTGATTGGGGGAGTGGTACTTTAAGAAATAAAGAGGTTTTGTTTTAAGCTCCATTGTGCTACTCATCTCTGAAGCTTCAAGTAACTACTAATGACTTTTTGCAGCAGGAATAATAATGCATGTGCTCCTGTTCTAAATCTGAATGAGCCTACATATGAGTGAAGGCAATGATTTCACTTTTTTTGGCCCTAAGAAAACAGGCCTTGTAGGAGAAGGAAGAAAGGGATAGAATTCTCATTTTATTGATTTTTTGTCTGAATGTCCCATTTGAATTGTTCTATACATTTTCAGAAAGGTTAGCATCTTCAGTGATTGGCCCGGCTCCCCTGGACCTTGACGGTCGGGAATGGACACTTAGTGACCATTCACTCATAATACCTGCTCCCCCATGGCTCCCGGCCTCCGCCGGTCGCCAATGGGTCGCAGGTATTATGAGGAATTGACACGAAGTGTCCATTCCCTACCCCATCCAAGGGTGGTGCAAGTTCCGTTACTGACTTGACTTAGCAGGTAGGTTTGGCCAACACTATTGCTTAACTGCATTTTTTGTCTGAACCTTTCTAACTTTATTATGATTTAGCATCAAGGAGTACGTCTTATCAATGTTGAATGCATCTTCGAGACAACTAATCATAGAAGATTAATTGGGTAATAGAGCCCCTCAAACTTGTCTTAATGCTCAAGGATTGTTCTAATTCTCTTTTAGAATTTTTCTCTATTGAGTGTTGATAATGATTTATGGGTAAATATGACTTGGAGAGGCTTGTCCATGTACACCCACATGAAGTTGAGAGTCGTCCAAACAAACCTGCAGGAAGCAAGCATAAAAATTCAAATGACTCAGTTGTAGGAGTGCAAGCCTTGATGTTGTAGCTCTCTTGTTTGCCCTCCTGTTTGGTTGAGCACTCCATAAATGTCATCCAATACTTGTTCAAGGTCCAAGCCTCTAGTAGGTAAGTAGGTGTCATGATTTTAGAAAATAACTCATGCACTCTGTGAACATACAAAGAAGACTCAACGTTGAGAACTCACGTTGGATGGTTGGTGGGTGGTGCATGCGCAGGGCTGGTTGAAAATTGTCATAAGCACTTCATTTCAAGGTGGGTGGTGGTGCATGTGTTTGGGACAATTGAGAACATTATGAGGAGGGATGAACAATATATGATCCTTGGACAATTTGGGTCCTTGGTTGCTCATCTCACCACCTATTAACTAGGAGGTGACTCCAATAAGTATGCTTTGCTCAATTTTTCTATTCATCGTTTGGGGAGGTTGACATTCATTTATACGAGCATGTATATTGAGGGTATTATGTTGTACCTTGGCCTGGTCACTATCTAACATGGGGTTCTTCAAAGGGGAGCTAGGGCCCAAATCAGGCGGCAGGATATGGGCTTGACCTCCTCTATCAAAGCCTCAAGGGTAAAAACAAGGGTAGTTTGGACTCCCCCATACCCAAATGGACATGTGGTGATGCATGATAGCTTGGTGTTAAGGATTTTATGTGGGGAGCATGAGGTCCAACCCTCTCTGATGTGAGGGTGATAAACTAGGGAAGAATTAGGTGCAAAGCTGGGCGTAAACAAGTAGACATAGTAAAAAACAAGGACAACCTTTAATTCTCTTCACATTTTTCTCAAAATGTTGAGAATTCATAATGTTTTAGCATTGGTGGATATTTTAAGCACTTTCTTTTCACGTCAGTGTCATTCAAAATCATTACTAGTAATGAAAGATTGGAGCACTAAAATTAAAATCCCCTTCTATTGGCCCTACATTTTAAACGTCTCTATATTGGTCCCTCTATCCTAATGGCACATTTTCCTCCCTTTGGACAATTGGACGGTCTAGTGACACTTTATTCTCTTTGGGAGACCTTGTGTTAGGTAGTGAAGTGGGTCGCGTAAGAAAAGTGATTCCTATTGATGTACACACCTCAACTACAGTGTCCCATAGACTCCCATACACACTGATACTCGGCTGATTTCACTATTGGTCGGCTTTGTGTACACGTGTGCGCGCATTGTACATGTAGTGGGTTTTTTAATCCACCTTCCCATTCTCCCTATCACATTTTAGTTTTTTCTTGACCCATAGTACTTTGGACTTGTCTTGAAGAATGTCTCTCTACAGGGTGATCCTTGACACCATTTGTAAATAATAATACGAGAAATCTAAACCTACACTTGTAATTGGTGGAGCCATGATAGTATCTTTGGCCTCTTTTTGGAAAAACCTCCCCTTGGGAATGCATTCAAGCCAGGTGATGGCTGATGCTATATAATTTCTCCCCCCATGGGATGTACTTGCTTGGGTAGGAGGTTACTTTTTTACCCACCCATTTCTATCTCTCTCAATACCTAGTTTTTCATAACTATGAATAGTCTATAAGGACACTTTTCCTAACTTGAAAAATGTCTCTTTTTTTCCCTCCTTATCGAAAAAGGGTCTATGGTTGCGGGTGGGGATGGGAATGCTCCTTGGAATTGTAATACTCCTTTGGAAGGATTTGAATCCTACGCCTTGTATCGATTGAGTCGTGTTAATTCCTTTGGTTTGTTTTCGCATAACCCCATATGGGAAATGCTTCCTTGAGATGGGTAATGCATTGATAAATTTTCTCCCCTTATGGGGTGTGCCCTGTGAACGGATGTGCTCTCTTAGGTGTGAAACCCCCTTCCAATCTCTCTCTCTCTCTCTCTCTTTCTCCTGTTATGGAGATTTCTTGTGTTGTGGGAACTTGGCCTAGTAAGTTTTATTAGTTTGGACATTGGACCTACCTTGGGGTATTCGTCTGCATTAGCTACCTTCTGTTGTGCTACTATCTCTATCCCCTCTTTGCACTGTGGAGGTCATCTAATTCGGACTTCTCTTCTCTCACCCCTCAAGTCCAATGAGCAAACATGAAACTTGAAAAAACTCAAAATAAAACAACTAAAGAAATCCAAAAAACATTCATTGGTAAAGTTGAAGACTTTGTAGACCAGCCTTCCCTTATTTGTGAACCTTGCATGAGAAGCCTTCCCTTGCTTCTCAGCTTCTTCTCTTAAGGAAATCTCCATCATGCCAAGTGTTGGTCTATGCTTGACGAAGGGAAAGAGCTTTAGCGACTATATCAACAATATTCTCCTTGGTGAAATTGCAATGGTGTAAAACTATGTCTCCACTTTGCACCTTCTCCCATGAAGCGTTCTCTAAATTTAACGTGCTTGGTCTTTTGATGCATCACTTGGTTCTTTGTTGGTAAAGATTTAGTGGAGGTGTTGTCAAATAGGTGAGGGTTGGCCACTTCCATTGAAGCCCAATTCATACAAGCATCTTTGCAACCAAATCACTTTACAAGCTGATTAAGTAAGGGCTTTATCATCTGCTTCTATTGATAGAAAGATTGATGGTGTTTTGCTTCTTGGAGCTAATTCTCTTTCTATCCCCTAAATCTGTTGCATAATCTCAATCACTAAAGCCATGCAGATTGAGACCATCTTCTTGAACCTAAAGAAAAAAATACCTTTCAAGTATCTTAGTACCCTCTTGGTTGCATTCCACTGAGATAACTTGGGAGCTTGCATGTATTGAGCAAGTGAGTTGATTGTTAAACAAACTCTAGGCCTAGTGATTCTCAAACAAAAAAGAGATTGTATGAGTTGTCTATAGAGTGTAGCATCATATGTAGCACCATGCTCATCCTTAGTAAGCTTAAGAGTGGACATGCCAAACATATCAAGCAGAGAGTGGAGGTGCTTTTGTTGAGAGAAGAAGATATCCCCTTCTTCAACCTAGGGAACTAAGATCCTTCATCGTAGACTCCTCGGTGAGTTTGGATTTCACATCCTCCACCATAGATTCATTGCTTCTTATCAAAATAAGATCATTCACATAGAAAATAACTTGTAGTAAAGAGTGTGATCAACATGGCTTCTTTGGAATCCTTGAGGATGGACGTGATCATCAATCCTTCCATACCAAGCTCTTGGAGCCTACTTCAGTCTATATCAACTCTTGTTGAGCATACATACCATGTCCTCTTGACCTACAACAACATATCCCTTTGGTTGCTACAATGTGTAAATTTCCTTCTCAAGGAGTTCATTTAGGAAGGTAATGTTGACTTTTATTTACTTAAATTTCAACTTAATTAAAGATAGATGCTAAAGAGACAAATAACATGATGGAACTCATCTTGGTTATAGAAGCATATGTCTCATCATAGTCCATGTCATATTATTGAGAAAACATTTGGCTACTAACCTTTGCTTTGTGCCTATTAAGGCTTGCCTTCCTTATTGAACTTGAGTGTGTAAAGCCACTTGCAGCCTGTTGCTTTCTTATTGGGAGGTTGTGGATATTACTTTGATGTCTCATTATTGTAGAAAATAGCCATGTACATGTCCATGGATTCTTGCCATTCCTTCTTGGTACTTGCTTCCTTGTAGGTATTAGGCTCTTCATGTTGCAAAATAACAAGTGCGTCATTGCATTGCTAAAAATTTAATGCATTACCTCTTTGAGATGTCAATTTTTGAAGTTGTCTTCTAGTCCTTGAAGATCTTCAAGGGCTACTTAATGCTTCTCATCTTCTTCCTCTAATTCCTCTATCCCCTCCTCTTGTACAACCCGTGGTACTTCTAGAGTGGTGATGGAGAGCTTGTATCCAATACTGAAGTTGGGGTTGATTTGAAGCGTGCATTCTCGTCAAATATGACATCCCTTGAGATGAATGATTCCTTCATTGGATTCAGAATAAGGATGGCGGATCATAGAGTAGTCCAAGCCATTGGACTTATTGAGAACATGCTGATAAGAGTGGGGAAATAAAAGTTCAAAACCAGCGTTCTAGTGTGAAACGTTCAAAGAGTCTATGGTATATTTTTGGGAAGACCATGGCTCAGGATTGTTGGAGCCATACATGACTACACAAAACAAATCTTAATTATCCAAGGCTCTAGTAGAACAATTCAAATAAAGATAGACATCACCAGAACATGGAGAAAATCTTTGAAACCAGAGGAACTATGTAAAAAGTATGGAACGAAGAAGATTGAGAGGATGCTTGCCTCCATGAACATCTTTCCCTTGACAGAAATTGATCTCATGGTAGTATTGATGGATACGGAACAAGCTGATCGACAGAAGTAGCAATATCCAAAATAATTTACTGAGCTAAATTTTGGAGAAAGGTCAGTTCAGATTGATGAACCCAATTCAGAAAACAGTCCAGTAACTTTGGATGAAGAAACTCCTATAGTACTCATACCAAATGTTCACAACGATCTATCGGAAGTCAAAAATCCTTTTAATGACTATTCTTTTGGTATTTGGACAGACAAAGAAGCCGAGTCATTGGCCAAGAGAAAGGGAGGTGCGCCAAACTGGTTACTTCCAGATGATCAAGAATTGGAAGAATGGAATCTCGGCTAAATTTCATCTTGCTCATTGCCAGAGCTTTCACTATCTGAACCAGAAGGGTTCTCCTTGAATGTCTTTATAGTTCCAATTCATTGTTTCACGTCTAGTTGCTGGTTGGCTTTGTGATGAATCCACTTGATCGTTCCTCAGGCCAGTATTTTCAGCTTTGGCCAAGTTTGCTTTAACTTGTCTTGCTTCATCTACTAGACTCTGTACTGTAACAATCATAGACTCCTCACGACTAGCTGCTGCCTTCTCCTTTCTTGGTTCCAAAGACTGAGGTGGTAACTTTTAAATGGTTCAAGCTTCTGAACACTCTGGTTGTTTTGGTAGCTTACTTGACAAATTCTCAATAATTTTTGCTGCAAGCTCCCTCTGCTCGTGCCATTCATCTACAATCTTCTCTTTACCCTTAGCCTTCCATACCTTTCTCTGCTACTCCCACTTTTTGGCTTCAGCAGCCTGACTCTCTTCATCAATAGGAAGCTCTTTCATCACTACCCCCTTGTTGTTAGTGACTACCCTCACGGGTACTGGTTATGGTGTTTTTTGATCAATCACGTTTGGCTTAGTCGATTTTGGACACTGAGCTGCAAATGGCCATACTTGCTACATTGGTAACAATTTAGATTCTTATTTGAAAAATTACCCATGCCTCGACCTCTACCAATGCCTTTTTGGTATCGACCTCGACCAATCCCATTACTTGTGCTGGTTCTGGTTTCTTTAGTCCCATTGGTTCGTTCTGCCTTAGATACTTTTGGATTGGTGAATGTGATCATTGACAAATCCTTACCTTTCTTGAAACGTTGAATCTAAATCTGCAATTGTTCTAGACATGACCAAAGGCTTTACAGTAAGTGCCTTCGGAGTAGTCATTAGACATATGGTCCTTTGATCGACATTTGGAACACCAGATTTCTTCTTTCCTCACTGAGGGTCTTATCTTTGCTATCTCAACAATCTGTCTACACATTTCTTCAATCTTCTTAGTCCAGGACCCCTTCTTGGATTTGCCTTTCTCATCTGATTCGTTGTCAAAAGAACTAGAGCTAGAAGCGAACCGAGAGCTCTCTTTAGTAGAAGATGTATTGTCATTGGATTGTCTTCTCATGTGGCCCTTTTCCTTCTTCGCTTGCTGCTCTAAGTCTAGTGCCCTTTGTATCAGGTCATTAAATTACTTCGTCGGTGTTGGTACCTCTTGCTCTCTCAATTTATTACTTGGAAAGCCATTCAAGAACCAAGCTCTCATTTGTTTCTCTGATGGAGGTTCTTGTACTTCTCTGGTCAATTCCTTGATTTTTTCCACATAGCTCCTGAATGACAACTTCCCTTGCTTGATCTTACCAAGCTCACAGAGAATATCTTCATCCCCAATGTTGTCTAATATTCTAGCTTAAAGGCTTTGATGAGCTTGTTGTATGATCTCAAGCGGCATGCTGGGTAATGGTAGTATCATTTTCGAGTTGCATCCTTCAATGTTTGGGAAAATCACTCCTCCCATTCATCTTCATCAATGTCTTTCAACTCTCCATATTGCTCAAAATCTTGTATGTGTACATCAAGGTCATCCTTTTTATCACCTTTGAATTTAGGAAAAGAAATTTTCAGGTTGTTGGAATGTTCATTGCTTTTACTGACCCTGATTCAATGTGCTGGCTTCCTGTCTTGTGACTTTTTCTTGCTCACTATTAGCCTCATAGTCCTCTGTCTTTGTCTTTGAGATTGTTTCTTCTATGGCCTTGTCCTAGAGCAATTGATCTCAATGCACTATGATCGCCAAAATAGAATGAGCTGGATGTGTTCAGACAACTATTCTACGTTGGTACTAGAGTTAGAGATGTCACAGTCAGAAGCATTAGATGAGACTTCAGACTATTGGAAAAAACTGAAACTGGAACGACCAAAGACACAGGAACTGGAACTGACACTGGAAATGTAGTCAAAGAAATGTTTTGAATACAACTAGTAATAACATTGGAAGTACAAAGTATGCCAGCAAAGCGGCTATAGAGTTATAGAGAGAGCGTGGAAGTACAAGATGTAATTACAAGATGATTACAGAAGTTACCAAAGTTCTCAAAAATGAATAGCGGATCCTATTTATAGTGGCAACGAACAACAACATCCTTTGCAATTTGTTGCAATTTGATATATTGTGGTAACTTGCAATTTGTTGCAATTTGACCTTCCTCTTCATCAAGAGGTGCATGATATATGTGATAATGGGACATTTCATGAGGACACATGCATTGTGGATGCATTGGTGAGTATGTATGGAGTATATCTTGGAGTGATATTAAAAGTGAGGCCCTATGAGGCCTCTCTATCTAGATGTTGCCTCTTTGATTGCACTCGGTGCAACTTATGTCAAAAGATCTTCATGTTTTACTAAATGCAAAGTGATTTTTTTTTTGAAATGTAATCACAAATGCTTGCATCTTGGAGGCATTGGACACTATGTAAGAAGGTGACATACACAAGGTGAGTGTCTCTCTCAAATTGCAATCACTTTTCCAAGATGTTGGCTTTTACATTACATGCCATTACAAGATATGTCAAACATGCACAAAGAAAAGCTATATATTGTTTTTGTTGAATGCAAAGTGAGGGCCCTTAACAGCGTAATTACGTATGCTTGCATCTGGTGGTATAATCTAAGAAGTAAGATGACATGGCCAAACAAATTCATGATAACATTGTTAGTGCGGGGCTCTTGGAAATTCACCAAAATTCTTGAAAAGAATTTATATTTTGTAAAATTCTATTGCGAGTGGATAAAGAAAGTTATCAATCCTAGCATCATAAATTCATCATTTCTAGATATTAAAAAATATTAAAAGTGATTAGGAATAGTAAAAGACGGTCTAGGTTCATTCAATGACATTTATTCTGTCTCGTGGTCTTTAGGCACATACCAATTTTTGAGCTACCCAACTAACAATAACTATATAATACTATTTAATTTGAGCTAAAATTTGACATGAAATAAATTTCTCTTAATAAATAAATTACTAGTAGTCAAATGATTACAAAAATTTCAAGGTTTTTCATCAATTATATTTTGAAGTTTGGGTGTACATTGAAGTTAAGGGTCCTTCAAAGGATTTGTAGGATGCACAAATCACATAGGACTTTGCTAGTATATGACCCACGAGTTGCTGCAGCCAAAAGCTACATGGATTCTTTTTTTTAAATAAATATTAGCACACATTCTTGTGCACATGATACAATGAGCATTTGTGAGCAACTAACAAGGTCACCTAGCTTCACCCAAACCCATGACGTGGATCACAGAGGATGAGTACTCAGCCAACCAAGCTAGCTCCTTTGGACGGAGAAACTATCCCCCATAATGCTATATCACCTTAAAGGTGGATAAATATTAGTGTTTGTTTCTACATATATACAATCTGTTGTCTTTCTAAATGTGATAAGTGAACAGCTTGAAGGCTTGTTAAAAATACAAGAAAACCTCCCGATGACTAGTTTACCTATCTCATTAGAAGTTCAACAGCAACAAATTCTCCATGCAGCTACCAAAATACAGGAAATGTGGAGGAAGCATCGGAAGGCAGGGTTCAAATTTTGGCCCGGACACTCTCTTAAAGAATCTCCACATGAAGATAAATCGAAACACAAGATAGAGATAACCACTCAACTGACAATCACCTTTATCAAGAAAGATGAGAGCAAGGAGTCCGTCCCACAAACCGCCATAGAAATAACACAAAATGCGACTGAAGGGCCACTCATTCAAGAATCAATGTCTAGTATGGACAAGGCAACATTGATCTTTAAGTTGGTTGAGGATCTAAGCAAGGAAATCATGCAAATAACTCTCAAATACGAGAGAGAATAAGAGAACAATGCCGATCTTAGCCTAGCAATGGTCAGCATACAACAAGAGATGGACAAAACAAGGAGTTGGTTGAGACCAACACAATTTCGGTAGAAGATCTGTAGAGGAGAGATACACAATTAGAACATGTCAATGGAGAGCTAGCAAAGTACAAGGAACTATATAAAAAGGAAGTGATGGCCAAGGAAGTACAAGGAGGTATAGCTCAGAGTAGTAAGCTTGCCTTGGACCAGAAAGAAAAGCAATATCAACAAGCCTATCAAAGTGCCAAAGAGTCAGCAAAAATAGCTCAGAAGCAAAGGATATCACTAGATGTGCTTAAAGGCTGAATAGCTGATCAGAACAGACAGCTAGAGGCATTCACAAAAGATCCTTTGCTCATCTTGACAAGTAGCTCTGAGCAGTCTGACATCTATAAGAAGTAGATTGCAGAATTGCAAGATACACTAGAAGTTTCTCAGATAACAATAATTACATTGAAAATGGCTCTAGAGACTAAGAGCAAGGCCATGATAGAAGAGAAAAAAGAAAAAGACAAAAGCATTGAGATGATTATGAGGGAAGTGGAGGATTAAAAAAACATTTATCAACAATCGAGCAGTTCCAAAACCTCCCTCCCAGAGAAAAGGGACCCTTGGAAACACAGCGTGACTTTGAGAATATAAAAGAAGAAACAGAGCAGGAATGCAAGCAGTTTGAAGGCCCGATAGATGTGATTACTTCAATTGAACCCCATAAATTACCTCAAGAGTACTCACATCTATTGGAGGAGCACTGGGAAATGACTAGGAAAGTTGTGACCAGGAACCTCCACTACAAGCATCATTTATTGAAATTGGATTTACTAATATACATCACTCTAGAGCAAATATGAGAGAAGGTCTCTGAGCCAAATCGAAACTAAGCATGGACAGAGGTAAATAGGCTTTAGGAGGAGCCAAACGACCCCTCATTCGTCATTTTGGGTGAAGGTGAGTGGTGGAAACAATTGCGGTTGCTCACCTACCTGACGATGACTTTTGCAGGTTTCGTTGTTGGGCACCTATTGTCTATGGCGTAGAGACCCCTAATATCAAGTTTCATGTCATTTGGATTTCATTTGACACCTCTACGACTATTTGAGTGTTACTTAGGCCACACGGCATTTTCCTCTTTAGTTGCTTCTTGGCTTGAGACTGACAGCTTACTCCTCAGTGCATTGCCTATGGGCATTGCATTTGACGCTTCCATACACTAGTTGGGTCGGCTATGTCCTTGGATTGACATATTTATGCTAGTTTGAGTTCTCGCTAGGCTACTCCATCTGGTCGCGGCGGTCTGCCAACACACTCTCTTTGTCTGTCTGTCTCTCTCTCTCTCTCTCATTCTTCTTGGCAATGGACAACATTACAGGATAATATAGCTCGGGTGATGCACAACTAATCTCTATCAACATGATGAAAGAGAGTTTGGACATCGATGACACACAAATCCATTCCATCTCCAGCTTCATTGAGACAAGTCCCACTAATCAAGATTTCCTTTGTAATTATTGGATTGCAACAAAAAAGGGAGAATAGAGAAGCAAAGAAAGGCATCCTTCTTCTGTACTTGGAAACTGCCAAAAGCCAAGTCAAGGAATAACATTTGCATAGTTGTGGTACAATTTTGGCACAAGCAAACTTAAGGGCTGGCAATGAACAAACAAAACTCAAATTGCAACAAATTGCAAAGGACATTGTTGAAATATATCTTTTTGTTTGTTCATTTCCAGCCCTTAAGTTTGCTTGTGCCAAAATTGTACCACAACCATGCAAATGTTATTCCTTGACTTGGCTTTTGGCAGTTTCCAAGTACAAAAGAATGATGCCTTTCTTTGCTTCTCTATTCTCCTTTTGTTGTTGCAATCCAATAATTACAAAGGAGATCTTGATTAGTGGGACTTGTCTCAATGGAGCTGCATATTGAATGGATTTGTGTGTTTTCATCAAATTCAAATATAGCACTAAATCCTTTGCAAAGTACCCATTTTGGTACTCTTCTACATGGCATCACTTATAGATAATGTCAAAAGCATAAAGGCAGTACAAAGTATGACTTTTTAATATATGGCAATGGTCCTTAATGGTACCAAAGATCAGTGCATAGTACCCTAGCCTCTCTAAAGTACCCAATTTGGTACTCTCCTACATTGTAGTAGTTCTATATAGCACCAAATTACTAAAGACATTACCAAATTTGGATCTCTCATCCTATGGAAATGGACATTGATAGTAACAACAACAACTTGTATTGGACCAATGCCTAAGTGGAGTAACAAATTTCGTACTCCACTGCATGATAGTGGACTTGTATGAAAAGCTCTCTAAATACTACCAAATTTGCAGGGTGTTGGTATTGTCTAGCTCTTAAATGCTATTCTATTTCAAGGGGCAATAATTACATAGAATACCAATCAATACCTTTTATACTACCAAAGTCTCTTTGGAGCACCAAAATACTTTGTGTATTGTTGTGTCTTGGTTCTATAGTGTACCAAAGACGAGATATATGAATCATTTTTGTTACACAATAGTATTTTTTTGGTGTTTTGTTTTTGAAGTTTGAGTACCAAAGATGGTTGTGGAGTACCATTTTTGGTACTCTTCACCAAGAAAGCATAATCACAAACTTTAATGTTTTTACATGTGATCGTACCCTTACTCCAAAATAGGGGTCAAAATATGCCAGGAATGGAATATGGTTCCACAATTGTAGTCGAACGGACTACACACAAAATCAAGATGCACAAGCTCCCAAAAAAAAATCACCTCAATCAGAGATCATTTGATGATGGCTCTTGAAAATCTCGAGACTGCTTTTTTTTTCTACTCCCACTTGCTCCTCTAAGGTGCTCAAACTTATCAGTCTTTGATACCCATTTTAAGAGATAGATAAGGAGAGAGCTTAAGATCTTGCAAGAAAGCATGTGCGTGTGCACACACACGCATGCGTGCGTGCGTACACACACACACACACACACACACACACGGAGGCAAAATCTTATTCTTCTTCTTCTTCTTCTTCTTCACTAACTCAAGATAAGAAGTCTACAATGCATAAAAGAAAGAATAAAACATAAGGGGAAACTACTACAATAGTAAATGAGTTGGATGGATAAGTGTGGTATCACTTTGGTAGGTAGACCAAGTTGGTGTAGTCCAACACTAGTATCACTAGGAAGATATGTGATTTCTCAGATTCCTCTCGAGTATGATTTTGTGCACTTGGTCCCTCCATAGAGACCATTCTTGGAAGAAAAGTAGAGATTCTATATTCACCTTCCAACTTGCATAGTTTTTTCCATTGAGGTTTTTAGCTCCCTCAAAGTGTAGGTTGTATAGAATTGGTGCCATCTTGAAATTCTCACAAGTGATGTGATGAAGAGGGATTTTGCCACTCACCCAAAATCACTCGATTTCTCTACCTAATACAACCTGTGTTTGATACCATGAGAAAAAATGTAGATATCAAGAGATGGATCTTTGTGCCAAGATATGAGTGAGATAAGGAGAACAAAGGTATAACTAAAAAGTATGAAAGAGACAAATGATATGATGAAAGAAATAGCTTTATTAGCTACTACCAAGAAACTCACGACATGTGCCATAAGTGTATTGTAAAGCCAAAACTAAATGATCATAAAGAATCACGATCAATACCTGACCATAAACTGGGTTACTATAATCTCATGGACTGCCAAGATTTGGTATTTCGTAATCACCATGCATAGATCTTGATGTATATAACCATAAAACAAATCTGAGAAGAGGAAAAATCAACACACACTTTATGAATTAAGCATTTAGTACAAAATGTGGTCAAGCACTTTCTACTGATGCTATTAATGCACCATAAGAGACATACATGTTTATGAGATTATAGACAACATCAAGTGCACTACTCTCAAATAAGATCTTCTCTAAAACAAGAAGCTCGTCAAGCATGTTTTGAAACACATCAACAATTTGCATAACTCACCATAAGGAATCTCAACTATGTCTCATACACCCATCCCTAGTTGAATTCACACACTCAATCATGTGACACATAACTTTCCATTAACACACTATTCACATTCACTTGTACTCCTGTAAACAAAATACAAAAAAGAGAGAAAAAATGATCCTGACAAATTCTGAGCACACACAACACTTTCTGGTGTCAAGTGTTTGCTGCCTTGCCATTGCAATCTACAAGTAGTAGTGAATGTCAAACACATCTCACACATTTGCATTACATCAATTTACTAGGGCTACCTTGGTTTCATACCAATGCTATGCTGTCTACATGTACTTTGTATCTACTACCTGCTAGTGTTAATTTTTGTTAGTGCTACCTCTTATTGGTAGAAGAAAAAACCCAACACCAAAGCTCCAATAAAAAACAACCCGTTGAATGTTTTGGTCTCAAGTTTACATAAAAAGATCCACACATAGAACATTACCTCCTTTGTGAGATTTGTTTACTATCCTAAAGCTCCACAACTTTACATAGCATACAAAATCTCAATCTTAGTGTTGAGCTTCCATAAGCCCCAATTCCCACATTGAAGCCATCCTATCCTCACACAGAAGATTGAGCCGTCAGCTCTAATACTACTTAAAAGAAGATGATGTGTGCAAAGAGTGAGAGCAAGAGAGGAGAGTACACAGAGTCTATGGGTGGAGCTCATGCACTAACCTATAACCTCCAACTCCCTTATTCTTTGTATATATGATAAGGTTAATATTTTGGGATAGTGTGCAATCGGACATGGTCGTTGGGCATAGTGATTCTTTAACCCCAACACAATTAGCATGTTAATTTTTGAATATTATGAGCTAGAATGATGAGTTCTATGGGTGAAAGAGTACTCTAACCATACAACCCAAGAAAACTCTATCTTGCTTCATCTTGAAATACTCAACTTGGAGGGTAGGTGCATAGTAAATAGTGAATCTAGGGAAATCTCTCATATTTACCAAGTTAAATACTATGAAAACCACACTAGTGTCTACCATACATAAACACACATTGGGTATTGCATTCAAGATTTATTTGTATCAGTTTTGGCATGTTGTATGAAATTTATTCTTCAGGAAACATAGATATCTATTTGCTATTGTTAAAGTTTCTTGTATTTTAGATGCTTGTATTTTTTCTTGTGGAGGCTTAAAAAAAGGGTTAATGAAACATGTCAATAAATCTTTTCTTAAAATGCCTCTTGGAGGCAATAGATTGCAGGCACAAAATGCCTCTTGCAGCTAGAGCTTGGGACCAAATGGAGATTTTTTAGTACTACATCTTTCCACATAACCTTGTTCTCATTTCTTATTGGTATCTATAAGACATAAAATGGTAAGTAAAAAGCATTAATATAACTCACACAAACAAAGAAAAAAGAAACCAATTTTCAAAATGCAAAAGATAACCAAAATACAACCGCAACAAATGAATAACTTATAATTTGACCTATATGGAGGATTAGAGTTCTCAGGATGACAATGTGTATGTTGCATTAGGACATCCTTCAAGCGAGTATGAAGAAGATGAAGGGGAAGGGGCAAAGGAGCGAAGAATATGAAAGAGGGGAAGACATAGAAGAGCAAGAAGAAACAAAAGTGGGAAAGAGAGAAGAGGTAAGATTCAAAATCAATTTTTGCAGTTGAAAGTGGCTTTCTTGAGGTAAAACTATATCACTTACCTCAAAAAATTGACACTTACCCAAAGTCATCGAAAAAAGAAATACCATTCTAAAAACAAGTTTTAAAAATTAAGATTCCGTAATAGAAGTCCTCATATCATTGGATGCCCTTCTCTCATCGAACAAGAGCACTCTCTGCCATGAAAATTAATTTCTAACTTTTGAAAAATATTTTCCATCTTAATTTGGCCATTTACATGCGGAGAAAATAAAAGAGAACGAGTGAAGTTGATTAAAGTGCTTATGGACTAGCTTGGTCAAAAGCTTGGGACCAAAGGAGAGAGATGGGCGTATATACAATGCACGGGGGAAAAAACATCCTAAAGAGGGAAAAAAAGCCCCGGCGGTCCTAGTGTGTTCACACACATCACTACCACATGTATATGGTAACAAATCCCCCCTGGAGTGATGCAATGAACGAGAGCTGGCACATGAGTAAAGGGAAGTGCCATGCCCTGAGGACATGATCAGTCCACAAAGGGGAGTAAGCCCAAAGCTTTGCGAAAAGCTTCAAGCTTCTCACGAGACAATGCCTTTGTGAAAAGATCTGCAAGGTTGTCCTGTGTTGGCACATAAGCCAAACTGATCTCTCCTGTTGAGAGCCTCTCCCCGAGATAGTGGTAATGCACCTCAATGTGCTTTGTGCGAGCATGAAAAACTGGGTTCCTCACAACTGCCAATGCGCTCTGATTGTCAGTGTAGATAGTGTTGGCAGTGTCCTGTCCGACACCCAAATCAGCCATAAGGCGTTTGAGCCATACACACTCAACCTTGGGCTATGCATAAATCTGCTGAATTGTGAGACTGCAAACTGATATCTGGCCTCGTGTTGCATACATAAATGAGGCAGCCAACAGCAGTTTGGTAAAGAGTGACATCAGCAGGATCGCCAGCATCATGTAGACTCAACTTCAAACCTGTTTCCATGGGAGTGGCAATAGGTTTGCAATCCTCAAGTCCAAACTTACATAGCAATGTCTCTATGTAACTTTCTCTGACACAAGGCAATACCACCATCATACTGCTTAAACTGTATACCCAAGTAATGATGCAACAACCCCAAATCTTTCATCTTGAAAGTAGCATTCAAATCAGCCTTAAATTCAGCAATATGTCTCTCATTTGGTTCAGTGATCAACAAATCATAGACATAAACAACCACAATGAGAAGTACATCACCCTCACGCTATAGTGACGCCCCACGTTTATTGAGAAAAAAACACACATAAAAAGAAAAAAAGAAGGTTTTAAGGTTTTCTTACAAAAGAGCCATAACTTTTTGCAGTATCGATGATTACAGATAAATAATGCTTGGGATTCTTTGGGTGAGATAATGGCGTCTCTTGAAGTTTAATGATTATGATATGGCAACGTGATAGGGTTGGCATGGCATTTGGTCAATATTAAAGAAAACAAAGGTGATTGAGGAGCTTCATAAGCTTTCTATGCTTGCACTTTGATGATTGCGTTTAGTAATGCTTTGGCTAATATGCGAGAGGAGGCTTTGATCATCCGGTGTTTTTGTATGGTTGTGGGAGGAAAGTGAGGTACCTGGCAATGCTTTGGTTTATGGAAGTGATCAACGCCGTCTTGGGATAGGATGCAAATCGAATTGGTGGCAATGACCACCACTAAAGCAATGTGAATGGCCGCTTATATCGAAGCTTTTAATAAAGCCTTGCTTTATTAATATCGACGCAGCGCGTCGCTTAAAGGGGCGACCTCGAGCAACAGAAAGGGACAGCGCCGTCTGGAGAGAGAGAGAAGAAAGCAAGGCGTACTTCGCTGAGGAAGTCGTCTCGAGGGAGCTGCAGGGCTTGATGCCATCGACCAGGCGCGCAGGGAAAGCAGGAAAAAGTGCGCCACCCGAAGGAGCGAGTCACTGTCGGAGGTTGCTTTTGACGGACGAGGGCGCGCAAGGAAAGAGGATTAAGCAGGAGCCGCCGTTGAGTGCTCTAGAGGGCCGACAGTTCATAAAGTGCAGAGCGGGAAGCGCACAACGAGAGCGAGGGGCGTGTCTTCGATTGCAGCCTTGTAGGTTGACGAGCAGGTTGGCAAGGGGAGTCTGCGAGGAGCAGCAGGGGGGGGGGGGGGGGGGGGGGGGGGGGTTTGATGCTGTTAAGCAACTGCAGGAACGCGTGCAAGGTGGAGGCCGCTACAGTCATGCAAAGAGCCGACAGGAGTTGCGCTCGTTATGGTAGAAGGCTTGCAGGAGGAGACAAGCTGGCGATTTTAGGGGCACGTGTCTTTCAAGCAGAGTGAGTTGTCGACAGTCAGAGGCAACGTTTTTTTTTTGTTTAAAATCGAAGTTGAGTTTTTTTTTAAGTGAACAAGGGGGAGTGCATACCAAGAAAGCCGAGTATCGACAAGAAATTGACAAACTGCAGCGGTAACTATGATAGAAACTTGAGGAGCAACTTCATGAAGTTCGAGTGAGCAGGTTTACAAAGAAAGTGCACTATTGATAAGGAAGGCAAGTTTGTGTTCGTAGAAGAAGTTGAGAAGAGCAAGGGAAGTGTATTGAGGCCATAAAGCTTTGGCTTTGCACGTCCGCTCAGAATCTTGGCAGAGTTTAGAGCACTTCATGCCTATTACAGTTGAAGTTTCCTTCGTATCCAGATTTTAAGCTCATTTAGTTTAATAACTTAAGATTCTAAGGTGTCGTTTGTGTCATCTGTTGTATGTTTCTCTCATCAAATTCCCACAGCGAGCAACCCAGTGTTGATCCCGGCTCACTAATCACACTTATTTTTCCCCGATATCTTTGGTGAACCCGACGTGAAAGCGAGCCGGGGTGGGACTTGGTAGCAAAAGATGTCGACACCACAGGAAGTAGCAATGCAACAAATGATGCACCAGTTCGCAGCCTATATGCAGCAGCAGCAACAACAGTACCAACAAAATGAACGTATTCGTCAAGCAAGGTATACAGTAACTGAAAAGCTGCAAAGATTTGAAGGTCGTGATATTTTAAAATTTTGTACTGTTTATGAGCAATCTATGGAGGATTATGGAGTTAATGATAATGACTCAGTGGAAGGTTTCACTTTAAGGCTCGAATTGAAGAAATTTGGGTAACACATGGTGCAAACTGGTAGGAGTTTAAGAAGGCTTTACAAGAAGAGTATTTTCTCGAAGATTCTCAACGGGTTACCAAGAAAAGCTTTATGAAATGGATATAGCAGAAGGATAAAGGATTATCTGCAAGAGAATTGCTACGAGCTTTTGAAAAGAAATTTGAAATAGTTATCTACCACTACAAGAGGTTGTGTACGTGCTCTTGTGACGCTGTTAGCGACGGAAATACATTGGGTTTTTATAACCCCCGGCGTCGCTAAAACCGTCGCTACGAGCGTCGCTACGAGAGCGTTGCTATATGCATCGCTATAGGCGTCGCTATATGCGTCGCTAAAAGCGTCGCTATATAGCGACGCTCATAGCGACGCTTATAGCGACGTTTACACAGAAGACTATAGCGACGCTACAGAGCCATAAATAGCGACGCCCGAGAGATATATTTTTTTGGTGGCAGGGCATCCATCAACCATATTGTACTTGATTCACTTTTTAAAAAAAGTGCAAGGGTAGATAATAGACCCAAAATAGTCACCCACAAGACACATTGTTTGCAAAATTGACAATTGTACACATCATAGGCAAAATGAATTGATTGGCAAATGTAATAATGACAATTGTACAACATCATAGGCATAAAGAATTGATTGGCAAAAGGAACTGCGATGACAAATGTAATAATATACATGGTTCAAAAAGACGTATAAAATCCGTCTCATGATACATAAGCTATGAGAAACCCTAAACTAATGCTATCTAGCTACGGCTAAACTGACGTCGTCTAGTCAGACGTCTCATCGCGTCCAAGCGGCGTATCTGTCGGATTCTGCAAAAAAAGACAATAAGACAGCTTTCAGTAAGTATAAACATATAACGACATTTATAAAACAATACAAAAAATAAAAAAGAGTAAACCCTAATACTAACCATGCCGCCGCAAGAACTGAGAATGTCCATCAGGGCGTTTAAGCCCTTCTTGCTTGCGTACTCGCGCTCGTACGGTGTGGGATCACGTCCTGTCATCGACCACTGTCAAAACATACAAAGATTTCATTATGTTAGAATTAAAAAACTCATAAACCCTAAACTATTGAACATAAAGAGCAATGTGAAAACACTTACAAAATCGGCCTCAAATGATGCCCATCCACCGCTCCCCAAGTGGTGCGAGCTCCCTGCCTCTACTCGCGCTCTGGCTGCATTCTTTTGTTGCTTCCACTTGTCGGGATTCTCGCGCGCTGCTTTCTTCACATTCTTCCAATCTTCTTTGGCCAGCCAATCTGGCCTGTTCCACCCATTCTTGATTGCTTTTTGCACTTCGGAACGCTTGTGTTTGCAGTATTCGCGCATTCGAATCTTCATTAGGTCTTCATTGAAGCGCTGATCCCGTGTTGGAACGGGAAACTCATCATGAAGTATGCTGATGACTCTGTTTTTTAAATCACTTGGTACTTCACTCCATTTGTTTAGTATGTAGTGTCTAAACAGCGGAGAGCAAAGACCACGCATGCGCGAGATCACCTTCTTGCCGTCATCATCCATGATGATGCCGCCGCTGATGTCGACGGAGTAAGGCAAGCCCTCTGGCCGGTGACGCGTGAACCTGGGTGTCTCGGCAGGGGTCTCTAGCGGCGTGTCGATGGGGGTACGGACGTCAGGTGTCTCCATCGGCGTCTGGGCCCCGAAGCGAGGAGTGTCGAGTGGGGTGGCTCCTGGCGGAGTAGGTAGAGGTGTGTAGCTTCTAGGAACAGTCAGCCGTGCAAAACCTGGCGTAGATGGCGATGTTGTGGCTGGTGTGGGGACGGGCAAAGAAGGGAGGGTAAAGAGCCTCGTCGAACACGAAGCGGTGTGGACGCATCGGTGGCGGAATCCCCACAACAACCGCCACCGCCACCACTAGAGCGCCGGTGTCTAGACGAGTGTGAAGCTCGTCTCGTCGACGCCGAAGCTTCGGAGCGCGCCGAATGCTCCGAAAGAGAGGGAGATGCGGATGGAGTAGGAACGCGCGATGATGCGCCAGAGCGATGACGCTACACGTACCACTGTCTACGCTGCGGTGACAAAGAAGAAAGAAACTCCTCATCATCCATACCTGCATTAAACACACGAATATTTAAACTTAATATTGAATGAATAGAGTAGACAATGACGCAAAGACCATTAAATACAATGACGTAATGACGCATATAAATACAATGACGCAATGAATTGAGTGATAGAAGAGGCAAGTCGAAAACTCAGAATTTTCAATCAAAAGATGTGAGCGCGAGTAGAAAAGAGCGTTATACACCATGGAAGGTACTTAGAGAGCCAGAGCTTTTACAAAACGGAGCAAAATTGTTCAAATACAATATTTGTGGCTTTAAGAGATCTCTCTCTCATCCTTGCATAACTCAGCATAACTTCCTATATCTATATAGAGCTCTCCGTTTAAACACATATCCTCTGTTTCATTTTGTAGCTCCTCTGCATGCACCCCATATAGAGTAGTAGCATCTTGATGCTCGTCTGGCACCACCGCAGCGGCTTCTGATTGAGCATCTTCTCTGATCTCCTCCATTGATGTCGTTGTGATTGGCACATGGTAGCCTTCATACGTCCTTGCACTACGAGGGGCTACCTCTATGACGTACCACCAGTTTGATGTAGACTTTGTAGGATGAATTATTACCTGCCAGAGCCACATAACTTACATGAGAGCTTTCAAGCACATAACTTGTAAAAGGGGGATGTTAACTATTTACATACTTACTTGTTCACAATGCTCGGGTAGTACGAAAGTGTCTCTTAGGTCAGTCCATTTCTTAGTAGAATCCACCTCAAGAAAACCAGACTCTCCTCTACGCACAGTAGCGTTGCGACCCTCCATGATTATCTTGAACCATTGCACGTCGAACAAGTCGACAAAAAATCCTCTGTAATCGATCCTCAAAATCTCTTGCAGCGTGCCGAAGTAAGTGAGTTCCGCCACCACAGGATCTGCATCAGAGGAACGTCGTCGACTAGACTGTTCAAATTTTGCCATGATTCCACAATCTTGAGTAAAACGCTTTTTGTCGATTTGTTCCACCCTAAAATATCGACCTTTACACCATGCTGCTGTGTATGACTTATACTACAACGAACAAAGATTATGAGTGGCCGTTCAAACGTTTATAAATAAAGTCACTTGCTAGTCGTACATTGCAAACTTACCTTGGTCGCGCAACCTCGAGAGTACTCCCACTCTTCTTCAGTCACTTCGTCACCGCATTGTTGTGCGCTTTTCAATTGGTTGTGCAACCATCTTAAGCTCATGAAGGTTGGTACGCTCTCCAGAACCGCTGGATAGTGCATCGGTGGTCGTCTATGTATTCCCCTCTGAAAAGAATGCAGTCATTAGGACAAGCATGGATAGAATTGTAATCCATCCCCAAGTTTCGCAAAATCTTTCTTGCTTCATCTCGGGAATCTGGCATCACATTGTCAGCTGGTAGGTAGTATGTGCTCTGTCAGCAATCTACACAACATAAAAATATGATACAATCGTGTAAAAATCTATCAGATCATTATACATTTAGAGTTTTATTAAAATAAACTAATTGTAATAGATCACCTGAAAAGCGCTGTGACGCTAGTGTCACTCCATCCAAACTTTGCCTGCATGTTGAGAAGAACCAGGAGTGCTTTCAATCTAGACATACGTGCTCCATTATACAATGGCGTATCGGCTTCACTTTTCATATCATCATAGATAAGACTTTCTGAATCCATGATCGTCTCGATCATTTCATCAATCTCGCGCTCAAACATTGCCTCGTTGGGAATGTGCTCTGCATGATCATCCCCCGAGCTGTCAGAGGCTACATCTTGTGGCCTCACATATGCTGCTTGACCAAAGCGCCTGCGAACACGTCTATTGGGTTGCAAGATTGCTGCTTGTTGGCCAGCGTCATAGTCCGACGAGTTATAATTGGCAACAACTCGATCTATAATAGATGGATCGAACTCGCCAAATTCGCGAACGTGCAGCAAAGAAACACGTCTTGTCCGTCGCACAGCATGCTTGCATTGATTACAAGGACATAAGACCCTCGTTGAGAGATAGGTGTTTCGGTTGGACGGTCCCACATCCTCGTCGCTACTCATAATGAGGATAAAAAACTTATAACCTGGACAACAAATTTAATATTCTATTGGCATTCTTCGTCTTATCTCTCTCTCTCTCTCTCTTTACCTCACATTCTCTAGTCATGTCCAATCCCCGCACACCTCGGTCTAGAGGTGCACGGAGATCAGAACCACCGGGTTATAATCTCGTCTTTATTGGTCAATACCTATATTTGTGGGTTCAAGAAACATACACACCCACGTCTACATGATACTGCATGTAGTGGACAAAACCCCTTTGCCTCTTCTCTAGCTGTAGCACTTCACAGCATCTTAACATCTTTTCACAGTAGATCTTTTCACTGTTCGTCTAACTCTAAACCCTAAACCGTAAGTAATTCTTGCGTGGACTCGATCTAACGTAAATAAGCGTAAATCTAAATAAACGTAAATCTAACTAAAAATAAACCTAAATCTAATTTAACGTAAGTCTACATCTAACCTAATCTTTAACGTCTTTTGGGATAGTTTCCTACGACGTTAAAACTCTCTTCTTCTTGTGTGTGTGTGTGTGGGTAAACCTAAATAAACCTAAGTCTAATCTAATATAACATAAATCTAAATCTAACGTAAATTATGTTATATTAAAAACAAAGAACTAAACTAACAGGGATTATAAGAACCTTAAAACTGATTTAACACATAATTTTTCACATAACTCGGCAAGAGTTGGCATTCTCATCACTAAAGATGTGAGAGTTAACTTCCGGCTGTGACGCTGCCTCATCTCCATCCACATCTGACGACAGCAATTGGCTCTTTAGACCGTTCTTGCTCTTGTTACTAACTTTGAAGTTGCTGTTGAATGACTAGAGGTTGTCTAGATGGTCATTGTGTCGGGGATGTAGTGACTCTTGCCGCCCTGAAGATCCACCTTCTTCCCTATCTTCTGAAGACATTTCACCAGTACTTTTGGATCGATGGAGCCCACCATGAGTGAAGGCAGCAATACCCTATATTCCATTGAGGGCTTTCTTCAGCCGCTTCATGCAGGCATCGCAGTCTATGGAGACCTAAATCTAATCTAATATAACGTAAATCTAAATCTAGCGTAAATAAACGTAAATCTAGTTAAAAATAAACCTAAATCTAATTTAATGTAAGTCTACATATAACCTAATCTTTAACGTCTTTTAAGATAGTTTCCTACGACGTTATAACTCTCTTCTTCTTGTGTGTGTGCGCGTGTGTGGATGTGTGCCCCAATAAAAAGAGATAAATGGTATAACCTTTCTATCACCCATGCCAAGTATGATAGATTGATTATGCCATTTCCCTCTTGAATAATAGGTCTTGAGTTCAACTCCTCGTCGGCTAGATCTTTAGGTCTTTTAATTTTAATTAGTTTCCTACGACATTAAATTAGTTTCTCTCTCTTTCTCTCTCAATGTGTGTGCATTTTTTTGGATCGTATGCATGTTTTCTCTCTCTTTTCCTCTCTCAATGTGTGCGTTTTTTGTTTATGCATATTCTCTATCTCTTTTCCTCTCTCAATGCGTGCGTTTTTTGTTTATGCATGCTCTCTCTCTCTTTTTCTCTCTCAATGTGTGTGTGCATTCTTTGTTTATGTATGTGTGTGTGCGTTTTTGTTTTTGTTTGTACTCTCTCTCTCTCTCTCTCTCTCTCTCTGTGAAAAACACTATGTGTGTGTGTATGTGTGTGTGTGAGAGAGAGAGAGAGGGAGAGAGAAAGAGGGGAAGGGAACATGAGAATGAGGAGAGGGAAGGAGCATACCTGGCTCTCCTTCCTCTCCTCGTGTGTGTGTGTGTGTGTGTGTGTGTGTGGAGAAGAAAAAGAGAGAGAGAGAGAGAGAGAGAGGGAGAGCGTTACCTGCTCCTTGCTTGAGGGCGCCGAAAAACTCAGATCTGAGATCTGAGTTTTTGGGCGCGCTCGGTTATTTTTTTAGCCCAGTTGGCGTCGCTATGAGCGTCGCAAATTTCTTTGTAAATTTGCGACGCTCATAGCGACGCCGGGAAAAAAAAAATTGAGCGTCGCTATGTGAGCGTCGCTAATATGAATAGCCTCTTGTAGTGTACTGCTGAGCAGAAAACAATGCATCCAAAAAAGGTCAAGCTATTTATTCAAGCAACCGATTCGCGCCTTCAGAAGAGCTTGATACACCTGGTTGAGGACCCATCTGGTGAGTTGGGCTTAACTTCTGATTGGAAATTGGTTACAAAATTTGTAAATATGATTGAAAAGCGACAAAAGAGGGTGGACAAGTTCATAGTGGCTGATCCTATGGAAGCGCTTGAAGAGGATATAGTGGAGAAGCCCAAGCCCAAGCTGGAAGAGCCAGTCCTTGATGAGCTGGTAAAAGGTATACAAGAGTTGAATTTGAATTTGAGAGCTGTTAAACTTGATGGTTAGAGTGCAAGTGGATCTTCTTTAGAACCCAGACAACGTCCTCCAACACAAGAATGGGATAAAGGATGCATGTGGTGTGATAGCTTCGATCATATATGCAAAAATTGTGATGATTTTAATTTTTTGGAAGGACGGTAAGCTGCATCTTAAAGAAACTGGTGAACGTCTATGTTTTAACTATGGGAAGGGCGGTATGAAGAAGCTGGTTGAGGAGATGCAACACAATGCCTCTAGGGTTGATGCAACAACTTATGGATTACAGGTATGCAGTGCGGAGGATGAGGAAAGTACCAAGGCTAAAGGGAATCTATATTGGCCCTATGCTTTGAGGACAGCTGACAAAGGTAAAATAACATTAAGTCAAGCTAGGAATTGCATTTGACAAACTACGGGGTGGTCAGATCCTGTAGAATCTCTTTTTGTGTATGCCTTTCTTGCAAAATCTCAGGCTAATGAAGCTATGGTGGAAGAGAAGCGCAAGAGAGAGGAAGACATCGTGGGCTCATCAAAACGAGCTACGAGGACTAGCGGCAAGAAGAAAGAAGACGCAAGTTCCAAAGCAGTTCCTACACCTAAAGTGGTTATGGAAGAGGCATCAACAGATAAAAAGCAAGGTAAGCCAAAAGAACCTTCTTACAAGTTAAAATCTGATATTGAATTGGCTACAGATATGAAGAAGGTATTTGAGGAACGCATTCTCAACAGCAAGGTGGAGCTTACTTTGGGCGATGTCTTGGGCACTGCTAAACGTGAATTTCATGAGGAGATCATTGATATTATAAAGAGAAAGAGACAACTACCAGTCGAGCAAGAACCTAATGCGGTCAAGAGCCAAGTGATTCAACATGTAGAATCGATTCTAGATGCTTACGAGTCAGAGATTGAAGAAGAAAGTTTACAGTCTACAGTGATCTCCAATCAAGTTACACCCGAGGTAAGACATGTTCACTTCAATAATGATGATGGTGAAGAAGCAGTACCTAGGAGTCATTTTTCCAAAACACATTGGGCGAGAGCCACTACGGAGACAATTGTTAAGATTGGTGATATTGATGAGCCTATTCTAGCACTTGTGGATCATGGTTCAGAAATTAATTTGATGTCAAAAAGCTTGTACCAGAGAGGGAAGTGGCCTATCAATATGGATCATGGTTGGCGGATTTGAGCTGCCAACACCCAGCCTGGCGATTTATATGGTGCATGTGCAAATGTCAAGGTTACAATTGGAGATGTTTGTGATGAACAAACTTTTTTAATACAGGAACATTCCTCTTATCCACTTATCCTAGGGCAACCTTACATCACAGCTGTGCGTATGGAAACAAAAGTTTTGGATGATGGTTCAACATATGGAAGGATTCAAAGTAAAGATGGTAAGAGAGCGGTTCAATTTTTGACTGTTTGTGTTGATCATGTGAGGAATAAAGATAGCTTAAGAGAACAGCCTTTGCTAAGGGTTCGCAAAGAGTTCAAAGAGTACAGGTTTGCTCAGAATTTTCTTGGGGTGCCACTATAGAGCGGGACTATAGTGGTACAGGGAAGAAGAAGTTATCGCAAGAAGAGACTTTTTCTTCAGGGTTTCTGGGACTAACATATGAAGGTTCAGTTTCATATAGGAAGTTCACGGAGCTATCTAAGTGGGAGAAGCAATATGTGGTAAGTGTTCAAAGTGATTTGCAGGGATGTGATGTACTTGAACATGATGATGTTATCTCAGGAGTCTTTGAAGAAGTTTCTTATGTTGATACGATGTAAGAACTTGAAGTTATCGAGAAGTGTAGGTCGCAAAGTGGGACTGAATTTGTGCGAGTGCATTTGATGGACATGTATGACATTCTAATGGAGCTAAGTAAAGAATTGGGTGGTGCTTTTGAAGTGCAGGTGGATACAAAGTACAAGACTGTTGCAAAGAAGGTCACGCCTATAGCTACCCCTCTCCCAGGGGAGAGTGACGAGGTTATCAAAAAAGCTTCACACCAACCAAAACTAAGGGATCCCAAGAACATTGGCCACAAATTTACTAAAGAGACCTTGAAGCAGGTAGTCATCGACGAAGAAGGGTTTCTTACTGATGAGGAGGTCAAGTGCTTTCAAGAGATGCTTGCAAAACATGGTAAAGCCTTTGCTTTTGAGCCCAGTGAGATTGGATGTGTAGATCCGAATGTTGTATCACTTATGATTATCTTTACTGTTCCACATATGCCATGGAATTTGCGTCCTATTCTTGTTCCTAAAGCCCATCTACCAAAGCTTATTGACTTGTTAAATGAAAAGATATGTATGGGTATTTTGGAGCCATCTTGTGCACCTTATTCTAATCGATGGTTCACCGTCCCAAAGAAGAATGGAGCCTGCGATTTATTCAGGACATGCAACCAGTAAATAAGGTAACAATTCGTAATGTTGGCACATGACCAATTGTGGACGAGTTTGCAGAAGCTTTTGCAGGTAGGGCTATATACTCCATGGGTAATCTTTACTCAAGCTATGATCAGTTTCAAGTTGCTTTGGAGAGTAGGGATCTCACTACTATGCGTACTCTACTTGGGTTGGTAAGGATGTGTACCTTACCGCAAGGTGCCACAAATTCTGTTGCTCACATGATGAATGGCATGAACAAGGTATTAAGAGAATTCATTCCTCACATTACTATGCCTTTTATTGATGATTTGCCAATCAAGGGTTGTGAAGAAGGTAAAGACAAGATAAAAGATCAGAGGGGGTGCCCAAGCTTTGTTGCTCAACATATTGCAGATTGTGAAGCTATTCTATCTAAACTCGAAGAGGTAAATCTAACACTTTCAGGTCAAAAATCAATTTTTGGTGCCAAAGAAATATTGATTGTTGGACATATATGTGGGCCACATGGACGACACCCAAGCCCAACTAAGGTGGAAGCAATACAAAGGATGAAGAATTCATGCACATCAGTTACTGAAGTCTGTCATTTTTTGGGTGCTTGCGTGTTTTATCGTATTTGGTTACCTCACTTTGCTCATGTTGCAGAAGTACTTTACCAATTATTAAGAAAAGGGAAAAGATTTGTGTGGGAAGATGCTCATACAGAGGCCATCAAAAAATTGAAGAAGATGCTTTTGGATGCTCCTACCTTAAGGAAGGTTGATTATAAATGTGGAAGGCCATTGATTTTGACGGTTGACACTAGTCCTACAAGCATTGGATGGGCTATTGGTCAAGATGATGAGGATGGTCATAGATATGCTATTCGGTTTGGTGCAAAGGTGCTTAAAACACTCGTCAACGAAGTTACCCACAGGTTAAGAGAGAGCTTTGGGGCGTTGCTACTGCTCTAAAGTCTGATAAGGAGTATTTTATTGGAGCTTCAGTTGTAGTCGAGACTGATTGCTTGCCATTGATAGGAATGGTCACGAATTGCTCCACTTCGGATATTGCTATGTTACGGTGGATAGCTTTCATTGAGTCTCTTAATCCTGAATTCTGACATATTGCAGGAAGGGACAATCCGGTAGCAGATATGTTATCAAGAACTAGGTATGAAGATGAGGAGGAGATGTTTACAAAGAGCGATGATGTGGGCTTTAAGTTTTATACTTCTTCTCATTTACATGCAAGTTGTAGTGTTCTTGCTTGTGTTTTTGAAGCTTTTTTAGATGAGATGTACGATGGAGAGGGCTTTTGATAGGCCATTATCTCAACACTCTCACCGGGCAAGAGGAACGGAGTGACCAAGAATACAGGAGGATCAGGAAGAAAGCTTATGGTTATTTCCTTAAAGATGGGCACTTGTGGAAGCAGCCAAAACGTCCACGAGGATCACCACAACGAGTAGTATGTGACAAAGTAAAACAACAACAGGTAATTAAAGAGTTCCATGAGAATTTATGGGCAGGACATAGAGGAGTTTGGGCAACATTTGCCAAGATTAAAGACCGCTACTGGTGGAAAGGCATGTACAGAGATATTGCTCGATTTGTGGAGACTTGCATGGTTTGTCAAGAGTATTCAAATGTGCGACATCGAGATGAGTTACATCCTACTTATCCATTGGCTATGCATTATAAGTGGGTTGTAGATTTGATTACTATGCCAATTGGTATTTGGCAAATGAGGTATATTGTTCTTGCGAGAGAGGATCTCACTAACCAGGTGGAAGGAAGAGCTTTGCGTACCAAAGCTACAAGTTCAGTATGCAAGTTTTTTCTTGAGGATGTGATTTGCCGATATGGTTGCATTGGAAAGATTACTGCAGATAGAGGAGAATTAGATGCAGATGAAGCTTATGAGTTCTTCAATTTATTGGGAATCAAGTTAGCTCTTACTACATCATATAATCCAGAAGGTAATGGAAAAAGTGAAAGAGGGCATCCGCCTATTGTTAAAGCTTTGGCCAAGGCTTGTAGAGGACGAATTGGTGATTGGCCTAAACTTTTACATTTTGCTTTATGGGCTGACAGAACTACTCATAGCTCAGTTACAGGATTTATGCCATTTGAACTTATGTATGGGCAAAAGCCAATCATGCCTACAGAAGAGACGATTGTTTCTTGGACCATACTGCCATGGGAATCAGAAATGTCAATTGAAGACTTGATTGCTATGTGCATTCGGCAGCTTGAAAGACGCCAAGAAGACATTGACAAGGCAATAGATAAGCTCAAGGAGGCACGATTGAAGAATAAAGCCACATTTGACAAGAAGCATAGGTTTAGACCATATACTATCAACGATGGAGATTGGGTACTTGTTTATGATAGCAGTTTGGAAAATCAATATTCGGCCATGCGTAAAATGGTTAAGAAATGGTTTGGACCTTATGTTGTGCTGCACGTGCATGATAATGGAACTTACAAGCTCAGAGAACTTGATGGCACCAAGCTTAAAGTACCCATTGCAGGAAAGAGGATCAAATTATTCAAGAAGCGTGAAGGACGGGTGGTTCTGGGTGACATAGATTCTGAAGAATGCAAAGAAGATGATGAGATGTATTCGCTAGAAGATGCTTCTGGCGATACTTTTTCTTATGAAGATTAGCAACCTGAAGACGGTTGGCACATGTTGGAGGATGTGCAGGTTCAGAGGGGGTGGATGTCGTGACACCCCACATTTATTGAGAGAAAAACACACATAAAAAGAAAAAAAAAGGTTTTAAGGTTTTCTTACAAAAGAGCCGTAACTTTTTGCAGTATTAATTATTACAAATAAATAATGCTTGGGATTCTTTGGGTGAGATAATGGCGTCTCTTGAAGTTTAATGATTATGATATGGTAATGTGATATGGTTGGCATGGCATTTGGACAATATTAAAAAAAAAACAAAGGTGATTGAGGAGCTTCATAAGCTTTCTATGCTTGCACTTTGATGATTGCGTTTAGTAATGCTTTGGCTAATATGCGAGAGGAGGCTTTGATCATTTGGTGTTTTTGTACGGTTGTGGGAGGAAAGTGAGGTACCTGGCAATGCTTTGGTTTATGGAAGTGATCAACGCCGCCTTGGATAGGATGCAAATCGAATTGGTGGCAATGACCACCACTAAAGCAATGTCAATGGCCCCTTATATCGAAGCTTTTAATAAAGCCTTGCTTTATTAATATCGACGCAGCGCATCGCTTAAACGGGCGACCTCGAGCAGCAGAAAGGGAGAGCGCCGTCAGGATAGAGAGAAGAAATCAAGGCGTACTCTGCTGAGGAATTCGTCGCGAAGGAGCTGCAGGGCTTGACGCCATCGACCAGGCGGCGCAGGGGAAGCAGGAAAAAGTGTGCCACCCGGAGGAGCGAGTCACTGTCGAAGGTTGCTTTTGATGGATGAGGGCGCGCAGGGAAAGAGGATTAAGCAGGAGCCACCGTTGAGTGCTCTAGAGGGGCGACAATTCATAAAGTGTAGAGCGGGAAGCGCACAACAAGAGCGAGGGGCGTGTCTTCAATTGCAACCTTGTCGGTTGACGAGCAGGTTGGCAATGGGAGTCGGCGAGGACCAAAATGAGTCGAGCTTTATGGCGATCGATCTCACCATCCGGCTTGAATTTCAACTTGTAAACCCACTTCGTACCAATGGCCTTTTTGCCAGGAGGCAAATCACATAAAGTCCATGTGTCATTTTCTATAAGTGCATCATATTTTGATTGCATGGCAGCCATCCAATTTTCTGAATTCTGTGCTTCATCAAAAGACAGAGGCTCCTCAACACCATGTAAGCTAGACACAGCCAAAGCATAACAATCTGATGCATAAGATGCATGGCGAGAGCCTGAACGAGTACGATTAGACAAAGGTGCATCCAATTTACTGTCACGCAAAGTGTGCACCAACCATTTTGGCATACCTCTAGCCTGCTCATTTTCAGCCTTTCCTCATCAAGTACATCATGTACATCTGCATCAATAATAGGTTGATCTGTAACATTTTTAGAAACCCCCATAGGTTGTACATTTTCATTGGGAATAACATTCATATTTCCACCACTGAAAAGAGGCAACAAAGTGTCATACATGTCCTGTGAGCTTACATTACTGTCTCTAGTACATGACAGCAAGGGCTGAATAGAATCTTCCACAAACACTACATCCCGCGAAACCAGAATACGCTTTGTTTGCGAATGATATAACCTGTAACCTTTGCTTTCAACACTATAACCAACAAAAATACATTTGACAGCCTTATCATCCAATTTTCTGCACTGTGTTTGTGGCATCAAAGCATATGCCAAACAGCCAAAAACACGCATGTGCTCAATAGAAGGCTTTCTATCGTGCCATGCTTCATATGGAGTAATAGACTGCAAAGCTTTTGTAGGACACCTGTTAAGTACATAAGTGGCACACATGATGGCCTCAAGCCAAAAAGAATACGTCAAAGCTTGACTTTTGACCATACATTGCCATTTCCGTCAAGGATATCAATGAGCAACTTATTTCTGCAGGTGGTCATTTCAGATAGTTCCCTTGTGCAGACTGTTCTTGATGCCTTACCAGATTCCTACCAGACTTTTGCTAGTACTTGGAGACTGAAGATCCAAGTAAATCATGAAGTTGTCAAGTTTGATGCATTATGCACATTGCTGTTGCAAGAGCCACTTTCCAGAAAATACAGGACTAGGTAGCGTGCATATGAACAGGCTTTATTGCTTTTCAAAGAAAGGTGGTAACCTCTTCACGGAAATGGCACGATGTATGGTCAAAAGTCAAGCTTTGCCGCAGTCTTTTTGGCTTGAGGCCATCATGTGTGCCACTTATGTACTTAACAGGTGTCCTACGAAAGATTTGCAGTCTATTACTCCATATGAAGCATGGCACGATAGAAAGCCTTCTATTGAGCACATGAGTGTTTTTGGCTGTTTGGCATATGCTTTGGTGCCACAAACACAACACAGATAATTGGATGATAAGGCTGTCAAATGTATTTTTGTTGGTTATAGTGCTGAAAGCAAAGGTTACAGGTTATATCATTCACAAACAAAGCGTATTCTGGTTTCACGGGATGTAGTGTTTGTGGAAGATTCTGTTCAGCCCTTGTTGTCGTGTACTAGAGACAGTAATGTAAGCTCACATGACATTTATGTTTTGTTGCCTCTTTTCAGTGGTGGAAATACGAATGTAATTCCCAATGAGGCAAATGTACAGCCTATGGGGGTTTTTGAAAATTTTATAGATCAACCTATTATTGATGCAGATGTACATGATGTACTTGATGAGGAAAGGGCTGAAAATGAGCAGGCTAGAGGTATGCCAAAATGGCTGGTGCACACTTTGCGTGACAATAAATTGGATGCACCTTTGTCTAATCGTACTCGTTCAGGCTCTCGCCATGCATCTTATGCATCAGATTGTTATGCTTTGGCTGTGTGTAGCTTACATGATGTTGAGGAGCCTCTGTCTTTTGATGAAGCACATAATTCAGAAAATTGGATGGCTGCCATGCAATCAGAATATGATGCACTTATAGAAAATGACACATGGACTTTATGTGATTTGCCTCCTGGCAAAAAGGCCATTGGTACGAAGCGGGTTTACAAGTTGAAACGCAAGCCGGTTGATGAGATCAATCGCCATAAGGCTGGACTTGGCATAGCAAAAAGGCATATATTACGAAGAGACTTTTGTTCCCACTTGTCGTATGACTATTGTGTGTTTTCTATGTGCATTGGCAGCTCATTTTGGTTGGGATGTACATCAATCAGACATTGCTACTGCTTTCTTGAATGGTGACATATTTGAGGAAGTCTATGTAACGCAGCCTCACGGTTTTGTCATAAAAGGACAAGAGGACAAAGTGTGCAAATGTAAGAAGGCTTTGTATGGGTTGAAGTAATCTCCTCCTGTCTGGTATGAGAAAGCTGACACTCATTTGGTCAAACGAGGCTTTTATAACAGTCCAACAGAAAGCACATTGTATGTAAAGCGTGAGGATGATGTACTTCTCATTGTGGTTCTTTATGTAGATGATTTGCTGATCATTGGACCAAATGAGAGACATATTGCTAAATTCAAGGCTAATTTGAGTGCTACGTTCAAGATGAAAGATTGGGACTGTTGAATCATTACTTGGGTATACAGTTTAAGCATTATGATGGTGGTATTGCCTTGTGTCAGAAAAGTTACATATAGAGACATTGCTATGTAAGTTTGGACTTGAGGATTGAAAAATTATTGCCACTCCTATGGAAACAGGTTTGAAGTTAAGTCTACATGATGCTGGCGATCTTGTTGATGTCACTCTTTATTAAACTAATGTTGGATGCCTCATTTATGTATGCAACACGAGCCCGGATATTCAATTTGCAGTCTCACAGGTCAGCAGATTTATGCATAGCCCAGGGTCTAAGCATTGACAGGCTGTCAAGAGGATGTTTTGCTACCTTAGTGGCACTTTACATCTTGGCTTGTTTTATCCCAAGGGGGGATCATTGCCGCCAGACTTATATGCTTTTTCGGACTCAGATTGGGCTGGTTGTTTTGACACGCGAGTGTCCACAAGTGGTTTTTGTTTCATGCTTGGAAGTTCATGTATATCATGGTTGAGCAAGAAGAAACCTACTGTGGCCACTTTGAGTTGTGAGGTTGAGTACAGGGCAGTCTTCACAGCCACAGTTGAGTGTGTACGGCTCAGATGCCTTATGGCTGATTTGGATGTTGGACGGGACACTGCCAACACTATCTACACTAACTGTCAGAGCACATTGGCAGTTGTGAGGAACCTAGTTTTTCATGCTCGCACAAAGCACATTGAGGTGCATTACCACTATGTCAGGGAGAGGCTCCCAACAGGAGATATGAGCTTGGCTTATGTGCCAACATAGGACAACCTTGTAGATCTTTTCACAGAGGCATTGTCCGGTGAGAAGCTCGAAGCTTTCCGCAAAGCTTTGGGCTTACTCCCCTTTGGGCACTAATTATGTCCTCAGGGCATGGCACTTCCCTTTACTCATGTGCTGGCTCTCGTTCACCGCATCACTCCAGGGGGGATTTACCATATACATGTGGTAGTGATGTGTGTGAACACACTAGGACCGTCGGGGCATTTTTTCCCTCTTTAAGAGGTTTTCTCCCCTGTGCATTGTATATACGCCCATCACTCTAGGGCTATCTATCTTTCCATTGCACACTAAGTAATACACTCTCAGTTGTGTGCCTCGCGCTTCCGTCGTCTTCTCCAAGCTGTGTGCGTTTCTCTGCAACCCTAATTCCAACACTCTTAGAGGGAGTGCTATGCATGTACACAAGGAAGATAATGAGAGGAGAATAACACTCTATAGAAGCAAAGGTTAGTCCTCCTCACATGGATCCCTCAATAAACCCATGTGATTCTATTAATCAATTCATAGAGTTACAATATAGAGAGAGAGAGTTTACAAACCGAGAGGTCTCTGCTATTATTAATAGAGTTTTCTCCGTCAGAGTATGATATACACCATTGGAGTTTGAGAGACAACCAAGAATAGGAATAGATTTTACATATCAACCATACAATAAATATGTATCAGTGTACCATATTCAAATGCCATTACACAATGTTGGGGTAAAGGCGTTGCACCATAGCTCGGGGCCGGACATCCGGTGTCCGGTCGCCCATCGCATGTACATACCCTTATTCTTTCAATATGAAGAATAAGGAGCTCCTCACTCATAGTTTCTGAGGTTGCTCCACCCACACCATCTCGTGCTCCTCCCCTTCCCCGCACACACTGCACCGCATCCACGCACGCGCACACGCACGCTCACAAGTGGTATTAGAGCAAGACAGAGAGAGTGAGCCAGTGGGACTTTGTTGGGGTAAAGGCGTTGTGCCTTTGCCCGGAGCCGGACGTCCGGTGTCTAGCCGTTTGCCCACGTGTGCATACCTTTATTCTTTCTATATGAAGAATAAGGAGCTCCTCACTCATAGTTCATGAGAGGTTGCTCCACCCACACCATCTCATGCTCCTCCCCTTTCATGCACACACTGCACCACACCTCACCACGTACACATGCATTCGCGCACTCACAAGTGGTATCAGCGCTACGGTGACAAATTGGGTGCGTGATCGCTTCTTGACAGATGAACATAATTATCAACGCAAATATGCCCGCTGTGAAGAAATGTTTAGAATCACAATAATTAACTTTTCTTGCTATTGAGATTTTGACCACGCACACTTGTCTCGTAAAATCTAATATCTAACCAACCCAAATGACTTTATCATATCAAACTGATCATTTAAACGGAAACAAGGGTTAGAATATAGACATGTGCTTATGGATCTGTCTCAACACAGGGCGAAGGGTAAAGGGGTCCAAATGAGAGATGGTCTGTTAAATAAAAATGCTACCTAGTGGAGCTTAAATACCTTAGGGTTAGCTTCATTAAAGACCTCCAAAAGTTAGTGTTAAAAAAAGTCATTTGACCTTAGGCAAAGACCTTGAGGTGGGAACCCTACCCAAGCATGAGGTGCTTGTCGGTTCGCTAACTAAAGTGCTTAAAGTGTTTGTGAAAACCTTGCCCAAAGCTTAAGGTGATTTTTATGCTTAAAATCACTAAGGTTCTTGAAGTGTTCAATTCAAAGATAAACTCTCAAGAGGCATAAACGGTTTCCATGCTTGATTGAGTAAGTGCTTGAAGTGTTCAATTAAATCCAAATGACTTAAGAATCATAAAAGATACATGGAAAAATTCTTCCATGCTTGATTGAGTAAGTGCTTGAAGTGTTCAATTAAATCCAAATGACTTAAGAATCATAAAAGATACATGGAAAAATTCTCCACATGTGGCCCTCACGATGTGCTTGAATCCTATTGGATAGGCTTTAAAGAGGTCCAATGAGAATTTAGATGCATACAAATAAAGAATTAAGTTCTTTCTCTCAAAGAGAAAAAAGAGGACACATGTCCCAAATGATATAATTAAAATTAATAGAGAGAGAGAGAGAGAGAGAGAGATGTGTGGATTAAGCATGAGACGGGGGTATACTCTCCCACACACACACACACATTCTCTCATTGTGTGGAGTGCAAAGGGTAAGAGCTCCATCTCCTTCTCCAAGCTTGTTGAGAAGTGGAGAGACTATACCAACACTCTTGGCGATGGAATGCAAATCCAACCAAGAGCCATGCTTCAATGCTTAAGCTTCCCATCTTCTTCATCTTCATCACTGTACGATTATGCTATGTTAACCAAGAAGAGTGATTAGTTATAGAAGCCAAGCGTGCGAGTACTTCACATAAGCATAACGAAAGGGAAGGGAGTCATAAAGGAAAAAGAGAGATTTCACTAAACATGGCAATTGCCAACGTGTTTCGACTTTATTGAGTCTCATCAAGGCATTCCATGAATACAAAATACTCTCTTTAGGCTTATGGTTTTATAAGCACTTTTGGAGGGAAATGTGGGTAGTTGGGCATTTATTAGGTTTGAGTAGAACTTGAAGAGTTTTAAAATGGTGATGGATGCATCCCAAGAAAATAGATTGGCTTTGTTGGGCATTCCTTGGGCTTTGTAGTGCTTGTGTACACTTCAAGAATTTACAAAGGTGATGGGTGTATACCAAGGGGATTGGCTTTCTCTAGTTGGGCATCCAATGGGTTTGTGTACATCTCCAAGAGTTTTAAATGGTGATGGATGTATACCAAGAAATAGACTGGCTTTGTTGAACATAAGTGCAATTTCTTGGGAGTGGAAAAAATTGAGGTGTTGACTTCTGGCAATGTTAGAGAGATTACAAAAAGTGGTACCAATGGCTAGGGGGTTTCATGAAGTACTAGAATCCTTGATATTTCTCCAAGAGATTTTGTCGTAACCCCTACTTTGTTATAAAAATTGAAATCTTGAGTTGTGCATGCAGTGTACATGGCTAGCTTAGATTAAGGTTTGGGCCCAACGTACTGGAAGGTTAGGTTGAGTTTTGGGCTAAGAATGTGGTGGAAGCAAAAAGCGGTGACAAGCTATAAAATTGGTGTGATTTAAGCAAAAGTGATAAAAGAAACTTGGAAGGGTTGCATCTCCACTGGATGCATGTGGAGACTTACAAATTACATTTTAGAACAATTGTAAGGTGGGGTGCAAGCCTGTGTAGGTAGGTTGTTAATTGGGTCCTAGGAGTGGATAGTCAAGAAAATAGAGGTTGGTTATGATAATAACATTGAATCCACTTAGGTAGGTGCAAATAACAAGCATGGAGAGGTGATAGCTTAAGGTATGCAAGGTTTTAAGACAACCAAAGTGAGGCAAGGATTAATTTGGCTAGTATTAATTAGAGTTTTATCAGGTCAGGTTCAGCTTAGTTACAGGACACCAACTAGGCGAGGCAAAGATTGGGGGATGTACAAGGGGGGGGGGAAATGGTATTTAACTTTCAAGGTAAGGTCATGGATGATAAAATTGTGGGTTATGACATGCAAGAAAGGTGGGGTCAAGGCAGACAAAGCTATTAATTTTAGCAAGGTGTTGATGTACAAAATGAAGGATAAAACATACATAGAAGGGGAGATCCAATCCACATAAAGCTATAAGACTCGTGCCTTTTAAATGAGGGTAAAGCGATAATTTACTTGGAAGGGTTTCATCTGCACCAAATGTATGCGGAGATTAATAAACAAATTGTACAATTGTAAGGTGGGGTGCAAGGCCGTGAGGGTAGGTTGATCACTAAGGTCTTCTAGCAAAGGATAGTTAGGTTGCCTTGGGTTCGCAAAGATAAAAAGGACATTAAATGTTGAAAAATTTTCTATGGTAGTGGATAGTCAAGTATCGCAAGGTCTGTTACAAAAAGAAAAACCTACAAGGTGGGGCTAGGGTGAAAGAGGCTAAAATCAGGGGAGTAAAAAGATAGCAAAATGAGGGGTTTTGGCCGCCGGTTGCTCGTTTTGCTGGGTTTTGGTCGGCGTTGGTCGTTTTGCCAAGGTTTAGTGAGGATTCCACCATTCGGATGCCACGGGACAAGTGCCTAAGAGTAAAGGGATTTTCAAGGGTGATAGCTATCCAATAGTGTGGATGCTAAGGGCTAGGGAGCTTGATGAAGAGGGATTGCCAATGGCTAGGTAAAAATATCTACAAGTGGATGTCAAAGGAAAAGCGGCCTCAGGCAAATAATGTAATATATGAATATCTACAAGTGGATGTCAAAGGCAAAGCGGCCTCAAGCAAATAGTGTATTAAATGAATCAAATTAGGCAAGGCGCTTGAAGGTGGGAAATGGTGAGGTTTTCTTTGCTCCTGGGATTGATGGAAATGGTGGTTTCTTGGCTTGGGTATCCGGAAGCAAGCAAATAAATGGAACAAACGGATGTTTATCAAAAGCAGGGGCAAAGGAATAAAGCTTGAGCTAGCTACACTATAGGTCTCAATGCCAAGAGAACTGGTTGGACTTGAGGTTTTTTCAAGGGCAAGGGACTGATATCTGTCATGGATCATCACCGGTGGAATAAGGGAATTCACAAGACCCAGGATCATCACTTGTGGATGCAAGTTCTGGATGGTTCTAACACGTTAGACACTCCAACTCAATTCTTAGCACTAAGGAAAGAGCTAAAGTTTGCTGGCTTGTCCATCTTACTAAACTCTTTCCAAAACATACTCATTGCATCTACAAGTAAAGTAGGAGATAATGAGTAGAACTTGCTGTTAGTTAAAAAATAAAGAGAAAGGGCAAGTGGGGGGGAAAATGCAGTAAGGGCATGTTGCAAGGTTTAACCTCTTGTTTCCTGGCTCAAGTAACTACTCAAAAGAGTAGAGCAAGGGAGATAACCACGAAAAAGATTCATTTACTATCATAAGTACCATATAGAGGGAGATTTGGCAAAGGCACTCTTCAGAGTAATGGAAAAGGGGCTTTGGAGAGGGAAATAAGGTATTATAACTTGGGCCAAGGCAGATGAACGGGTATACCAGGGCAAAGTTAGATGAAGCATCCCATCGGTCATGGTTGTGCAAAAACAGAGTGTTTTGATAGAGGTGCTTACCAAAGTAAGGGGGAAGTAGCTTGGGAGAGCAAAATAGCTTGTCGAGCCAGAATCATAGGTATTACATGCCAATGTTGATGAAGCATTTCCTTTGATTGTAAAAAATGGCATGCTCTTGTGTAATGGAAGGGGATGGCCTACACATGGCAGGCCCGAGTATCTCTTTCATGTTGAAGAGAAAAGAGTATCTCTGTATCTCTAAACTCACACCACTGATGAGCTCACTATGAGCGAAACGCGTTTGGTGTCCCACCCTATTTATCACCTCAATCACCCCATAACCCCCTCGTGTATCCCTATCTACTTTACGATTTTTGAACGTCCCACAGATTTTTGTCTCTCTATACTTGGAGTCGTTTCGCACACTTGTTTACGTTTTTATTTTACAAACTGTTCTTGAATGCATAAGCGATGCACACTCCACATTTTTCTCCTCCTCTCCCTCTCTCTCCTGCTCCCCCCCATCTAAGGTGCCGTACTCTTGAATTATCCTCAAGTCTTTCTTAGTCCACTCGTCCTTTTTTCTTACAGTTAAAATGACTTGACACACTTTTCAAGCTTTCACCTCGTCCCTTCATTTTGAAAGCACCTTACAATATTAAAGTCCCTTCTTTGGAGACACTTAAAAAAATAGTAATCTACTCTCGGGTCAATTCTTCAACCAGTACTTTCCTCTGGCCCCTCTGCATCTGCATCCTGATTCTGAACCCCTCGCCATGGCACTTTGCCTGCTCTTGGCTCGTTAACGGCTTGCCCAACCCTCCTCCTGCCTTATGCCATTCGTCCTACTCCCTTTCCACCCTGCTTCAACTCATTCCCTTCTCGCGGCCTTGCTCCCTCCTCACGCTACAAAGTCCCCTGCGCTCCAGGCTACCTTCCGCACCCTCTGCGCTGCTGTATCAAATTACAGCCATACCCGGCCGTACCTTCCTGCGCCTCATATGATGCCTGCGAAATATGCTTCCAACAGCTTTAGCTATTTCCAACCACCTCTTTCCTCGTGGTTCCACCACCTAAACCCTCTGCATCTAGCCATCTAGCCCATCCAGCCCTGTCAACAAGTGGTGGTCCAGGATGCAACCTCATCACCAACGACAAGCACCTGCTATTCAATCCACACATTCCTCGAGTACTCCTCGGGGCCGTGCTTTAACAACACCATCAAATGGAGAGGCCGCATTTTGGTCAAGGTTGTTGAGGTCACTCGTGGATTTCACTCTCTGAGCGGTCTCAGCAAGCCTCCTGCACGCGCAACTGAAGACGCCACCGCCGATGCTACGCCCTGTCTTCCCATCTAGCCTTGTCAACAAGTGGCGGTACATGATAGAACCACATCACCTACAACCGTTCTATCTCCTCATCTGGCCCAGTCAACAAATGGCGGTACATGATGCAGCCGCATCACCAACAACCAGCACATGCAGTTTGAAGCTTCTCTCACATGAGTCTATTCACAAATATGTGGAAAAATTTTGGGATTTACATCTCAAGGCTACTGCCTTCCAAACGATAGACTTTACCCAGCAAAAGCAACAATTTTGTGCGGGATTACCTGAGGAAATGGCCAAGTATGTCAACTCCCAACGGCCTAGTTCTATCACCGAAGTAATCCACCACACCATGATTGCTCCCATATCAATTTCCAACAAGGGGCTAGACGAAATGTAAAACCCATGGAAAACAAAGACAAAAATGATGCAAAGGGGAAAACCAGTGCCCAAAATTCTTCCCAAGGCACTTTCTACAACAACAACGACGACGATAATAGGTCCAAGGAGAAGGGACTTTACAAAGGTAAAAACAAACTCCCTCATGAAGAGCTTGAAGCTTTTCGCAAGGACCATAAGTGTTTTAAGTGTTGGGAGCAAGCACATGGCTATTGTTCTTGCCCCAAGAAAAATACTCGCAATGAGACTCCTAGGGCTTCCACCATCGAAGCTCCAAAAGAGGATGCTCATTGCAAAGGATCATCTCTCTCCTATGCTTGGGGAAAGGTAAGGGAGCATGATGCCTTCATCTTGTTTGACCCTGGCTCTACTCACAACTTCGTATCAACGGAGTTGGCCACCAAGTTTGGCATTCAAGCTTTCGAGATGGGAGATATTGGAACGGCTGACATCAAGCCTCCGTTACTCCCTTGATTGGAAAGTTGAGGCTTCATGTCTAAATCTATGTCGATAAAGAAGACTTTTTCATCTCTCCTCTCCAACATGAGGATTCTATCCTAGGGGCGCCGTGGTTTGATCGCATGGCTGCCAACATGAAGTTCCCTAAAAGGAGAATCTACTTCACATACAGGAGAAAGAGTATGTATATAGATGCTAATGAGTCTGGTTGTACTATACCACTTGTGAATTCACCAGCTTTTGATAAGTCGATGAAAAGCTCGATTTTTGCGTACATGATTTTTGTCAAAGAATCCACTAATGACGCTAATGTTTTATGAAATGAAAATGTTAGGAATCAAGAAGAGATAGAATCGTCTACTTTTCTAAATGGATTTCAATAAATTTTTGTCGATGATATCCCTATGGCCTTACCCCAAAAATGAGGGGATGATGACCATCAAATTGAGCTCCTACCAGGAAGCTCACCGCCTAACAAGCCTCCTTATCAAGTTTCCCAAGCTCAACAAGAGGAAACCATGAGGCAAGTACAAGAATTGTTAGACAAAGGGATGGTGAGGCCTAGCTCCTCTCCCTTTTGTTCTCCAGTCGTTTTAGTCCAAAAGAAATATGGTACATACCGTATGTGTGTGGACTATCGAGCACTAAACCATATCACTATCAAAAATAGATTTCATGTGCCTCGGGTAGAAGATCTGTTTGATAAGCTACAAGGCTCTACCTACCTCAGTAGGATTGACCTTTAAAGTGGCTTCATCAAATAAGGATAGTGGATGAAGATATCCTAAAGACCACGTTTCGTACAATGTGTGGTCTTTATGAATATCTAGTCATGCCTTTTGGCTTGACCAATGCACCAGCCACATTCAATCGTTTGATGGAGAAAATATTTAGACCCTACCGCAAGTTCAATGGAGTGTTCTTTGATGGTATCATCATCTACTCCAAGTCCTTGGAGGAACACAAGCAGCATCTCCAAGTGATTTTTCAAGCATTGAGAGAGAACAAGCTTTTTCTCAACCAAAAGAAAAGCGAATTTTTCCTTCAAGAGATTCAATACTTAGGTCATATTATCTCTCGAGATGGTATCCACATGGATCCATCAAAGTTAGAGGTAATAAAAGCATGGCCTAATCCAAGGAATCTACATGAGCTAAGAAGATTTATTGGTATGTGTGCATACTAACTATAGACGCTTCATAGCAAAATTTTCTCAAATAGCAGGACCATTTCATGACTTAACAAAGAAGAACGCGAAGTATTCATGGACTGCTAAGGAGCAAAAAGGTTTTGACAAGCTCAAAGAGAAGCTTACCTCTCAACCCGTCCTTATGCTTCCGGATCTCTCAAAGCCATTTGAGGTCCAATGTGATGCTTGTGGTGATTGCCTTGGAGCAGTCTTGCTTGAAGAAGGGCATGACATAGCATATAAGAGCCGAAGGCTCAAAACGAATGAACGAATCTTGGGCATTTATGAGAAAGAGCTTTTAGTTGTTCTACATGCCCTAGACACATGGAAGCACTATTTATTGGGGACTCCATTCATTTTACGAACAGACCACCAAAGTCTCAAGTACTTCGTGACACAAACCAAGCTTTTTGACAAACAAATGAGGTGGGCAATTTTTCTTTTGCAATTTTATTTTCATATTGCTCACATTGCTGGTAAGCACAATCAAGTGGCCGATGCACTTTCACGACGACCAAAAGTCAATGAGGTGTCTATATCTTCTATGATAGATGAGTATGCTACTGACCCTGACTTTAAAGATGTAATGTCAGTCCTTGCTTTGGGGAAGAAAGAGGAACCATTCATCTTGCAGGATGGTTATCTTCTCCATGGCAATAGGCTATGTGTTACCCACTCCCTTCGTGAGAAAGTCATGTATGAATCCCATGCTCCTCCCTATGCGGGGCATAGAGGCATTCAACCTACTCTTGGAGGAGTAGAGACGTATTTCTATTGGCCTACCATGAAAGTGGACATACAAGAGTATGTTTCAATATGTGTGGTATGCCAAAAGAAGAAGTATGATAGAGGGAAGAAACTTAGATTACTCCAGCCATTGCGAATCCCTAATTCACCATGGGAGAGTATATCCGTGGATTTTGTCTTTGGATTACCCAAGTCTATACATGGAAATACAAGATTATGGACAATAGTTGACATGTTTAGCAAGCAATTGTCGAAAATACTATTAAGGCACACCAAATGGCAACCATCTTCATATCTCATATTTTCAAACACCAACATCCATCGTGTCATATAGAGATCCTAGAATGACCATCAATTTTTGGAAAGGTCTCTTTGAAAACCTAGGTACAAGATTGAATTTATCTTCGGCCTATCATCCACAAACGGATGGACAAAGTGAGATAGCCAATCTTACAATACTCCATCTACTAAAGACTTATGTTATAGAAGTAGATCAACGCTCACAATGGGAGAAGTACTTACCCCTTGTAGAGTATGCATACAATAATACTGTCCATACTACTACGAGAAAAGCACCTTTTGAGATCATAGAGGGAATACCTAAAATTCCCTTGCTTCTTAAAGTACATGGGAAGATCTTTGCAGGCAGGCTGATGAGTATAGCCGTGACCTACAAGAATCTTTTCATAAGGTTAAGGAGGCTATATCTATCTCTCAACAAAGGCAAAAAGCTGAACTGACAAGCACATAAGGGCCTTAACATTCAAAGAAATGATTGGGTCTTAATTAAGTTTCCCAAGGCTCGATTGAGGCAAATGACGGGCAAAAATTCTACGGGCCATCAAAAGTACTATGCTAAATTAGCAAAAACATACTATGGTCCTTTTCAAATCTTGAAGCCAATCAATGACATGGATTATCAACTCAAGTTGCACAATTATTGGCTCATACACAATTCTTTTCATGTGAGCCTACTTAAGCCCTACAAAGGAGACCACCAAGAGAACCAATTATTGAAGACCCTCCAGAAATCGAAGACCAAGAAGAGGTGCTACATCGTGAAGCTATCCTTCGGCATGAAGACAAGGTACTATGGCATGGTAAGATTATTTGACGGTATCTTATTAAGTTCAAAAATTATCCTTTTGAAGATGCTAGATGGATGCAAGGAATACAACTTAAGGATAGTATGAACCTTGTCAATGCTTACAATGCTGCACTAGGTAACTGTCATAATAACTAATATCTAATTCTCCTAAATGATTTTTTAATGTTAAACTGATCATTTAATATGGGAAGTACCAGGGGAGAAAAAGCTAGAATATTGGTTAGACTGGCAGACCGGTGCACAGTAGGGATCCAAAGGGGGGGCCATCGGCAAAAGAGCAATGTGCATTAATGGGCTTCAAAGACCCTAAGGTTCAGCCCATTAAGACTTCCAAAATGCTAAGGTTCCAAAATTAAATCAAATACTCAATGGTCAATCCTTAGGAAAATTGGATGCTTGTGGGAAGACTCTCCCACATCCCTATCCAGGAGGGGGCGAGCCCTTTTAGTAGGGGATGAGAGAGAAACACACACGCACTCTTCCAACGCTCCCTTTACACAAAGGGCATATCGGATACATGTCAGTTTCCTAGCCTAGTTGCCCCCAAGGTGCATTCAAATCCTATTGGATGGCCATAGAGGTGGACCAATTGTTGGGTGAAGAAGGGAGTGAGGGAAGCTATAGACGCGTACACACACACCTGTAGATGCACACACACACACACACACACACACACACAGCAAGAAGCTTGATAGCTTGAAGCTCCCTCACTTTGTTATGAAGAGTTCAAGTGTGATTATGAGAGAAAGATACGAGTCTCCCTAAGTATAACGTACCACCACACATGCGTATAGTGTGTATATGTGGTTACACGGGGAAAAAACCTCTAGCTAGCACTAGAGTAAAAAGTGCCCGTGTATAGGGAAACGGTTCACATCAAACTACCTGAGGAACACGTGAGTGTAACAAACCCCCCTGGAGTGAATGATGTGAACATGTACATGGAGGTGACGGATCAGCCCCACATGGTAACAAGCCTAAATCTTTGCGAAAAGCTTCAAAATTTTCCCTTGGAAGAGCTTTGGTGAACAAGTCTGCCACATTGTCTTGTGTAGGTACATGCGCCAAATCAATATCTCCTGCATGTAGCCGCTCTCTAACATAGTGATAATGCACCTCAATGTGTTTTGTGCGAGCATGAAACACTGGATTCCTCGCAACTGCCAATGCTCTCTGACTGTCAGTGAAAATGGTCATAGACTCATGTGGCTTCATGCATAGATCCATCAAGAGACGTCTGAGCCATACAAACTCCACCGTAGCTGTGAATGCTGCCCTGTACTCAGGCTCACAACTAGATGCGGCCACAGTTGGGTGGTTCTTACTCAACCATGATATACATGATTTTCCAAGAAGAAAGCAACCATAGAAGAGACCAAAGTTCATAGTGCCTTTGCGGTATCTAAAGACACGCTTCACAGCTTGCCAATGCTTAGTGCCGGGGCTATGCATGAACCTACTCAACTGGGAAACAACATATTGTATGTCTCGCCGAGTGTTGCATACATAAATTAAGCATCCCACAGCTTGTTGGTAGAGATAAGTGTCAAATGCATCATCACAATCCTCAATTGAGAACCTGAATCCTGTCTGAACAGGAGTTGAAATGGACTTGCAATCCTCAAAACCAAAACGATGAAGCAGCTTCTCAATGTATTTTTCTTGATGCATGATAATACCCCCCTCAACGGAAACAAACTGGATACCGAGATAATAGCTCAAATGACCATGATTTTTGATCTCGAAAGCTTGTTGCAAATCAGTCTTTAGTTCCTCAATTTTCAACTCACATGACCCAGTCAAAAGCATATCATCAACATAAAGAACAAGCACAATCAAGTCATTGCCATCTTTGCGTACATAAAGTGTGTTCTCAATCGGACTACACTTTCCAACCACAATGAGTAGCCAATGCAACCACAGTACGAATGGTAGTCATGCATGAAGTAGGTGCAAAAGTCTCCTCATAGTCAATACCATATTGTTGCGCATAACCTTTTGCAACAAGTCTCGCTTTGTAGCATTCAATACTACCATTAGAATTTCTCTTAACTTTGTAAACCCACTTAGTACCGATTGCATGCTTACCTTTAGGTAAGTCACATAACTCCCAAGTACCATTCTTGGAAATCTAATCCAATTCGGATTGCATAGTAACCATCCACTTCTCATTTTCAGATGCATCTTCAAAAGATAGTGGTTCTTCATTACATGCTGTTGCAATGAGAGCTACATCCATAAAATCACTCGATACATGGCGAGTAGATAATCTTGTTCTACCACGCAAAGAAGCACTCAACTTACTATCTTGTAAAGTTTGTTTCAACCATCTTGGCATTGCTTGTGCATCCCTGATAGAAGTGCGTTATCACTATGTCAGAGAGAGGCTACATGCAAGAGATATTGATTTGGCGTATGTACCTACACCAAGACAATGTGGCAGACTTGTTCACCAAAGCTCTTCCAAGGGATAAGTTTGAAGCTTTTCGCAAAGCTTTAGGCTTGTTACCATGTGGGGGATGATCTGTCACCTCCCTGTACATGTTCACATCATTCACTCCAGGGGGGTTCGTTACACTCACGTGTTAGTTTTGATGTGAACCGTTTCCCTATACACGAGCACTTTTTACTTTAGTGCTAGCTAGAGGTTTTTTCCCAGTGTAACCACATATACACACTATACGCATGTGTGGTGGTATGCTGTACTTTGGGAGACTCGTATTCTTCTCTCCTACTCACACTTGAACTCTTCATAACAAAGTGAGGGAGCTTCAAGCTATCAAGATTCTTGCTATGTGTGTGTGTGCATCTATGGGTGTATGTGTGTGTGTCTATAGCTTCCCCCACTCCCTTCTTCACCCAACAGAAACAACTGTTGAAGAGCTACTTGCATCTGTAAAACAGTAGAAGTAGAACTGTCAGGTCTCTTGTCTACATCCGTCACAATGCAACAAGCATATGTTTCATCATGTAAGACCACATCGGATAATTGGTCCCATCAAGCTTATCCTCAGCTTGAAGCATGCCAAACAAGTCATTATTGCTTGCCATAGCACCCACAAACAATAAATTGGCAAGAAATGCACTCCTGACAAAACCTGCAAAAAATATGCAGACCTGTAAATGCTGTTACAGCAAAGCCTTAATTTGTTCAAAAATGCCGATTTGTGATATTTTTGCGTAGTACTCGTTCTTAGCTTCGTTTTGAGTCCTAGGTTGAGCAAAACGGACACCCGGAGCACCCATGGCGAGTAAAACGGTGACTAGCTGTCCCGAGGCTGCACCTCCTACAAAACCTAATATGAGGTATAGAGGAAGGAGAATGCTTGTGGGAGCTAAAGAGCCTCCTCTAATATCATTGTTGGGTGAAGAAGGGAGTGAGGGAAGCTATAGACGCGCGCACACACACCCGTAGATGCACACACACACACACACACACAGCAAGAAGCTTGATAGCTTGAAGCTCCCTCACTTTGTTATGAAGAGTTCAAGTGTGAGTATGAGAGAAAGATATGAGTCCCCCTAAGTACAACATACCACCACACATGCGTATAGTGTGTATATGTGGTTACACGGGGAAAAGACCTCTAGCTAGCACTAGAGTAAAAAGTGCTCGTGTATAGGGAAAAGGTTCACATCAAAACTACCCGAGGGACACGTGAGTGTAACAGTTTCTTCATCTTCTCCACCTACACAGGATCAGCTTAGATGGGATGGAAAGGATGCCCAAGCACGTGCTTGATTGCTCTTTCCCTGAAGCTTCATATTGTTCCGCACATTCGATCTTGCACTTCATCCAAGCAAGCTTGGGATGTACTTGCTTCTTTGTATGCCGGGCGCAATGAAGCCCGTGTGGCTTACTTAAGGAAGCAACTTGAGGAAATGTATATGGCTGAAGGTGAGTCCGTTGATGTGTATGTTACAAAGATTATGGATTTTAAAGAGCAATTGGAAAACATAGATGAGATTATCTCGGACAATTCTCTCATCCCCACTTTGCTTAATGGGTTGCCAGATTCTTTTCAAAGCTTTGCTACTACTCTTCGTTTAGTTGCAAAAGGAAATCCCAACATGTATATTTTTTATGAGATTGTGTCACTTCTCTTGCAAGAAGAGCAATCTAGAATGAATAGAAGTGGTTTGATTGAGGGAACTCAAGCACTTGCTATCTCTCAAAGAGGTAAAAGCAAGTCCGGACCAGCTTTGGGCACATCAAAACCAAATCCCCAAACTCCCTCTTCCACTAATTCTTCTAGTGATGGTGATTCACAAAAAAAGAAGAGATGCAAGTATTGTCGGAAGTTGGGACATACCATTGAGGAATGTAGAAAGCTTGCAAAGCATAATGATAAAAAGAAGCAATCGGGCATGTCTATCATTAAGAGCATGAGTAATGCAAAGGATGATGAATTTAATCTTGCTCAAGATGTTTGGGCTTGTGTTGTTACATGCACATATGATTCTTCATTACATTCTACATGTATGACAGTGCGTGAGGCTGATCTTGATTGGTACTTTGATAGTGGTGCTTCCAAGTACATAACATCATGTAAGAAGTTTTTTTGTGCCCTTGCAAGATGCACCAAAGGGGGGCATGTTGTTTGCACAAATAATGCCTCTTACCCTATCATTGGAGTTGGGAACATAAAGCTTATGGCTCCAAATGGGGGTGTTATGACTCTCAAGAATGCCTTGTATGTGCCAGGCATCAAGAAGAACTTGCTTTCCGTTCCTACCATTGCCTCTTCGGGTCTTCATGTACATTTTGTGGATGCCAAATGTATGGTTCATGACTTCGCCAATGGTGATGTTATTGTTATGTCCGGGACATTATGCAATGGCTTGTATCGCATGGATACTTATGAGAGACATGCCTTGCTTGTTCGTACTCCTTCTATGGCTGAAACGGAGTTATGGCATGCACGTTTTGGTCATTTAAACTTCAATAGCTTGCTCTATTTACAAAAGCATGATATGGTTGTTGGTTTGCCCACACTTGGCTCCATTGAGAAGCATGCTTGTGAAGGTTGTATACTTGGCAAAATTCATCGTGCCTCTTTTCCGAAGGATGGTTCTGTTCATGCTACAAAAAATTTACAACTTGTACACAGTGATGTATGTGGTCATGTGAAGACTCTATCTTTTGGAAAGTATGTATATTTTGTTACCTTCATAGATGATGCTACTTGCCATACTTGGGTGTATCCATTGAAAGCAAAGAATGAAGTTTTTGCATGCTTTAAAAGCTTTGTGACTATGGATGAAAATTTCAGTGGCAATAAACTTATTACTCTTCGCACAGATCGTGGTGGGAAATATATGTCGCATGAGTTTAATGTTTTTCTTCATGAAAAAGGTATTATGCATCAATGTATTGTGCCATATACACCTTAGCAAAATGGTGTTGGCGAGCGTAAGAATCGTACTCTCTTGGAACTGGCACGTTGTATGGTTAAAGGAAAGTATCTTCCTGATAAGTTTTGGATGGAAGCGCTCATGTGTGCAAACTATGTTTTGAATAGATGTCCCACTAAATCTTTGAGAGTTGTTACACCTTATGAGGCTTGGAATGGTCGAAAGCCAATGGTGAGCCATATGCGTGTGTTTGTTTGGCATATGTTCTTGTGCCTTCACAACAACGTCACAAACTGCAAGACAAGGCTATAAAATGTATCTTTGTGGGCTATAGTGCTGACAGTAAAATTTATCGTTTGTATTATCCATTAATGGACAAGATTGTTGTAAGTGGTGATGTGGTATTTCCTCAAAATTCAACCCATCCCTTGCTTGAATGTAAAACGCAGCCAACTATTGGGTCAGAAGATATGTTTGATACACATATGCCTTTGTTTCAAAGTGGTACATTGGATAATGACCATGTAGAGCAGCCAAATGAGGTTCAAAGAGTCAAAAATTTGCATCCAAACATGGCTGAAAATCAGCATGAAGTTCAGCCGATTGATGATGTACAAGTTGATGGAGTCTTCACAGGACCACATACATCACTGTGTACAAGCTGTAATTCTTTTGTAGCATGAAAAAAACCATCCTTTGGAAAAGAGGCACGATGAATTTTGCCAAGAATACAACCTTCACAAGCATGCTTCTCAATGGAGCCAAGTGTGGGCAAACCAACAACCATATCACGCTTTTGTAAATAGAGCAAGCTATTGAAGTTTAAATGACCAAAATGTGCATGCCATAACTCAGTTTCAGCCATAGAAGGAGTACGAACAAGAAAGGCATTTGATGCATGTCTCTCATAAGTATCCATGCGATACAAGCCATTGCATAACGTCCCAGACATAACAATAACATCACCATTGCTGAAGTCATGAACCATACATTTGGCATCCACAAAATGTACATGAAGACCCGAAGAGGCAATGGTAGGAACCAAAAGCAAGTTCTGCTTTATGCCTAGCAAATACAAGGCATTCTTGAGAGTCACAACACCCCCATTTGCAGCCGTAAGCTTTATGTTCCCAACTCCAATGATAGGGTAAGAGGCATTATTTGCGCAAACAACATGCCCCCCCCGTTGGTGCATCTTGCAAGGGCACAAAAAACTTCTTACATGATGTTATGTGCTTGGAAGCACCACTATCAAAGTACCAATCAAGATCAGCCTCACGCACTATCATACATGTAGAATGTAATGAAGAATCATATGTGCATGTAACAACACAAGCCCAAACATCTTGAGCAATATTAAATTCATCATCCTTTGCATTACTCATGCTCTTAATGATAGACATGCCCAATTGCTTCTTTTTATCGTAACGCTTTGCAAGCTTTCTACATTCCTATGTCCCGACTTCCGACAATACTTGCATCTCTTCTATTTTTGCGAATCACCATCACTAGAAGAATTAGTGGAAGAGGGAGTTTGGGGCTTTGGTTTTGATGTGCCCAAAGCTGGTCCGGACTTGCTTTTACCTCTTTGAGAGATAGCAAGTGCTTGAGTTCCCTTAATCAAACCACTTCTATTCATTCTAGATTGCTCTTCTTGCAAGAGAAGTGACACAACCTCATCAAAAGTATACATGTTGGGATTTCCTTTTGCAACCAAACAAAGAGTAGTAGCAAAGCTTTGAAAAGAATCTGGCAACCCTTTAAGCAAAGTGGAGATGAGAGAATTGTCCGAGATAATCTCATCTATGTTTGCCAATTGCTCTTTCAAATCCTTAATCTTTGTAACATGCACATCAACAGACTCACCTTCAGCCATATGCATTTCCTCAAGTTGCTTCCTCGAGCAAGCCACACGGGCTTCATTGCGCCCGGCATACAAAGAAGTAAGTCCCAAGCTTGCTTGGATGAAGCGCAAGACCGAATGTGCGGAATAATATGACGCTTCACAGAAAGAGCAATCAAAGAATGTGCTTGGGCATCCTTTCCATCCCATCTAAGTTGATCCTGTGTAGGTGCAGAAGATGAAGAAACAACTGTTGAAGAGCTACTTGCATCTGTAACAGTAGAAGTAGAACTGTCAGGTCTCTTGTCTACATCCGCCACAATGTTCCATAGTTGTTTTGCAACAAGCACATGTTTCATCATGTAAGACCATATCAGATAATCGGTCCCATCAAGCTTATCCGCAACTTGAAGCATACCAAACAAGTCATTGTTGCTTGCCATAGCACCCACGAACAATAAATTGGCAAGAAATGCACTCCCGACAAACCTTGTAGAAAATCTACAAACCTGTAAATGCTGTTACAACAAAGTCTCAATGTGTCCAGAAATGTTGATTCGTGATATCATTGCGTAGTACTCGTTCTTAAATTCGTTTTGAGTCCTAGATTGAGCAAAACGGACACCCGGGGCACCCGTGGCGAGCAAAACGGTGACTAGCTATCCCGAGGCTGCACCTCCTGCAAAACCTAATATGAGGTATGGAGGAAGGAGAATGCTTGTGGGAGCTAAAGAGCCTGCTCTGATACCATTGTTGGGTGAAGAAGGGAGTGAGAGAAGCTATAGATGCGCACACACACACACCCGTAGATCATGCACACACACACACACACACACACACACAGCAAGAAGCTTGATAGCTTGAAGCTCCCTCACTTTGTTATGAAGAGTTCTAGTGTGAGTATGAGAGAAAGATACAAGTCTCCCTAAGTACAATGTACCACCACACATGCGTATAGTGTGTATATGTGGTTACATGGGCATTGTACCACCACACATGCGTATAGTGTGTATATGTGGTTACATGGGGAAAAAACCTCTAGCCAGCACTAGAGTAAAAAGTGTCTGTGTATAGGGAAACGGTTCACATGAAAACTATCCGAGTGACACGTGAGTGTAACATCAATGAGATTAGGCTAGACTAGATTTAGTTTAATTCATTTAAAAACACTTGATAAAAGAACCAATAGAAATTAAGATCTCTATAAAACTATTGGACAGTCTCTCATTGGGTCCAATGAGCATTCAACAGCCCAATGGCTTGCCTGATTCCTATTGGCCAGAAGACTAAGAGGTCCAATGAGAGTTTAATTGCATTTTATAAATACCTACAACTCTCACAAAAGGGGAAAGGGGGACTCATGTCACAATGCTATCACTTATGCTTCTCAATTGTCATTGGCTAAGCTTTGCAGGGGCCAATGGATGCCAACATGAGCAAATAGCAAGAGGGGTTGACCGAGAGAGAGAGAGAGAGAGAGAGAGAGAGAGAGAGAGAGAGAGAGAGAGAGAGAGAGGGGCCTGATTTTTGCAAAGCATTATCACACACACACACTCGCACAAGCTCATTTGTGAAGAAAAGAAGACCATCTCCTTCTCTAGCTTTGAAGAAAAGCTCATCATCTACTCCAAGCTTGTGAGAAGGGAGGCATACACCAACAACTCTTGGCTTTGTGATGCAAATCCAACCAAGAGCCAAGCTCCAATGCATGCTCATCTCCTCTACCATGCTAATTACTAAGCTATCAAGAGTGAACATGTGAGGAGACATACTTCTTTCTTGTAAGAATACTCCTTCTTCCTCTCGATCTACTCTCATACCCCGCTAGCTCTCAGCATCTTCGAAGGTGTGTGAGGTCTTGGGTCTGAGACCGTGAGGGAATCGATGTTGTGTTTTCAAGTTTAAGCTTGGTGCTTGAAACTTCCATCTTCATTGCACCAGCAAGTTATCGAAGGAACACAAAGTATTGTATTGTAAAATGTCTCCCTTGATGGGTGAAACCTACAATACAAAGCCTTTTGGAGGGGGGACCGGCTCCATGTAAATCCTGTCCTCAATTGTTGTCAATAGCTTAATTTCTCTCTCTTTTTGAAGTATTGTTCATGGGTATCTAGCTAGGTGTTATGATTTTGTTGCTCTCTCCATCCAAGCACTCTTGCTATGCTCATTAGGAAACTATTCTTAATGAAATGCTCACTATGTCTATGTTATTTTCCGCTACACACAAGTTACTGGACCATTAAATGTTACAGTAAGCAAATGTAAATGCTTTCTAAATGAACAATGTTTTTGTCTTATAAGACTAATCCTCTTTTGTGCACAAATTTAAATAGTATGCATGCTTAGAATCAAGTTTGTGATGATGACGTCACGCAAACACCAAGTAGAATTTGTCACTCTACTTTGGGAGCATAATATGGACTAAAGAGCATACATGCTTGCGGCAACTACATCTCCCAAGCACCAAATGGACTAGTCATCCATTCTGGAATGATGTCGTAGGGTGAAAAGGGATCCTCTACTCGCTAAGAAATGTAGACCAATGACTTAGACTTTATCTCTTCCACCTCATAGTCGAGGACGACTATGATTTCAAGAGAGAGATAATGCCATGAAATCTAATATCTAACCAACCCAAATTATTTTCTCATACTAAACTAATCATTTAATGTGGGAGAATAAACGGGAACAAGGGTTAGAATATAGACATGTGCTTATGGATCTGGCTCAACACAGGGCCAAGGTTAAAGGGGTCCAAATGAGAGATGGTCTTTTAAAGAGAAATGCTACCTAATGGAGCTTAAAGACCTTAGAGTTAGCTTCATTAAAGACCTCCAAAAGTTAGTGTTAAAAAGTCCTTTGACCTTAGGCAAGCTAGGGCTGACCTTGAGGTGGAAATCCTACCCAAGCATGAGGTGCTTGTTGGCTTGCAAACTAAAGTGCTTAAAGTGTTTGTGGAAACCTTGCCCAAAGCTTGAGGTGATTTTTATGCGTAAAATGACTAAGGTTCTTGAAGTGTTCAATTCAAAGATAAACTCTCAAGAGGCATAAACGGTTTCCATGCTTGATTGACTAAGTGCTTGAAGTGTACAATTCAAACCAAATGACTTAAGAAGCATAAAAGACACATGTCAAAATGCTCCACATGTGGCCCTCACGATTTTCTTGAATCCTATTGGATAGGCTTTAAAGGGGTCCAATGAGAATTTAGATGCATAAAAATAAATAATTAAGTTCTTCCTCTCTCAAAGAGGAAAAAGAGGACACATGTCCCAAATGATAAAACTAAATATCACGAGAGAGAGAGAGAGAGAGAGAGAGAGAGAGAGAGAGGTATACTCTCCCACACACACACACACACACATTCTCTCCTTGTGTGGAGTGCAAAGTGCAAGAGCTCCATCTCCTTCTCCAAGCTTGTTGAGAAGTGGAGAGCCTACACCAACACTCTTGGCGATGGAATGCAAATCCAACCAAGAGCCATGCTTCAATACTTAAGCTTGCCATCTTCTTCATCTTCATTACTATGCTATTATGCTATGCTAACCACGAAGAGCGATGATAAGTGAGGAACTATTTCTTTCTCCTATGGATGATTCTTCTTCCTCTTCCCTACCCTCACATTCCCCGCTAGCTCTCTCCACCTTCGAAGGTGTTTGAGGCCTTGGGACTGAGGCTTGGGATAGTTAATGCTTTTTGCAAACTTTATGTTATGCTCGTGATGCATGAAGCTTTCCATCTTCATAGCATCACCAAGGTCACAAGGAACACAAAGATTGTATTGTAACAAGTCTCTCTTGATGGGAGAATCTATAATACAAACGCCTTTTGGAGGGGGGACCGGCTCCAAGTAAATCCGGTCCTCCACTATTGTCATGTTCTCTAATACTCTCTCTCTTGCAAAAGTATTGTTCATGCCAAGTTAATGAATTACTATGTTTATGTTGCCACCATCAATTAAGTTCACACCCTATGTTCTCAAAGTAATCTCACAAAAATGCTCACTCTAAATCTCTTAATTCCGCTATTCTCAAAGTTCATAGGCCATTTTCATTACGCACACTTGTTCCCTATGATAAGTTATCCTCTTTGGCAAATTTGGTTTTAAGTTGGAAGACTGTTGGATTCCCAAAATGCCTTTTTTTTTTGGATTGCACTGCAATCCTGATTTTTGGTTGCAAACTTGATTTTGTGACCCAAATTTGACCGAACTTAACAAGCACACACTAAATAGCAATTACAATGACAATATCCCCAAGTTGGTACAAAAGTGACAATGTTGACTAATTGTTTATAATTGTATTTATATCATTTTATATATTGTAGTCAAGATTTGGACCCAAGATTCCCCAATGCTTTGCAAACACAATCGTATCACCAAATTAAATTTTGGTCAATTTTCAAGCAAAATTGGTAGTTGTGAGATTTTTGGGCTAGATCCAAACTTCACAAGCGACTTGTAAAAAACATATACATAATAACCTACTGCTCACAATGTTAAGCATCACAATTGTTAGAAAATGCTTTAAAAATCTTGAGTTTTTTAGTCCAAACTTGCTATAGACTATCTAGGTAGTAGTTTTGAACCTTTGATCAATATGAGCCACACTGTAAATTCTCTTGGAAGACTCTAGAGACTTTTAAGGGGTTATTCATACCTCCAATGATTGAATCTACTTACCTTGATTTTATAAAAGCATAAAAAGGTAGAAGATTTGGAAAATAAAAAAAACATTAAGAAATAACTCTTGAATTGTGATGACCTTTCATAATCTCCCACAAGTATCGAACATCCAATACCAACCAAAACTAGCCTAATCTACTCTAACATGGTCCTAGACAAACATCCAATACTCCGAAAACACCCCTACATAGGTGGTAAAATATGGTCCTAGACAAGCATCCGATACTCCCAAAACACCCCTAGATAGCTGGTAGAATCCAATCTCCAACTATGTGCTAAATGGATAAAAAGGTTGACTATGCCAAAATAGTATAGAGGAAATCTTGGACAAAGAAAGTGATTTTTGATATGTGAGGTATTATATTAGAAAGAGCAAAAAAATTACATATTCTCAAAATGAAGCTCAGTTAGATGGAGGTGGGTAAATACATAAAGTCCCAAAAATAGAACCATTAAAAAAACATCATCATGGACACATAGAAGAATTTTAGATCTGTTTTTGTTGGGACACTCTCAAACAATTAAGCATGAGCATCAGCCACTTTATTAAGGTGCTCTCAGTAGACTAGCTTGATGAGTACGGCTTCAGCTACATCAACCAACTTGCTTCAATACTCATGCCTTGGTTTAAGGAATGCTTTTGCATGGTTCACCATTTCATCTATAGATCTTCTTTCTCAGTTGCCACATATCTTTCCGAGCGTCATAGTTGGATCAGTATTTGGCTTCACAAGTAGCCCTTAGCTTCAAAGGCCTGCATAATAACAATAGAGAGCCATTCATTGCAAACTAGCTGAGAATTGGCGAAAACTTTACTACAACTTTTGATCCAAATGTGCCATAAATATTCAACTTGCACAATGTTGGTAGGGAATCCCATAAAATCCCCTAAAAGAATATGTTGCCAAAACAAATTGGAGTATTTAATGCTAGCTAAATGATACAGAATGTGCAAGTTGGTTTAATTATCTTTACAAGTAATACATAAATGAAAACTTTCTTCCTAAGCAAATTTGCAACGCTAACAGGTCCCATCTCCAAGTCCAAGCTTGAGAGCTTAAATACATGTGCATATACTTTTGTGAAGGATAAGCCACAAAAAAGCATATATTTTTGGGGCAAGATGTTTAGCCCAAATCATTGTAAATGTCCACCACATGTAGTCAAATTTAATGTTATCCTAGTGGGATTTATCATGCATATCTAAAACGAGGTAGGGTTTGTATATGTTCCATACATGCCATATTCTTTTAATCCAAGCCATTTCCTTTAATGGGATGGAGAGAGGTCAAGAATATATTTTTTCAAAATAGGGCCTGAACAAAAAGAGTATTGTTTGATATTCCTATGTATAAGATGGACACAATCACTGAGTGGAAAAAAAAGATCTCACAATCCATTTTTCCATTAGTTTATCTGCTGCTATCGCGATGTCAATGATACCCAGGCCGCTTGATGCTTAGGGAGGATACAAAATTTCCAACTAACTTTTGCCATGCCATTTTGGGAATGGTCACCCTCCCATAAGAAGTTCATACAAATCTTGTGTAATTTTTGGAGGGTTGTTTTAAGGGTTGCTAGTAGGAGACATAAAACAATAAAGAGGACACAATGTAGTGGGTTATGATCAAAACTTTGCTTGGCATGTTAAAACAGAAAACCTATTCCCCTTTGAGATTTGCCTAAAACTTATGGATAGCCCATTTCCACCTTTGTTTTTTACTAATATAAAAACCAATTGGGATGCCCAATAGGCAAAAAGGCACCCCTTTTGCGATTCCTTGATAGCTTTCTACTTTGAAATTAAGATGTATTTTGTCGAAGAGTATACACTTGTCTTAGCAAGGTTAATCATTGAGACTAAGGCTGTGCAGAAGAGGTAAAGACGTTTCTAGAATTCAACAACAGACTACACATCATTGTGGATCAGGTCGGTCGTGTCTTCAACAACAAACTGTGGCACATCTGTTCATGTTCAGAGAGAGGGATTCGCTTTATCTTTCCTTGTTGCATCATGCCTTGGACCAAACAAGTTAAGACTTTAGTGACAATAGCAAAAGGAAGAGGTGTCAATGGACAGTGTTGCCTAATAGACTTCATAAGATTTATGTGATTGGTTAGCATACCATTGACACAAACGTTTGAGTTGGCATTTCGTAAGCGAGTTAAAATATCCAAGATCAACCACATGCCTATACCCATATCTTTCATACATTGAACGATATCTTATTCTATTTCGTCATGATATAAGTCCATCTTTGCAAAAGTAAATACTCTAGTATAGTCGAGAGGAAGTCTTGAACAACGAACATGAGTACAAGGTTTTCACTAGTTTAAGTTGCCTTGTCCTTGACTGTCATAAAATCTAATATCTAACCAACCCAAATGATTTTCTCATATTAAACTGATCATTTAACATGGGAGAATAAACGGGAACAAGGGTTAAGATATAGACATGTGCTTATAGATCTATCTCAACACGGGGCCAATGGTAAAGGGACCCAGATGAGAGATGGTCTATCAAAGAGCAAGGCTAACCATTGGAGCATAATACCTTAGGGCTAGCTTCATTGAAGACCTCCAATAGTTAGTGTAAAAGTCTTTTGACCTTAGGTAGCTAGGGCTGAGCTTGAGGTGGGAACCCGGTCCAAGCTTAAGGTGCTTGAGGTGCTTGTCGTGCTTGATGACTAAGGTGCTTGTCATGCTTGAGATGCTAGGGCTGTACTTGAGGTGAGAACCCAATCCAAGCTTAAAGTGCTTAAGGGCCAAGCTTGTGGTGGGAATTGGGCCTAAGCTTGAGGGGCTTGAGGTGTCAAAAAAGTCAAGATTCAATCCCTAAAAGGAGGGGGCGAGTCCCTACAACAGGGGGGATGAGAGAGAACACGCACACAGTCACACAAGGCATGCTTGGTACAAAGAAAGCAAAAGGGACACTTGTCAAGTTCCTCCTCATGTTGCCCTCATAGTGTGCCTGAAGCCTATTGGTTGGCCACCCAAGGGGTCCGATGATAATTGAGGAGATTTAATTAATTATCTTTGCATTTATCAAGTCCTCTCTCTCAAAGGGGAAAGGGGGACACTTGTCCCAAGGTAACCCTTGTTGCTTGTAATGCCTCCTGCTTGTGATTTGCTAGGCCTGGAGGGGTCCAATGAGCTTCAAGCATGAGCTACAAGGGGGGGTCGATCAAAGCAAGCTAGGGGGTTGCTTGAGGGGTATACTCTCCCACACACACACTCATGGTGCATTGTGCAAAGTGCAAGAGCTCTCTTCTTCTCCAAGCAAGTAGAGGTTGAGAGCCTACACCAACACTCTTGGCTATGGAGTGCAAATCCAACCAAGAGCCATGCTTCAATGTTTAAGCTTGCCATCTTCTCCATCTTCATTACTATGCTATTGTGTTTGCTAGCAAGAAGAGTGATGATAAGTGAGGAACTAATTCTTTCTCCTATGAAATGTTTCTTCTTCCTCTTCCCTACCCTCATTCCCTGCTAGCTCTCTCCACCTTTGAAGGTGTTTGAGGTCTTGGGACTGAGGCTTGGGATAGTTAAAGCTTTCCACAAAGTTTATGTTAATATGCTTGGGATGCATGAAGCTTTCCATCTTCATTGCATCACCTAGGTCACAAGAAACACATCTTAATGGGAGAAATCATAATACAAATGCCTATTGGAGGGGGGACCGGCTCCACATAAATCCGATCATCAACTGCTACCATGTTCTCTTAATTTTCTCTCTTGCAAAAGTATTGTTCATGCCAAGTTAACTAATTACTATGCCTATGTTTTTATCTTCAATTATGTTCATCCGCTATGCTCACAAAGTAATTTCTCAAAAGTACTCTTATTAATTTCTGCTACTCTCGAGTGAATATGCCAATTCCATTACATTGGTATCAGAGCATTTTGTTTCTCTTTTCTTGCTTAAGAAGAGAGGTCCTTAAGTAGCCTCCATATGGTTGATTTTGTTAATTATATTAGGGTAAGTGGAACTGGGATCTATTATCGGTTTTGTTGAGCCCACTATGTGGGATATGGTGTACACCTCGGGAGCTTTGGACTTAAAAATGGAGTATTTTTAGACTTGCCTATGGCTTAACCATTATTGAGCCATAAGAAGTCCAAAAGGAGCTAGCCCTCGGCAACTCTGCTATGTTAGACCTACTCCACTACTCTCTATACTTAACCACTTCGAGCCATGGGTGTAGATACTTAAGAGCCAATTTTCAAAGGCTAAGAGGAGTGGCAACTAAGGTTTTGAACAATAACCAAGAGAGTAGAATGAACATTGATAGCTTTGATTTTGCACATGAAGGTGCTAATGATGATGCCCCCATGTTTGTCAATTATCTCATTACTAGGTTGCAGCAAGCTATGGGCAACCCTACTTTGCAAGCCGAAGTTACACAACAACTTCGCGCCTATGGGATTTCGCTTCCTCTCCAAGAGGAGAGAGAGCTTAGGAGGCCTCTTGAAGAGACCCCCAAAAGAAGACTCTCTCCCATACGAGAGGAGGAATCCAAAGAGCAAGAAAGCAATGAAACTTTAAGTTCCTCTAAAGATGTGGCTCCACTAAGACGGCGGTCTAGACAATCGCCCACTCCTCCCAAGAGAAAAAGATAAACACATAGTCCTTCTCCTCGTCATTTGCAAAAGGGAAGAGAGGAAACAAAGGAATAAAAGGGCTAGAAAGAAGTCACCCTCTTCTCCTTCTTCTTTACCTTCCTCCTCTTCCGACGAAATCTATGGTTATTCTCCTAGAGAATACAAGAGGGGAAGACATCGCAAATCATACCATGCATGGCGAAGGTCACAAAAGCTAAAGAAGTTCAAAGAGGGAGGAAAGAGTATCTATGATGGCACCTTTGGTGCTACCAACAAAGTGTTGGCCTTGATCCAACAATTTGATGCGGCCTTTGGGTGGAGACGAGGGCTTCACGGAGTCCTCCAAGCTACATCATGTAGCTATGCACTTCCAAAAAGCAACTCGTCAATGGTGGGCTAGCCTTCGTGGGCAACGGTGAAGCCCCAAAGACATGGAAAACTCTACGAGTTTCCATCACGAAGAAATTCCTTGCAAGAGATGCAAAGGACATAGTGCTTACTAAACGGTGCAGCTTGAAGCTTCTCTCTCATGAGTCTATCCACAAGTATGTATACAAGTTTTGGGATTTACATCTCAAGGCTACTGTCTTTCAAAAGATAGACTTTGCCGAGCAAAAGCAACAATTGTGTGTGGGATTACTTGAAGAGATGGCCGAATACATCAAATCTCAATGGCCTGGTTCTATCACCAAAGTAATCCATCACACCATGGTTGCTTCACGCATCAATTTCCATCAAGGGGCTAGACGAAATGTCAAGCCCATGGAAAACAAAGACAAAAATGATGCAAAGGGGAAAACCAATGTTCAAAATTCTTCCCAAGTCACTTCTAACAACAACAACAACAATCCGTCCAAGGAGAAGGGAGTTTACAAAGGCAAAAACAAACCCTCCTGAAGAGCTTGAAGCTTTTTGCAAGGACCATAAATGTTTCAAGTGTGGGGATCAAGGACATGGCTATCGTTCTTGCCCCAAGAAGAATGCTCACAATGAGACTCCTGGGCTTCCACCAACGAAGCTCCAAAAGAGGATGTTCATTGCAAAGGATCATCACTTTCCTATGCTTGGGGAAAGGTAAGAGAGCATGATTCCTTCATCTTGTTTGACCCTAGATCTACTCACAACTTCATATCAACGGAGTTGGCCACCAAGTTGGGCATTCAAGCTTTCGAGATGGGAGATATGGTAATGGCTGACACAACTTTCAAGGGACAACAAGCCTCTGTTACTCCCTTGATTGGGAAGTTGAGGCTTCATGTCCAAAGCTTTGTCGACAGAGAAGACTTTTTCATCTCTCCTCTCCAACATGAGGATGCTATCTTAGGGGCACCATGGTTTGATCGCATGGTTGCCAATATGAAATTCCCTGAAAGGAGAATCTACTTCACCTACAGGAGAAAGAACATGTATATAGATGCTAGTGAGCGTGGTCGCACTATTCCACTTGTAAATCCTCTTCCTTTTGATAAATCAATGAAGAGCTCAATTTCTGCGTACATGATTTTTGTCAAAGAATCTCTAAAAGATCCTAATGTTTTATCAAATGTAAATGTTAGGAATCAAGAAGAGTTAGACTTGTCTAATTTTCTAAAAGGATTCCAAGATGTGTTCATAGATGATATCCCTATGGACTTACCTCCAAAACGAGGGGATGATGACCATCGCATTGAGCTCCTTCCAGGAAGCTCACCACCTAACAAGCCTCCTCATTGAGTCTCTCAAGCTCAACAAGAGGAGATCATGAGGCAATTACACGAATTGGTAGACAAAGGGATGGTGAGGCCTAGTTCCTCTCCCTTTTGTTCTCCAGTCTTTTTAGTGCAAAAGAAAGATGATACATACCATATGTGTGTGGACTATCGAGCACTAAACCATATCACTATCAAAAACAGATTTCCCGTGCCTCGTGTAGAAGATCTGTTTGATAAGCTACAAGGCTCCACCTACTTCAATAGGAGTGACCTTAAAAGTGGCTATCATCAAATAAGGATCGTGGATGGAGATATCCTAAAGACCGTGTTTCGCACAACGTTTGGTCTTTATAAATATCTAGTCATGCCTTTTGGCTTGACTAATGCACCAGCTACGTTCAATCGTCTAATGAAAAAAAAAATAGACCTTACCGCAAATTCATGGGAGTGTTCTTTGATGATATCATCATCTACTCCAAGTCTTTGGAGGAACATAAGCAACATCTCCAAGTGATTTTTCAAGCATTGAAGGAGAACAAGCTTTTTCTCAACCAAAAGAAAAGTGAATTTTTTTATACAAGAGATTCAATACTTAGGTCATATTATCTCTCAAGATGGTATCCATATGGATCCATCAAAGTTAGAGGTAATAAAAGCATGGCCTAATCCAAGGAAACTACATGAGCTAAGAAGCTTTATTGGTATGTGCTCATACTATATACGCTTCATAGCAAAATTCTCTCAAATAGCAAGACCACTACATGACTTGACTAAGAAGAACTTTAAGTATGCATGGACTAAGGAGAAAAATTCTTTTGATAAGCTCGAGGCGAAACTTACCTCCCAACCAGTCCTCATGCTTCCGGATCTCTCAAAGCCATTTGAGTCCAATGTGATGCTTGTGGTGATTGCCTTGGAGCAGTTTTGCTTCAAGAAGGGCATGCCATAGCATATGAGAGCTGAAGGCTCAATACGGATGAACGAGTCTTGGGCATTTATGAGAAAGAGCTTTTAGCTATTCTACATGCCCTAGACACATGGAATCACTACTTATTGGGGACTCCATTTATTCTACGAACCAACCACCAAAGTCTCAAGTATTTCATGACACAAACCAAGCTTTCCGACAAATAAATAAGGTGGAAAAATTTTCTTTTGCAACTTAACTTCCATATTGCTCACATTGCTAGTAAGCACAATCAAGTGGTGGATGCACTTTCACGACGACCAAAAGTTAATGCGATGTTTATAGCTACTCACAATGATCTATCCTCTATAATAGATGAGTATGCTACTGACCCTGACTTTAGAGACATAATCTCAGCCCTTACTTTGGGGAAGAAAGAGGAACCATTCACATTGCAGGTGGTTCTCTTCTCCACGGCAATAGGCTATGTGTTACCCATTCACTTTGTGATAAAGTTATGTATAATCCCATGTTCCTCCCTATGCGGGGCATAGAAGTATTCAACCTACTCTTTGAGAAGTAGAGACGTATTTCTATTGGCCTACCATGAAAGTGGACATACGAGAGTATGTTTCAAAATGTGTAGTATGCCAAAAGACAAAGTATGATAGAGGGAAGCAACCTGGATTACTCTAGCCATTGCCTATCCCGAATTCACCATGGGAGAGTATATCCATGGATTTCATCTTTGGATTGCCCAAGTCTATCCATGGGAATACGAGAATATGGACAATAGTTGATAGGTTAAGCAAGCACACTTTATTCCTGTCAAAAAGACTATTAAGGCACTCCAAATGACAACTCTCTTCATATCTCAGATTTTCAAACACCATGGATTACCAGCATCCATCGTGTCAGATAGAGGTCCTAGAATGACCATTAATTTCTAGAAAGGTCTCTTTGAAAATCTAGGAACAAGATTGAATTTCTCTTTGGCCTATCACCCACAAACGGATGGCCAAAGTGAGATAGCCAATCTTATGATACTTGATCTTGTTAAGACTTATGTTACCGAAGTAGATCAATGCTCACAATGGGAAAAGTACTTACCTCTTGTAGAGTATGCCTACAATAATATTGTACATACTTCTACAGGAAAATCACCTTTTGAGATCATTGAGGGAAGACCTACAAGTCCCTTACTACTCAAAGTACATGGGAAGATCTTCGCCGCTGTTGAGTATAGCCGTGACCTACAAGAATCTTTTCAAAAGATTAAGGAGGCTATATCCATTTCTCAACAAAGGCAAAAAGCTGTTGTTGACAACACAGAAGGACCTTAACATTCAAAGAAAATGATTAGTCCTTGCTTAAGTTTCCTAAGGCTCGATTAAAGCAAACCACGGGCAAAAATCCTACGAGCCATCAAAAGTATTATGCTAAGCTAGCAAAAAGTCCTTTCCAAACCTTGAAGCCTATGAATGAGACGGCCTACCAACTCAAGTTGCCCAACCATTGTCTCATGCACAATGATTTTCATGTGAGCCTACTCAAGGAGAGCCACCAAGTGAACCAATTATTGAAGACCCTCCTGAAGTTGAAGACCAAGAAGAGGTACTACAACCCGAAGCTATCCTTCGACATGAAGAGAAGGTATTACAACATGTAAGATTATTCGACAATATCTTATTAAATTCAAAAATTATCCTTATGAAGATGCTAGATGGATGTAAGGAATACAGCTTAAGGATAATATGAACCTTGTCAATGCTTATAATGCTACATTAGAGTAAGCAAATGTACAAATTTCTTTTAAATGACCCATGTTTTTGTCTTATCAGACTAATTCTTTTTATAAAAAAAACTTGTGAAGTGCGTGAGCGGGAGCGTGTGTGAGTGTGTGCAAGAATGGAGAAGAGAGGAGACCTTGTGTTTGCAGGGGCTAAAACCCACTCTCTACATGTGAGCCCTCTTATTCTATTATGTACATAATGAATAAGTATAGTGGGCGCGCACCTGGCCTAACCGGTCACATGGGGCTTTACTCCAACAACCTCCCACGTAAAGGCCAATGTGGCGGTGAGAGAGAAAAGAAAACCGTACAAAACCTGTACAAGGCCATCACAAGTATGACCTCAGCCAACGCCCACTGGCTCACTGAATCTGTGTGCATCCAATTCTAATTGTAGAGAAAGTATAGAGCAATCGACACCATACTCCTCACCAAAGTCGCACACATCCTGCATGTATCTCACCATACGCTGCAAAGTGCCCCTATGCTCAAGGCCAATGTCAGTCACTTCACGACTGATAGCTCCTACTACAAATGAAATCTCGGGTCTTGAGACGAGTATCTCGTACATGATACTTCCGAATGTTGATGCAATCCTAGCAATATCTGCCAATTTGACTATCTCAGTCAAATCTGGCTCAGAACTCCGCTCATGGAAATCACCATGACACCCAAACTCCGATCCCTAGAATCCATCCTCGTGTCCATCGCATGTCATATGCGCACCAAGAGCATCTGTCTGTTCTGAACCCTGTGTGGTAAGAGTAATGCCTAGCTCTAACTCACATACATCAGCCTCTGGCCTAAGCATACCCAAGAATGATTCAATCACGACTGAATCCTCGACACTCAAGCCATCCATATCCGTCATCGTATCCACTAATGGCATATCCTGCTGCACAACTGTCTGCACAACTGGCTCAACATGCTCACAAACTAGAGCATCATGCTACTATCCGCAAAGGAGACATGCCTCATCTCTCTGCATGGCTGCGTACTCACGAAGACTGTGCCATCTCGTACGTGATGTACTCGCATCGCATGAATCATGCCAACACTAGCACCTCTCGCTACGACTAGCTCTCCACGATGCAACATGAAACTGTGCTCCTCCAGCACTACCTGGCATCCGCTGTCTCGTAACTGACTCACAAAGATCAAACTCGGCATCAAACCTGGCACATGGCGTACATCTTGCAAGACCACTCGGCAACAATAGTCTGACATCTCTTGCACAAACTATGCCATGCACTGAACCATCAACTAGACACACACGTCCAAGCATACCACTGGCATATGTACTAAACCACTCACGACTCGACGTGACATGAAATCTAGCACTCACATCAAGTATCCAATGCGAAGGTAATGTGTCGTCAAAAATTGACATAAGATGCTACAACGGGTTGCGTGGCTGCCCTGCAAATCATCCAAGATAACACCATACAACACATAAATCGGCAAATCCCCATACCCGACGAACCTCATAGCACAGAATCGAAGCCGTATGCGAACAAAGAGAGAGATTGAGAGCACGAGAGGATAAAAGAGCGCGTGCAGGCGCACCTCCTAGACCGGAGTGCTACGCCGGCATGGCGAGAGAGAAGAGGGAAGGGGAGAGAAGAACAACGCAAACACTGGGTGCAATCTCCCCCCGTGCAAGAGTGACCATTTCCCTCTTGCACGTATTTGTTATATAGATTTCTTGAATGGTCAAATTGGTTACAAACTGGCCGGCCAGTCATAATTGGCCAAAGCTCATAAAAGAGCACTTGAATAATAAAATGTGCATGATATACAAATACATTTGCATAGGCCAAGCTGGGTCTAGTATTTTCCACCTGTCAGCTGTAATAAAATCATAAAATATCATTATTATAACATACCTCTCCGTTGGAAAGCAACTGTCCTCAGTTGCGAATATAAAAATCTGCAAACATTACTTGTCAAAAACAGTGATTAGTATGTTGTGTCAAAAACATCACATAATAAAAAGAAAAATTTATGAAACTAAACAACATTAGCTTATGCTTGCCGTCATCCACATACTACCTATTCTAGTGTCCCATACCACTAGAATAAGCAGTATATGTCATACCCCGATGAATTAGGATATCATTGGTCACACTTATCATTAATCTCATATTGTCAAGTCTCATCACATGAATACTGCCGTGATAAAATAATCATCAAATACCAAATCCCAATCCAATTCCAGTTCCACAATATAAGTCCAAATCCACATCACTTTCATTATGTACCCGGGTAACAAAATCATACCAGTTGCAGTGGTGGCCAGCCACTGCAACATGATTTTGTTATTGGTGTTGCCTAAATCGGCGAATCTACACCAATAAGACGTGCTGCCTAAATCGGCGAATCTGCACTAATGCTGCCTAAATCGGTGAATCTGCATTTACCCTTGTGAATCTGTAATTTTTCAGTGTGCTGCCTAAATCGGCGGATCTGCATTGGGTATTGTTTAAAAAATTATAGATCTGAAGTTTATTATTGTGCTGCCTAAATCGGCGGATCTGCACCAAGATGAGTATCTACACACTACCTAGATCGGCGAATCTGTGTGTGCACGACCAATGGACTAGGCAAGACATAAAGGAAAAAATATTTACTATGTTGTTGACATCACAGTGCAGTATATCAAAGCACTTACAAATTGTTGTGAACTATCCCAGAGTATTGTAGCTCATATGAGTAGCTGCATAGATTACTGACAAAGCATCTCAATAAAATTATCTCAAAAAAAATCCTTTGAATTCAATTAGAGGGCATAATCTTCGCAGTGTTTGAGTGTTCAACTTAAATACAATGTAGAGACAAATAAAATGCAGAGAAATGAGGAGTGACGTATTCGAGGTACATACCATCAGAATCCAGAGTGGTTACTTGATTATGCGTGTCGAGAGAGTTGTGTTGTCTCTTGGAATGGTATCAGTAAACATAACTAGGAGCTTGGCACAATCTTGTATGGCAGAGTTAGTATAATCAAGCAGGAGGTAGGAAGGTTTAGGTGAGGATAGATATTGGATCAATAACAGAGTAAAGGGTATCACAAAACTCGATAAAATATGGTTAGAAGATTAGTACGGAAGCCGTAAGAATGAATTTGCAAAATAAAGTTAAAAGATGACTTATTTGACGTCCTCGCATTGTGGTCTGCATCGGTGTTTGTGAATCTTAAATGAGTTAGAGAAATGTAATAATAAAAAGTGAAGATTATGATAAAAATCATTTGATTAAGGTCGAGCAAGACAAGTAATTTTAATTTCCTATAAATGACGATAAACCGAAGAAGGGTATGGGGGTTGAGCAGTGCTACTGTTCATTAAATAATGAGCCATTTGAATGAGCCATTTGAAGAGCATAGAAATCCATACAATATTCAAAATTTGGTAAGTCCTACAAATTTCAAGTCCCTAACATAGAATGTAGGACATTTGACTAACCGAGATCGACAGAAGGAATCTCAAAAAGAGCATGCAATATAGCCGTGTCGCAATTAGATGAAGTTGCAATAAAGGGTTCACCGAGCAAGCTAGCAATAGTAGTATGAACTAACGTGTGTTAATATTAACAAACTTAAATTAAACTGCAAATAGTGTGATAGAATCCTCTGAGGGTATTGGAGTTATACAGAGCTTAAAGCTTAAGTTTTCTTTATGAATCTTGATTGTTTGTGTTCCCAGCATTGTGTTCGAAATACTAGCTACCTAAATTTGTGTTGTTACCTATTATAAATTTGTATGATTCGTAAATGGGCCTTACTATGCTTTAGTGAGATTTGTGGATAGTATTATCTAGCTAGATTGTAGTTGGTGATCAGGTGTATTGCCAATGTAATTGAAAAGGAGGGGGGAGAATATGAGCAGAGGCCACGATACATGAGCCAAGATAAAGGGATATGGTATTGTTCAGTATACTAGGTGTTTGTATGTGCACAATGGTCATGATAGTGTGTTAAATGCAAACATACATAGGTTGCACCTACTATTTTAAACAAGGTGCTGTGCTTGTGCTAGGAGCAGTATGGAAAATAGACAACAATTAAAATCTGACGTCATAAATTTTGATGATCTAAAAACAAGACCGGCATTGCGAGATTAATAAATTTCTACAGTGAAGAGCTATGAAAAACGAAGGTGCGAGTGCCGCGTCTTCAAAAAGCCAAACTTACATATGCACAACAGAAGAAACACTCCTTCCCTTGATGTAGTGTTTCAAATAAAAATAAAAATAAAAAAATCCCCTGTAAATTAAGGCACAAAACCCCAACGAATCACCTGTCGGCCCCTTCTAGACTGCACTATACTAACTTCAACCGTCTCCCTTTATATTGTCTTACCACCCTTTTGTTTAATGCGGCCCCTCTCTTTCTGATTTCAACTTGTCACTTGATATAAAAGTGGTGAAGGTCCCGTCCTTTGCTCTCTAGCACCCCAAAGCTCTGTAAACTATCGACTCCCTCCTTGCTTTCGACTGCTCACCACCTGATGACCTCTCTCCCTTCTTGTGTAGCCAGCGTCCTTATATTGTTCAAGCCCGACACTTACCCACTCCTTCTCACATCCAGCTTGTGGCCCTCTCTGTAGAACCCCCAAGGCAAGATTCCCTTTCTTCATCAACTACTACTTACACTATCAAACTCTTATACACTTCATCCACTCCTAACGTCGGCCTTGGTTTGTAGCTCCACCTGGTAGCACCTCTTCTTGCGCTCCTTAGCATTGCATGGTCCCCCCACCTCACGCCACTTGTAGTGCTGAGTACTTCTCTCAGCTCTCCCCACCTAGCGCTTCTATTCAAGCCCTTAGCGGCTCATTCTCTTGCCTGTAATCCACAACCGTGGAGGGTCACGGGCTGAGATCATGGATGGAGTTGTGACGGCAGACACGTACAGAGAATTCTGCGCATTCTGTGGCATGCTTGTCTCCAACCCTAGAGTGGAGGCCCAGAATCCTCTCGTAGGGGAAGGTGAGGTTGAGCAGGGCCATACCAATGGAGGGAGGTGAGGTTGAGGTGTACCTAGGAGGCAGTCAGCTACTGCATGCACCGAGACTCCAATTAGAGTCTGAGAGCGGCTGCAGTTGAGAGACAGAGAGAGAGGTGTAGTGGGTCTGCCCAGCTGCGAGAGGAGGACGGGTACTCGGACTGCAGATGAAGCCGCCCCTTGTGGGTTCGCAGTCCACAGCCGTCAGCGGTTGGGGAGAAATAAAGAGAGAGAGTCAGGTTTTGGACGGCGGCTGAAGAGAGAGAGAGAGAGAGAGAGAGAGAGAGAGAGAGAGAGAGAGAGAGAGAGAGAGAGAGAGAGAGAGAGAGAGAGAGAGAGAGAGAGAGAGAGAGAGAGGTTCGTGTGCGCCAGTGGTTGGCAGAGGGAGAGAGAAAGATATGCGGTGTGTGTGTGGGGCTGGGCGACGCCATGCACACCACGAAAAAAAAAAGTGGCCAGGGTGATTGGAGGGCGACCAAGAAGGTCGACTGCATGTGAAGGGGAGGGAGATTCAGAGCTGCAGCATGTGTGTGGTGGTTGAGCAAGCTAGTGGTCTATCGATCATGAAAAAAAAACGACAAAAATGAGGTGGCTGGCTGCTCGAAATGCCCCCCCTTTTTTTTCTCCAGTTTACATGCACTCACTGGTGCAGGGAGGCCGACACCAATTGCTGCTTGTAAAGTGCCATGAGTGTTGGTATTTTGTGCATGCAGCTTAGGCTACGACTGCAGTGAGAGCATGCATTGCATTTTAGGGGTTGATGGGCGAACTAGCCATGTAATGCAATTAGTTGGCATTCGGATTGTCGGCTGTCAGTGTCTGCACCTCTATGCTCCTTAGCACGGTCGGTACTCATATGGCCATGCTACAGATCCAGGGGGATGTTCTCTGCAACAGTTATACATTGTTCAAGTCGCGTTAATTGGACAATTGTTCTCTCGCATGTCTCCATGTGGTTACCTCGATCAACCGAGCCCTATTAAAATCTATATTCCCGATTCCTCTCTCAATATCTAGCTCCGACCATCTTTAATCCTCGTCGCCTCCCCCGATACAAGGCAAAACACAGTGTCGCAAGAGACGCAGTGAATGTTGGCTTGTTGGTCGAAAGAGTGAGGATCGTCAGGAGGGAGGGCTTTCTTGAGGGCGTAGGCCAACATTGTCAGGCAACGGTTGTCGTGGAAAACATCTCTAAGCTCTTCTTTTTATGAGTATTCTCATAAGATTAAGTTTTCATACGTTATTATGTTTAATTATCATAATTACATTGCTAATCATGATATTACGACAACAAAGAAGGGATTCTCTTTCATTTTAAAGACCCCTAATTGTCTTGTTCAATCACACTAATTACCACAAATGAAAGCAAATAACAAACTCTACAAAAATTAAAAACAAACAATGTACTTAGCTGCTGATTATCTTTCATCTTTGGAGCGTAGCCTACGCTCTGATACCATTGCTACAACGGGCTGCGTGGCTGCCCTGCAAATCATCCAAGACAACACCATACAACACATAAATCTGCAAATCCCCATACCTGACGAACCTCATAGCACAGAATCGAAGCCGTACGCGAACAAAGAGAGAGATTGAGAGCGTGAGAGGATAAAAGAGCGCGTGCAGGCGCACCTCCTAGACCGGAGTGCTACGCCGGCATGGCGAGAGAGAAGAGGGAAGGGGAGAGAAGAACAACGCAAACACTGGGTGCAATCTCCCCCCGTGCAAGAGTGACCATTTCCCTCTTGCACGTATTTGTTATATAGATTTCTTGAATGGTCAAATTGGTTACAAACTGGCCGGCCAGTCGTAATTGGCCAAAGCTCATAAAAGAGCACTTGAATAATAAAATGTGCATGATATACAAATACATTTGCATAGGCCAAGCTGGGTCTAGTATTTTCCACCTGTCAGCTGTAATAAAATCATAAAATATCATTTCTATAACATAAGAAAGTCAAGAGTAAACATGGAATCAAAGTCAAGATCTCCGTCATGCATAGCCACATACGCTACATCTACTCCCACATCATCCAAAGTGATAGCATCCCTCTTGTGGTGTCTCCTCGTGATGTCTCATCCATCGAAAACAACACCTACGTACGTGCCCTGTATGACCACAATGCCAACACACAACATCTCTATGTCTGCAAGATCGTCCTTTGATTGTAGCATCTCTCTAGACTCATTTAAGTATTGCACAATCTTTGCCATAACTCTCTAGCTGTACATGCATCCAAACCAATGCAATAGACACCAAGGTGTAACTTGATCGTCGAACGTGCAAGCTCATCCAAGTCCTCCCACTCATCGTCAATCATAGACTCTGTCCTAGCATCCATGCCCTGTAGTGGCAACACTTGGCCCAACTGCATCATGCATACTTGCTTTTCAATGCTCAAAGTTTGAGCCATCAAACTTTGTATGGAAGCACAAACCCTAACAATGATGTACATGTCAAATCCATGGCGATAACCTGTGACAAGACCAAGCACAAATCGATCAACTGACAATAGCCAAAGCCTGGGTAACGCATACACCAAGTACTGTCAAAATACAACATAAGCTAGCATAAGCTGTCCAAGAGAAGTATCAACAAATATAGTGATCAATGTAATGAACAAGTGAGCAAAAATGCTCAAATGATGCCAAAACACCCGCTCTAATCCAAGAGCACTATGTGGTATTTGATGAAACTATCATCAACAATCTCCCTCATGAAGAGATTACCACCTATATGTCAAATGACATAATCCGATGAGCAAACACTCTCACAATGCGATGCCAAAACACTATGGCAAAGCAACCAATGAGTGCCACATGCAATCAAAACACGATTGCAAAAAACATGCTCAAAACCATGAGCAAATCATGTGCAAAATCCGCACTCAAGCATACATGAGGTGCCCCAAAGTCTCAACTCCGTAAACTTGGAAAACAATCATGTAATCCAAAACACAAAGTGCATCAACCGCACTCTACAAGCGAGGCATATACTAGCATAAACTTGGATACAAACCAACCAAAATATGGCACAAATTAATGCTCAAAACAACTGACAATCATCCCACATATGCCATTGCAAGGCGAAGAATCTCATCTGCCGAAAAGTGCACATCATGTGTATCCACATGGCAATATAAACGAGCATCAAGCATGTACCAAATGAGCATCCAAATGAGCTGAAAATTCAGCTCACAATCATGCTAAAAAAGCTTGCAAAAACTCTTTGCAAATCTGTACACCACACTTCCGAAATCTGCTCAATCGCATAAGTCAATGCACATAACGTGTGATGAATCCACTCTCGAACCTGAGAGTCCACAAGAATGCATACATCCACAAAGTGTTCTCAATGTATGAAAATCTCAATCCACTCTCTCTTCACTGAGAGAAAACATCAATGCGCAAAACAAGAGAATGGAAAAGCTCAATCTGAGCTCTCCGAATGCAGCAAATCACCACAATAGGCATACATAATCTTCAACTTTCCGAATACCCTGCAACAGCCGGTTAGCCCATATCTCCCAAACCGTTCAGAATTTGCAAAAATTTTCTTTTGCAAAGTTGTAAACCACTTGAAAACTGTTGGGTACACTGAAAAATGGACCTGAAATGCATTGTTTTTATAGGTCAAAACAGATATGTAAAAATCTGCAGCTGTGTACCCTAGATGTGCAGGTAGTCTGAGTGACGTATCTCAAAATTGGTAAAGATTTTGAGAAAACTTTCTTCTGCTTGAATGAAGACGTTTTCATAGGTCTAAACAGATCTGCAAAAATATGATGCAATTTTTGCTACTTCTCTACCTGCTTCCTCGTTCGGCTCCAATGGTGCTCCCAATGCCTGAGCTCTGATACCAGTTGAAGTGCGTGAGACCTTGTGTATGCAAGGGCTAAAACTCACTCTTTACATGTGAGCCCCCTTATTCTATTATGTACATAATGAATAAGTATAGTGGACAGGCACCTGGCCTAACTGACCACGTGGGGCTTTACCCCAACAACTTGTGCACAAATTTAAATAGTATGCATGCTTAGAATCATGTTTGTGATGGCGACGTCTCTCAAACACAAGTAGAATTTGTCACTCTACTTTGGGAGAATGAAATGGACTAAAGAGCAGACATGATTGCGGCAGCTATGTCTCCCAAGTACCAACTAGATTAGTCATCCATCTTGGAAAGATGTTGTAGGGTAAAAAGGGAACCTCTACCCGCTAAGTAAGATTGACTAATGACTAAGGCTTTATCTCTTCTACCTCATAGTCGAGGACGACTATGATTTCAAGAGAGAGGTAATGTCATAAAATCTAATATCTAACCAACCCAAATGATTTTCTCATATTGAACTCATCATTAATGTGGAAGAATAAACGGGAACAAGGGTTAAGATGTAGACATGTGCTTATAGATCTATCTCAACACGGGGCCAATGGTAAAGGGGCCCAAATGAGAGATGGTCTATCAAAGAGCAAGGCTAAACAATGGAGCCCAAGACCTTAGGGTTAGCTTCATTGAAGACCTCCAATAGTTAGTGTAAAAGTCCTTTGACCTTAGGTAAGCTACTGCTGAGCTTGAGGTGGGAACTCGACCCAAGCTTAAGGTGCTTGTCATGCTTGATGAATAAGGTGCTTGATGACTGAGGTACTTGAGATGCTTGAGGTGCTTGATGATTGAGATGCTTGAGGTGCTTGTCATGCTTGAGATGCTAGGGCTGTACTTGAGGTGAGAACACAGTTCAAGCTTGAAGTGCTTAAGGGCCAAGCTTGTGGTGGGAACTGGGCCTAAGCTTGAGGGGCTTGAGGTGTCAAAAAGTCTAAGATTCAATCCCTACAAGGAGGTGGCGAGCCCTACAAGAGGGGGGATGAGAGAGAACACCCACACACTCACACAAGGCATGCTTGGTACAAAGAAAGCAAAAGGGACACTTGTCAAGTTCCTCCTCATGGTTTGCCTGAAGCCTATTGGTTGGCCATCCAAGGGGTCCAATGATAATTTAGAAGATTTAATTAATTGTCTTTGCATTTATCAAGTCCTCTCTCTCAAAGGGGAAAGGGGAACACTTGTCCCAAGGCTACCCTTGTTGCTTGTAATGCCTCTTGCTTGTGATTGGCTAGGCCTGGAGGGGTCCAATGAGCTTCAAGCATGAGCTACAAGGGGGGGGTTCGACCAAAGCAAGCTAGGGGGTTGCTTGAGGGGTATACTCTCTCACACACACTCTCATGGTGCATTGTGCAAAGTGCAAGTAGAGGTTGAGAGCCTACATCAACACTCTTGGCTATGGAGTGCAAATCCAACCAAGAGCCATGCTTCAATGTTTAAGCTTACCATCTTCTCCATCTTCATTACTATGCTATTATGTTAGCTAGCAAGAAGAGTGATGATAAGTGAGGAACTAATTCTTTCTCCTATGAAATGTTTCTTCTTCCTCTTCCCTACCCTCATTTCTTGCTAGCTCTCTCCACCTTCGAAGGTGTTTGAGGTCTTGGGATAGTTAAAGCTTTCCATAAAGTTTATGTTATGCTTGTGATGCATGAAGCTTTCCATCTTCATTGCATCACCTAGGTCACAAGGAACACATCTTAATGGGAGAAATCATAATACAAATGCCTATTGGAGGGGGGACTGGCTCCACATAAATCCGGTCCTCAACTGTTGTCATGTTCTCTTACTTCTCTCTCTTGCAAAAGTATTGTTCATGCGAAGCTAACTAATTACTATGTTTATGTTGTTATCTTCAATTATGTTCACCCGCTATGCTCACAAAGTAATTTTTCAAAAGTACTGTCATTAATTTCCGCTACTCTCAAGTTAATAGGCCATTCCATTACATTGACAATGGCGCCAAATTGTTTGAAGCTCCCTAGACACGCTACATCAAATGCAGAATAGCGAATGCAAAAAATCCACATACCAAAATTATCAATCCATGGGTCTTTGCTGATCCGAGTGGCACATGGGGGCAACAAGAGGTTGTCAATCTCTCAAAAAACCCAATCAGAACTCACTCTTAACCAAGAGTTAAGAATTAATCCTCAGTTATTCTCAAGTGTTTGTTACACACTGAAAGCTAGTATTCCAATCGCAAGCCCAAACGTGTGTTTCACTGAGCTAAAGTGTACAAGATGGAACCAAACTCACTAGATAGATAGGCAAGACCTAACGGAATGTGCCTATGGTCCCAAAGCACCCAAACCAATGCATGGACTAAAAACAACTATTAACAATAGCTTAATTTCAATAGGTTGATATCAAAGTATAATTCTCTTTATAGCTTCATCTAAGGGAGCTCTATCCTCTCCTATGCTCGAAAATCAAAACAAATGCATAAAACAAGCTAAAACAACAAGAGGATTGGGCAAAAAAAAAAAAAAAAAACGACGCGAGAAACTTATATTGATTTGAAGAGCTTTCACCTATGATTGCAATGTAAATGGTGGATTCGAACAACACTTCACACAAGGGAGGAAGGTAGAACGGATGTAGTCATAACGACTATATGCTTACTTTCATTATCCAAAAAGTAGATAAAAACTTTCAAACACTGTCTTTTATACATTAGGGAAAGGTCAAAATGGGATTTTAAGTCAAATTGACTATCAAATCTGACAATCTGAGTGTCAATAGTGGATAAGCTAGAAGCCCATGTCCCCACTCTACTCAAACAATTTCCATTTACATCCATAAACATAAAAAAACTTATATCAGTGGTCCCAACAATACACACATGTCAACAAGAAACACAAAGCCAAGGACTTTGAAATAGATTCCAAGGTTAAGTTTGCTTCTAGATTTTATGGCTCTTTGAAAGTCATTCAAAAGATTAATGATATTGCTTACAAGATAGAATCACCTCTTCATTGGCATATAAATAATTCTTTTCACATAAGTTACTTCTTCCCTTTAGAGACGATATTCTAATTGCACATGTGATTTGACAATCCTCATCTTCTAAAAGATGATGTAGAAGTCTCGACTTGTCAAATAATACAAGGTGAAGACATCACGTTGGCACTCTTCAATAAGGGATCATTAAAAAGCTTTACAAACTAAAACAATGTAGCACCCACATCATGGCTAGGGGTGTTTCTTCTTTGCCCCCGCTCCCCTTCTTCTCTCTCCACTTTGACCTTTACCTTGAATCGCCTTAAGAGTGTCTATACCTGCACGACAGCTTTGTGCACAACAAACTCTCATCCTCTGTCACGCTTCATGTCTATCTTGCTCGGCAAAAGGGTGTACATGCATCTGTAGGACAACACTCTCTCCATCTCTCAAGCTTCACTTACGTCCAACTCGTGAGCAAAAACACAAGAAAAGAAAGTGGCACGATAGTGGCCTTTTTTAAAGGTTTATTAACCTACTTAAACTAACCTTGTCGTTTGCAAGAAATAGAAAACTTAAACTAACCTCATCGTCCTGCAAAGAAAGTGGCACAATGGTGACCTTAAGGTTTATTAACCTACTTAAGCTAACCTCATCGTTGCAAGAAATAGAAAACTCGTACGGGTGATTAAGTAATGAAGTCTAACATCGAGATTTCTCTTCCCCTCCAATCCAACCCAACATTACCTAGGTTTCTGTATTGTCCAATATGGCATCATTTTACCTTGCATTAGGCTTCGTGATTAGGAACAAAATAAACTAACCATAACAAAGTCTCGGTGAGCTCATAATCTTAGGGTTTTGGTGCTTCTGCTGATACTCGGGGGAGAATGTGACCAGCGGTGTCTCGTCAACTTCATCTGCTTCGTGTCAGGCTTCTTCCCTTTGTGTCTGTAGGTATCGTTTTGCAGGCCTTGTTAAGGAAGGCAACCTCATTCTGCTCGGCTATGTCGTGTTAGCTCGCTACCATGCCTTTCGTTCCATATAATTTTCTGGGCGTCAACATTCTTCCACTTTGCCTGTAGCAGATTCTAATCGAGGGGGCTACTTCATAATGAGTCGCAGGGACTTTGGCAGTCGAGAGCGCGATAGCCACCGAGATGGTAGGCATGATGTAGGCAGGAATGTCAGGTATCCTCTTCATCCCCTCCCCCTTCAGAGAGAGAGAACGAGAGGGGATAGTCCTCGCAACCGCCGGATGCGTTCTGTAAGCCCACAAAGGCCCCACCGTGATAGATTGCCTTCCGATTTTGGTGGGCGCAATGGTCATCGCGATTCATCTCCCAGGCAAAGGCATTCAAGAACACCTTCAAGGGTGCCTCGACATGGTTCTGAGGTGGATAGCCTTCGAGGAAGAAGCCCAGATGGATACAGGCGCAGGTCTTTGGAGTCTCAGGATTTGTCAAGGGATCGCAGAATCAGGTCCCCCCCTCGCTTGGCAGGGCGAGCTTCCCCGCCTCGATTGGCACTGCGAACTCCACCTCGACCACGGTCACCACGTGCATCTATGCATCCTGTATCACCTCGGTATTCCATGCGCCCTGTATCACCTCGAGCTCGCATGCTTCTTGCATCCCCTCGTTCCTCATTGCGTCCCGTTTCTCCCCGGTTAGCATTGCGCGCAGTCTCTCCACAGGTATCAATGCGCCCTCGTTCCCCACAGGTGTCAATGCGCCCACCTCGGAGACCTTCACCGCTGTTAACATCAGCTTTTGACAGAGAACAAGACAGGCATGCACATGATGCTATACTTGCTAGCAGAAATGGACCCATCCTTGCATTGCAAAATGCTCCTGCTCTGGGGTCTGCAGGCACTGATGTGCTTAACAAACAAGAAGATGAAACTTTGAGTGGCTCGGGTATGCTAGTTACCCGCCCTATTTATATGAATGACGGTAGAGTAGAAACAATCTATGCCTTGCCTCCAGATCCTGTTTTGAATCCATTACAATCAGCTGTTGATAGTGCTTTAGGGGGTCAGGTATTGCCCTCTTTCTCTGATGGCTTATCACAGTATAACACAGAGCCTGCTAGTTTGAGGTATAGCGGCCTGGACAAGTATGTTCCTATTGAACGTGATTTTCTTGCTTCACAAGATCAGATACTTCTAGATAGGACACTTCCTGGTCAGAGTCAATATGTTTCTGGCGACAGAAGCCTTCCAGATTACCCATATCCAAGAGATAGACCTCTTAGTCCCCGCCATAATATGTTCGAACGTCCCCTGCAGAGAAGAGGGTCAAGGAGTCCACTCCGTGGTGGGGACAGTGCAGTCAGTTTATCAAAGCAAGCAGGTTATGCATCTGAATTTGAAAGGGCCTCAAGAAGGATCAATTATGATAAAAGAGAACCTATTTTTCCCCAGGAAGCTCCTTTCCGAGAGGGATTCAATAGCCCTCACAGAAGCAGTCTAGATCAGGACTACACAAGTGTCACGGAGAAGGATGCGATTGGATATGGCAGAGGTGAGAGAAATGGGGAAATTTGGAGGATGTCTGGAGAAGGTAGAATGACTTCCCCAAGGTATTCTGGTTCAGTATACAATCCTCCAAGGCAAAGAGGCCTTGCACGCAGTCCTGAGCTTCGAGGGAGTTCAAGGTTTGAGACAAGAAAATCTAGTTTCCAAAGGCAGGCTCGGACGCCTCCCAGAGAAAGCTCCAGGCATGATGATTTCTTACAACGGCATGCAGATCACAGGTCTGCCATGCGCAGGTATCCTAGTCCTGACAGAATTGGCAGATTAAGTCCCAGGAGAATGAGATCATTGACTCCTCCAAATCTGAGGAAACATTCATCTTATGAGGAGGAAAGAAGAGCTTGGAAGCGGAAGTTTATAGAAATGGGTGGGGAACCTTCTCTTGATCACAGAAACTCTCGCCCTCTTGAGCGGGATTTCAAGAGGAGAGAGCGGGATGTGGGTGATTTTCCATGTGATCGGAGACAGTCAGGTTGGGACCGAAAAGATGGCTGGCTAGACAGGAGAGAGGATTCACCTGGACGGCCTGGCTATAGGCCAATTGGAGAAAGAAGCGCCCCCCCAAGGGTCTTAAGGAGACACCTTGACATTCATAGGAAGCAGCTCGGGCGACCTAATGTGGATATGAATAGTGCCAGTGAGCAAGACAAGGATGAGCAGGATTTACCTCCTGATCTTCCTGAAGATTCACCCGAATTTAAACAGCAGGTTCAGCGGTCCCTCTTGAAGTATGCAAAGATCTTAAACGAGGATCAGGAGCAGAGGAAGAAGTATGAGGAGCAAGGAAAAGCAGGGACGTTGCTTTGTATTGCATGTGGCAGGTGAGAACTGTGGCGAGGATCTGCTTCATCCTTTTGAAAATTGGTTTTCTGACTGCTATTATTTTCTCGTTTTTGTTTGGGAAAGCGCATTTGTGCTACTGTTCTGGACTATGGTCGATCTCTTTTAGCTGGTTTGGGAAAGCCAAAAGGGATGTGTATTCCCAGTCCAGAATATATTGAGTGTTATTTTAACGAATAGTCATCTACTGGCAAAAAGCCACTGCAGTGACGGTAAGGGACCTCATGTTAGGTATGTGACGTATTTAACCTAGGAGACATTTATGTGCACACTGAAGGGGCCAGCAGCTTAGACTGCAGCTCCAAGCCTTTCAGGCATTGTATTTGAGCCTGTCCGAGATTGGAGAGCAGGCAATTCAGGTGGGTGTTCAGGTTTCAGTTTTCTAACCTGAGCTGCAAATTATGGAAGTGCATTGTAATAAGGATTCAAGAAGCATTGTTGCATTGGGTACAAAAGAGAGTGAGGGATCCAGCAATCTTGCCTTGGGTTTTAGAGAGAGTCGAATGAGAAGGGATGAGCACCAGGGAGAGCTGGTACCTAACTTGATGTAGGAATAGGTCTTGGTTGAGCACTGAGGATTAAACAGTAAACCAAGCAAAAGAAGGTGCCCTTGAACGATTTCTTGTCTCGTCTTTGTAGGCCTTTTTGTAAAGGGCCGGGGAAGCATTGGAAGAGGTCGTTAGGCTTTATTCTAGAAGCCATCGAGTTGGTCGATGGCTCACGGCAAATTGCAGTAGCTATTTAACCAGCATATGCAGCCACATCACTCCCTTGAATCCTTACAACTATTTGAACCTTTTCTCGTTTGTGCCTTTTCCTGATTCAATATACTGATTCATATTGATATTTTGAGGTGTAAACAGCAAAAGGCGATGCTTGCTTTTTCTAAGAGTGACGAATTTGATTGAAATATTTTTGATGATCCTCTCTCAATCGTCAAAGGGGATTTAGAAGTTTTGGCTAAGTATGGTATCCAGCTTTGAGAAAAGTAGTCAACAATTGCATGGGCCTGATGAAGATTGATACATTGGATAAAGAACAGAGTAGTTGATGGGTAGAAGTTAGTGCCTCATTTCTCATCACTCGCACGAACGTATCCCATATTGTAGGGGAGCTGCCTATGCTGTTTGTTTGATAGACTAATTCCAATAAGGAGCTTTTTAAATAGGTATGCAAATTGGGCATCATTGATGTGGTGCGTAGGGATGTTGATTGGTGTCCAAGCTACGCATGATCAAACGAACGGTCTTTCGCTCACCCACTGTCACAAAGTGATGACGTGGCGGACAGCAGAAACCCTAATTTTTGCGAGAAACCCTAAAAAACTTGCTAACCCTAATTTTTGCCGGAAACCCTAATTTCCGGAAATAGCGGAGGCTGATAGTTTTTTTTTTTGGAAAATGATGAGCGACGCAAATTTCGCTTTTTCTCTACTTAATGAGAAAGAGAGAGAATGCTTTTGCTTTCAAGTTTTGACTCTCTGTGAGAGAGAGAGAGCAATTGCTTTTGATTTGAAGCGTTTGGGGCTCTGCTTTTGGGCATCCCTTGTAACCTTTAAATTAGTGGTGCGGGCCTCACTTCTCAGAGCATCTGGATGCAGAGTCTGAGAGTGAAACCCTAACCGCTCTCTTGTACTTTGATGATTGATTAATACAAAAAGAAATACCGAAAGGGGCGCCAGTCTTTGGGCCCAATATCTCTAGGCACGGAACTCCGTCGGGCCAGTGTACATCTATTGTGATCTGTGTCTTGTTTTGAAGTGGTTATTTGGTGCTGTTGCGGTTGATTATTGACTTGGAGTGTCCAAGTCTGTTACAGTGGTATCAGAGCACGGCCGATTTCTCTTCTACGGGAAATCCGAACCCCGATTTTTTTTTTCCCCCGCGGCACCTATGGCTTCAGGCAATGATCAGTCGACTCCCTTTGCATCTAGAGATGCGGGCTGGGACCACAACGAAGATTCAGACAGAGAGTATGGCCCGCCTCGGCCTACTCAGGCAGAGTAAAGAGAGATGGAGCGTCGTCAATTGATTGGCGATGCCACAAAGATGATGCTCAATTTTGCCAAGGACCCGAAGATGGCAAAATATATGAACCAGACCTCTTTGGAAGAGGTACAGATGGGTGGCAAAGAACCACAATACCACTCCCAAAACCCGCTCTCAAGAAACCTTCTGCCTCCAAGAAATATACGGAGAAGGAACTGGAGAACGTGGTTGATGCACGTATTGCTCAGTTTTTCGACGTGCAAAAGAAGGACAAAAAGCACGGCAAAAAGTAGAAGAAAGGCACTGACTTCCCGGGATATTTGGGTCGTCGGTCGACATTTGACAAGGCAAAGAAACTGAAGAAGTGCGTCAAGTTTGAAGGCTTACCCAGTTCTTCTTCTTCTTCTGACAGTTCTTCTAGCTCTTCAGATTCGAGCGAAGCAGACAGAAAAGGTAAAAAGCGAAGCAAGAAACAAAGCTTCGGAAAGGGCAAGAAAAAGGCAAAGAAGGCTACATCTCGCCCAGAGACTGACAGTTCTACCGAGGACTCGTCTAAAGATAGCTCAGATTCCGATGACGGAAACTTTTATGCGAACAAGAAGAATTTTTACAGACTAACCAGTATGACTTTCTCGAACCGAGAGTTTGAGGAAGGTGGCCACTCGATCAAGTTTGATACTTTTTCAGGATACTCAGATGCTTCGAAGGCTTTGTCTTTTAATACAGCAGTTTGACATCGCTTTCGCGGGAGGACGCTTTTCAGAGCACTCCAAGATTCGGAGAGCTGTCTCTTACTCTAAGAGGAATGCTCGTACTTGGTGGTCCACGCTTCTTTTAAACAAGACTGCGCCAATTAAATGGTTGAAATTTAAGAAGCTTTTTATTTCTTCTTGGTTGACGCAAGAATATGAATGAGATATACGAGCTGCTTGGAACCATCTTCAGATGACCAAGAAAGATACAATCAATGCTTACTATGAAAGATTCTGGAGCTCTTTTCTACTCGCCTCTTCATTCAAGAAGATCTCGTTCAGAGAACAGATTGAGCGGTTTACCTTGGGTCTACCTACAGAGATCCGAGATCACTGCTTGGAACAGAAGTCAGCTTCTATTCAGGAGTTGATGAGTCATGCGAAGCGGGGCTTTGCCATTCACTCTGGCAGTCTGACCTACCCCACAGATGAGGCCATGACACAACGAGCCGAACAGACTTCTGGGAATGAAAGTAGAAAGAAAAAGAGCAACCCAGCGAAAAAGGATGCACGACCCAAGCTTACTCCTGAGGAGAGAGTTCGCTTCATCAGAGAGGGGAAGTGCTTTGGACGTGGGGAACAGGGACATATCTCTGCGAAGTGCCCTAAGGCACAGAAAGAACAGAATGATAAAGAACGACGACAGGCCTGAGAGTTCAAGAGCAGCTGAGGAGCGTGGCAGAAAAGGCAGATAGAAAAGCAGAACTGGTACCACATGGCGTGGGACCTGCACCGAATCTAATGAATGAAAGTACAAACTTTGCCGCTTTTGGGGCAAAGCGTAAGATCAGGAAGCTCTTTTGAAGGAGCCAAGGCCAACTTCTTTTCACTTGGAATTGGCCGCTCGATTTGGAATTAGTAATTACGACCGACAGACTGACGCCACATGCGGAGGTAGTTTGACTGGCACCCGGATGGGATGTTGCCATTACACCGACCATTGGCAAACTTCGTTTGCAATGATAGGGGTGTCTAGGGCACGCGAGTGACGTTCTACTCGGGATCCACGAGAACTACGCCGTGGTTGACTACCGGGCCGAGAAAGCGACTTTGATAAATGAAGGGCTTAGAGATTGTACTTGATGAACTTCAATTTCTTACTCATTCTTTTGGGAGAGAATTGAACGATGGATAAAGGTTGAATATGTTTTGACCTGATCAAAAGAACGCCAAGATTTTTCTCCACACTCATGTCGATTGCTTTTCAGAGGGCCTAAAGATCAAACCATTGATCTGATACCTAGAAGCACGCCACCGAATCGGCCACCTTATCGTGTGAGCCGAGTACAAAATGAAAAGATTATGAACCCAATGAAAGACCTCTTGAAAAAGGGTCTTGTCCAGCCTAGTACTTCACCGTATTGCTCTCCAGTGTTGTTGGTTTTGAAGAAAGACGGATCTTGGAGAATGTGCATCGATTATAGCACTCTCAACGAAATCACCATCAAGAATAGATTTCCGATTCCTAGGATCGATGATATACTTGACAGGTTACAGGGATCCTCATGCTTTAGCAGGATTGACTTGAAGAGTGGATATCATCATATCGGGATAGCGCCAGGGATGTCTACAAGACAGCTTTTCGGACGACTTTTAGGTTATTTGAGTTTTTGGTGATGCCTTTTGGCTTAACCAATGCTCCTGCGACATTTAACCGGATGATGGACTGGATTTTTCGAGAGTCTGAGCAGAACACAGAGATCATCTGCTTCAAGTCTTTCAGGCATTACGAGATCACACGTTAGTGATTAATGCAAAGAAAAGTTAATTTTTCCTACCAGAGATACACTGTTTTGGGACACATTGTGTCAGCAGCAGGAGTGCAAATGGACCCGGCCAAGATAGAGACTATCCGTGATTGGCCCGATTTGAGGAATGTCCATGAAGTTAGAAGCTTCTTGGGACTGTGTTCGTACTACAGGCGGTTCATACGAAAGTTTGCAGAGGTTGCTTCCCCTTTGCATACCTTGACACAGAAAGGAGTACCTTTTTCGTGGGGACCCACAGAGGTGATTGCCTTTCGGACATTGAAAGAGAAATTGACTATGGGACCTATTTTGACTTTGCCGGACTTGCAGAAGTCATTTGAGTATATTATGATGCTTGTGGTCGTAGTCTGGGTGCGGTCTTGATGCAAGAAGGCCATGTCATAGCTTACGAGAGCCGTTTGTTCTCTAGGCTGGAGATGACAGCATAGATCTATGGGAAAGAGCTTTTGGCGGTTATCCATACTCTTACTTAGTGGCGGCATTACCTACTCGGAGCGGATTTTACTGTCTTTACAGACCATCAGAGTTTGCGCTACTTGTCACAGAAGCAGCTTTCGGAAAAGCAGATGCGGTGGGCGAACATCTTGTCACAGTTCCACCTCCAGATTGTCCATGTGCAGGGACAGAAGAATGTGGTGGCAGATACTTTGTCTCGAAAACCGTAGGTTCTGGCTATTTCCGCGATACATCATAGGAGCTTCGAGGATATGGTCGATCAGTATGCCACAGATACAGATTTTGCATATATTTTCACACGGATACGGGAGGGGGAGACAGTAGCTCTCCCTTCGGGAAGGTGTCACCAGCGTGTGACTACTATCTATCCTTTTTGTTGATTTCTTTCTTATTATCTATTTACTTTCACTTTTTGGAAACACCCCTCGGGAAATCTAACTGCCCTGCATTGCATAGCTAGTGTGGAACTGTCCAGAGGGAGTCCAGGCCTGAGGGCAAGAGAGCACTAAGGTTGGACAAGGACTATGGTTAGCCAAGTGGGGTCATTGACTAGCCAAAGTGGAATCCTTTGCTACAGAGGCTACATTTCAGTTCTGGATGTGGCCGCAGTGTACAAAGAGGGTCGGATGACCTAGAAAGATACAATGGCAGCATCTCCTAAAATTTAGGGAACTGCTATTTTGGGACCTGAAAATGTGTTGGCGTCATTACCTCCGGAATGACAAAGGGAACATTTTCTTACTCTGCCGTGAAGTCAACTGGGCAACCGGTTGGGATATTTTTAGGCGGCAACCCGAAACGGGAAAATGCTTGTAAAAGTGCCAAGTGGCACCTTCTGGTGCACTTGCCTTATGCAACAAGAAGTGGCGCTGAATTTGAAGAGGAGAGAGCCTCATTTTCAGATTTTGTCACAGGTTAAGAGCTATGGAGTGCTTGCTTTCCCTCTTATGCACAGTGCGGTGCCAGGAGTGATGCCCTGCACGCTACGCACTGCCCTCTCTCTCCCCTTTGGCAGTATGTTATGCCCCTCTAGTGGGCTCTTCATTTGACCAATGTACAGTTGTGTGGGTTCATGCGCGATTGCCGAGGCAAGAGCCTCTTGCACAGGTACTGGATTAGCTAGCGGCTAATCCCCCCGCAGGTACAGGTGAATTCGGAGAGGTTTCATGCCAGAAATCTCGTCCGATTCAAAGGGCAAGTAGCCCTACAGGTGCGGGAGCTCGAGGACTTGCTAGGGATGCGACCGGCACGCGGAACGGAGCCCGAAACAGTGAATTACAGCCTGCTGTGTATTTTTGCAGGTTTAGGGTTTTGGCCCTAAACAGACCCTAATACCCCCAGGAGGTTCGGGGACGCAAGGGGACCGCTGTACAGGCGATCTGGCGTATTTTCAGGGCTGAAAACAGAGAATTCAGCGTGCTGCAGATTCTCGCCAGGTTTTGCAAAGTGCCCGTATGCGTCGGGAAAGTCAGTCAATGCGTGGGAATACTTACCGTGAAGGGTTCTAGTACAGTTATGCTGCTGAAATCGGGTTGGAACGGTGGAAATTCAGCCGAGTTTGTGCGGGGCAGCTTGTAGGAACCACAGCGTTTATTCCCTCTTTTGAACAATAAAGAAATACCGAAAGGGGCGCCTAAGTTAGGGGCCAATCTGGTGTCTGTCTACTCATACAGGTGCAATCTAGCAGCCTGTATCCCTCTCCCCTTTGTTGTGTCTTGAAAATACAAGTAAAATAGACGACTAATAATGGGTGAAAGCTAAATCAAGGTTTAAAGTAAAGTCTACCGCCCTTTTTGGATCAAACAGGCCGGTTACATGGTTCCATCGACGGGATTAAATCACTTTTTTCCATAGAAGTGAGCCTTGGTCAGTTTTGGGCTTGAAGACACAGGGGATCATAGACCAGACACAGGGAATTGTAATTATGGCTGACAGACCAGATGATGTGACTGAAGAGGTTTCCTCTTCACAGGGTCAACAGACACATGAAGTGGGTGAGTCCTCAAGACCACCACAGACTGATGATGATATATTCAGGACCCAGTTGGCTACTGCTGTGGCTATGTTCACACAAGTAATGCAGAATCCGAGGTTTTTAGCCTTTCTGCAACCTCCGATTCCGTCTCAGCAAGTTGGGTCACTGGATCATATTCAAAAGCCTGTTAAGGCTCGAACACAGGTGATTCATACCGCACAGTCAATGGAAACACCTGTACACTTGACGGAGAACATGCAATCTCCACAACGTATGCCTAAGGTGCAAGAACAGGTGGCTGAGATGCCAGTTTTTCAAGCTGTACCAATTCAGCCCGCCACCTTTCAGCAGCCTATAGCTGGTTCTAATGGGCAGGGAAGCAACTTACAGGCTATGCAACAGGTCTTCCCACCACCTTCAGTACACCCTGGCTATTTTGGAGGTGGATCCGTATTCCAAAGCATGGCTGGTCATGCACCTGGAAATCAGTTTTATACGCCAGGAACAGTGTTTGGGGGTGCTCAAACGATGATGCCTAACCCCATGTACAGTGTCATGGGTATGCAACCAGGGTTTCAAAGCACTCAGGGACAATGTGGGATGCCACAAGTAAATTTTGGTATGGCTGGAATTACAAATCAGCAGCCAAATATGGCATTTCCAGGTCAAGTTAATAGCGGCCAAGGAACACAGATGAACCCTATTAGTGTTCCCATGTTTCAGTCACTTCCATATGACAATTTAACGCCGCTGGAGAGGCCAACTCCGTATAAAGAAGGTGGCAAAGGAGTGTCATTCACGACCTTTACAGGGTTTGATGACAGGAAGAAGGCTCTTTCATTCCTCCAGCAGTTTGACAAGGCCTATGCAGGGGGAAACTTTACAGAGGCTTCAAAGGTCCGCAAGGCAGCCACTTTCTTGACAGGGAATGCGGGACAATGGTGGACAACTTTATTGCTTCAAGGGCAAGCTTCGTCCACATGGATTTACTTCAAGCAGATTTTTGCAGCAGCATGGTTATCTGATGATTTCGAAGCAGATGTCATGACAGAATGGCACCAGCTTAATGCTGCCACTTGCAGAAATCTGGATGATTACAATCGGAAGTTTTGGAAAGCTCTACTCCCAGTAACTTCCTATAGGTTTGTGCCATTGACAGAACAGATAGAAAAATACTGTTGTGGCCTACCCAAAGGATTGAGAAAATACTGCACAAAGACCAAAGTCACTACTTTGACGCAGCTCATCGAGGTAGCAAACACTGGCAATGGTTTGCTCAAGGGAGAAGATTGTGAATTTAACACTGGTGTCAAGGCAGGATCAGGCAAGAAAAATTCAGCCAAGAAGCACGTTCCCAATGAGGCTCCTAAAGGGACTCAGGAGTCGGCCAACACAGGGAAAGACAAAGCTACGGCTGAATCAGAAAAAGGACCAGCAAAGAAATGGAAAAGACGTTTTCCTCGCAAGTCAGAAGAGCAAAAGAAGGTCCTGAGGACAGAGAACAAATGCTTTATATGTGAGCAGCCTGGCCACATTGCTTACAATTGTCCTACAAAGAAAAGGCCAGCTGATTCTGAAGACAAGGAAGACAAGAAAGGAAAGAAGCCCATGGCTGGTCTAGTGCCAGATATGGTGGGCGACAAGCCAAATTCAGATGCAAGTGAGCTTTGCAGAGCATGGGGAAAGGTTAGGGATCAAACAGTGCTTATCTTCTTTGATCCAGGTGCCAAAGCCAACTTCATTTCCCCAGAATTGGCTTCAAAGTTGGGAATCAGACCTGAAGAGATGGGGTATACAACAGAGGCAGGTTTGGCATGTCCTGGCCATACAGAGGCTGTGACACCCATCATTGGAAAGTTGCGTCTACATATCCAGTCCTATGTAGATGCTGAAGAATTTTACATCATGCCACTGGACGGATGTGATGTGTTGTTAGGTATTCCTTGGTTGTTTCGTGTGAAGGGAATCCTGGATGCCTACAACAAAAAGATCACTGTACAGAGCAGGGGAAAGACTCACATTCTGGATGTAAAGCTTAAAGGGGAGTCTGTTCCTACTGTATCAGCTTCTGCTATTACTTCTGTAATGAAAAAGCATCTTTCTGCGTACTTGGTTTTTGCTCGTGAAGTGTCAGATTTTGATGAATCAAATTTATCTGTGCTAGATAAAGAAAGGTCAATGTTTTTACAACAGTATAGTGACTGTTTTTCCGATTCATTACCGTCTCAATTACCGCCAGAGAGACCCGAGGACCATGCGATAGATTTGGTGCCAGGCTGTAGCCCACCAAATAAGCCTCCGTACAGGGTTAGTGCGGCTCAGCAGAAAGAGATAATGGGCCAAGTACAGGAGTTGTTAGAAAAGGGGCTGATTCAGCCCAGTTCATCTCCATTCTGTTCTCCAGTGTTGTTGGTGCAGAAAAAGGATGGCTCATGGCGTATGTGCATCGACTACCGTGCACTGAACAAGAATACCATCAAGAATAGGTTCCCTATACCTAGAATTGATGATATTATGGACAAATTAGAAGGAGCAGCTATGTTTAGCAGGATAGATCTAAAGAGTGGGTATCATCAGATCCGCATTAGATCAGAGGATGTGCACAAGACTGCTTTTAGAACAACGTTTGGCCTTTACGAATTTTTAGTGATGCCCTTTGGTCTCACAAATGCTCCTGCTACGTTTAATAGGATGATGGACAGAATTTTCCGTCCACACCAGCAGTTTGTTGGTACATTCTTTGATGACATGATAGTCTACTCAAAGAATGAAGAGGAGCATAGGCATCACTTGGCCATTGTGTTCAAAGAGCTACGCAGTCATAGGTTGCTCATCAATGCAAAGAAAAGTGAGTTTTTTCTGGAAGAGATTCACTTTCTGGGACACATTGTCTCAAAGGACGGTGTCAGAATGGATCCTGCAAAAGTCGAAGCGATCAAGTCATGGCCAAATTTGAAGACGGTGCATGATGTCCGAAGCTTCTTTGGACTATGCTCCTATTACAGAAGGTTTATCCGAAATTTCGCTGAGATTGCTTCACCTTTACATGCTCTTCAAAAGAAGGCAGTCACCTTTAGATGGACACAAAAAGAGATTTCAGCTTTTAATCTCTTAAAGGAAAAGATGACTTCGGATCCAGTCATTGTGTTGCCAGATCTTAGGAAGTCATTTGTGGTCCAATGTGATGCCTGCGGTAGTAGCATTGGTGCTGTGCTAATGCAAGATGGCAGGGTAGTAGCCTATGAGAGCAGAATTTGCAAGGGCCAGAGATGACCATGCAGGTCTATGAGAAAGAGTTACTGGCTGTGATTCATGCGCTCTTAAGTTGGAAACACTACCTGCTAGGTGCAGATTTCGTTGTCCAAACGGATCATCAGACCTTGCGATACTTCTTGACACAGACAAAGTTATCTGAGAAGCATATGCGATGGGCAAATATCTTGTCCATGTTCCATTTTCAGATTGTGCATGTGGAAGGCAAGAAGAACGTTGTGGCTGATGCCTTGTCAAGAAAGCCACAAATTTCAGCTGTGTCGATTCCTTATCATCATGAACTTGATGATATGAGAGAACAGTATGCAAATGATGAAGATTTTGCAAGGGTCTTCGAGCAACTAATGGATGGACAACGTCATGAACACTATCTTCTTAAAGACGGGTTCATGATGATGCATGGCAGATTGTGTGTCACAAAGCCATTGCGACGCAAAGTTATGGAAGAGAGTCATGTCCCACCGTATGCAGGGCATCGTGGTATCGATGCTACAGTTAAAGCGGTTGAGACATTCTTCTATTGGCCTACATTGAGAAGGGATGTGGATGCCTTTGTGCGAGAATGCCTAATATGCCAAAAGGTCAAGTTTGACAGGCAAAAGGCACCAGGGTTATTGCAAGCACTACCTATTCCAGATAAACCATGGGAAAGTATTGCTATGGATTTTATCTTTGATCTTCCAAGAACGCAGACAGGAAATGATGGTATTTGGACCATTATTTGCAGATTCAGCAAACAGGCTCATTTTATTCCTGTCAGGAAGAAGATAAAGCCAGATCAGATGGCACGCTTGTTTATGAGCAATATTTTCAAGTATCATGGAATGCCACAGTCGATTATTAGCGACCGTGATCCACGCATGACTAGTTTGTTCTGGAAAGGCTTGTTTGAGAATATGGGTACCACGCTCAAATTCTCTTCGTCATTTCATCCTCAAACAGATGGGCAGTCAGAAGAGGCAAATTCTACTGTCCTAGATCTGCTGAAGTGTTATGTGTCAGAGCATAAAGGAAAGTGGGAGCAGTATTTGCCATTGGTGGAGTATGCATACAATAATACAGTGCATTCATCAACTGGCAAGGCACCTTTTGAGATAGTTGAAGGTGGCAAGAAAGTTCCTCCCATACTGCATACAAAGGACAAGATATTTGAAGCAGATAAGTATGTTCAAGACATGGATGAAATGTACAAGAAGGTCAAAGTGGCCTTAGAAAGGACTCAGGCAAAGCAAAAGAAAGCAGCTGATCGTCACCGTCGTGAAGTGGTATATTCACTTGGTGATTGGGTGCTTCTACGGTTTGAAAAGGCAAGGTTAAAGAAGATGAAGGGCAAGGAAAGACTCTTTCCAAAGCTCAGCATGCGTTACTATGGGCCTTTTCAAGTATGCGACATAATCAGTGATGTTGCATATAGGCTGAAATTGCCTGACAGTTGGAAGATTCACAATGCGTTTCATGTGAGTCTTCTCAGACCCTATGTGGGTGATGTGCCAGAAGATATACCAGCTGAAGATCAGCCGGAAGTCGAGGAACTTGACGAGATCTTGGTCCCTGAACAGATTTTGGCACACAAAGAAAGGAAAGTGAAAGGCAAGGTTGCTAGGCGTTACTTGGTAAAGTTCAGAAACTATCCACCAATGGATGCTAAGTGGATGGAAGAAGGTGAACTTGCAGAGTCACCAACTGTGTTATCACTTTACCTGGAAGCCTTCGATTTGCAACCTACCTTGACCCCTTGAGTTTCAAAGCTAAATGGATTGTCAGTGTGACAATGGCTTCTGAAACAAATGATGTACATGGTATTTAAAGTGAGCTCAAATGAAATACCTGTTACATGAATGTTAGAGCTGTACAGATTGTCAGTTTGGCAATTGCTCTTATGGAATGTCCAAAAGTTTGGTTAGTGCTATAGAAGTGAGTATTTCTTGTCAGTTTGTCAAGGATACAGTGATTGCTTCTATTGAAGAGTACATGTGTAACTGCATTCTTAAACTGTCGGTTTGGGTATGCTCGAAAGTGTTACGGGATCCAACGTTACGATAAGACAGTGGCAAAATGTGCAGCTATCATTTTGTCATTGGAAAGTTAGTGACTCAAAGCAATGGCAGAGTGCGAAGCTACCACTATGTCATTGGGACAGGGTTCACACGTAGGTAATACATGAGTCGACGAGGTGTTGAATACACCAGGGTTGACAATGAGCATGTATGTGTCGTATATGTGTCGACAGGTGTTGAATACAACAGTGTTGACAGTAAGCATGTACGACATAGATGCAAACGAGGACGTTTGAGATTTCAAGAGGGGGGTATGTCACCAGCGTGTGACTACTATCTATCCTTTTTGTTGATTTCTTTCTTATTATCTATTTACTTTCACTTTTTGGAAACACCCCTCGGGAAATCTAATTGCCCTGCATTGCATAGCTAGTGTGGAACTGTCCAGAGGGAGTCCAGGCCTGAGGGCAAGAGAGCACTAAGGTTGGACAAGGACTATGGTTAGCCAAGTGGGGTCATTGACTAGCCAAAGTGGAATCCTTTGCTACAGAGGCTACATTTCAGTTCTGGATGTGGCCGCAGTGTACAAAGAGGGTCGGATGACCTAGAAAGATACAATGGCAGCATCTCCTAAAATTTAGGGAACTGCTATTTTGGGACCTGAAAATGTGTTGGCGTCATTACCTCCGGAATGACAAAGGGAACATTTTCTTACTTTGCCGTGAAGTCAACTGGGCAACCGGTTGGGATATTTTTAGGCGGCAACCCCGAAACGGGAAAATGCTTGTAAAAGTGCCAAGTGGCACCTTCTGGTGCACTTGCCTTATGCAACAAGAAGTGGCGCTGAATTTGAAGAGGAGAGAGCCTCATTTTCAGATTTTGTCACAGGTTAAGAGCTATGGAGTGCTTGCTTTCCCTCTTATGCACAGTGCGGTGCCAGGAGTGATGCCCTGCACGCTACGCACTGCCCTCTCTCTCCCCTTTGGCAGTATGTTATGCCCCTCTAGTGGGCTCTTCATTTGACCAATGTACAGTTGTGTGGGTTCATGCGCGATTGCCGAGGCAAGAGCCTCTTGCACAGGTACTGGATTAGCTAGCGGCTAATCCCCCCGCAGGTACAGGTGAATTCGGAGAGGTTTCACGCCAGAAATCTCGTCCGATTCAAAGGGCAAGTAGCCCTACAGGTGCGGGAGCTCGAGGACTTGCTAGCGATGCGACCGGCACGCGGAACGGAGCCCGAAACAGTGAATTACAGCCTGCTGTGTATTTTTGCAGGTTTAGGGTTTTGGCCCTAAACAGACCCTAATACCCCTAGGAGGTTCGGGGACGCAAGGGGACCGCTGTACAGGCGATCTGGCGTATTTTCAGGGCTGAAAACAGAGAATTCAGCGTGCTGCAGATTCTCGCCAGGTTTTGCAAAGTGCCCGTATGCGTCGGGAAAGTCAGTCAATGCGTGGGAATACTGACCGTGAAGGGTTCTAGTACAGTTATGCTGCCGAAATCGGGCTGGAACGGTGGAAATTCAGCCGAGTTTGTGCGGGGCAGCTTGTAGGAACCACAGCGTTTATTCCCTCTTTTGAACAATAAAGAAATACCGAAAGGGGCGCCTAAGTTAGGGGCCAATCTGGTGTCTGTCTACTCATACAGGTGCAATCTAGCAGCCTGTATCCCTCTCCCCTTTGTTGTGTCTTGAAAATACAAGTAAAATAGACGACTAATAATGGGTGAAAGCTAAATCAAGGTTTAAAGTAAAGTCTACCGCCCTTTTTGGATCAAACAGGCCGGTTACAGAAGGCTACTTGATGAGAAAGACTATGTTGTGCGTTACACAGCCGTTGAGGGAAAAGGTTATAACTGAATGCCACTGTCCACCTATTATGGGTCACCGCGGCATTGCTACCACCATGAAGGGGGTAGAGAGATACTTCTTTGGACCGAGACTCAAAAAGGCTGTGGAAGAGTTTGTGCGCAGTTGTTTAGTATGCCAGAAGGTCAATTTTGACAGGCATAAGGCACAGGGATTGTTAAAGCCTTTACCCATACCAACCCGCCCCTGGAAAAGTATTGAAATGGATTTCATTTTTGATCTCCCGAGAACACAGAATGATCACGATGATTTTACGATTACATGGCACGTCTAAGACGATTGTCTCCGACAGAGACCCTAGATTTATGAGTTTGTTTTGGAAGGCAATTTGGGAGAACATTGGCACGCGGTTGCAATTCTCGTCATCGTTCCACTTGCAGACTGACGGGCAATTTGAGATTGCCAATTCAGTGATTTTAGATTTATTGAAGTCTTGTATCTCGGATCAAAAGACTCAATGGGAAAAGAACTTACCTTTGGTGGAATTTGCCTACAATAACACGACGGGGAAGACGCCATGTGAGATTGTTGACAGTGCTGCGAAGGTTCCATCCTTCCTGAGCACGAAAGATTAGATATTTGAAGCGGATGAATATTCGCGAGATTTGGATACGGCTTTTGCCAAGGTTCGCGAGACTTTGCAGGAGTCTCAAGAACGACAGAAAAGGCAGCGGATCGCCATCGTCGGGACTTGAAATTGAAGGAGGATGATTGGGTGCTCTTACTTTTGAGAAGCCACGCCTAAGAAAGAATAAGGGAAAGGAGAGGCTTTTTCCAAAGCTTAGTATGCGCTACTACGGACCTTTCTTGATAACTGAAAAGATAAATGATGTCTCCTTCCGATTGAAACTGCCAGATACTTGGAGGATTCACAATGCATTGCATGTGAGTCTCTTGAAACCTGTTAAGGGTGATGTGCCTGATGATGGGGAGCCTGATGAGCAACCCGAAGTGGAAGAAAAGGAGGAGATCCTTGTTCCTGAATAGATTTTGGCACATAACGATACGAAGAAAGGTAAAGTTCGAAGGCGGTTCTTGGTTAAGTTCAAGAATTTTCCTGCATTTGATGCGAAGTGGATGGAGGAGGAGGACCTAGCAGATACTCCTCGGATTGTTAAACTTTACCTCGATGTTTTGGTTTAGCATAGTCTACTCCAAACGGAACCTAGAATTCAGCTTGGTTGGAGATCTGGTGTAGCGGGATGCACAAGAGGGGAGTCACTCCGCTCCCTTGTCAACAGATGCCTCGATTTTGATACTAAAGTCATTGATATCTCTTTGAGCTTCAGGGATACTGAGAGCTGACAGTATTCTGCTGGATGACTTTATGAAATGGAATTCCTGATAATGATACTGATTTGTTCTTGACTTCTTGTGAGTGCAGGAACTGATAGCCGAAATGACTGCAGCATTTTGGTCTGATTGATCTCGAATAGACATGGTTGCAATAGGGGTTAGTCAATGGGACATCGATGAGGTCCCGATTGGACCTAGATGTGATTGCTAGCTACATTGCCGATAAATCATGGTCTAAGATCCGAATGAATGTTGAATGTCATGTGATGTCCTGTGATGTCTGGTGATGTCCTGTGATGTGACTGTCGATTTTGTACATGTGCTAGATGTGTGTTCCTAGTACGTAGGTACTAACAGTCAGTGTCTGCTAAGACGGTTTATGGCTTTTGTCGGTTTTGCAGGCGTAATCGCGGTCGATTACAACGCTTTCAAGAGGAGGGGTATGTCACAAAGTGATGACGTGGTGGACAACAGAAACCCTAATTTCTGCGAGAAACCCTAAAAAATCATGCAAACCCTAATTTCTGCCGCAAACCCTAATTTTTGAAAATCGTGGAGGTTGATTTTTTTTTTTTTTGGGGAAAATGATGAGCGACGCAAATTTCGCTTTTTCTCTACTTAATGAGAAAGAGAGAGAGAATTTTCAAGTTTTGACTCTCTGTGAGAGAGTGTCACCAGCGTGTGACTACTATCTATCCTTTTTGTTGATTTCTTTCTTATTATCTATTTACTTTCACTTTTTGGAAACACCCCTCGGGAAATCTAACTGCCCTGCATTGCATAGCTAGTGTGGAACTGTCCAGAGGGAGTCCAGGCCTGAGGGCAAGAGAGCACTAAGGTTGGACAAGGACTATGGTTAGCCAAGTGGGGTCATTGACTAGCCAAAGTGGAATCCTTTGCTACAGAGGCTACATTTCAGTTCTGGATGTGGCCGCAGTGTACAAAGAGGGTCGGATGACCTAGAAAGATACAATGGCAGCATCTCCTAAAATTTAGGGAACTGCTATTTTGGGACCTGAAAATGTGTTGGCGTCATTACCTCCGGAATGACAAAGGGAACATTTCCTTACTCTGCCGTGAAGTCAACTGGGCAACCGGTTGGGATATTTTTAGGCGGCAACCCCGAAACGGGAAAATGCTTGTAAATGTGCCAAGTGGCACATTCTGGTGCAGTTTCTAATGCAAGAGAGAGTTGGCGCTGAATTTTAAGCTGGGAGAGGCTCATTTGCAGCTTTTGTCACAGGTTAAGAGCTATGGAGTGCTTGCTTTCCCTCTTATGCACAGTGCGGTGCCAGGAGTGATGCCCTGCACGCTACGCACTGCCCTCTCTCTCCCCTTTGGCAGTATGTTATGCCCCTCTAGTGGGCTCTTCATTTGACCAATGTACAGTTGTGTGGGTTCATGCGCGATTGCCGAGGCAAGAGCCTCTTGCACAGGTACTGGATTAGCTAGCGGCTAATCCCCCCCGCAGGTACAGGTGAATTCGGAGAGGTTTCACGCCAGAAATCTCGTCCGATTCAAAGGGCAAGTAGCCCTACAGGTGCGGGAGCTCGAGGACTTGCTAGGGATGCGACCGGCACGCGAAACGGAGCCCGAAACAGTGAATTACAGCCTGCTGTGTATTTTTGCAGGTTTAGGGTTTTGGCCCTAAACGGACCCTAATACCCCCAGGAGGTTCGGGGACGCAAGGGGACCGCTGTACAGGCGATCTGGCGCATTTTCAGGGCTGAAAACAGAGAATTCAGCGTGCTGCAGATTCTCGCCAGGTTTTGCAAAGTGCCCGTATGCGTCGGGAAAATCAGTCAATGCGTGGGAATACTGACCGTGAAAGGTTCTAGTACAGTTATGCTGCCGAAATCGGGCTGGAACAGTGGAAATTCAGCCGAGTTTGTGCGGGGCAGCTTGTAGGGAACCACAGCGTTTATTCCCTCTTTTGAACAATAAAGAAATACCGAAAGGGGCGCCTAAGTTAGGGGCCAATCTGGTGTCCGTCTACTCATACAGGTGCAATCTAGCAGCCTGTATCCCTCTCCCCTTTGTTGTGTCTTGAAAGTACAGGTAAAATAGACGACTAATAATGGGTGAAAGCTAAATCAAGGTTTAAAGTAAAGTCTACCGCCCTTTTCGGATTGAACAGGCCGGTTTCAGAGAGAGAGAGAGCAATTGCTTTTGATTTGAAGCTTTTGGGGCTTTGCTTTTGGGCATCCCTTGTAACCTTTAAATTAGTGGTGCGGGCCTCACTTCTCAGAGCATCTGGACGTAGAGTTTGAGAGTGAAACCCTAACCGATCTCTTGTACTTTTATAATTGATTAATACAAAAAGAAATACTGAAAGGGGCGCCAGTCTTTGGGGCCAATATCTCTAGGCACGGAACTCCGCCGGGCCAGTGTACATCTATTGTGATCTGTGACTTGTTTTGAAGTGGTTATTTGGCGTTGTTGCGGTTGATTATTGACTCAGAGTGTCCAAGTCTGTTACACCCACTTGGTCAAGCAATGAAGTTATGGTCACACCATGTCAACATCTGAACATTATGTTAAAATTTGTTGCGCAGTGCTCCATTCAAAAGGTCTTCATAGTGTAGACTTCCATTTAGTTCTTACACAAACCTAAAGAATTGCAGTCTTGGGTTAAGTTTCTTGTCTCATAAGAGCTTTCTGTTTGGCGATTTTTCTTTGCATTTTTTTTCTTCTCAATGATACTTTTATTTAAGTAAGCTTTCCTTTATGCTTCACCTATCCCTTATGTTTTAGTTGCGTTAACGAGATTGTCCACATTGTGAAGTTTTGGTTTGAGTTATGACTGGTTGATATTCTGTCAAATCGTTCTATGATCATGGTATGAGTCCCATCAACGATCCTTTCACTTATTCCTGAATCCTAATTAATGCTTCTGCTAGTGCTAGGCTTCATGATGGCATAAGCAGTTGCATTCTAGAGCCATGATAGAAACTCAATACGTTATTGTATGCTCGTGTGTGTCAATACCTAGTTCTACACCTGTATATATATTGATCTCTTGTGGATGAGCACCAAGAGTCTATAACTTGCATTTGAATGTAAGGTGCAGCGGAAGTGAATGTTGAACTTTGCTAAAGATGAGTGCTCCGAAGTGTGCTCAAGGGTTCCTTTTACTTACGGAAGGGAGAGCCTTTCGTTCCTTTAGTGAGAGAGTGCAATGGACACAAACAAAGTGAATAGACATTGTGAATGAAGGTGCTGAGATTGAGAGATAGAGAGAGAAGAGATTACGACATTAGAATGTTGTCAAACCCTCCTCCGAAGGCCCCACTCTCTATGGTGAGAGCGGTCTACTTATGATTGCACAAATCTCTACAATGCTTGGACTTGCCGACAATGTTGATGACGATGAGGACAACGCCGAGACGGGTTGAAATCTGAAATGCTAAGGGCTGAAATCTGCAAATCCTTATTTGCTGAATTTTGACTCTATGTCGGTGACGATGTCGATGACGACGGTACTGAATCTGTGTTTTCCGGGCTGAATCTGCAAACTTCGCGGGATCTGACCGTGCGGCGAGGATCTGCTGTGGGAAGGTGAGGTCTGCGAGATTCGGGACTTCTTCTGCGGTAATTGACTGCTGAAAACTGATAACGCTGGTTCTAGGGTTGAATCTGTCGCGATGGAATTGCAAAACGCCGAGGCTGATCTGCAAACCAAAAACGCTAGGGCTGATTTGGTTCCCGCGGTGGAAATCTGCTAACGCTGGGAATCTGCTAACGCTAGGGCTGATCTGCTGTCTACTGTCGCCAAAAATCTGCAAGTGCAAAAACGTTGGCTGATATGATGCAAAAAACACTAGGCCTTCTGGTGAGTGAAAACGCTAGAGTTGTCGGGGGGGGGGGGGGAGTCTTGTTGAGAAGTTGCCTGATGAACACCGGGTTCCTGCTGCCTCTTTTACCAGAAAGTGCTAGCGCTAGGTTTCTATATAACAAACTTAGCAAAATTGCCCTACCTAGTTTCCAACAAAAGTCACTTAAAAATAATAAGTGAAAATGTCAAAAATAGAAAAAATAGGTTTTTTGCTCTGTAGAATGATCCTGATGGAATCTGATGGGAATGCTGATGATCATGCTGTGTGCAACGAGAGGATATGCATTAATCTAAGTGTCTGGACATGCACGGTCTGTGAACACTCACAAATGTGCCAGATCACTTGCTATTCTAGACCGATTGAACTGAAGTGAATCCTTGTCATGAAGTAGCTTGTCCACGTACACATAGGGTTAGGTGTGTCACGTGACATTGAAGCTGGGCTTTCCTTGATTCAGCTAGTTTTTGTTCGTATAGCAGACATGCATATTTCACACTCCGAAGTTTTCACCCAAGATACAATATTTACTGGTGTACACACTCCTATTAGCTAGCTTTGTGCTGCATTAATTCTTCTTAGTTGGTGCCTCATTAGGTGACAGGCTTTATTGTGACTATTTTGCATTGCATTGAATGTGGGAAGGTGCTTGTGGAAGTATACATCGATACCTAGTGGAATAGTTCTACACTCAACTGGTTAGCATTAATGATGTCTAAAGGGACGTCGTCGTATTTAGTCAACATAATGCTTTATGGAGTTGATGAGTATTCTATGTTTGGATATCGTGTGTTTGGTGAATCTAGCATACACACGTCTGTATGTGTAGGTTGAGCAAATATACTCCATAGACAGGCTCACAATGCCAAAAGCCAACATCATATAAATGTCTTGTAACCAGGGATCATGAAGACGAACGCTCTCGCCTTGTCCGTTGCAACATCCACAAAGAATAAAATAGGATCTCTAAGCTCTTCCAAGCAAGCTGGAGTGACTCCTTAAGCATGCTGCAAAGGGGATACAAGAGGCCTATCCACATATGAGTCTGAGAGTGCAAGCTTGGAATTTCCCTCTGGAACTCCCAATATTATGTGGGAAAAGTACCTGTGGGTAGAAGCAAGAGGTAGAAGGGTTAATGGATTCAAGACCATCCTCACCGAGGCAATTCGGGTAGTGCTTCTGAACCTAATCTTTCATGCCACATTTCGAACAAAGGACGTGTAGTCTATTTTTTTCCTTAGATCCAAAAGAATCAACAATCCTTTGCACATGAGCCCCTCTTTTCTTCAAACGCAGCTGACAAACTCGTCGAGGTCCTCGTCGAAAAAACAAAAGTGTCGTTTGCATGTCGAAAAAACGTTGGTTCTCAAGATCTCTTCAGGAGAAAGTCGAAGCAAAGTGTGAGCGTGTGAGAGCGCAGAAGTGTGAGAGGAGTAGATGCTAGAGCGTGTGAGCAAACTTCGTAACTTAAAATTATGATGAATGACTACCCAACACCCAAAAGTAGAGTTGTTGGGAAAATCCTAAAACCCCAATGGAAGTGGATATGAACAAAATGATAGGCCGGTCAAATTGAAAGTGTCCAGCTACGCATCCTATGCGCAATGCAATGGGTGGTTAGCCTTGGAAAACAGGAGCGATACAAAATTGCTCAGGACCATGAAGCAGCGGGGGATGAAACGCCTACTGAAACAACACATAGAAGCTGAAGGTATGATAACAAAGTCCGTTGAACAACAGCTTTTGTTAAGATGTCTGCTGCATTGTCCTCTGTAGAACAATACTCCAAGGAAAGAGCTTTTGCCAAAACCTGCTCATGAAGATAGTGGTACTGAACCTCTATATACTTCTTCTGCGCATGAAACTTTGTGTTCTTGGCCAAGGTTGTACCGTACGTACGGACGGATTGAATCTTGTATGGTACGTCCATACAGTATGGATTTTTTCTTAATTTTTTTTTTCTCCCTTTGCGTCGCTTTGCCTCTGGGTGCCCGTCCAAGCGCTAGGCTTGGGCCTTTTTATTAGCCTATTTCTTTATTGTGTGGCTTTGTAAAGATTTCCAGAGAGCTTCTGTTGCAAAGTGTTTTATAGAACCAATGCAAACTTATTGCAAAGAGTGTCATAGAGCCACTTTGATAATCATTAGTCAATCTTTGGATCTTCACTCATGTATGATGTCCATTGTCTCTTACAATGCTATATTGCTTCTAAGTTTATGGTATTGAATAATGAAAACTGAGATCATCATACATATAAACAATCTTTCATGCTATTAGTGAAATCTAGTATTGTCCCATGTTTGTATCTTGGTAGGTCACTTGATTGATGTTTAATGCAGGCAGGCCTTTTCATTTAGCTATATAAAGTGATAGTTTACATGTCCGTGGGCTTCTGTTGTGAAATTCCTATTTTTTTAGGGTTATTTACCAATAGTGCATATTTTTACGTATCTTAAACCTCAATCCATAGAGGACTGTGTACCTTACATACCGAATACTTACCATATTTTACGTTTGGTTCCAACTTGTTCTTGGCGATTGCAAAGCAACAACCTTGGTTGCCACTCTTTTTAAGTGTGTCACACTAGCTTCGCAATGTGCACAATGCAGCCTCTACTGTGACCATTGAACATACCATACTCTAAGGCGCTAGAGAAGAACTGCAAAGTGTGGGATGCGACTATTGAAGCTTTGGTCGAAAAAGAAGGTGACATTGAAACTAAAAAGGCAATGTCTGGCTAGAGAACATCAACCATACAATGCAGCCCACAACATTCTGATAGAGAGATTGATTAATTGGGGGTGGGGGATCGTGTAAAGACACATTGTCCTCACGCTCCATAGGAGTGTCGATAGATGTGCAGGTCTTCACCCCGAATCTAGTGAGGATGTCTCTGAAATAACTGTGTTGAGAGAAGAAAATACCTTGTGGTGTCTGGTCTCACAGAGGAAGAATTGTAGGAGCCCTAGAAAAGTCGATTCACGTGATTACATGATGTCTCAATCTTGTCAAACCATGAACATGTAAAGGTGAGGTCATCAACATGCACGATGTGATGGCAACTTGTATATTGGGGGAAGCAATATATTGTCCAAATATCCAAGAGTACATTGTAGCCCGTTATGTGTGAAAGAATCGTCCATTCTTTGGTACCAAGCTCGATGGATGTTCTTGAGGGCGTACGTACAAAACGGTGCACTGCTTGCTGCTGTCGATACACATGATCCTACTTTGAAGCTAGGGGACTGCTCCAGCCTCCACATAAACCTCGGTAATGAGTGTTGTCCAGGAATTCACTCTTCTCGACCATGTGATAGACAGGTAAGCCATGACGGGCTATTAATGAGATCATTGTCCGAATAGTTGTCATTCGAGCGGTAGGAGCAAAAGTCTCATCAAAACGGTGCTGAGCAAAGCCCTTTGCCAGTGTGCCACAAGTCGCACCTTGTGTCACCAGCGTGTGACTACTATCTATCCTTTTTGTTGATTTCTTTATTATTATCTATTTTCTTTCACTTTTTGGAAACACCCCTCGGGAAATCTAACTGCCCTGCATTGCATAGCTAGTGTGGAACTGTCGAGAGGGAGTCCAGGCTTGAGGGCAAGAGAGCACTAAGGTTGGACAAGGACTATGGTTAGCCAAGTGGGGTCATTGACTAGCCAAAGTGGAATCCTTTGTTACAGAGGCTACATTTCAATTCTGGATGTGGCCGCAGTGTACAAAGAGGGTCGGATGACCTAGAAAGATACAATGGCAGCACCTCCTAAAATTTAGGGAACTGCTATTTTGGAACCTGAAAATGTGTTGATGTCATTACCTCCGGAATGACAAAGGGAACATTTTCTTGCTCTGCTGCAAAGTCAACTGACGCACCAGTTGAGATATTTTTAGCCGGGAATGCCCAAAGTCGGAAAATGTGCCATGTGGCACTCTGTGAGCATTCTGCTACTCCTGGCCAGAGAGGGGGCGCCTAAAATGAGAGAGGAGGCTGATTTTCAGAATTTGTCACAGGTTAAGAGCTATGGAGTGCTTGCTTTCCCTCTTATGCACAGTGCGGTGCCAGGAGTGATGCCCTGCACGCTACGCACTGCTCTCTCTCTCCCCTTTGGCAGTATGTTATGCCCCACTAGTGGGCTCTTCATTTGACCAATGTACAGTTGTGTGGGTTCATGCGCGATTGCCGAGGCAAGAGCCTCTTGTACAGGTACTGGATTAGCTAGCGGCTAATCCCCCCGCAGGTACAGGTGAATTCGGAGAGGTTTCACGCCAGAAATCTCGTCCAATTCAAAGGGCAAGTAGCCCTACAGGTGCGGGAGCTCGAGGACTTGCTACGGATGCGACCGGCACGCGAAACGGAGCCCGAAACAGTGAATTACAGCCTGCTGTGTATTTTTGCAGGTTTAGGGTTTTGGCCCTAAACGGACCCTAATACCCCGAGGAGGTTCGGGGACGCAAGGGGACCGTTGTACAGGCGATCTGGCGCATTTTCAGGGCTGAAAACAGAGAATTCAGCGTGCTGCAGATTCTCGCCAGGTTTTGCAAAGTGCCCATATGCGTCGGGAAAGTCAGTCAATGCGTGGGAATACTGACTGTGAAGGGTCCTAGTACAGTTATGTTGCCGAAATCAAGCCGGAACAGTTGAAATTCATCCAAGTTTGTATTCCCTCTTTTGAACAATAAAGAAATACCGAAAGGGGCGCCTAAGTTAGGGGCCAATCTAGTGTCGGTCTTCTCATACAGGTGCATTCTAGCATCTGTATCCCATTCCCCTCTCTTGTGTCACTATAGCGCAGGTATAATAGACGACTAATAATGGGTGAAAGCTAAAGCAAGGTACAAAGTAAAGTCTACCGCCCTTTTTTGGATTGAACAGGCTGGTTTCATGGTTCCATCGACGGGATTAAATCACTTTTTCCCAGAGAAGTGGGCCTTGGTCAATTTTGGGCTTGAAGACACATGGGATCATAGACCAGACACAGGGAATTGCAATTATGGCTGACAGACCAGATGATGTGACTGAAGAGGTTTCCTCTTCACAGGGTCAACAGACACATGAAGTGTGTGAGTCCTCAAGACCACCACAGACAGATGACGATATATTGAGGACCCAGTTGGTTACTGCTGTGGCTATGTTCACACAAGTAATGCAGAACCCGAGGTTTTTAGCCTTTCTGCAACCTCCTGTTCCGTCTCAGCAAGTTGGGTCACTGGATCATATTCAAAAGCATGTTAAGGCTCGAGCACAGGTGATTCATACCGCACAGTCAATGGAAACACCTGTACACTTGACGGAGAACATGCAGTCTCCACAACCTATGCCTAAGGTGCAAGAACAAGTGGCTGAGATGCAATCTTTCAAGCTGTACCAGTTCAGCTCGCCACCTTTCAGCAGCCTATAGCTGGTTCTAATGGGCAGGGAAGCAACCTACAGGCTTTGCAACAGGTCTTCCCACCACCTTCAGTACACCCTGGCTATTTTGGAGGTGGATCGGTATTCCAGAGCATGGCTGGTCATGCACCTGGAAATCAGTTTTACACGCCAGGAACAGTGTTCGGGGGTGCTCAAACGATGATGCCTAACCCCATGTATGGTGTCACGGGCATGCTACCAGGTTTTCAGAGCACTCAGGGCCAATTTGGGATGCCACAGACAAATTTTGGTATGGCTGGAATTACAAATCAGCAGCCAAATATGGCGTTTCCAGGTCAAGTTAATAGCGGTCAAGGAACACAAATGAACCCTAACAGTGTTCCCATGTTTCAGTCACTTCCATATGACAATTTGACGCCGCTGGAGAGGCCAACTCCGTACAAAGAAGGTGGCAAAGGTGTGTCATTCACGACCTTTACAGGGTTTGATGACAAGAAGAAGGCTCTCTCATTCCTCCAGCAGTTTGACAAGGCCTATGCAAGGGAAAACTTTACAGAGGCTTCAAAGGTCCGCAAGGCAGCCACTTTCTTGACAGGGAATGCGGGACAATGGTGGACAACTTTATTGCTTCAAGGGCAAGCTTCGTCCACATGGATTTACTTCAAGCAGATTTTTGCAGCAGCATGGTTATCTGATGACTTTGAAGCAGATGTCATGACAGAATGGCACCAGCTTAATGCTGCCACTTGCAAGAATCTGGATGATTACAATCGGAAGTTTTGGAAAGCTCTACTTCCAGTAACTTCCTATAGGTTTGTGCCATTGACAGAACAGATTGAAAAATACTGTTGTGGCCTACCTAAAGGATTCAGAAAGAACTGTACGAAGACAAAAGTCACTACTTTGACGCAGCTCATCGAGGTAGCAAACACTGGCAAACCGTAGCAAACACTGGCAATGGTTTGCTCAAGGGAGAAGATTGTGAATTCAATATTGGTGTCAAGGCAGTATCAGGCAAGAAAAATTCAGCCAAGAAGCACGTTCCCAATGAGGCTCCTAAAGGGACTCAGGAGTCAGCCAATGCAGGGAAAGATAAAGCTACGGCTGAATCATAAAAGGGACCAACAAAGAAATGGAAAAGACGTTTTCCTCGCAAGTCTGAAGAGCAAAAGAAGGTCCTGAGGATAGAGAACAAATGCTTTATATGTGAGCAGCCTGGCCACATTGCTTACAACTGTCCCACAAAGAAAAGGCCAACTGATTCTGAAGACAAGGAAGACAAGAAAGGAAAGAAGCCCATGGCTGGTCTAGTGCCAGATATGGTGGGCGACAAGCCAAATTCAGATGCAAGTGAGCTTTGCAGAGCATGGGGAAAGGTTAGGGATCAAACAGTGCTTATCTTCTTTGATCCAGGTGCCAAAGCCAACTTCATTTCCCCAGAATTGGCTTCAAAGTTGGGAATCAGACCTGAAGAGATGGGGTATACAACAGAGGCAGGTTTGGCATGTCCTGGCCATACAGAGGCTGTGACACCCATCATTGGAAAGTTGCGTCTACATATCCAGTCCTATGTAGATGCTGAAGAATTTTACATCATGCCACTGGACGGATGTGATGTGTTGTTAGGTATTCCTTGGTTGTTTCGTGTGAAGGGAATCCTGGATGCCTACAACAAAAAGATCACTGTACAGAGCAGGGGAAAGACTCACATTCTGGATATAAAGCTTAAAGGGGAGTCTATTCCCACTGTATCAGCTTCTGCTATTACTTCTGTAATGAAAAAGCATCTTTCTGCGTACTTGGTTTTTGCACGTGAAGTGTCAGATTTTGATGAATCAAATTTATCTGTGCTAGATAAAGAAAGGTCAATGTTTTTACAACAGTATAGTGACTGCTTTTCCGATTCATTACCATCTCAATTACCGCGAGAGAGACCCGAGGACCATGCGATAGATTTGGTGCTAGGCAGTAGCCCACCAAATAAGCCTCCGTACAGGGTTAGTGGGGCTCAACAGAAAGAGATAATGAGCCAAGTACAGGAGCTGTTAGAAAAGGGGCTGATTCAGCCCAGTTCATCTCCATTCTGTTCTCCAGTGTTGTTGGTGTAGAAAAAGGATGGCTCATGGTGTATGTGCATCGACTACCGTGCACTGAACAAGAATACCATCAAGAATAGGTTCCCTATACCTAGAATTGATGATATTATGGACAAATTAGAAGGAGCAGCTATATTTAGCAGGATAGATCTAAAGAGTGGGTACTATCAGATCCGCATTAGATCAGAGGATGTGCACAAGACTGCTTTTAGAACGACGTTTGGCCTTTACGAATTTTTAGTGATGCCCTTTGGTCTCACAAATGCTCCTGCTATGTTCAATAGGATGATGGACAGAATTTTCCGTCCACACCAGTAGTTTGTTGGTACATTCTTTGATGACATGATAGTCTACTCAAAGAATGAAGAGGAGCATAGGCATCACTTGGCCATTGTGTTCAAAGAGTTACGCAGTCATAGGTTGCTCATCAATGCAAAGAAAAGTGAATTTTTTCTGGAAGAGATCCACTTTCTGGGACACATTGTCTCAAACGATGGTGTCAGAATGGATCCTGCAAAAGTTGAAGCGATCAAGTCATGGCCAGATTTGAAGACGGTGCATGATGTCCGAAGCTTCTTTGGACTATGCTACTATTACAGAAGGTTTATCCGAAATTTCGCTGAGATTGCTTCACCTTTACATGCTCTTCAAAAGAAGGCAATCACCTTTAGATGGACACAGAAAGAGATTTCAGCTTTTAATCTCTTAAAGGAAAAGATGACTTCAGATCCAGTCATTGTGCTGCCAGATCTTAGGAAGTCATTTGTGGTCGAGTGTGACACCTGCGGTAGTAGCATTGGTGCAGTGCTAATGCAAGATGGCAGGGTAGTAGCCTATGAGAGCAGAATTTTGCAAGGGACAGAGATGACCATGCAGGTCTATGAGAAAGAGTTACTGGCTGTGATTCATGCGCTCTTAAGCTGGAAACACTACGTGCTAGGTGCAGACTTTGTTGTCCAAATGGACCATCAGACCTTGCGGTACTTCTTGACACAGACAAAGTTATCTGAGAAGCATATGCGATGGGCAAATATCTTGTCCATGTTCCATTTTCAGATTGTGCATGTAGAAGGCAAGAAGAACGTTGTGGCTGATGCCTTGTCAAGGAAGCCACAAATTTCAGTTGTGTCAATTCCTTATCATCATGAACTTGATGATATGAGAGAACAGTATGCAAATGATGAAGATTTTGCAAGGGTCTTCGAGCAGCTAATGGATGGACAACGTCATGAACACTATCTTCTCAAAGATGGGTTCATTATGATGATGCATGGCAGATTGTGTGTCACAAAGCCATTGCGACGCAAAGTTATGGAAGAGAGTCATGTCTCACCGTATGCAGGGCATCGTGGTATAGAAGCTACAGTTAAAGCGGCTGAGACATTCTTCTATTGGCCTACATTGAGAAGGGATGCGGATGCCTTTGTGCGAGAATGCCTAATTCGCCAAAAGGTCAAGTTTGACAGGCAAAAGGCACCAGGGTTATTGCAACCACTACCTATTCCAGATAAACCATGGGAAAGTATTGCTATGGATTTTATCTTTGATCTTCCGAGAACGTAGACAGGAAATGATGGTATTTGGACCATTATTTGCAGATTCAGCAAACAGGCTCATTTTATTCCTGTCAGGAAGAAGATAAAGCCAGATCAGATGGCACGCTTGTTTATGAGCAATATTTTCAAGTATCATGGCATGCCACAGTCGATTGTTAGCGACCGTGATCCACGCATGACAAGTTTGTTCTGGAGAGGCTTGTTTGAGAATATGGGCACCACGCTCAAATGAAATATCTGTTACATGAATGTTAGAGCTGTACAGATTGTCAGTTTAGCAATTGCTCTTATGGAATGTCCAAAAGTTTGGTTAGTGCTGTAGAAGTGAGTATTTCTTGTCAGTTTGTCAAGGATACAGTAATTGCTTCTATTAAAGAGTACATGTGTAACTGCATTCTTAAACTGTCGGTTTGGGTATGCTTGAAAGTGTTACGGGATCCAACGTGTACTATAAGACAGTGGCAAAATGTGCAGCTACCATTTTGTCATTGGAAAGTTAGTGACTCAAAGCAATGGCAGATTGCGAAGCTACCACTATGTCATTGGGACAGGGTTCACACGCAGGCAATACATGTGTCGGCGAGGTGTTGAATACACCAGGGTTGACAATGAGCATGTATGTGTCGTACATGTGTCGACAGGTGTTGAATACATCAGTGTTGACTAGGAGCATGTACGACATAGATGCAAACGAGGACGTTTGAGATTTCAAGAGGGGGGTATGTCACCAGCGTGTGACTACTATCTATCCTTTTTGTTGATTTCTTGCTTATTATCTATTTACTTTCACTTTTTGGAAACACCCCTCGGGAAATCTAACTGCCCTGCATTGCATAGCTAGTGTGGAACTGTCGAGAGGGAGTCCAGGCTTGAGGGCAAGAGAGCACTAAGGTTGGACAAGGACTATGGTTAGCCAAGTGGGGTCATTGACTAGCCAAAGTGGAATCCTTTGTTACAGAGGCTACATTTCAGCTCTGGATGTGGCCGCAGTGTACAAAGAGGGTCGGATGACCTAGAAAGATACAATGGCAGCATCTCCTAAAATTTAGGGAACTGCTATTTTGGGACCTGAAAATGTGTTGACGTCATTACCTCCGGAATGACAAAGGGAACATTTTCTTGCTCTGTTGCAAAGTCTACTGACGCACCAGTTGAGATATTTTTAGCCGGGAATGCCCAAAGTCGGAAAATGTGCCATGTGGCACTCTGTGAGCATTCTGCTACTCCTGGCCAGAGAGGGGGCGCCTAAAATGAGAGAGGAGGCTGATTTTCAGAATTTGTCACAGGTTAAGAGCTATGGAGTGCTTGCTTTCCCTCTTATGCACAGTGCGGTGCCAGGAGTGATACCCTGCACGCTACGCACTGCTCTCTCTCTCCCCTTTGGCAGTATGTTATGCCCCACTAGTGGGCTCTTCATTTGACCAATGTACAGTTGTGTGGGTTCATGCGTGATTGCCGAGGCAAGAGCCTCTTGTACAGGTACTGGATTAGCTAGCGGCTAATCTCCCTGCAGGTACAGGTGAATTCGGAGAGGTTTCACGCTAGAAATCTCGTCCGATTCAAAGGGCAAGTAGCCCTACAGGTGCGGGAGCTCGAGGACTTGCTACGGATGCGACCGGCACGCGAAACGGAGCCCGAAACAGTGAATTACAGCCTGCTGTGTATTTTTGCAGGTTTAGGGTTTGGGTCCTAAACGGACCCTAATACCCCCGGAGGTTCAGGGACGCAAGGGGACCGTTGTATAGGCGATCTGGCGCATTTTCAGGGCTGAAAACAGAGAATTCAGCGTGCTGCAGATTCTCGCCAGGTTTTGCAAAGTGTCCGTATGCGTCGGGAAAGTCAGTCAATGCGTGGGAATACTGACTGTGAAGGGTCCTAGTATAGTTATGTTGCCGAAATCAGGCCGGAACAGTTGAAATTCAGCCAAGTTTGTGTGGGGCAGCTTGTAGGGATCCACGACATTTATTCCCTCTTATGAACAATAAAGAAATACCGAAAGGGGCGCCTAAGTTAGGGGCCAATCTGGTGTCGGTCTTCTCATATAGGTGCATTCTAGCATGTGTATCCCATTCCCCTCTCTTGTGTCACTATAGCGCAGGTATAATAGACGACTAATAATGGGTGAAAGCTAAATCAAGGTTTAAAGTAAAGTCTACCGCCCTTTTTGGGATTGAACAGGCTGGTTTCACCTTGTGCCTCTCTATGGAGCTGTCATCCTTGTACGTCGTCTCGAAGATTCATGTGGTTCCGGTGACTTTTCACTTATTAGGCTGAGGAACCATCATTCAAGTGACGGTCTGCTCTATTGCGTCCAACTCAATAGGTGCTAGCTGAATCAGAGACATGAGGTGAAGTTCAGGAATTGATACCCCTTGAGAATTTAGAATAGGCCTCTTGCCTTCGAGCCATTCTGAGCGTTGAAGTTGCTCAGGCTCAGGCTCAGATGGCGGTGGTAACTTTGTCAGTCTTAACAAGGCTACTGTTTGATACAGCCAACTAGGCATGTGCCTCTCTTGATGGGGTGCCGCTGATGTACAATCCTCAGCATGATCAAAATTTTACTCTAAACTTGCTTGATTTGGGCAGTAGATTGGCCACTGTGTAGGTGAAGCTGACATTGGTAGACCATGTTACGAGGGAAGGAGAAGGGGGCAAGCTTTGAGTAGAAGGGAGAGGGAGAAGTATAGATGAGAGAACGTGATTAAAGAGGGAGAGAGCATGGCTATAGGCCCTAGTTTTATATCCGCGATGCCACAAGAAGGGTACGGGGTAGCTCTTGCAATACGCTACCAAGGGCGGCGAACTGACAATCAAGAGAATCTTAATAATCTAATCAGTAACATAAGCACCTCAAATGTGCAGTCTAAACAACTTTTATCAAGAGAAGACTGGCTTCGTAAGGCAACACACCTGGCAGGGAGGCTATTATAGTGAGATTATCTTTACACATCGAAATACTGCAACAGAAGGCTGAAAGTGCTGCTGCCCAGTGTAGACCAGCAAGCTCTTGCATTGGAGCTCACTGCACAGTAGACAAGGCTTCGGGACAATGTGAGTAGCACAGCCAAAAGCTGCCAAGATCTGCCAAAAGGAAACACTTACTGACGGTGAGTCGTGCATAAAGGCCAAATCTGACATGAAATATGAAGAAAAGTAAAACTCGCCACAGCATGACACCAACAAAGCGGAAAGGCACAGCAAGCCTCCAGGGTACGCAACACAGAATTGAGATGAAAGTGCAGGAAAACACTGATTGTGACAACTGATGGAGGAGCGCCTCACCTTACTTCTGGTCCTATGTCAGAGGAGAGAGAATGGAGGAGAGAGCTAAACATGGAGCTGAAAACAGAACAATGAATTAATGCCAGGACCAATGCAAAAATGTTGGGACTGTGAAGAGGTGGACTACTCTGAAGTGCTGTGGTTAACTGTTGAGAGAACGAGCAAATGTTAATTTGGGCCCGTGGTGCCTATAAACATGGCCTGGGGGTAGTTAGGCCAGGCTGTTCAGAAAAACCTCATGAATGTGCAACAAATGCCCGCACATTCCACATGAGAAAATAGGAAATGTATTGAAAACACAGCTAGAGTGGAACAACGGTCAGGAAAGTTGGAAATTGGTCCTAAACGTGCAATTCTTTGCTTGTCAGTAATGGGTGGCCAACCTGCGACTGAGAATCTCAACACGAAGGAGCAAAGCCTAGCAGTGGAAGCGATTTGACAGGTGGAAATTCAACACAAAATAGGTTTTTTTTGGCATGAGGGAGCATTCAAACAATACTTTGACTCTTCTAAGCATTACTGATTTCTGGGCAAAACACTTCATAACCTGTCAAACAGACTAAAACCCTTTGTGAAGGTGAAGCCAACGGTGTCATTGACTGCACAAATCTCCACTTGAGAGGAGTTCGAGCTATGATAAATTACCAGCTAAATACTTAGCTAAATTATTGTGCTTTTCTAAAACACATGGTAAAAGTGCCAGGTTTTATCGAATAGCAGGCGACTTCTTTTCTGTATGTATGCAAGGAGGTTTGGTGGTATCTATTGTAGAATGCTTCGGGAAGTAGGCCTTTCTCCTTTCTAAGTACAAGCTGAAGGTGACCACTAAAGTTGTGGTTGGTGGAGCTTACAATGGGTGTTGAGTCTCAATTGAAAGCATTCTCCTTTTATTAAAGAAAATTGTGCAGCTTCTAGATGTTTTTTCAACACATTTGTACTTGCAAGGCATCATTCTCTTTGGGAGGGATTCACGAACATGGCCTTATGCAGGCAGCCAACAAATCACGTTTCTTCGTTTGCACTTCTAAAGATACTGGTCTAAATTGTAAGGACCTCGAAAAGTCTTTCCTATGAAATGTCACAAGCTTAAGTGTACATCAATAAAGTTCAATACACGTTTTTTTTTTTTGTAACTGTAGAAATCCTCCAACTGAGAGAGAGAGAGAGAGAGAGAGAGAGAGAGAGAGAGAGAGAGAGAGAGAGAGAGAGAGAGAGAGAGAGAGAGAGAGAGAGACGCTAGGACTTTAACCACATCAATTTGCTGTCGCGTCACCTTCTCCTCCTATTCGCAACGAAGTGCCTCCACGCCGTTGTGACGAGCTAGTGATGTGGCAATACGGCACTTATGGAGCATTGACTGAGAGGCCTAGAACCCAATTATCAGAAGCTTGAACTCTGGTGCTGGTTTTCGTAAATTGTGCTGACACGTGGCACTGTTGTACAGACGCTCGCAAATTGCGTTGCTGATGACGTGGCATGTTGTACGGAAATCCCACAAAATTTACTGGCTTGCAGTTTTGAGCGCTAGCTTTTGGGACCAGATGATTTTATACTTGATGCGTTTAGGATTACCGCCTTTGGTGCTCTGCATTTAGCATCCCTTGTACTCTTTATAAGTGCCCCTAGGGCCATTCTTTCAAGCATCTGGACGCAGAGTTGGAAGAGTTGGACCCAATGGGAGTTGTATCTTTGCCAATCAATAATAAAGAAATACCGAAAGGGGCACAGTCTTTGGGGTCAACGCGTCTTGGCTCTGAACTCCGCCGAGTCGTGTCGTCTTCTCTCTCTTTTATTCAAGTTTTTCCGCCCGATCCCTTGTCGAAAGTGATTACAATGGTATCAGAGCTTCACGCGTGTGCTATTCTGAAAGCATACCGGTCCTACCAAAGAGCATACAGAGCAAGATGGTGCTTCTAGTTTTTTTATATCAAAGAATCTTCGTGTCCCTGTCCTTGACTTACTAGCCAATCCCACCCTTAGTCCATTGTGCATCGAGCGCGTTCCCGTCTTCATTGCTGTGTCATAAGGGGCATAAGCCATAAAGAACCCACGATCCTATCGACATGGAAGGAGCATGGGGAGATCACACTGTTGAAGGAGGACTCAGGAAACCCACTGAGCCCATCCACCTAGAGGCTCCCTAACGAGACACATGCCCAATATGTGGTATGACAGTTGGTATATTTAGCAGAACAACGAAGACAGAGGCAGATGGATGACAGGATTGATTTGGAAGCTTTGCATAGCTATTTGAGCACCTTGAATCCCCCTGGTAACTTTGTTATGCCACCCCAACCTTTGTAGATTTCCTTCTCTAATCCTCCTCGAAATTACTCGACTACTTTTTCTTGACATAACTTTGGAGATGTCTTTCAATTTCTAGGAGGCTTTTCAAGAACATGGCTTCATGAGAACGACCGCGTGTGCTTTCCGAAGTACCACTACAGATTCCCACTTATGTTCCCCCACCACCAACTACAGCCACTTATGCAACGGATTGACACCATCGCCGTTATTATTATTACTCAACACCTCCGCTGGTAGAATCAAGTCTAAAACCCTTTAAGGATGGTGGTGCCACGATTATCCAAGATTCCCACAATGCACTCAAGTTCTTAGAACAATTTGATATTCTGTTCAATAACGAAAATTTTATGGAAGAATCCAAGTTGCTACGAGTCACATCTTTTCTCAAAGATAGTGTTTGACATGGTGGGCTGTCCTAACCAAGAAACCGGACATACCAAAGACTTGGCATGACTCCAAGCTCGCTTTCTACCCAAGCTTTCTTGATGAGACATTTGAAGTAGATATAATTGCGGCATGGTCTGGTCTCAGGATATACCCTTCAGACACTTTTCCAATTTACAACCAAAGATTTTGGGACGCCTATCTACTGATTTCCACCTTTCGAGACATTACTTTTGTTGAGAAGTACATTGTGGGATTGCCTTTTTCACTATGAGATTGCTGTATAGGGAAAGTGGTATTAAATATGCTATAGCTTATGTCACATGCAAGAGTGGGCTATCACATTATGAAGAAAGAATTGCGATTCACTGACTCTTCCCAGAAGAGAAATCCAAATCCTCACTTCTCTACCCAAGATACCCCACAACCAAGAGCAGGTGCAACTTCCAACACTCTTGTTCGAAGACTCACTTTTGAAGAGATGGCACAGTACCGATCAGACGGAAGGTGTTACAAATTTGGCCTTCGCGGTCACATTGCTTGGGAATGCCTAGAAAACCCCAATAACAAAAGACCCTCTTTGTATGAAAGCACAAGAAATAAGAAGTCCCGACCTTCAGTTGGATTGATTTCTATCTTGATAGGTGTTCCTACGGTTGATGCGTCCAATGAGCCATGAAGAGCTATGGGAAAGGTCAAAGATCAAGATGCTCTTATCCTCGCAGGCCTTATGCAAAATCTTATCTCCCCAGAATTAGCTGCAAAATTAGGTATTGAAGAATATGCCAAAGGGACACAAATTGAAGCACAAATAGCTAATGCAACTTACACATCATCGACAGTGTTGATCATATCACTTCGATTGTAAGTTCAGACATTTATAGATCCAATCGACTTCTACATTATGGATTTGGGAGGATGTGATGTTCTAATGGGCATGCCATGGTTTTATAAGTACCATGCTTGTTTTGATGCCAAAAAACGAACTATCCAATTAAAGCAAAAAAACAAAGAATTGATGTTGAACTTCAGAAATCTTACTACTCTAGGAGCGACGACAGATTAAAGAAAGAACTATGAATGTAGATTAAGATGAATCGAGAATTTTGTTGTATGAATTTGTGATTAATTAAGATTATGATTATGATTAAGCTTATGATCTTGGGTGTGTACATGCATCACAAGCAGGATCCAATGATCTTTTATAGGCATTGGCTAAGATCTTGTGTGTGATGCAAGCAAGATCCGATGGCCTTTTTAAAGCATTGGCTAAGATACCGATCTAAGACAGATTTTCAGACGCACTCGAGGTGTTTGCAACTAGCTTTTCTTTGTGCACGGCCATCATGACACAAGAATGCATGAATGAATGATCAATTGTGAGTTTTTAAGTTGCATAAACGTTAGAAGTGTGAGCATTTTCTTCCACCCTGCAATCGAGGACGATTGCTTCGATTTGAAGGTGGTATGAGACGGGTTTAGGGTTAGGGTTTTTGCATCGAAGGCATAGATGCATTTGATCCATACTTTCGTTTGGCCAATTACAGATTCACTCTCCCTAGGAAGGTGGTCCATTCCGATCTCTTGGTCAAAGCTAGAATCCTTAGTGTCGTGAATAGTTCTCTCTATGTGGTATTTGCATCCATGATCATTTGTGTGGCACTAGGATATCTAAGTGACCTCCGGGGGTCGTGTGCTAACTTGATTGTGTTTTGCAGATTCCGAAAGAGGGGCCTAAACCCTAGAGAAAAGTTGTTTTGTAGGTGTAATCGAGGATGATTACTCTTCGTTAAGAGAGGGGTATGTGACGAGTCAATGATGTGGCAATACTGAACTTATGGAGCACTGGCCAAGGGACGTAGAACCCAATTATCAAAAGCTTGAACTCTAGCGCTGGTTTCTGTAAATCGTGTCGACACGTGGCACTGCTATATAGATGGCACTTCTATATAGATGGCCACAAATTGCGCTGGTTGATGATGTGGCATGCTGTCCGCAAACTCGCTAGTAGTTTTTTTTACAGTTTTGAGGGCTAGCTTTTGGAACCAAATGATTTTAGACTTGATGCTTTTAGGATTATTGCTTTTGGGGCTTTGCTTTTAGCATCCCTTGTACTCTTTATAAGTGTCCCTAGGGCCATTCGTTTAGGCATCTGGATGTAGAGCTGGAAGATTTGGACCCAACGGGAGTTGTACCTTTGCTAGTCAATAATAAAGAAATACCAAAAGGAGCGCCAGTCTTTGGGGCCAATGCGTCTTGGCTTGGAACTCTGCCCGGTCTTGTCTTCTCTCTCTCTCTCTCTTATTCAAGTGTTTGAAGGTTAAAGTGTGAAGTTTGAAATGTCCTCACTGGAAGTGATTACAACGGTTCTGATAATGCCGCCAAGGCTTCTCTAGGTTTGTCGAAGCTGTTACAGGCTTAGACACTTCAAGCGAGAAATCAATAGCAACACACGAACAGAAATTGCAAAATCATTGAACTTTACGAGAGAGAGAGAGAGAGAGAGAGAGAGAGAGAGAGAGAGAGAGAGAGAGAGAGAGAGAGAGAGAGAGAGAGAGAGAGAGAGAGAGAGAGAGTCAACACGGCACGATGGAGTTCCGCGCCCAGATGCATTGGCCCCAAAGACTGGCGCCCCTTTCGGTATTTCTTTATTATTGCTCATGGTAAAGTACAACTCTCGAGGGTCCTCATCCCTGTGAGGATAAGTGGTGCTAATCCTATAATTAAGACTTAAAACTTGATACTTAAGATCAAACTAAGACTCAAGAGATTGACTGTGTGTGTGATGGATTGAATGATTGCTTTAAAATTGATTACAATAGGCTCCTTATATAGGAGACGAAGAGACACAAATGAAAAGACACGTCTCATGGTGAAGAGACGCGACTTCAGATGTAAAGACACATCCTTTCGGCGAAGAGCTACAACCATTGGACGAAGAGTCTCAACCGTAGAGCGAAGGGGTGTGATCAGTCGTGGAAGGAGTGTGGCTTTTGGTGAAGAGGCATGTCTCTTGAGCGAAAGGTCGTGACTATCCAAGCGTAGGGGTCCTCCTTGGCATGGCACTTTGCATATTTGCAACTAGGAGTAGATGTAATACTGCAACATAGTCACAATTGTTGGTATGGCACTTTGCGTATCTGCAACTAGGAGTAGATGTAATACTGCAACATAGTCACAATCGTTGGCATGGCAGTTTGCTTATCTGCAACTAGGAGTAGATGTAATACTGCAACATAGTCACAATCGTGACAGTCTCTGAGACTCTGCGTCTAGATGTTCCGCAGAGTGAGGCCGTGGGTTACTTATAAGCAATACAAGGGTTGCCTAAAAGAAGAGCCCCAAAAGCAGGTCTCTTAAAAGCACTAAACCCCAAAAGCATTTGCTCTCAAAGGTAGCGTTGGAAAGCCAAAGGGTGCCAGCATGATTTGTGGAAATCCATATAGCTTGCCACGTGGCATCAACATCGTAGATCGTGGAAAATCCGTACAGTAGGCCATGTCAGCATGTGGCACGTTTTACGAAAAACCTCCTTAGATTTCAAGCTTTGGGTTTTTAGGGTTGTAGGCTCCACGATCGGTGCTCAGAAGTCCCTTAAGGTTCAGTTCTTCAGTCTCTCTTGTCCACGCGGCCATTTCTCTTCTAGTTGGACATGCCACATCATCACTTTGTGACAGTAGTCCTCACATGCGGACTTGCTTTATCATTGTAATGTGGAGCAAAAGTGATTTATGGTGAATGCTCCGGATGAGTGCTTAGCGCGTGCTCAAGGTTCCTCTTACTACATGAGAGAGTTTCTTTTACTTCATGTGAGAGATGTGCAATAGACTAGAGAGAGGAGTGATATTGTGTGTGAAGGTTTTGTGAGTGATAGAGAGAGAAGAAGATTAACACCGGATGGGGTTCCAAACCCCCCTCCAAGGGCCCCCCTCTTTGTCGCTGAGATGTATTTGCTTTAGATTGCATAAATGCTGATACAATGGTCCTAGATGCTGATGGGATCTTGCGGTAGACTCAATTCTCTTGAGTATATGAATTTCATTTAAAAGCCGGTTTACGCTTCTGTCTTTGTGACAATGGTATTAGAGCAAGGTCATCTCTCTCTTTTCTAAGAGATTGACGACTCTCGGTAGATTGCAGAAATGGAAGGAGGTGAGATATAGGTCAATCTCCTCCAGCAGCAGGTGGTAGAGTTGCAGAAAGCTCTCTCGCATCTAGAAGTTCAAAAGATTCTCCATACTCTTGAAAAAAAGAAGAAGAAAGCGCAGTTTGAGCTGGGAAAATCCCACAGAACTCCAAATTGCAAGAACCTTAGAAAGATCCTCTAGTTGGAACCTAGAAGAATGCTCAAGAACGTCATATGCGGTTTAATCCAAAGATTCAAGAATAGAATCCTCCTGATTCTACTCAGTTCTCTTTTATGAAGGATTCGGATGACAGTCCCTTAAGAGGACATGGTCGTTGAAGATCCGCCACAGCATGAAGTGCAATCAAAGGAAAGATCCCCTTTCGTCAAGGAGTCTGAAGATAGAAAGGAGCATCATCATAAGAAGCTGTCACAAGACGGGCACCACGTGCCAACGGAAAAGAACAGACTCAACAACTTTAAGCACTTCAAATAACAACTGAACTGAAAGAGATAGAAAGAGCACATGCGACGCGGAGTGGCGGAATTCCACCCCAGAGAGTATTGGCCCCAAACCTTGGCGCCCCTTTCGGTATTTCTTTATATTACTTGAACTCAGTACAATGCCAATACTCGCGCTTTGCACCTTCTCATTGAAGCGTGCCAGAGATTGAGCCCTCTGCACTTATTTAAAGGCCCTTGGACTTGAAAAGCAGTTTACATGATAAGCTTGAAACTCGAAAGCAACTAGTCCAAAAGCTTGCACTGAAAATCAGCCAGCGTAAATCATTGAAGTCTGTACAGGCTGCCACGTCTGCAGAGTCAACGTGAAACGTGGAAATCCGTACAGGTTGCCACGTTAGCAAGTCAACGCAAAATCTGGGTGTTCGTACAGTCTGTTGCCACGGCATCAACTGAATACGCAAGTCCTCCTGTGTGTGTGGGTCTTGCTTTATTTATTCACTTTAGGTCACTTGGGCCCCATCGGATGGGGGTCAACAACAACACATGAACAAAAACTTCACATTAGTGAACTTTAATAGAGAGAGAGAGAGAGAGAGAGAGAGAGAGAGAGAGAGAGAGAGAGAGAGAGAGAGAGAGAGAGGTGCCCAGAGGTATTGGCCCCAAAGTTTGGCGCCCCTTTCGGTATTTCTTTTTTATTAATCATTGCAAAGTACAACTCCCGAGGGACCTTTGCTCTTAGACTCTTCATCTAGATCCCCATGCAGAGTGAGGCCCCAAGGGCTCTTCTAAATTTACAAGGGATGCCAAAAGTAGAGCCTCGAAAGCAGTTAAACTCAAAAGCAACTTGTTCCAAAAGCATCAATTCCCAAAAATTGCCAAAAAGCAGCCAATGCAAATTACGAAATTCCATAGAGCCTACAACATCAACATGTCAGTGCAATCTTCGAAAATCCATATTGCTGTTCTGTTCGTACTGCCACGTCAGTAGTGCCACCTTATCAGTTTGTGACATATCCCCCTCTTGAAAGAATTGTAATCGCCCTTGATTACATCTGCAAAACAAACAGAGGCCATACACCCGTTCGGTAGACAGTGACTCTAAGTACCGACGCACTAGACGAGACCAATCTAGCACTTGCACAAAGACGACAATCACTGAACATTCACGTCACATTCAAATCAAATCACATAGAATCCATGGAGATCTAGGACCATGATTTCTGGCAACGTATTTAGCAATCGTATCTAGATCCACATAGGATTTCACTTATTGCGATCATGCCCATATACGCATTTTGATCTAGGACCACGATGGCAACATATTTAGCAATCGCATCTAGATCCACATAGGACCTCACTGATGTCGGATTAACCAATCCTTATTGCGATCATGTCCATAGACTCATTCTGATCTAGGACCATGATTCGTGACAACATATTTAGCAATTGCATCTAGATTCACATAGAACCTCACTGATGTCGGATTAACTAATCCTATGTCCATAGACTCTCAAGATGAAATGCTACACTCATTTCGTCTTTCAAACCTGCACTCAAACACGATCACATGAGTGAGCACAAAAATCAGATTCATTTCTGGAAACTCCCATTTCGAAGTACTTCTTTCATAAAGTCATCCAGCAGAATACTGTCAGTCCATCAAGATCCCTGAAATCCAAAGGCAAATCAGTGACTTTATTCCTTCTAGGTTATCTGTGACAAAGGAGCGGAGTAACTCCTCTCTTGTGCAGTCCCATGTCACCAGGAGGTGTATTTTTTCCTGTTGCCTTCCGTAAATAAATACTATATATTTTTATTTATTTTTATTATTACTTGTTTTCCTTGAAACCCTTGAAAAGGTGCAAGTGGACATTGCATGGCCAGTGTGAAACGGCTGCGGCCGAATAGGTTTCTCACATCAGGAGTCTGGGTCGGTTAGTTTGGGACTGATCGGGCCAGTCAGCACTGAATTTTGTTGAGTATGGAAACCTGTGTGCGCCAAATGAGGTCTGGGTCACTCGGAAAGTCACTTATAACTTCATAAGTCAGTGGGAACTCAAAAGGGGCAAACTGGACACATGGTGGCTCCTGGTAGATTTGCCAGATCCAGCATGAAGAGGGGGCGCCCAACTTGAGAGGAGGCTGATGTTTGACTTTAAGTGACCTACAGTGTGTGTGTGAGTAGTGGGTGTAGGTCTACATCTTTAATGGAAAGCTTGCCTTCTCCTTTGTCTCATGTAGCGCGATGACTTGCTGTCACAAACGGGAGCGTATAACAATATAAAATACATTCGGATAAATAGGATTTATCACTTAATACTGAAGCCAGAGTATATAGAGAGAAATAAATAGAGAGTGAGAAGATCGACACAGTACTGGGGACCAGAAGATGGGCTGGTCCCCCCCCCCGTAATAGTATCTTTATTACTGAGGAGAAGTCTATACAAGCACTTGAATCGAACGTATTACCACGTTCGTTCTAGAATAAGACTTGATGGTTCTCGGAAGCCTCAGCTTCCGATTCCTAGGGCAAAACCCTATTCCAAGGAACTTCCGTTCCTTATTCCAATTCCTCGAGAATCAAGGTTCTCGCCTCTGGATCTCACCTTCCAGACTTAGGGCATGGCATCCCTGTAACTCTTTTCCAACTCTCTTTCCAGAGTCCTCTTCCCGCAGAACAACTCTGCTTTCCCGGACACGAGGTCCTTACTTGGGAATCCCAACTTCCGGATCACAACTTGAGAGACTACCTCTCTCCGATCCGTGGATCTACTTCCCAAACTCGGGTACGAAACCCTTGGGCTGATGTGGCTCTAGTTCCTCAGAGCGCTTTTCTCCTGCAGAGGCTCATACCTTCCTCTGCTCCTACTCCCTCACTAAGAGGAAGTACACCTGCAAACAAATACTCAGAGTTCATAACATGAAAATCGTTACCTTCAAAGTCTCGACGCTCGAAACGCAACTCCGTTCTCGAAAAGCAATTCCTCGGAAGAGATCTCTCCATAGAAAATCCTCTCTTCCAATCCTACACACAAAAGAGGTGTGTTCTCGGGTTCCTTCTCGTAAATCAGCCCCATCTACGACGTTTATGGACTGAAAACAGAGAAAAACAGCATCTGTCACGATGGAAACATGCTTTGTAGACACTTCTTCGCGAGGGAACTCGCGCACTGGGTCTTGGCGACATCTGGTACATTTGGGGCAGCCATGGGCATCACCGGCAACGTCTTCTTTACGGCAGAAATCTGCAACAGCATCTCCTCCTTGCAAAGATTGGTCCTCCTCCTGAGTAAGGGCATGTGATGCTTTTATAGCTCCTAGCCGCGGGCACGAATAGCTGCTCATGTAGAGATCGTGGCTGTTTTTTTTTTTTTTCCTTGTTCTGCCAGAAAAAGAGAGAGAGAAAACGCTGGCTGATCTGTTGCCTTATTTATCAGATGGCTGCCCACTTATTAAGTGGGCGGTCGGTCACCTTTAAAAATGGTCTGAATCTGTCCAAAAACTCAATAAAACCTTATAAGTTAAAAACAATGCTTTCACAGCACTTCCTAGGTGTCCCTGGATACAATCACATGCACAGTTGCAATGCAGACATAGACTTCCTCGCGGGAAAGCATCTGCTTTCCCGAAAGTCAATCCCGCTTTCTCAAAAAGCATCTGTTTTTCCTCAAAGTTTCCTCTGAACCCATCTTCATTCAAGTGGTTGCTTTTTCCTTGTGCACAATTCTAACACAGTTCGGAATTTCCTCCTGACTATGGATATTCCCTTTCCGATGCACCCGTCACCCACCTTGTGACACATCAGGAATACCCATCACCTAGTTCTTTCCTACCGAACTTACGGTACAATCTTCTTCACGATGCTCTATGTCACCCATCCTATGACGCATCAGAGATGTCCGTTCCCGGATGGTCGGATACTTCTTTCCGATGCTCCTTGTTACCCATCCGATGTGACGCATCAGAAGTACCCGTTCTTGGTGGCCTTACAGATATTCCCGTTCTCAGTGTTCCCGTCATTACTTTAAATGACGCACTAGGAATACTCTGTACTCGGATGTCTCCAGTGAGAAAAGCCCTCTCACTTAAAATTCCAATAATTCATTTAGAATTATTTTTCCTTGGTGTTCCAAGCGAGAAGACCCTCACTTATAAATCCAATAATTCATTTAGAATTATTTTTCTGTAAGATGAAGCCAATTTAGCAACATCCCTCTTACTTATAAACAATTGTCCTCAACTGTAGAGGTCCAACTGAACTGCCGTGGAGAAACCGGAAAGATTCCAAATCTTGCTCAATGGTGAGTTGAGCTAGTCCTTTCTCAAAAGAACTTAAAAATTAAATTAAACAAAAATTCAATAATTCAATACTTACCTTACCGGTTCATGTCTTTCCTCTAGGACCTCGAGGATATCCTTCACCTTTCATTAAAGTTACGAGCCATGTAAGAACTCGTCATTCGCGTCTTTCCAACAGATTGGAAGTTTCCTCATCCGAGAATTTGTTAACTCAATTCCACCTTCTCAATTCCGAGAAGAATAAACCTCCTAGAAATCAATCTAGGTCTATGTCCTTGCGCATAACCTTGCGCTATTAGTCCTGAGGATATTAAACCTCTTGTGTCCTCCCGCAGAGGGCATGTCGAGAGCATTAAGCTCATGTGAATCTTCCTATGGCAGAACAAGTGTGTCATCTTACCAAAGTAAGTTCTTATTCCGGGCTGTGAATCTTCCTATGGCAGAACAAGTGTGTCATCTTACCAAAGTAAGTTCTTATTCCGGGCCTTTGCTTTGGGTAGGCCAATTGTTCTGATCCAAAGTTTCCTTATCTAAGACTCTGCTAACTTGATTCTGTCTTCTCAAATTCGAGAAGAATAATCTTCCTAGAAATCAATCTAGGTATTTGTCCTTGCGTATAATCCTACGCTGTTAGTCCAGAGGGTATTAAACCTCTTGTGTCCTCCCACATAGGGAATGCCCAAGTCATAGAGCATTAAGTTCGATGTCTTTCTTCCACAATTTGCGATCACCTTAAAGAAGGTTCTTGTTCCAGGCCGTCGCTCAACGTAGGCGGACGGTTCAAGTACGAAGATTCCTTGTGCACGACAGCACTTCCTTCCAATCGTTTCCTCCTGCGAGTTATTACCACCAGCAGTGATTTCCCGACGCCCATTAGCGTCTCTTCCTTACAAAATCATAAAAAATGATTCACCTTGTGAGCATCAATGACGATTTGCAAAATCTCAGGCATATAGGATTCTAGCCATAGCATTTTTTGAACGTACGTTCAAACCCGGTTCACAATAGAGCGAACCCTCTTTGAATCTCAGGGATGTTCTCCCATATGTAATTCTTACCATTTTGAAACGGTTGGCGAACTATATTCTTACGAACATAATAGTTCGAATTTATTCTAACAGCGTGTAAATGCTACTTGACCTGCTCATGGAGAAACATATACCGCAACCAAAAGTTGCTATTGTAATGGTAAAGGCACATAGGGTACTCAATGATCAACCACCATTGGAAAACCTCTTCTCCGTAGAGAAACTCAAATTCCTTCTAGCAAACACATCTCAAATAGAGATTCTCGTGTCGGAATATTCTTGCGCGCAAAAAGGCGCTCAAGAGAGTATAACAAACTCTCGTCCAGTTCCTTGGCATAGGTCTGCATCTTCGTGTGTTATCCATGTACTCAAAAGTGTACATAATTCTTAAGCTGTGTTAAAGTTTCGGTGAACCTGGGAAATTACCTTCCCTTCGTAAGATCCTTAGAGCGAAGACGCTCAACTTGATGATCACTTGGCTCGATTAGAGCAAAACCCGCTCATCAAATAATCTAGGTTTTAATCCTTGGATTCCTCAAGCACAGGCCGTAGTCGTCGCTTGTTCCTTTCCTCCTAAAGAGAGTGTTCATTCACTTGTGCAAAAAGCACTACCATATCTTCCCTTACCGTGTAGGAGGTGTGGGCTTAAATTGTATTCAAGCTTGATGAAAGCTTTTCTTTGCTGGAAAGCTCATAATGGTTCCTTCATAATGGTTCCTACCCGCAGTAGCAGGTAATCTATTCGGGAATTACCGGATACCGGATCAATAGTTGACCTTCCGGCTAGTTAAGCAAACCAATTCATCTCAGAAAACAATGTTTCAGTTTGATCCTGCTCTCATAAACACTCGAGAGTGGTAGTCCCGGTTAGACATAACCATATCTTGTGCAAAAGAGCAAACAAGCACAATGCACTTTATGATTTCCTCAAAGATGTAACTTTGATTGAAAACCTGTCCTCTCACTTAAAGTTTGAGGGTCTTCTATTCAAGAACTCAGGAGTTAGATTGAATTCCCTTACTCCAAACTTTCTGTGTTCAATGATTCCCGTCCCACTACGGGGATCGGATTCTATGTACACTAAGGTGTACACTTTCAGCTTTTATTACTGACTCTACCATCTGCTGCAAAGTATTTTGCAGATGGGTTTACAAAATTCAGGCAAAAGTCCTTTGTTGAATTTCTTCATCTTTCCTTCCTCAGAGAGGATCGAGAGTGGAGCTACCTTGGCAAGAGTGAACCACTACTTTCTTTGACTCACTCGTGTTCCTATTGGGCAAACCCATCCCAATCTTCTTGGATGCCTTCCTCAAAGTGTAGAGGAAAAAAATTTGTTGAAAAATTCAGCCTTGAATTGAATCCAAGTCTTGTTGTAAGTTCCTTGCAGAGCTTTGGTATACCACCAAGTACTTGCAATCCCCTTGAGGTGTTTGGTCACATGTCTCACCTTCAACGCTTTTCAGAAATTGCCTCCTGCAAAGGCAACTTCAAACTGTTGAATGAAAGCGGTAGCTTTTGGGACATCTTGCCATCCGTCAAAAGTATCAAGCTTGACCAGAGTGTTCTAAGGTCTAAAGACCTTCTTCATATCCTTCCCGAAATGACGGGATTTCTTGGCTATGGTTTTGGATTGATGTTCATGGATATTTTCTAGATTGTGAAGGATGTTGAGCATTCCGCTCCTTGGATTCTCTAGGATCTTGAGCATCATGCTCTCGTCGCCTTCTCAGAGAATCCCAAGTCTTGTGTCGACTTCTTGCAAAGAGAAAAAAATTTCCAACTCTGCAAGCTTTTTTTCCTGCAAGACTTAGGTTTCCGCCTGCTTACTTCTCTCTTGGCTTGTTATGGCTTCTTCCCGTATCTTCCCAGAGTCGTCCTCCTTTACAGAGAAAGAGAGGAGACCATGCTCTGATACCACTGTCACAAACGGGAGCGTATAACAATATAAAATACATTTGGATAAATAGGATTTACCACTTATTACTGAAGCCAGAGGATATAGAGAGAAATAAATAGAGAGTGAGAAGATCGAGAAATAAATAGAGAGTGAGAAGATCGACACAGTACTGGGGACCAGAAGATGGGCTGGTTCCCCCCCCCCCCCCCCCCCCCCTAATAGTATCTTTATTACTGAGGAGAAGTCTATACAAGCACTTGAACCGAACGTATTACCACATTCGTTCTAGAATAAGACTTGATGGTTCTCGGAAGCCTCAGCTTCCGATTCCTAGGGCAAAACCCTATTCAAAGGAACTTCCGTTCCTTATTCCAATTCCTCGAGAGTCAAGGTTCTCGCCTCTGGATCTCACCTTCCAGACTCAGGGCATGGCTTCCTTGCAACTCTTTTCCAACTCTCTTTCCAGAGTCCTCTTCCCGCAGAACAACTCTGCTTTCCTGGACACGAAGTCCTTACTTGGGAATCCCAACTTCCGGATCACAACTTGAGAGACTACCTCTCTCCGATCCGTGGATCTACTTCCCAAACTCGGGTACGAAACCCTTGGGCTGATGTGGCTCTAGTTCCTCAGAGTGCTTTTCTCCTGCAGAGGCTCATACCTTCCTCTGCTCCTACTCCCTCACTAAGAGGAAGTACACCTGCAAACAAATACTCAGAGTTCATAACATGAAAATCGTTACCTTCAAAGTCTCGATGCTCGAAACGCAACTCCGTTCTCGAAAAGCAATTCCCCGAAAGAGATCTCTCCATAGAAAATCCTCTCTTCCAATCCTACACACAAAAGAGGTGTGTTCTCGGGTTCCTTCTCGTAAATCAGCCCCGTCTACGACGTTTATGGGCTGAAAACAGAGAAAAACAGCAACTTGTCACGATGGAAACACGCTTCGTAGACACTTCTTCGCGAGGGAACTCGCGCACTAGGTCTTGGCGACATCTGGTACACTTGGGGCAGCCATGGGCATCACCGGCAACGTCTTCTTTACGGCTGAAATCTGCAGCAGCATCTCCTCCTTGCAAAGATTGGTCCTCCTCTTGAGTAAGGGCATGTGATGCTTTTATAGCTCCTAGCCACGGGCACGAATAGCTGCTCATGTAGAAATCGCGGTCGTTTTTTTTTTTTTTTTTTCCTTTCAATTTTTTTTTTTTCTGTTCTGCCAAAAAAAGAGAGAGAAAACGCTGGCTGATTTGTTGCCTTATTTATCAGATGGCTGCCCACTTATAAAGCGGGCGGTCGATCACCTTTAAAAATGGTCTGAGTTTGTCCAAAAACTCAATAAAACCTTATAAGTGAAAAACAATGCTTTCACAGCACTTCCTAGGCGTCCCTGGATGCAATCACATGCACAGTTGCAATGCAGACATAGACTTCCTCGCGGGAAAGCTTCTGATTTCCCGAAAGGCAATCCCGCTTTCTCAAAAAGCATCTGTTTTCCTCAAAGTTTCCTCTGAACCCATCTTCATTCAAGTGGTTGCTTTTTCCTTGTGCACAATTCTAACACAGTTCGGAATTTCCTCCCGACTATGGATATTCCCTTTCCTGTGCACCCGTCACCCACCTTGTGACGCATCAGAAATACCCATCACCTAGTTCTTTCCTACCGAACTTACGGTACAATCTCCTTCACGATGCTCTATGTCACCCATCCTATGACGCATCAGAGATGTCTGTTCTCGGATGGTCGGATACTTCTTTCCGATGCTCCCTGTTACCATCCGATGTGACGCATCAGAAGTACGCGTTCCTAGTGGCCGTACTGATATTCCCGTTCTTAGTGTTCCCGTCATTACTCTAAATGATGCACTAGGAATACTCTGTACTCGGATGTCTCTAGTGAGAAAAGCCCTCTCACTTAAAATTTCAATAATTCATTTAGAATTATTTTTCCTTGGTGTTCCAAGCGTGAAAACCCTCTCACTTTTAAATCCAATAATTCATTTAGAATTATTTTTTTGTAAGATAAAGCCAATTTAGCAACACTTGCTCTCGTGCATCTCTCTCTCCCCTTTGGCACATATGGTAATGCCCCACTAGTTGGGCTACTCAGATGAACATGTACAGTTCTGGGGGTTTATGTGTGTTTGCCAAGGCAAGCTCCTTCTGAACAGGAACCGGACCCTGTGGGGGATTAGGTAATTGCTATTCCCCCACAGGTACGCTGAGTTCCATCGCGAAAGATTGCGAGTTTGGAGAGTTTTCTTGTGTAAAAACTTGTCCAATTCACAAGGGAACTGTCCCATTGTGTGCGGGAGTCCTCAGGACACGCGTAGGCGTGTTCGCTCCGCACAAAACGATCCGAAACAAGGAATTACAGCCTGCTGTGTTTTTCTGCAGGTTTAGGGTTTCGCACCTAAACTGCAAGGGAACACCAGGGGAGCCTCGTGAGAGCCTTGGGATGCGTGTACAGGCTTTTGGGCACCTAGCTCTGAAAACCAGAGAATTACAGCCCGCTGAATTTTTGTGACAGCTCACCAGAAAGCTTCCAGATAGAGAGGGAATCCGCCCTAGACAGGTACTTTTGACGTACAGGGGTTTTTGCGCCATTATGTTGCCGAAATCAGGTCAAAAACCTGTGTTTTCAGCCCTCGTCAGGTTTGGACAGTTTTGTGAAAGCGTGTACTAAGTGGTCGGATCGTCTACCTTAAATTAATAAAGAAATACCGAAAGGGGCGCGAGTCTTTGGGGCCTACAAGGTGTCGGTCTCGTGTGCACAGTGACATTCTAGTCGCTGGACAACTATGTTCTCTTTCCTTCTCAGTGCTCTTTGTTAAGTTAACAGGTAATTGAAATAGTACCGCCCTCTAAGTTGTACAGGCCGGTTATATCCTGCCTGCACCAAATTCAACTTGTTGATCTCCGGGAAGTCTTGGAATAGCCAAAGCTAGACCAAAAGTGTCAAGGTAAAGTTCCAAATATGAGGAGTACCTGCTAGGTCCTCCCTCTATCCATTTCACATCCAATGCCGGATAGTTCTTGACTAAGAATCTCCGTTCACTTTACCTTTCTCTTTCCTTTCCTGGTGAGCCAATATCTATTCCGGAATGAGTATCTCCTCGCTCGGTTCCGCTTGAGGTTGCTCCTCAGGCTCCCTGTCGATTGGCACCTCACCCTTGAAATTTTTCAAGAGATTCGTATGAAAAGCATTGTGAATCTTCCTTAGCTTTGGAAAAAGCTGCTCCTTTCCTTTTCGTTTCCTTAGGCCTGCCTTCTCAGACTGTAAGAGCACCCAATAATCTTCCTTCAGATGCAAGTCGCGTCGAATCTTGTCGGCTGCCTTCTTATGCCGTGCTTGAGAATTCTCAAGAGCCTCGTGCACCTTGGCAAAAGCAGTATCTAGATCTGGATGATATTGATCTGCCTCAAAAATCTTATCCTAGGTCTAGGGAATCTCTGATCTACCAGCTGATCCCTTTTTTTCTTTCTTTCCTTGTGCCTTGGACCTATGGGTAGCTTCTTTAGCTTCCCTTGTCCATTGGCACGTCAGTCTCAATCATCGGAACCCTAAGACGCACTATCATCTGATTCCCTTTCTCAGGAATCCTTTGATGAACTTGCATCTGGTTTCCTTAGTTTGTCGGAACCTTCAGATGTGCCACCATCTGGTTCTCTTGGCGAATCCTGTGGTGAGCTGTCATCTGGTTTAGACTTCTTCTATTCAGACTTCTGGTTTAGACAATAGTCTCGAATCTCTTTTAGCAAACCAAAATCTGGTGTTTCAAAGTAATCTTCCGAAACGAAGACACTAGCAAATAAGTATCTCAAAACCTTTGGTAGTAGTCATTCAATGTATCTTTGTGAGTCATTTGCAAGTGATGCCAAGTCGTGATGACATCTTGTGCATATTCATTTGATATCCAAGTTGACGTGAAAATTGTCTTGAATTTTAATCACGTCGCAGGTGCTTCTCTGTGTAACAACACCATGTCTGTACAATTCCTTTCAAGTAAGATGCTGCCTTTCGCACTTTGGAATGTTGTGAGAACCGTCCTCCAGAGTAGGCGACGTCAAACTGTTGTACAAACTCAAGGGCTTGAAGGATGTCTTGGTAGCCTGAAAACGTCTCAAACTTGACGCCTTGACTCCCTTTCTTGAACTCCTTGGTGATTTGGTCATTGTCAAAAGAGGATAAGCTCTCCTCCTCTGAACGGTTAGATGGCCTTCCATGCCTTCTAGATTTTTTTAAAAAAATCTACTTTAAAAGAATCTTGTCTTAGGTGCTTAAAAATTGAGGAACTTTCTTAGCACCCTCGAATACTTCAAATGACGCCTTCCCCATGTGTTGTTGTAGGCAAACTCCACCAAGGGCAAATACTTCTCCTATTAAGTCTTCTGCTCCGAAAAATAAGACTTCAACAAATCCAAAACCATTGAATTGGCTATCTCAAATTGCTCATCTGTCTTCGGGTGGAACGAGGACGAGAACAGCAACCGCGTGCCAATGTGAGACAAATAATTTCGCCAAATGGTCGGGCTTAAGTGTCTTCTTTACGGCAAAGAAGTGAGCCTGTTTACTGAATCTGTTGATGACTGTCCAAATGCCATCATGCCCACTATGTGTCTTGGGAAGATAAAAAATAAAATCCATGGCAATGCTTTCCCAAAGACGGGAGGGTATACCGTATGGGTAAAGGCTATAGAAATCTTAGTGTCTTATGCTCGTCAAACTTGACCTTTTGGCATACTAAGCAATTGCCAACAAACGCGTCCACATCCTTTTAGAGCTTCGACCAGTAAAAGTAACGGTCAACATCCTCTAAGGTGGTATCTATGCCTTGGTGGCCGGAAAAAGGTGGACAATAGCACTCTGTCAAAATCTTGTTCCTCAAAGGCTGTGTAACACACAACATCGTTTTCCGCATCAAATAGGCGTCCCGTATGGAATAGCCTGCAACTAGCTTCCCATTCTGTATCCAGTGAAAGATGTTTGCAAAGTCTGGATTGGTGGCGTACTGATCTGCCATATCCTTGAAGCTTTGATGATGTATTGTGGAAATAGCCAGAACCAAGGGCTTCCAAGACAATCCAGGATCTTAGCCCTCCGCATCTGCCTTTCCAAAAGCTGCTTCTGCGACAAGAAGTAGCGCAAACTCTGGTGATATGTAAACTTTAAAGATTGTAAAGTCAGCTCCGAGAAGATAGTGTGTTGATGACGTGGTTGTTGTACGGACGCTTGCGTTTTGCGCTACAGATTGTTGACATGGCAGCTGTACGGATTTGCGTTGATAGCTTTCGGGACTAAATGCTTTTGACTTGATGCTTTTCATGTAGCTACTTTTGGGCCTAAGGCCTTTAAATAAGACCCACGGGCTCTCACTCTAGTAGTCTACCTGTAGGAGATGTAGAGCAGAGCCATGGGAGTTGTACCTTGTTGATGCAATATAAAGAAATACCGAAAGGGGCGCGAGGGTTTGGGGCAAGTGCTCTCTTGGGGTGGAACTCCGCCACTCTCCGTCTCGTGTGTCATGCATCTCCTTCGGTTTAGTGTTATTTGAAGTGCTAAAAGTTGTTCAGTCTGTTCCTTTGTGGAAACGTGGTGCCCGTCCCGTTACAGTGTATGCCTACAATCTAGAAACAGCTCACAGGGCCGGCTGCAGTGACAAAGAAGCCCTCACTCGCAAGATCCAAATGGGGGACATGGGAGATGGCCTTCAAAACTCCAACCCCCCTTGTTAGTTCTTGGGTTCACAAGAGAAGGGATCTGGGGCCTCTAAGAGTGAAGAAGGAATCTACAAGTCTAGTCCACCATTGCACAAGCACACCTCTCTAAGAATAGCATAGAGCACTCGGATTAGAGAATCTTGTCCACCCTTGCATCGAGCACACCTATCTACAGAATAATGAAGAGCATTGGGATAGACAATCTTATCTATCATTGACAACAAATAGGGATCCCGAATCCGCCATCAATGTCCCCTAGGCTCTAGAAACTTGGGTCAACTGTCACAAATGGGAGCACACATGAGCAATTAATAAATAGAACTTGAGTGAGAATAAGAAGAGCGAAGATTGAGAGAGTGTTGGAGACGAGAAGATGGGTAGGTCCCTCCCCCTTAATGAGAATCTTTATTAATGGGGAAAATATTTTTATAAAAGGACCATAGTGAACCCCTCTGTTCTACATCTCGGACTCGATGTTCATTTCCTCCTTGTTCGGGAACGCGAAAGCCTAGCTCTCTATTCAGATACCTTCCGGTTTGTCTCAGAGCATGGGAGCTCTGCAAACCATCTCGTTCCTCATTTAAAAGGGATCTTCTTTCTTGTTAGGTCATGTAGTTGTCCAGCTACATGAGCAAAGTCTCAGATATGATGAACACAATGCCAGAATACTACATCCATCATGTACAGTAGTGGGAGTGGGCGAGTCTTGAACTACGTGGATCTTTGCGGGATCCGTACTCACCTAATTGTGAGAGACTACATGGCCCAAGTAGTGAATCTTCGTGAGAAAGAAATCACTTCTCTTTGCATTGACATGCAACTCAGGCTTTTGCAGTTCTTGAAACACTATATCCAAGTGCTCATGACGTCACTCTTCTGATTGAGAGAAAACTAGTATGTCATCAAAGAATACTTCTGTAAGGGCTCGGTATGTACTGAAGACATGATCCATCATTCAAGTGAATGTGGGAGGAGCATTGGTTCACCTAAGAAACTGATTATGACTCGGTGGCCAAAAATTCACGAAGTCCAAAGATTGTGTGAAAAATGATCTTGGGCTATGCATATATGATGATACCCAACTCTTTAAGTCTATGCGACTAAAGATGCTTGTGTCCTATAACTTATCGAGAATGTCATCAATCTGAGGAATTGGAAAGCTTTTCGTGATTGAGATCTTGTTTAGAGATCGGTAATCTGCGGAACGTGGCATCTTTCTTCTACGCGAGAAGTATTTGGCCGTATGAGACCTTTCTCTAGAAGCTCGTTGCTTCAAAATTTCCTCTTGCTGAACAAGCCTTATCTTATAGGGGGGGGAGACCTACCCGGTATGAGATCAATGGGATGACCTTCCAGACGTTTCGGTGGTAGCTTATTAGGAAGAGTTTGAGTGAAGCAATCCTTGTTCCTTTCAATAAATTGGAAATGCTTTTTATCAAGACTCGAGGGCAAACTCTCTTTTTCTTATCCTTCTCTCATGCGAAAATCAAGTAAGTAGAAACACACTTCTTCATTTCCTTCTTAATAGAGAAATGACTTACAATAGGGAAATAGTCAATCCCCAGCATTAGCAAAAATTTTGATTTTCTTGCCCTCAAATTCGAAGGCATACCCAGGATAGATGTCACATCCGTACTGATTGAACTTCGCATCTATATATGGAGTCAATTATCTACACACATTGTGTGTGTGTGTGTGTGTGTGTGTGTGTGTGTGTGTGTGTGTGTGTGTGTGTGTGTGTGTGTGTGTGTGTGTGTGTGTGTGTGTGTGTGTGTGTGTGTGTGTAAGTGCATGTGCGTTTATTGGAGCAAAACTTATGCAAAACCAATTAATAATCTTGAAAAGCATTAATAGACCTGCATTCGAGAATTTTTGTTGTATTAGGGCTGACATTTGATCACCAGTTTGTCTGATATAAGTTGCAACCTGCTGTACCAAAATTGCGAAGGAAAATTTGTTGCTTTTCTAGCTCAGGACCCTGGTGAAACTTCACTATGAGATTATCTGTTTTAGCAACTGTGCCAGCATCGCCCATATGATATGTCACGTATAGCTAGTTTGAATATGGCTTCGTGAGAAAACACTTTTTTGCACAGGCAAGCACCACTGCCTTGGCTCTCCCAATCTGTGAAGCAATTTCCATCCTCTACTTTCTGTAAAGGATGGTATCAGATTAATGGACTGTTTGTAAATATGTCTGGGCCTGTTGACTGGAGTATGCAATGAACAGCATTAGTGTCAGTGATGCAGTATTTTGTCAAACCATTTTGTCCTTAAAAAGATGTGTTACTCACCCTTCTTCTGGCATTGCTGCTTATGCAGGCTGTCAAAGACATTTACAGACACACACAGTCTTGTTATGCACACGCTTCAGTCACAGAAAAAGGGACTTCGTGCAGAGCATTTAGGTTTATGCAAAGCTATCTGCTCCATCATGAGATGGAGGCATACTATAGATCCAGCAGGTGGAAAAGCCTATCAAGATTGCTCAGCTGAAGAAGCAAAGAGCAACAACGAGGACTTGATCTTGTGGCCTCCAGCAGTAATAGTCCACTATGTAGCAAAGAAAATTGAAGGACAACAGGAAACGGTTGCGGAGTCTGCAGTCAAAGATTTCCTGAAAGGTTGGGATCTAATTTATGCCTGTGAAGTGTAGTGCCTACACAGAAATTATTAAGGGTGAATAAATGGTAGTCCTATCCTTTTTTTTGAATGGCTTATAGGGTCTACTGGTAAGACAGATTTGGGGTGCAAAATAAAGCTTTGTTTTGTGCGTGCATAGTTAAGCTGTATTTTGTTGACTGCTAGGGAAGATTGTTATTTCAGCATTGACACGTTTTGGAAATTTTGACACTCACCTCAAAGCAGTAGTCTTTATGGTAGTTCCAGGGTTGTTTGGTCCCAATGTGATAATTGTCTAGCACTCAAGGAGCATAAAAGACTCACTAAATTTCAACGTTTTTAGGGGTTTATTAGGGCTCTTTTATACATGGACTTGCTGTCAAATTGTGGTGTATGCTTGAATGTTGCGAAAAGATGTTAGGGTTGAAGTGCCCTCTCCCAGTGAATACATGAATAGTGTATGTGATCCTTTACAAGCGGTCAAATAGGATAAGTAATTGTCTTTTGGCAGTGACCTTGAACCTATAAAGTCGTGGCAGTCATTAATTATTTATGTTGTTGCAGACACAGGCTTTCTCTCTGAAAGAGTAAAGATTGCTCATGGGAAAGGAGGTACTGTTATTGTCAAATATTCGCCTCTTCTCCCTTGCCTCCACGATGCGGAGAGTCTTCACCATCATTTTGCTTCAAGAAACTTTGGCCGAGATGATTGGTGGAGTGCGAGGCCCGTAAAGCAGGAATCGAATGGGGACCTTGATCCAGTTCTGGAAGATGGTGATGGTGCAGAGAAGAACATGCTGTATGGCTATATTGCACTGGCTCAGGACTTGGACAAAGTGGACGCAGATCTGCAACGACGATGTCAGGTCAAAAGTAGGAAAGACATTGAGGCAATTATAGGTGACCCACTTGCAGCCAAGAATGCTGAAGATTGATTGAAATGATGTGCTTTTTTAAAATTTTGTGGTGCACCCAAGGATTTTAGTGCTGGAAGAGCAGATTTATTGCATTTCGGTTGCCCCTCTTTTCATTATGCAAAATTTTGTTCCTGGACTAGATTATCTTCCGCAACAGCATTTTTTCTGTGCAAGATGTACTCTAATCGTTAGAACACCTTCGACTCTCGGGTTGATTTCTGTTTAGGTTGTGGGAATGCGGTGTCTTAGTTTGATGTCTTTGGAAGCATTTTTTATCAATGTGTCTTCTTCATTGTTGATTCTCAGTGTGGGCATTTTTATTTGCGAGGCTAACTTTGCACGGTACAGTCCACTGACGATTCTATTTGCTTTATCTAGAATGGATGGATATTCTTCGCTATGTGGTATCAATATCGTGGTATCTCTGTTTGGGGGCTCGCTTATTTGTTGTGATGCGGATTTGGCACCGTACAAGGGCCATAGGATAAAGGGGCCAATTACGGGACAGGTTCCTTTTCAAGGCCTGTCCCTACCCCAATAAAAAGGTGAAGTGGCGCTCCATTTCTTGGATGAGCTGGTCTGAGAAGGTGGTTATCTCAGCTGCTTGGAGAACAATGTGATCCGTTTGATCGAGAGATTGAGCCTTTCCGTTACTTTTAAATGTCCCATATTAAGGATAGTGAAATCGGACCCGTGCAATTAGAGGATGTGCTTTGTTGTTTGAGGCTTGGATAGTTCATCCGAGAGCCCAGGGGGTGGGCCTCGTGCAAAACAAGTGTGCAGTCTTCAGCTCCATTCCTGGGCGGAATCTCTGCCAGCGGCAGGCTTTGGCGGCACCAAAGTAAAATCATTGCACTATAGAGACCCGGAATTCCGAAGGCTGAGGTGCCAAGCTCTGGCTGCATGACAAGGGCTGCGTTGTCATCCACTGACTGGACATGAACTGAGTGTATTCTGACAGGTGAGGTGGCGTTCATCGCCTCAGCAGCTGTAATTATCTGTATGCCTGCAACGCTGTGTCTGTGGCCTTGCTCCCTTGACACTTGACGGGAGGGAAAGGTCCTCAAGGGACCTTTCCTCCATAATGCATGCTCTTGGCCTGGCTCCCGGCCTCGGTGAGCCAGGTTGGGAGCATGCATTATGGAGGAAAGGGCCCTTGAGGACCTTTCCCTACCCTTCAATGCACACAATCTTTCTGCTAGAGGGGTTACCAGACGAGCCATCACTTCATGCTGCCCATAATTCAGGTAAACAAACCTGGATTCGAGGGCAGTATCTGCACTAGTTTTAGCAAGCAAAACTTCAACACACTCTCTCTGTCTCTCTCTCATTTTACTTTGGAATGGATATCATTGCTACCCTGACGAAAAGAGGAACTCAGGCATAGTTATCCTCATTTTCAGCTATGCGATGTAAGCATTTTTGTCTTTTGTTTGATGCCGAAAGGTTTAGTTTTGTGCATAGTTTTGTAACTATGCCTAGAGAGGCTTAGCTACAAAAAGAAGGCTTATTAGTGACAACTCCCCGTCTAGTAGGTAATTATATTAATTAGGAAATTATGATGCAAGAGCCACAGAAGTACTACAAAAAATGCCAAAGGACGAGGGGCATCCCTAAGGAGAAGGCCTGCGTGCTTTGTAGTATTGAGCTGCTAATGAAGATATCCTTTTGAGATGCCCAATGTGATGGCGCACTCCAGAACGTTAATTAAAATCAAGGGATTTGTGATGAGGCAAATCTAAGAATGCAAGACCATATTTTGACTCGCTTCTTGGAGATTTTTCTCAAACGACTCTAGGGTAAAGATACCACTAAGGAGGCGTCCATGAATGGCCGAGTGTGTGAGGCCCACTACTAGTAAGCATTTCTTGTTCTAGTAAAAGCGTAAAATCTTAATAGGTGATTGGTTGAGAGCCTATCTCTTGTAATCCTTTTCAAAATTTAAAATACCAACTTGCATAAATTTTCAAAAAGTATCAATGCTTTGTCGTGGGAACGGGCACCACATGCCAACGGAAAAGAACAGATTGAACAACTTTAAGCACTTCAAATAACAACTGAACGGAAGAAGATGCACAACACAAGACGGGAGTGGCAGAGTTCCACCACAAGAGAGCGTTGGTCCCAAACCTTGGCGCCCATTTCGGTATTTCTTTATATTGCTTGAATTTAGTACAATTCCGGTACTCCAAGCTCTGCACCTCCACACTGAAGCGTGCCAGAGAATGAGCCCATGGCACATATTTAAAGGCCATTGGCCTCTGAAAAACAATTACATGAAAAGCATGAAACTCAAAAGCATGTGGCCGCCGCCCAAAGCTGCCCAACGTAGATCGAGAAATCTGTACACGTGTCATGTCATCATATCAACGCGAATTGCAAAAATCTGTATACTTGCCACATCATCATGTCAGTGCAAAATTCGAGAATTTCGTACAAGTTGTTACGTCATTAGTTCTCCGCTTTGGGGGCTTTGTTTTAATGCCTTTAGGTCAGCCCCATCGGATGGGGGTCCCGTAAGTTGGTGGGAACTTCTTCTCCTGTTGTTGCTTCTTCTTCTTCTTTGGGTTTAGGCCCCTCGGTCAGGATGTGCAGGTTGGCGTCATTCTTTAGTGGCTTGACACATTAGCTGTTTCTAACATCCCCCCTTCTTGAAAGAAAGCAATCATCCGCGATTACAACATATCTGCAAAACAAGTCAAGTTGGCTAAAAAATGTATGAGGGACATTTTGAGGGATAGTCACCTTGAAAAGAAAAATCCAAATATATCGTCACACGTCAGATTTTCAAAATGCCTCCCCAAAATTACCTCTTTTTTGTTAGGTGAACTTATACTCTAGAGGATGCTACATGTAGCCACTTGAAGATCATTGATCCCATGAGGATCTGACGGCTTTCGTTGCAGGCGGTAAATCAACCAAGTTCTAAACTACCGCTTTTGTGAACTGTAGAGCACGTCGCTCGTTAACTCAAGCACCAAAAGAAACGTAAAAGCCAGGTGTCCATGCTCACAAGTGCTCGTCCAATATCATCAGTGCCAGCCTTAATGCACCCCCAATGCACATTGCTCTTCAACCCCTTAATTCACGTACCCCTAATTGCTTTGCCTCACCACCGACCTCTTGCATCTGCTCTTGACTCGTGACTCCATGCGTGCCTCTCTCATCACCATCTCAGAATTCCGTAGTGCTACTTTTGCACATCACCATATGCTACCCCATGCTAGTCGTGGAGCTGGTAGGGTTGACGCCTAGAGGAGTAAGAACCAAGAAGCGTTTGCCGAAAGCCTCAAAGAGAATGCTTCTCAAAAGTTTGCACACCCACAAGGAGATTTGGACGCGTTTCTATATAGCAAAAAAAAAAAATAATTACTAGGCAACTTACTTGATTGAATAGACGCATCTAGTAGTAAGAGTGCAAACATGTAGTAATGATAATACTCCTATATGGTTGTAACTTTGGGAATTTGAACTAACCATATAGTAAGAAACTCTTACTAGTTTGACTCGAACTCTCTTAAATGATTGTAGCCACAAAATTCTACCTATATAGGAGTTTTATAATTATTCACATTAACAATCAAATTAACATGTCATATACTTTTTGACTAGAAAAGCTAAAGATTAATAGAAAAACTATGAATGGTCACTTTCAAATATATGTCTCTCAAAAATGTTTACAAAATCCACCATAGAACTATTCGTCCTTATCAATGGTTACTTCCACATATTTTAAAGAAAGAGAACCAATATTTTCAAGTCTTATGATCACCATGCCTTCCATTAAAAGCTAGGCTACCAAGTCTTCGTGTATGGTAGAAGAGCTGGTTTCACACACTTTTTACAAAAAAAGGAATTAGGATTTTTATAAAAGCCGTGTAAGTCAGCTTCACAAGTGGATACCACTCTATTAAAATGATTTTTTGATCTTCTCTATGAAGATTGCGTGCCTACACAATAGACCACAATGAAGAACTTAATTAGAGAATATGGTTACAATCCTTTTCAACAATAAGTATAAGATACATTTCAAGATAAAATACAAACCTACACTTTCATACTCACCTTTTCGTGAGAAGCAAGAAATGTATTTCTCACTGTCCTAAAAGATAGAGAAAAGACACATTGCTTGAATTTATTACCTTAGTATAAGAGTTTAGAGCCATCAACACCAAATCAAACAACCACCTTTGACTTTTTAATCCTCTTAGCTTTTGACCCTTTTAAAGGAGTTCAACAAGCTTAGTTGTAGCCTAAACTTATTTCAATGACATTCATTTAACAAGTCTACAATTAGCAATAATTTAATTACATAATTTAAATACCTTGCATTCTTGAGTACTCTTTCTAAAATGCACCTCAATGCACTTTTTAGATGGTATAGAGAATAATATTTATCAATTACCTGTGTGGATTGTGAGATGTCTTTCTCGCCATCGACCACATCTACAAATTTTTTTCTCATCATAACCTTGCTTGAAAGCATCCTTTTTCTAAGAAAAATTACTCAATAAGAAGCTAAACATCGAAACTCTTGAAAATCATTCTATACTATTACCTTTGTTAGTATCTCAGTCTCTTCCTGTGTGCAATCATTGTCAAGCTCTTGAAAATCATGAGTATTCTTAAAAATGTAACACAATTCAAGAATAAGATAAACATCTACATAGCACATTATTTGAAAGCAAAAAAAAAACATAATATAAAATCTTATACAATTATGCTGCCTTTGCAAGTCTTTTGTTTGCTCCTCTTTCTCTTGGATGCCAATGACTTCATACACTAATTGTAAATGTCGAACTCTATCCACAAATAGTCCACACCATATACTTTAACTGGCTTTAGCTCACTCATCTTCTATCAAATAATACTCATAACCATATCTTTGCCCTTGTAATTATGTCCCAAATCTGCAGTTGGCCCTGCCATCACAAACCATCCTTGAACCATCCCATAATTTGCACACAACACTCTATACTAACCATGATCCTCTTTTTTAAGAAATTCTCTACTATACAACTTCTTAGGCTCCCTATGTTTAGGTGGAGGAGCCCTAAATACTAAATCATATATGATCGGATCATATGCAATAGTACTAGTTGAGCTACCACAACACTTTTGTTACCCAAGGAATGATGTACCCTCCAAGTGTCGAGTAGTTTCACAGTTTCCTCGCAAGGAAGTGAAACTAGTTGTCGAAAAATTGATAGTGGAAGATCCAAGTCGACCCTACAAGAGTAGTGGCAAATGCAGATAAGATAGACTCTGGCAAGTTTAAGTTTGTGCCACTTGAAGGTTTACTCCAATAATGCAAACAATTAAGATAAAAATGAATTAAAGAGAGAAACAATATTCAACTGTATAGCAAAATTTAAAGTATAAGATGATTTAATTCTCTCACAAAGGACTCTATGGTAAACCTTGGCGCCCCTTTCGGTATTTCTTTACATTGCTTGAATTCAGTACAACGCCGGTACTCCAAGCTCCATACCTCCACACTGAAGCGTGCCAAAGAATGAGCCCATGGTGCATATTTAAAGGCCATTGGCCTCTGAAAAGCAGTTACATGAAAAGCACGAAATTGAAAAGCATCTGACTGTCTCCCAAAGCTGCCCAACGTAAATCAAGAAATCCATACACCTGCCACGTCATCATATCGACGCGAATTGCAAAAATCTGTATACTTGCCACGTCATCACATCAGTGCAAAATTTGAGAATTTTGTATAGGTTGCCACGTTATCAGTTCTTTGCTTTGGGTGCTTTGTTTTAATGACTTTAGGTCAGCCCCATCGGACGGGGGTCCCATAAGTTGGTGGGAACTTCTTCTCCTGTTGCTGATTTTTCGTCTTCTTTGGGTTTAGGCCCCTTGGTCGGGATGTGCAGGTTGGCGTCATTCTTTAGTGGCTTGACACATCAACAATTTGTGACATCCCCCCTTCTTGAAAGAAAGTAATCATCCGCGGGTTACAGCATATCTGCAAACCAAGCCAAGTTAGCTAAAAAATGTCCGAGGGACAGTCGCCATGAAAAGACAAATCCAAATATATCGTCACATGTCAGATTGTCAAAATCCCTCCCCAAAGTTACCTCTTGTTTGTTAGGTGAACTTATGCTCTAGAGGATGCTACATGTAGCCACTTGAATATCATTGATCACATGAGGATCTGACGGCTTTCATTGCATGCGATAAATCAACCAAGTTCTAAACTAACGCTTTTGTGAACAATAGCGCACGTCGCTCGTTAACTCAGTCACCAGAAGAAACGTAAAAGCCAGGTGTCCATGCTCACAAGTGCTCGTCCCACTATCATGAGCGCCAGACTTAATGCACCCCCAATGCACATTGCTCTTCAACCCCTTAATTCATGTACCCCTAGTTGCTTTGCCTCACCACCGACCTCCTGCATCTGCTCTTGACTCATGACTCCATGCGTGCCTCTCTCATCACCATCTCAAAATTCCGTAGTGCTACTTCTGCCCATCATCATATGCTACCCCATGCTAGTCGTGGAGCCGGTAGGGTTGACGCCTAGAAGAGTAAGAAGCAAGAAGCGTTTATCGAAATCCTCAAAGAGATTGCTTCTCAAAAGTTTGTACACCCACAAGGAGATTTGGACGCATTTCTATATCGCAAAAATAAAATAAAATTTCTAGGCAACTTACTAGATTGAATACACGCATCTAGTAGTAAGCGTGCAAACATGTAGTAATGATAATACTCCTATATGGTTGTAACCACAATACTATAGTCATTTGGGAATATTAACTAACCATATAGTAAGAAATTCTTACTAGTTTGACTCGGATTCTCCTAGATGATTGTAGCCACAAAATTCTACCTATATAGGAGTTTTATAATTGTTCACATTAACAATCAATTTAACATATCATATACTTTTTGACTAGAAGAGCTAAAGATTAATAGAAAAATTATGAATGGTCACTTTCAAATATATGTCTCTCAAAAATGTTTACAAAATCCATCATAAAACTATTCGTCCTTATCAATGGCTACTTCCACATCTTTTAAAGAAAGAGAACCAATATTTTCAAGTCTTATGAGCACCATGACTTCCATTAAAATCCAAGCTACCAAGTCTTCGTGTATGGTAGAAGAGCTGGTTTCACACACTTTTTTGCAAAAAAGGAATTAGGATTTTTATAAAGTCGCATAAGTTGGCTTCACAAGTGGATACACCTCTTCAAATTTTCTGACCCCAAACCACACTATAAAAATGATTTTTTGATGTTCTCTACCAAGATTGCATGCCTACACAATAGACCACAATAAAGAACTTAATTAGAGAATATGGTTACAATCCTTTTCAACAATAAGTATAAGATACATTTCAAGATAAAATACAAACCTACACTTTCATACTCACCTTTTCATGAGAAGCAAGAAATGTCTTTCTAAATGTCCTAAAAGATAGAGAAAAGGCACATTGCTTGAAATTTATTACCGTAGTATAAGAGTTTAGAGCCATCAACACAAAATAAAACAACCACCTTTGACTTTTTAATCCTCTTAGCTTTTGACCCTTTTGAAAGAGTTCAACCGCTTAGTTGTAGCCTACGACATAACCCAAACCTATTTCAATGACATTCATTTAACAAGTCTACAATTAGCAATAATTTAATTACATAATTTAAATACCTTGCATTCTGTTACCATATACATGTGGTAGTGATGTGTGTGAACACACTAGGACCGCCGGGGCATTTTTTCCCTCTTTAGGAGGTTTTTTTCCCCGTGCATTGTATATACGCCCATCACTCTAGGGCTATCTATTTTTCCATTGCACACTAAGTAACACACTCTATATTGTGTGCCTTGAGCTTCCTTTGTCTTCTCCAAGCTGTGTGTGTTTCTCTGCAACCCTAATTCCAACAATTGGTATCAGAGCAGGTCACGTCCTCCCGGGCTTAGTCGCCAGCTGCTCCAGCACACGCCTGCTCACTTTCTCCGATTTCAGTGAGCTTTGGCGAGCGTTCGCAGGTCGATAAATATTTTGGGAAAGTTCAAAGAGCTTGGTCTGCTCAGAATTTTGATTTGGGCTCATTTCGGCCTCCGTTTCCACTACGGGCAGTACTGCACAGGCTATTTCGTCATTTTGTGCAGATTTTCTGTCAGTGCCGTTTTCTGCATAACAGGTGCCTTATAGTCTTCTACGGTTTGTGCTATATAGCACAAGTTGTTCCCGCTCCATTTCTCCTATTTTCGGGCAGTTTTCACATCAGGTGCAGCATTTACCATGGCTGACAACAACAACACAGATGTGTTCAAGATGTTTGCTGCTGAGGACAGGTTGGATGGGGACAACTACCCTATGTGGGCTTATATGATGCAACATGTTCTTGTGTCAAAAGGTGTCTGGAACATTGTGCGGGGCATTGATGTACGTCCCGTTCTGAAGATGTAGGCGATGTTGAGGATGTTGCAGGTCTTGCTGCAAGGATTGCAGCTGTTAGAGTTGTTTTGCCTACGGCAGAACAAGCTCGTTGGGATGTTAAGGATGCGCAGGCTCATGCATTGATTGCGTTGTCTGTGAAGCGCACCATTATTCCTCACATCCGTTCAGCAAAATCTGCAAAACAGGCTTGGGATATTCTAGCAGGTCTTTATGCAAGCCGCAATGAGGCTAAAATTGCTTTGCTGCGTAAAGAGCTAGAGTCGAAGATTATGCATGAGGAAGATGATATGGACACTTTCCTTGCTAGTGTCAAGGATATCAATGAGCAACTCATTTCTGCAGGTGAAGTCATTTCGGACAGTTCCCTTGTGCAGACTGTTCTTGATGCCTTACCAGATTCCTACCAGACTTTTGCTAGTACTTGGAGACTGATGACCCAAGGAAATCCTGAAGTTGTCAAGTTTGATGCATTATGCACATTGCTGTTGCAAGAGTCACTTTCTAGAAAAAACAGGACTAGGCAGCGTGCAGTTGAACAGGCTTTTATTGCTTCTCAAAGAAAGGGTGGTAACAGTAATGCAGCCACTTCTTATGGTTCTGCTGTGAGTGGCAAAAATTCTGTTCCTAATGCTTCTGGTGGCAGCACTTCGTCTGGCAATTCTGGTGATAAGGGCAAAAAGAAGATGCGTTGCCATTATTGTAAAGCCAATGATCACTTGATCAAGTCGTGTCCTAAGTTGAAGGCCAAAGAGGCTAAGAAGAAAGAGGGTGGTTCCACTGCAAATGCTGGTTCCACTACAAATGCAGCCATTGTTGAGTCTTCTGTGAAAGGAGATTGTGATGCTGATGTTGATGCAGAATGGGCTTTTAGCGCAGAGTGCACTTACAATCCTGCTGTCCATGATGCATGCTTGTTAGTTGCTGCAGATTCACATGTGTGGTATTTCGATAGTGGTGCTACAAAGCACATTACCTCACATCGTGAATTGTTTACCTCTCTCGAGTCTGTCCCTCATGGGAATTCAGTCACTTGTGCCAACAACGCCTCTTATCCAGTTCAGGGAGTTGGAAAGATTGTGCTCACTGCTGCTAATGGCAGTTCCTTCACACTTGTTGATGCACTTTATGTACCTGGGATGAAGAAGAATCTCTTGTCTGTATCCGCACTTGCTAGACTTGGACTTGTAGTCAAATTTGTGGATGACAGATGTACAGTTCATGATCTCAGTTTTGGTGATGAAATTGTTGCATCTGGGCTTTTGTGCCGTGGGCTGTATAAGCTCACTTTGTATGACAAGTGTGGACAAAATTTTGCAAATGCTGTTGCAGATTCAAGGGCTATTTCAGATGCAAAACTTTGGCATGCACGTTTTGGTCATCTGAATTTTGCCAGTTTGCTGCGTTTGCAGAAATCTGATATGGTTGCTTCTTTGCCGCCTCTTGAAGCACCTGTCAAACATGTTTGTGAAGGCTGTATTCTGGGTAAAATGCAGCGTTCTAAGTTTCCAAAGGATGGTTCAGTTAGGGCCACATGCAGGTTGCAACTTGTGCATAGTGATGTTTGTGGGCCCATGCAAACTCCGTCCTTGGGCAATTACCTGTACTTCGTGACTTTCATTGATGATTACTCCAGGCATGCATGGGTATTTCCGCTTAAAGCGAAGTCCGAAGTTTTTATGTGCTTCAAACAATTTTTGGCTATGGTTGAAAATGTCTCAAAATGTACTATGGGCACCCTCCGTTCCGATCGAGGGGGGGAGTATATGTCTCATGAATTTAATGCATTTATGGCTAGTCGTGGGATAAAACACCAATGTACAGTGCCTTATACACCTCAGCAAAATGGTGTTGCTGAGAGGAAAAACAGGTCACTAACGGAAATGGCACGATGTATGGTCAAAAGTCAAGCTTTGCCGCATTCTTTTTGGCTTGAGGCCATCATGTGTGCCACTTATGTACTTAACAGGTGTCCTACGAAAGCTTTGCAGTCTATTACTCCATATGAAGCATGGCATGATAGAAAACCTTCTATTGAGCACATGCGTGTTTTTGGCTGTTTGGCATATGCTTTGGTGCCACAAGTGCAGCGCAGAAAATTGGATGATAAGGTTGTCAAATGTATTTTTGTTGGTTATAGTGCTGAAAGCAAAGGTTACAGGTTGTATCATCCGCAAACAAAACGTATTCTGGTTTCACGGGATGTAGTGTTTGTGGAAGACTCTGTTCAGCCCTTGCTGTCATGTACTAGAGACAGTAATGTAAGCTCACAGGACATTTATGACACTTTGTTGCCTCTTTTCAGTGGTGGAAATACGAATGTAAGTTCCAATGAGGCAAATGTACAGCCTATGGGGGTTTCTGAAAATGTTTTAGAACAGCCTATTACTGATGCAGATGTACATGATGTACTTGATGAGGAAAGGGCTGAAAATGAGCAGGCTAGAGGTATGCCAAAATGGCTGGTGCACACTTTGCGTGACAGTAAATTGGATGCACCTTTATCTAGTCGTACTCGTTCAGGCTCTCGCCATGCATCTTATGCATCAGATTGTTATGCTTTGGCTGTGTCTAGTTTACATGATGTTGAGGAGCCTCTGTCTTTTGATGAAGCACAGAATTCAGAAAATTGGATTGCTGCCATGAAATCAGAATATGATACACCTATAGAGAATGACACATGGACTTTATGTGATTTGCCTCCTGGCAAGAAGGCCATTGGTACGAAGTGGGTTTACAAGTTGAAACGCAAGCCGGATGGTGAGATCGATCGCCATAAGGCTCGACTTGTTGCAAAGGGTTATGCACACCAAAAAGGCATAGATTATGAAGAGACTTTTGCTCCCACTTGTCGTATGACTACTGTGCGTTTTCTATGTGCATTGGCAGCTCATTTTGGTTGGGATGTACATCAATCAGACATTGTTACTGCTTTCTTGAATGGTGACATATTTGAGGAAGTTTATGTAACGCAGCCTCGCGGTTTTGTTATAAAAGGACAAGAGGACAAAGTGTGCAAATGTAAGAAGGCTTTGTATGGGTTGAAGCAATCTCCTCGTGCTTGGTATGAGAAAGCTGACACTCATTTGGTTAAACGAGGCTTTCGTAACAGTCCAACAGAAAGCACATTGTATGTAAAGCGTGAGGATGATGTATTTCTCATTGTGGTTCTTTATGTTGATGATTTGCTGATCACTAGAACAAATGAATTTAAGGCTGATTTGAATGCTACTTTCAAGATGAAAGATTTGGGGCTGTTGCATCATTACTTGGGTATAGAGTTTAAGCAGTGTGATGGTGGTATTGCCTTGTTTCAGAAAAGTTACATAGAGACATTGCTATGTAAGTTTGGACTTGAGGATTGCAAACCTATTGCCATTCCCATGGAAACAGGTTTGAAGTTGAGTCTACATGATGCTGGCGATCCTGCTGATGTCACTCTTTACTAAACTGCTGTTGGCTTCCTCATTTATGTATGCAACACGAGGCCAGATATTCAGTTTGCAGTCTCGCAGGTCAGCAGATTTATGCATAGCCCAGGGTCTAAGCATTGGCAGGCTGTCAAGAGGATTTTCCGCTACCTTAGTGGCACTTTACATCTTGGCTTGTTTTATCCCAAGGGGGGATCATTGCCGCCAGACTTACATGCTTTTTCGGACTCAGATTGGGCTGGTTGTTTTGACATGCGAGTGTCCACAAGTGGTTTTTGTTTCATGCTTGGCAGTTCATGTATATCATGGTTGAGCAAGAAGCAACCTACTGTGGCCACTTCGAGTTGTGAGGCTGAGTACAGGGCAGTCTTCACAGCTACGGTTGAGTGTGTATGGCTCAGACGCCTTATGGCTGACTTGGGTGTTGGACAGGACACTGCCAACACTATCTACACTGACAGACAGAGCGCATTGGCAGTTGCGAGGAACCCAGTTTTTCATGCTCGCACAAAGCACATTGAGGTGCATTACCACTATGTCAGGGAGAGGCTCTCAGCAGGAGAGATCAGCTTGGCTTATGTGCCAACACAGGACAACCTTGCAGATCTTTTCACAAAGGCATTGTCTCGTGAGAAGCTTGAAGCTTTCCGCAAAGCTTTGGGCTTACTCCCCTTTGTGGATTGATTCTGTCCTCAGGGCATGGCACTTCCCTTTACTCATGTGCCAGCTCTCGTTCACCGCATCACTCCAGGGGGGATTTGTTACCATATACATGTGGTAGTGATGTGTGTGAACACACTAGGACCGCCGGGGCATTTTTTCCCTCTTTAGGAGGTTTTTCCCCCGTGCATTGTATATACGCCCATCACTCTAGGGCTATCTATTTTTCCATTGCACACTAAGTAACACACTCTCTATTGTGTGCCTTGAGCTTCCTTCGTCTTCTCCAAGCTGTGTGTGTTTCTCTGCAACCCTAATTCCAACACATTCTCAAGTACTCTTTCTAAAATGCACATCAATGCACTTTTTAAATGTTTTCTGAATTCTATTAAACTCATCAGATATCTATCAACACACAAATCACAACTTAAAAATTCATAAGAGATAAACATTACAATTGTATAGAGGATAATATATATCAATTACCTGCGTGGATTGTGAGATGTCTTTCTCGCCATCCACCACATCTACATAATTCTTTTCTCATCATAACATTGCTTGAAAGCATCCTTTTTCTAAGAAAAATTACTCAATAAGAAGCTAAACATCAAAACTCTTGAAAATCATTCTATACTATTACCATTGTTAGTATTTTAGTCTCTTCTTGTGTGCAATCATTGTGAAGCTCTTGAAAATTAGGAGTATCCTTAAAAATGTAACACAATTCAAGAATAAGATGAACATCTACATAGCAGATGATTTGAAGGCAAAACAAAAACATAATATAAAATCTTATACCATTATGCCGCCTTTGCAAGTCTTTTGTTTGCTTCTCTTTCTCTTGGATGCCAATGACTTCATCCACTAATTGTAAATGTCAAACTCTTTCCACAAATAGTCCACACCATATGCTTTAACTGGCTTAGCTCACTCATCTTCTATCAAATAATACTCATAACCATATCTTTGCCCTTGTTATTATGTCTCAAATCTGCAGTTGGCCCTGCCTTTGCAAACCATCCTTGAACCATCCCATAATTTGCACACAATACTCTATACTAACCATGATCCTCTTTTTAAAGAAATTCTCTACTATACAACTTATTAGGCTCCCTATGTTTAGGTGGAGGAGTCCTAAATACTAAATCATATATGATCGGATCATATGCAATAGTACTAGTTGAGCTACCACAACCCTTTTATTACCCAAAGAATGATGTTCCCTCCAAGTGTTGAGTAGTTTCACATAGTTTCCTCGCAAGGAAGTGAAACTAGCTGTCGAAAAATTGATAGTGGAAGGTCCAAGTCGAGGGGCAAATGCAGATAAGATAGATCCGACAAGTGTAAGTTTGTGCCACTTGAAGTGTAGCTCCAATAATGCAAGTGTAAGTTTGTGCCACTTGAAGTGTAGCTCCAATAATGCAAGTGTAAGTTTGTGCCACTTGAAGTGTAGCTCCAATAATGCAAACAATTAAGATAAAAATGAATTAAAGAGAGAAACAATATTCAATTATATAACAAAATTTAAAACATAAGATGATTTAATTCTCTCACAACAAAAGCCAAATGTAATTAAGTAGTTTATGAATGTCTTGTTCTCATGCCCTTAACTTATGGACAGTTCCATAAAATAGGGATCAATCACTTTCTAGTCTTAGATTAAAAGAACACAAGAATGAAACATGAGAAGCTCTTGAAAATGGGTAATGCACTAATCTACAACTTACACTGACATAGTGTCAACTACTATTAGTTAAGAGCCTTGACACTTTTGCTTAATTGATTCATTTTCTACCACAATCACCAGTAGAACAAGGTTGATGCGAAGTTTGAGGTGCCACAATGCATTCTTCATTTCACTCTAATAACAAGATATCTTGACTCTTTATTCCTTTTCAATGGCATAAACTAGATATGGATGTCTCAATTGATATACTAATTATAACTAGAATCTTGTGAATTTTTTTTTAATAAATTTTTTTGAGCATATAATGTGGACATATATTTTCTTAATTTTGTGTCAGAATTTCATTATGACAGCACACGATATCAATCATGGGCATGAAGTGCTGCTAGATAAACGAGTTGGGACTTGGTTAATTTTGAATCCCTCATTTCTTTTGGCCAAGGACTTTATACTTTGTATCTTTTTGCATTCTAGATATGTCAAGTAAGCCCTAGATAAGGACTTTATACTTTATATCTTTTTACATTCTAGATATATCAAGTAAGCCCTATAATAAGTTGATTCTTTCGCACAAAAATTGTTTCATTATAGGTGGTGGTCTTATTCGTGGCTAGAATTTGACACTAAACATCCTCTTTATTTGTATGTAGAATATATATTACAAAGAAAATTAGTGAAATATTATGAATCTATAATGTTTTTTTTGTGTTTTGTGAAAGGTATGTGCATATGGGGTATTTTGCAATCTAATGTAGACGTTGATGCGTTAAAAGAAGGCTATATCTTTTGTCAAAAAAATATCAATCATTTCAAGAACTTAAAAGATAGTAAGAGAAAGCATGCAAGTATGTAGCATTATTATTTTGCTAATTGCAAACCAAGGTAAGCTATTGACATATCCCTTTAGTTCAACTGCATTCTTAGATATGGCCCTTTAACATAATAAGATGCCATTGATATGAAACTAACTGTATAGGTGGTATAAAGGTTAAGAGAATGGTTGTATGCATGCACAAGGCTCCTCTCCAAGAAACAAGGCTTGGCTGGTCGGAATCAAGTTCATGTATTCAATGCTGTGCGAACTATACCATCTTTGTCTTTAGTTCATAGCTTTATGTACAAATTTATGTTTTACTATTAATTATCTTTTGCTATATTAAATTGATGTATGGACTAAATACGATAAGATGATCAATTACCATAATCTTTTTCATAATTAATTGTTTAACTAGACTAATTGATTTTTGTTGATAAAGTATATTAAGGAAAGTATACACTGAGTGTGGTAAGATATTAAATGCTCTATCGTAAGTTGAAGCTTACCGGATTAAATACACTCTTGAGCTACCTAAGAGTTGAAACACTACTACATGAGGACACCCAAGATCGAGCTACTATAAGTGAGTTTATGGATTATTGAAAGATATTGATGTATAGTAAGTTGAAGATTACCAGATAAACACAACCTTGTTATATAGAAGTTTGAGAAACTACTAGATGAGGACGTCCAAGGGAAAGCTCCTATGTAGGAGTCATAACTTTACTAGATGAACAAGACATCTATTGGCTCAATTTCTATATGAAATGTTACAACTTTTATTTTTATCTAGGATGTTAGGATTGTCTAATCCAACCAGCTATACATGACATGTCAAAAGTTCCTTGTGACTGGATTCATGTTGTCCTTTCCCCTAAATGCAAGTCTACAGACAAGGAGAAACAAAAAAGTATGCATTGATTCAAAATTCAATGGGCTTTTTGTCTTGATACGGAGGGAGAATCAAAGATCATGAGGTTATGTTGAAAGAAGAGGAACAAAATAGAAGCAATAGTGATGGTAGACATGATAGCAAAAGTGAACATGACAGTCAACATGAGGGTAGATGTCATGCCAAGGGTGGGACCGGGCAAGGCCAAGGCCCAGGACGGACATGCAATCAAGGGGGTCTCTATGTTTAGCAAGCCAAGGGACTATATAGAGCATGGCTAGGTGGAGATCATGTTCTAGTCCCCTCTACCTTATACCGGTATCAGAGCTTAGGGGAGATGAGAGCTATGGAGGAGGGGGAAGGACTAGCAAAATATTCTCTCTCTCTCTCTCTCTCTCTCTCTCTCTCTCTCTCTCTCAACATCATGAGGCATGGCATCCCTCTCTCTGGGGACTTCTCTCTCTCCCTCGTTTTTAGGAGAAGGACGTGCATGGTCTTGCATGACCATGCAAGCCATGGTGTGCAAGGCTGCTTAGCAAGAGGTCGGGGTCGATGCACACCGTGTGTGTGCAGAATCTATTGCTAGGCAAGGAGGCCAAAACGATAATGGCCTGTGCAGAGTGGCTTAGCAAGGAGTGGAGCGGCATCGAACTGCACGAAATCAAGCGCTCTCAGTCTCTTTGCATTTGTGGTGGTCTATTGGGGCTTTCCCTCACAGGGTGGATGCTTGGTGAGCAACACAGCTCACGGGGTGAGCCCTTCTTCATGCGCAGAGGCGGTCTTTGTTTTGCACTGTAGATGAGCTTGATTCCATACTTGGGGTGCCCAAACCTAAGTGGTGGCCCTTAGAATTAAAGGAGCAAGGGAGGCTGCCCACGGGCCGGTTTTCCCTCCCCCACCATCTTCTTGGATGATTCGACGAGGTTGTCAAGGCACACTGTTGCAAAATTTTTGCAACCTCAGCAAACTGAGAAAATTTCACAAATATGCAGAGATTGATTCTTGCACAATCGTGCAAGATGAACAAAGTTAAATACAAAGCAAGGTTTTGTAGACAATGGTGATCTATCACAATTTTAATCAACCACGGCCATACGAAGCACGTGTAGGTCCTCAGGGCCACATGCACAGACCATGCAAAGAACAATATAGAGTTGGCAAGGTGTCAAGATTGAGGACAAAGTGTTGTAATAATATGTGAAGGTTGTTAGGTTACAAGATGCAAAAAATGGCCCAAGGGCCATTTCCTTATGAATTCAACAAGGAAAATTGCAGGAGACAGGGCTGAGCAAAGTGCTATACATACGCATTGTACAAGCACGACGTGTTTTTCCAACGGCATGAAAAGACATCATAAGGTATGTAGTCAATTTCTCATTTTTTGTTGAGATATGGCATGCAACCAAAATGTGTGCACTCTATGTACTTAGAGCACACAAGCACAGCTTGACATTTATCATAAGCATCAAATCTTGTCAAAAACATTGCTCGCAAAGAACCAAGGTTGGTTTGACGACCACAATCAAGCAGGGCTTGAGTACAAAAAAGTCTTGATCAGAAGCATGGCTTCTCGTCAATACCTTGATAGTGCATGCTCATCAGAGGTTACATTTTTATTTCTTTAAACTCTCAAGGAGATAGGCTTGGCCTGTGGCTAGACTTCATGAAGGGTGCAAAGTTACTCGGCATGGCCATTTATTTGACACCGTTCGTAGCAGTCGATGGTGAAAATTTACTACGCGGCACTAATAGCAAATTTTAGGTATGCTTTGTGATTGCAATTAAGATAAATACTTTTATAATTCTCAATATGATGTGCCATTCGACATGGTTGTTTAGTTGAAGATGTTCGACAAGGTCGATTATCTTTACATGCTCAACAAGGTCGACTCTCTTTTGCTATGACATCTGTCTCTGAGCAAGAGACCTACGTCCACGATCAATGGTAGCATTCAAAGTGGGTCTATTGAGATATATCATGCAAGACAAGACTTCAAGTTTGGAATATGCTATGAGCATACAAACTTGGGGAAACTTGCAAAGATGTCTGCAGGTTTTTACATCCCACGCGGGTGTATATGATATATACGCTAACTCACTCAAGAAGTACATATGGCTATGAGCCGTATTTGAGCAAACTACTAGAAACCTAGCTACAAGTGGGCAACAAGGTTAGTACATTTCAAGTTATATTTGTTTTTTTCTATGTTTTTTTCATTTTGGAAATGATCTCTCTGTTGTGCAAAGCAAAGTGCTTGGGCATACTCCATCAGAAGCCGTTGTACAAAGCAAAGTGATTTGACCTACTTCATGTGAAGCACGGCTTCTCTTATGTACCACAGTATTTTCAATTACTTTTAGATCAACAATACTGACACATATCTTTGGCACTACAAGGGTATATGCTCACAATTTACGCATTGTCGCACTGTGATGTATCTAGGTCAGTGTGATCTTGCAAGGCACGTATACTAGAAGCTCACATGGTTTAAACTGTCATTGAAGCCAATGGATTATTCCATTTTTTGCTATGTATGCATGGCATACTAGTATGATGGATGTACAACACCCATCATTGTATACACTTCCGCTATAACACTAACTACTCTATCAAGGACAAGATAAGTGACTGATATCTTAAAACATTTTTATGTTTATTCATAGGCAAAGTGCCATATTTAGAGTCACCCTGATACAGTCACTCTCACATCCAAGGTAGATGGGTCAACAAGTGACTTGTGTTCCCTCTCTCTACGAGCGAGTTGTACAAGTACACTGTTGTACGCTTATAGGATAAGCTATGACACAGACATAGTCTGCACTGGAGCATATGCAAGGGGAATACACCGCATTTGAATAAGGGGTTTTCCTCAACCCAACATTCTCTCTCTGTCTCTCTCTCTCTCTCTCTCTCTCTCTCTCTCTCTCTTTCCACCTTCTATGCGAGAAAGGTGAACCTAGGCATGATTTTATGTCAATATGGACATAGGTCGGGCTAAGAGGCAACAAGAAGGGCTAAGAGCCTTCCTATTTGGGAATGGATAAGAGCCATTTGTTTGTAATCCATCAATGATTGCTTTCAATCTCAAACAATTCTATTCGGTGGACTACCCATCAATTATAATGGACAAGCAAGCGTCCTACCATTAGTGATTTTTTGTACATGATTGTAGCACTACACGCCTTAAGTGTGAGGATCAAGTGGAGTTTTTGAATGTATTAAACTTGTAAGGGCTTATCTCTACCAAGGTGTATAGATGCAACCATCATTTTAGACACTACGACTGTTCACAAAAACCCAAGATTATTGATTTTTTTTTTGGTTTGAAAAAGACCCAGTGGTGAATATAATTCCACCTTCAATGGATCTCCTATGTCATCTACACACATTGCATGCATGTTTATAGTCAGCTCCACACCCAAGTACATCTCATACTTGAAGGATGTCCTTTTTTCAGATATCCTTACCTGAAACATATTTCACATGTGGAGAATATGAGTCTTTGGGACTGACATTGGTGCCGCTACTTCAATTACGTGTCGCGACGATGTCCCTAGGTGTTGGTCAAATCTATTTTCTAGACCATTTTCAACACATCGTATCAGGAACAATTTCAATGGCAAAAAATTATCGGATACGCAAAACGACTTGTTAAGGTTACAAGTGCGGCTAAACAATATTAATGAATGGTTGTTTATGCATATATAAAGGCTATGAATTTTTAATGAAAAGGTTTCATTGTTTGTACTAGAAGTGATTAATGTTTCACCTTCTATTATGGTTCAACGTTTCAGCAAGGCTTGCAAATGATACAACAAAAAGTATTTAGTTTCTTTTTAGAACTATTTACACTACTTTTGAATGTGTACTAGAAGCATCACATTTGCCATAAGTAGTGGCAAGTATGATCATGGATATGAAGGTTCGGATTTGTTTTTGCTAAATGCATGCACACTAAGTGTTATGGGCCCTAGTGATTAGCAAAGGCTGATTTGGAGCGGCATGCATATTCATCACATTAATTGCTTATGAAGCATTTTACACTTTATGTGCAGTAACTCTATGAGATTACTTTTGGATCTACCAATCACCAATAGAGGTCATGGCTTGGTTTGGTGCTTGTGGATCTTTCAAGTTAACCCAGATGGTTATGCATGTCATTGTTGATTCCTCACAATAATATTGTAAGGAATGGTGATCCCTATTTACTAGTCATTTTGAAAGACTGTCTGCAAACCATGGGAAAACACACCTCATTACTGTCAGTATCCAAGGGGATAGGCAGATTACAAAGTGTAATCTTGTGCTAAAGGATATGCAAAGTATGTACGTTAGTACCAAGCAATCTAATTAGTAAGCATTTATTGCTCTAGTTGGAGTTTGCTTACCATAAGTTAAAGCATGTTTGCAGCTAGGTTTAGTCTCTTCATATATAATTCAGGTTCTTAACCTTGAAAACTTGTTATGGTGGGGTTGTTTACTAATGAAAATTGAGAACAAGTCAAGGACTTATATTTTGCTGATAAGTTACGTCAGCCAGTTACTTTCATGGAAAGTGAAAAGAGGTACTCTTTCGGGTACATCTTTGTTGTGATAACTCGTTTAGCATGATCATGTGCGTTCTAAATGGAGTCTACACACTATGTTGGATCGGAGCCGGTAACACAAGATGGTTGCAAATGGACAACAATGTGAAAAATCAAGATGTTACTCTTGGTTTCATTGAACCACCTACTGAACCGTGTTCTTTGCAAGCAAACAATTGGATCCATGAAGGATGCCACTGTGGAATACAGTAGTGTATCACCACTCTTGTTTTTGAGGACGAAAATGCTTCTCCAAGGGGGGAGTAATGTCATGCCAAGGGTAGGACCGGGCAGGGCCAAGGGCCAAGATGGACATGCAGTCAAGGGGGTCTCTATGTTTACCAGGCCAAGGGCCTATATAGAGCATGGCTGGGTGGAGATTATCATGTTTTTGTCCCCTCTGCCTTATAGTAGAAGTCGTAGAAGAATGATGATAGAGATTGCAGCAAACATGATCAGCACGACGATGGAGATCGGAGCAGCTATGATACGACAAAAGGTATGAAAGACAAAGAGAACAAAGATGAATGTAGAAGGGATTTTAACCATAGGGATGTGATGATCGAAGGACTCATAGAGAGCATGATCCATGGATCATGGTTTCTTTGTGCAGCTTGCAGGCTTTTGTAATTGAAAAGAAGCAAGTGTGTGTGTGTCACAAATTGCCACACGTGATTGCTAATACAAAAGATGTTGTGAGAGAGCTGAAGAGGTATGTGTTAAGGTTTTTTCCATGATTGGGAATAAAATTGGCCTTTGCATGAGGGATGTAGAGCAAAAGACAAGGCAAGATCTTCTACTAATGAAAATAAGTTGATCTTTGGATGATAATCCTAATCCCTCTTGTATGAATCAACCTTCAACAGCTCGCAAAGATTTTTCTAGGGTTGTCATCATAGAGGAGAATGAAAATGGCTCTTCTAAGAGACCACTTAAGAGCAAAGATGAAAGTGCAAAAGATGTTGAAATTGAGCTCAGTGAGGATATACCAACCTTCTTAAGAGGGCCATCAAAGTACTCCATTGATGTGTCACTTGTGCAAATCTTATGAAAACCAGACGACTCACTTGAAAGAGATTGAATGATACCATGTGCTTTAGCTAAATAGAGGAGAGAGACTTGCAAGAGAATCAACAAAGGACCATGCGTGATTCTAGCCCAAAGGATCTATGGCTGAAAATTCAGCGCCCAAATAAGCCCTCAAACCTGCCTATAAACTTGTAAACCTGTAGCTGAAACCTGTTGAAAAATCTCAAGCCATTAGTGCTCGAATCTCGCTACCTAGCTCGTAGCCACACAAGCATACATCACAATATTCACTCATGTGAGTGTGCCAAGATAACCGTACGCTTGTCAAACCGTGAGCTAATCACCAAGCCCACATTGTGTGGTATCGATGCATACACACGCACAAATCTCCCACCTGCAGAGAACACCGCACGCAAATGCTGAGTGCAACCCGTAATCTCTACCTAGATCGCATAAATGATGCGCATAAAACTCCTGGGAAAATTTCACTAGAGTTTCGACGCACAATGGCTATCAACACAAAATAACCATTGTCCTGCAAGCTCAATACAATGAGCAATCAATGCGCATCAAACTACACTCAACATACATGCATAAGCTCTGCAAACCTGTGTCCAACAAATGCTCACAAAGAGTACCACAGGTGACCATACATGTCATCCACAACCAACCTCTGCACTTGCTCACAAGATCTACTGCTCACCACATAAGCATACATAGAGCATTACCCGCTCAAAGACCATGTATGCAAGCCACAACACTGCAGAAGAACCACTCAACTGCAACTGGCAACACCTGTGGGAGTACTAGACTCAACATGTACCTGGGAGTCAAACCCGATCTTGTAACACCTGCAAATGCTCACAATCGAGCAAATCAAACCAATCCACCTCCTGCTTGCTAATCTACACAAGACGGGTTTCTTTGCGTCTAAAACCTATCTTCTAATGTAGTGCTCATAACGAAATTCTGAGGGCATAAACAACTTCAAAAGGGGGGTAAAACCCCAGGTCGCCTATTGGAAATTCTCTCGGAACGCCGAGTGTGAATTTCCAAGCTCCGGATCCAAAATCTGCCTGAAAAGTACGCGTGCGTGCGATTACGCAAAAATGCACTGAACTTGGCTCTGATACCAATTGAAGGAACTGTGCAGGAGAGAAGAGGAAGGAAAAGAGCACACGACACACATATATGGGTGGGGAGACTCAATGAGTGAGCAACCCCCTATACACTTATGCTATGTATAAGGTATACAAGTCAGTGGGTGCCCAGCCCAGACTCTGGGCGGCCGAGCAAGGCACAGGCGCCTATACCCCAACACTTTTACCATTGCAATATTTTTACCTACAATTTTTGACTTTTATATTTACATACCAAGGTAATTACTTACTTGGCCTTAAGCCATTTTTGACTTTTATATTTACATACCAAGGTAATTACGTACTTGGCCTTAAGACATTTCTCAAAAGGTCTATCGTCGCTGATAATGCAATACCCATATACTTGGGCTCAACTTCAACATGGGAAGGAAATTGTTTGACAACGTACCATCAGAGAGGGCTTGAGCATAGCGTTTCAAAATGCTAGTAAAAAAGGGGTGGTGGGGAGTTTTTACTTAAAAATGAAATGGGGAGAAGGGTTCTCAAGATGCAAGGTCGAGCGGTGCAAAGGGGCTAGTGAGAGATTGAATATGACAATTGAAGAGTGTGTAGTGCGTGTGGAGTGCAAGAGAGAGAAGAGCAGACATGAGTACAATGTGGGTGGAGCTCTTAGTAAGGATTCGAAATTACCTCACTACTCCTTATTGTTCTATATGATCAAAAGTATAGATAAGGCTAGTACAATCAATGTGATGGGTGTTTGGCTAGTTGGCTTAAACCCTAACAATCTCCTACTTGAAGGCCAACGTGGCCCAAGTGGCCTATGTATGTACATTTGTAGAACCATGACGTGGGTGGATCTCTTATTAAGGATTGGAATTAGCCTCACTACTCACTATAGTTCTATATGATCAAAAGAATAGGTAAGATTTGTACGATTAGTGTGATGGGTGTCCAACCAGTTGGCTTGAACCTTAACAATATTGGAGCTTGAATAATGCCAAGATCTCCCACTAGGCGAGCTAACCATACAACTTACTTGCTAGCATAAAAAACATTTCACATACTATGCCTCTGTGATGGAAGATGACACACAAGTTTGGAGACATGATCTCCATGATGCAATTGCTCCGACAAACAGGAAAACATACCCAGATGAAGCTTGCATAATTTGCATCCCTGTAACCCACAATGGATGCATTACTATTCCCAAAACGCAAGCACTTGTCCACCATACCTTTTAGATATCTCAAAATGTGTTTCACTACCACAAGATTTTCCATAAATTTGCTAACCACTCCCATTGCAAAAGCAATGTCCGGCCTTGTGGCTACCATGGCATACATAAGAGTCCCAAATACTGAAGAATATGGAACCTTGGCCATTTTTACTTTCTTAGCATTAGACTTGGGATCATCATTCTTGCTTAGTTTTTCATATGCTTGCATTGGGGTACTCAGTGTAGCCTTCTCCCCCTGCATACTAAAATGTTGCAAGGTCTTGGGGACATATGTTTCCTATTACAACTCCAATATTCCACGTTTTCTATCCCTCTTCATACGCATACCAAGAAAGTGGCTTGCATCTCCCAAATCCTTCATAGCAAACTGCATGATAAGTAACTTCTTCAAGATGGAAATCTCATCTTTAGACCTCCCAACAATGAGCATATCATCAACATAGAGTATCAAGAGGATGAGTGAACCATCGTTCAACTTCTTGTTATACAAGTAGTGATCTTCTGGGCTCCTTTCATAATCTTGGGACTGGATGTACGTGTCCAACTTCACGTACCACTTCCTTGAGCCTTGTATTAGGCCATACAATGTCTTATGCAATCTACACACGAGTTCTACCCTCGTAGGCTTCACTACTTTGACTTCAAAACCCTCTAGCAATTGCATGTAGACATCCTCATCAAGATCTCCATGAGGGAAAGTTGTCTTCACATCCATCATGACAAGTTCCATGTTGTCAATGGCTACTAGTTCAAGCATAAGATTCAATTTGAGTCATCTTAACTACTAGGGAAAAATTCTTATCAAAATCCATGCCTTTCTTTTGCTTGAATCCCTTAGCAACCAATCTATAGCTTGGGATCTTCTACCGTGTACTTCTTCCTATACACCCATTTGCAATACAAGGCTTGTTTGTCCTCTGGCAACTCTTTCAATTTCCAAGTTTCATTTGCCATAATCGAGCTATACTCACATTGCATTGCCTGCTCCTACTTCACACTATCTTCCATCTCAATAGCCTCTTGGTAGCAGTTAGGCTCTCTAGAGTCAGTGGCCAATAGATAGTCTAGCCCTGGCTCAAGGGTACAAGATACATGTGTAGATCTCCTCAATGCCTAATTGCTAGGCTACACTCTCTCAAGAGCATCACTAGCTCTCTTTGGAGCAATGCTAGTGGTAAGTACATTGCTAGTAGACTGAGTTGTTTTTAAAACTGGACTTGAGGCTACATCCTTGACTGTCACCTTGTGATACTCAACCTCTTTCATAGGCTGCATGTGCATCTTTGAATCATTAAAGATCACTTGTGAGATACGAATATCTTCTAAGATTTTGGGTGCTAGAGATGATAACCCATCTCTCCATGTTCACCATAGCCAATGAAGATGCATTTGTGTGACTTGGCGTCGAGCTTCTTTCTAAGCTCTTTAGGCACATGTAAGAATGCCTCACATCCAAACACACATTTATCATACTGGGCTTCTTGGCTGTCCACATCTCCTGAAAAATCTTATAGTTCAATAGTGTACTATGCGACCTATTGATTATATATACCGCTATCATAACAAGCTCTCCCCACCAAAACTCTTGAGGTAAATTTGCCATAGATAGCATGGAAGTGACTCTCTCCTAAATAGTCCCATATGTTATAAGAACCTCTCCCCACCAAAAATCTTGAGGTAAATTTGCCATCGATAGCATGGAGGTGACTCTCTCTTGGATAGTCCTATTCATCTACTCAACAATTCCATTCTGAGTAGGTGTGTATGATGTAGTAAATTGCCTCCTAATTCCTCTTTTGCTATATATAGAAGTCCTTAAACTCAGTGGAGACATTGTCTCCCCCATTATGACTGTGCAAAACCTTTGTTACCATATACATGTGATAGTGATGTGTGTGAACACACTTAGGACCGTTGGGGCACTAAGTTTCCCTCACTAGGAGGTTTTCCCCCCCGTGCATTGTATATACGCCCATCACTTTAAGGCTATCTTATCTTTCCATAGCACACTAAGTAATACACTCTCTGTTGTGTGCCTTAAGCTTCCTTCATCTTCTCCAAGCTGTGTGGGTTTTCCTGCAACCCTAATTTCAACAATTGGTATTAGAGTAGGTTGCATCCTCCCGGTCTTAGTTGCCAGCAGCTCTAACACATGCCTGCTCTCTTTCTTTGATTTTTCTGAGCTTTGGTGAGCGTCAACAGGTCAACAAATACTTTGGGAAACCTTGTAGAGCTAGACATGCTCAAATTTTTTATTTGGGTTCATTTTGGCCTCCTTTTCCACTACAAGTAGTAGTACTGCACATACTGTTTTGTCATTTTGTGTAAAATTTCTATCGGTGCCATTTTTTGCATAACATGTCCTTACAGTCTTCTATGACTTGTGTCATATAGCTCGTGTTATTTTCGCTTTGTTTCTCCTCTTTTTGGGCAGTTTTCACATCAGGTGCAACATTTGCCATGGTTGACAACAACATAGATGTGTTCAAGATGTTTGCTGTTGAATGGAGACAATTACCCTCTTTTTGGGCAGTTTTCACGTCAGGTGCAACATTTGCAATGGCTGACAACAACACAAATGTGTTCCAAGATGTTTGCTACTGATGAGGATAGATTGGATGGAAAAAATTACCCTATGTGTGCTTATATGATGCAACATGTTCTTGTGTCAAAGGGCATCTAAAATATTTTGCAGGGCATTGATGTACGTCCTGGTTCTGAGGATGTAGGCAATGTTGAGGATGTTGCAGGTTTTGGTGGCAAGATTGCAACTGCCAGAGCTGTTTTGCCTATGACTGAGCAAGCTCATTAAGATGTAAAATATGTGCAAGCTCTTGCATTGATTGCATTGTCTGTGAAGCGCACTATTACTCTTCACTTTTGTTTAGCAAAATCTGCAAAATAGGCTTGGGATATTCTGGATGGTCTTTATGCAAGTCGCAATGAGGCAAAAATTGCATTGATGTGTAAAGAGCTGGAGTCAAAGATTATGCATGAGGAAGATGAGATGGACACTTTCCATGCTGGTATCAAGGATATAAACGAGCAACTTATTTTTGCAGGCGAAGTCATTTTTGACAGTTCCCTTGTGCAGATTGTGAAGGACTATGAGCGGAAGTGCGACGCGAGAGAGAGTGCGAGAAGAAGAGCACGACGATATGGTGAACTCGCTCTACTGTAATGTGTAGAGCATAGTGAGTTCTTATTAGGTTTTTACAAAAGAACATGTGTACATACCTGGCAGCCCGCCCACTTACCTGGGCGACCACATTGGGCTTTATACCCCAACAACCTCCCACTTAAAGTCCAATGTCGTACTTTAAGTGTGAGAGAAGCTACTATACAAGCTAATATACAAGAGATGTAGAGAAGTGATGTACTACCCTACACCTAACTGCTTGCGAAAATGCGCAAAGCTCTCTGAGGGAAGTCCTTTTGTAAGTAGATCAGCAAGATTTTCTGTGGTGTGAACTTTGACAAGCTGAAGTTTCTTATCCTCGAGCATTTCCCTGATGAAATGATACTTCACATCCACATGCTTTGTCTTTGAGTGATAAACTGGATTGCGAGCCAATTGTATAGCACTTTGACTATCACAATATAACACAGGCATCTCTTCTTTGATTCCCAATCTGTTACTAGTCGATTAAGCCAAATTGATTCTTTGCATGCCTCTGATGCTGCAACATATTCAGCCTCTGTAGTAGACTGAGTAACACAATCTTGTAATCTAGAACGCCATGATACTGCTCCACCAGCCAATGTAAAGACATACCCTGACGTAGACCTTCGGTTGTCTAAGTCACCTGCATAATCTGAGTCTGTAAAACCCTTTACACTTAGCTCCTGACTCCCATAGCATATACGCATACTCTTTGTAGCTTTTAGGTATCTCAATATTCCTTTCACTGCCTCCCAATGTTTCTTGCCTGGGTTTGACATGTATTGACTTACTACTCCCACTGCAAATGCAATGTCTGGGCGAGTAGCAATCATTGCATACATCAAACTACCCACTGCAGACGCATATGGAATCTTATCCATTTCAGCCTGTTCTTCTCCAGACAAAGGACAATCTTGTTTGCTAAGTTTCACATATGGTGGCAATGGAACACTCAGTGCCTTTCCCTTCTCCATATTGAAACGTTGCAAAACCTTGTCAATATACTCTGTTTGAGATAACCAAATCAACTTCTTTGATCTGTCTCTCTCAATGCGCATACCAAGTATATGACTTGCCTCACCCATGTCTTTCATGTCAAACGATTTTTCCATCTTTGACTTCAAAGCTGAAATTTCTTCCAAGTGCTTGCCAGCAATCAACATGTCATCCACATACAAAATAAGGATCAGCCAACTACCATCCTTAGCCTTCTTTGTATATAGACAGTGATCGAACTCACTACGTTTGTAGCCTTGAGAAAGCATAAACTTGTGGAATTTATGGTACCATGCCCTCGGTGATTGTTTTAAGCCATAAAGACTCTTTAACAACTGGCATACCCAATCTTCCTTGCCTTTCTCAACAAACCCTTCTGGCTGCTACATGTAAATTTCCACATCTAAATCACCATGCAAGAACGCTGTCTTGACATCCATTTGGTGCAACACCAAATCTAATATGGCAACCAATGCAAGAAAGCATCTCAATGTAGTCATTTTGACCACCGAAGAGAAGACTTCATCAAATTCAATGCCTTGTTCTTGCTTAAAGCCCTTGGCAACAAGCCTTGCTTTGTACTTTGGCTGACTATCATGAGCGGTGATCTTATACCTGTAAACCCATTTACAAGGTAGAGCCTTTTTGCCCTGTGGTAATTTAACTAGCTTCCATGTCTTGTTTTTATGCAGAGCTGTCATCTCTGACTGCATGGCCAATTGCCAATTCCCGGAGTCCTTCATTTGCACTGCTTCCTTGTAACATGAAGGCTCATTGCAATCAGTCAACATGACATAGTTCATAGATGGAACAAACCTATCAAGAGGTCGCATGACACGTTCAGATCTACGCACAATAGGTGGATCAGGCTCAGCCACAACCTGTGGTTCCACTCTATCCTGTCCTTGCTCCTCTTGAGCCCTGACATTTTGTCTTGCACGTGCAGGTCCATCTTCTTGGAAGACAACTCTTCTAATATCCTCAACCCTCTCTGGTTTAGAATGATATTTGGATTCATTAAAGTGAACATCATTGCTGCGTACAACCTTTCTGGATTCGGGATCCGAAAGTCTGTACCCCATCTCACCAGAATTACCATAGCCTAGAAAGATGCACTTTCTACTCTTTGGCTCAAGTTTGTTCCTAAATTCCTTTGGAACGTGAGTATATGCCTCACAGCCAAAGACTCTGAGATGCTTGTATGAGGGCATTTTGCCTGACCATACCATCTCTGGCACTAAATCCTTCTGTAAAACCTTGCTAGGAGATCTATTTACAAGATGAACAGCTGTTGATACAGCTTCAGCCCAAAACCCATTTGGCAGCTGTGCATTAGACAACATACTTCTGACCTTCTGTTGTATGGTCCTATTCATCCTCTCAGCAACACCATTTTGAGGAGGATTGTAAGGAGCAGTAAGTTCACATTTTATACCTTTTGACTCACAAAAGTCCTGAAAGGCCTTTGAAACATACTCTCCACCATTGTCAGTGCGTAAGCATTTAAGCTTCTTGCCACTTTGATTCTCCACAAGTGTCACAAACGTTTTGAAAACACTAAACGTTTCATCCTTGTGCTTGAGAAAGTAAACCCATACTTTCCTCGAGTAATCATCTATAAATGTCATAAAGTAAGAAGCTCCCCCTAGAGATAGGTTAGGCATAGGTCCGCACAAATCACTATGAACAAGTGCCAACTGTGTATCTCTTCTGCTGCTTCTATGCTTATGTGGCTGCTGTGTTTGCTTACCATACAGACAATGTTCACAGAATTCAAAATCATTAAATGAAAAGCCAGGCAAATAACCAGAACGAGACAAGATTTCCATTCCCTTCTTGGACATATGTCCTAACCGGCTATGCCACAAAGAAACGTTCGGCTGCTCGGTTACATTGATTACATTTTTAGAGACATTTGATACATAAATCATAGAACCCTTGGATATCTTCCACATGTTCTGTCCAAAAGTGGTGACGTAGCCAACATCATCAAGTAAACCTGTGCTGATCAAGCTCTTTGTAATTGCGGGAACATGTCTCACATTCTTCAGCGTGAAAGAAGAGCCATTATGAAACTTCAATTGAACTTCTCCAACACCTAAGATCTCACATGTCTGCCCATTGCCTAGCCGAACATGATCTTTAGTGGTCACATAAGAGGTAAACCACTCCTTGTTTGGAGACACATGAAGTGATGCCCCTGAGTCTATAATCCAGTCACTCAGTGCATTTCCATCAGATGCTGTAAGAAGAGCTGAGTCCATTGTATTCTTCAAGAAGTAGATGTCTCCTGACACTAGATTGTCATCCTCTGCAACAGTGTTTGTCACATTTATTTCTTGAATCTTCACTGTGGACTTGTTCTTCTCACCATGGTCTTCAACTTTCTCTTTGCCTTTTTCTGCTTTCCATTCTCTGTAGTCTCTTTTCATGTGACCCTTCTTGCCACAATGGTAGCATTCTATGTCACTCTTGCCTTTAGCACTGCGGGACTTGCTACGAGACTGATTCCTCTTTCCACCTTTGTACTTTTCTTTGGTCCTTCCCCTGACAACTAAGGCTGTTCCTTTGCCTTTGTCCATTGTCTTTCTATTGGTTTCTTCAGTAAGCAGACTTCCTTCTACACCTGCTATGTTCAAACCATCTGGAGGTGCAGAATTACTCAAAGCTGTGCGAAAAGTGTCCCAACTTTCCGGCAATGTGATCAACAGGAACATAGCTGACAACTGACTATAGATTGTGTTGAATTCATTCAGATGATTGGACACAGGTGTCCCTTCTTTCATCTTCAAGTCAACAAGCTTCTTAAGCCAGTATACCTGTGAAGCTGCACTCTGCTTCTCATAAAGATCACTCAGCTTTAACCATGCTTGATAAGCCGACATCTCGTCTGCTACATTGAAGTAAACGCTTTCTGCCAAAGTCAGCATAATGGTAGAAAGTGCCAATTCATCCATTTCGCTCCATTCATCTTCGTCCATATCTTCTAGTTTTATCCCCTTGAGCTTTATAGGTTTTATCTGCTTCTTTTGTACCAACACGTGCCAAATCTGCTTCTTCCACAATGGGAAATTGGTTCCATCCAGCTTCTTGATATTGTAAAGAGCAGTGTCCTGTGATCTAGCCATAGCTACGCTTCACAGTAGTTTACTTTCCTGGAAAAAATTTGGCAGAGTTTCCCTTGTAAACTGACCTCTGAACCAATATCAACCTGTCAAATGAACCAAGAAAGCTTCAGATTCTGAAGAAATTTTGGCAGAGTCTCCTTTGTAAAATGGCTCTGGTGTACTAAAAACAGACCAAAAAACAGCTCAAAAAACCACTGTCTCTCTAACACTGTAAGCTGTGGGTAAACCTGTCCTGCACCTGTACTGTCTTTGACTGTCCTGTCACTGTCCTGTAAGCATAGATTGTGACAATGCCTCAACGAAAGTAAAGCAAAGATGCAATCCCAACTGTCTAACTCACAGTCAATACATCCTAGCTGCCTATCTAAGGGTGCTCGAGGGATCGCTCCAAGACCTGTATCACCGAAAGGATCTCAACATTCGAGAATCCCCCAGCTCAATAAAACCTCACTCGACCCTCAACAAAGGCTGCAGTAAATCTGACAGTACATAGACTTCCCACAAAGTCCTACATCCACAAATTTCCCACTGTATGCTGTAACCGTTGTGGTGGTTGTTTGCTGCGTGACTCACAGCCAGCAAACCCTCAACAGACATACATCATCTCTGACAATACATCCCATGTGGAAGTACCTGCAATGTTAGGATGAAATCTGGAATATCAAGCAGCAAACACAAGCTACCTGATGAACTAGTGGATGTCGCCTATAGTCTGTGTGTAGATGCACCCGTGTCATATGTGACACGCCTCCAAGAACTGTGAGCCGTCCTTCGATGTGTAGACAACCACAAATCAACACTCTGGGAGTGTCGATATCCTCAGCACCTGCAGTCGTAGGCCGAGAACCCCAAATTTGCAGAGTCGGATCTGCACCCGCTGAGACCACATAGTCGAAAATGGCTTGCGCAGAACTTTGTCGAAGCCGAACGGTGACCGAGATGACCTCAGAATGAAATTTTGAGCACACCGTACCTTACGAGCTTACCCACAAGATTTGGGGCCGTGTCTTTGCCTGTCGAATTTCACTCCAATCTGAGATGGTGACTCTAGCCTCCTGCAGTGCTGCCCCGAGCCTCGATCTGAGCTCTGATACCAGTTGAAGGAGTACGAGCGGAAGTGCGACGCGAGAGAGAGTGCGAGAAGAAGAGCACGACGATATGGTGAACTCGCTCTACTATAATGTGTAGAGCATAGCAAGTTCTTATTAGGTTTTTACAAAAGAATATGTGTACATACCTGGCGGCCCGCCCACTTACCTGGGCGACCACATTGGGCTTTATACCCCAACAGATTGTTCTTGATGCTTTGCCACATTTGTATCAGACTTTTGCTAGTACTTGGAGACTTATGACCCAAGGAAATCCAGAAGTTGTCAAGGTTGATGCATATGCACATTATTGTTGCAAGAGTCACTTTCCAAAAAAAAAAAAGGCCTAAATAGCGTGCAGTTGAACATGCTTTTATTGCTACTCAAAGAAAAGGTGATAACAGCAATGTAACCAGTTCTCATGGTTCTTTGTGAGTGGAAAATCTTCTGTTCCTAATGCTTCTATTGCTCGCAGTGCTTTGTTTGGGAATTTTGGTGATAAGGGAAAAAAGAAGATGCGTTGCCATTATTGTAAAGCTAATGATCACATGATCAACTAGTGTGCAAAAGTGAAGGCAAAAGAGGCTAAGAAGAAAGAGGCTGGATCAACTACAAGGTAAAATACAAGTGCATCTATTGTAGAGTCTTCTGTACAAGGAAATTGTGATGTTTCGGAAGAAGTGGGAAACAATTTGGAAAAAATAGGGCTTATGATTCCACAATAGATCATTCCTTCAAAAAAATCAAACAATCCAACAATAGAAAACTAAAGCAGAACCTATGCCAGTAAATAAAGTAGGAGACTATTGTGAGGGAGAAGAAGAAAACACTACCTTACCTGTGGAATACAAAGGAGTAAAGACGTTTTAAATATTAGATAGTGGGGCTGGAATTGCCATAACAACCAAGGGAATGTGGGAAAAATGGGGAAAGCCTGCTCTAAGGAAAACCCAAATGAAAGTGCAATTAGCGGATGGATACATGGAGAGACCGATTGGCATATCTGAGAGAAAATCATTGTATCCTCTTGTGGGATTGCGTATGAACACACCTTTTCTATAATGAATTGTGACAAGAGAAGCAATTTTGATATCATAATGGGCTGATCATTCATGCGTTAGCTCAAAATGGTACAAGACTGGGGCTATGGCTATATCTACTTAGGAAACAAGGAGGTCACTACGAAGATCAATGTCAAAGGTCATAGTTATAGAGATGTAAAGCAAACCCTTGGGGAAGAGTTAAACTCCACCACTGAAAAGGAAGGGGAGATACATGCATGGCTGCAAAGAAAAGTGCATATTTGGATGTGCAGAGCTTCGAAGTGTGAAAGTATGAGAAAAGAAAATTGCATTCTCGACCGACCAGTAAAAGATGAGACATATGCACCATAGCATTTTTTGGAAGAGATATTTGAACCATTTGGATGGAAGAAAATACTGGCCACCCTTGATTTGTGTGTGAATGAGGTGACACTAACCAAATTCTGTGATGAGGAAGGATATGATATAACTCCATTCCAGATGACGAGCATTATCTTGAATTTGGAATTAAGATCAGAAGAACCCGACATGGAGGGAGTTACAAATTGTAGACGCATAGTGGATGAGATCTCTATAAGAGACCTTAGCAAAAAAATGAGAAAGTACATCAAACTCAAGGATCAACAAGCTGTTTGTTACAATTTCCCCAACCAAAAACCATAAAGACAACGGAGATATCAGGAAAGACGCGTGAACAAACAAAATCAAAGGAGAAAAGAACCCATACCCCTCTTAAAAAACAAAACGTAGTATTTAAAGCTGGTTGAAGCAACTGATTGCCTTAAGGACAAGATCTTGAGAAAATCCATGAAACGTATCTCAATAGAAAGAGGAAATCCAAAAAGGAGAACCAAACCAAACAAAGAACTTGAGAACGTCTCTAAAAAATCAATGAAATTATAAAAAACATAGCGCAAGCAAAGATAGAAAGCAATGAAACAAACTTTGAAAGAAGTGTGGACAACGGAGCTGGAGACTGAGGAAGAATCCGACAATGATAGGTTTGATGCATCTTCCCACTACAAAAGATAGGTTTGATGCATCTTCCCACTACAAAAGATACACTATCCAAGATAGAAAAATTGTAGTTCAAAAACTAAAATGAAACTCCAAAAAACCTAGAACCTCATACGATGGGCCAAAAAAGCCAAGTGTATAGCCTAGCAAAACCAAGAGAGGAACCAAAGCTGGCATACATTTCCATTGACCTCATTGAAAAATAAGAGCATATATTGAGAACAACACTCCGACAATATAGAGATGTGTTTGCATGGTTGTACAAGGATTTTAAGGAAATAGATTAGAAATCTGTCAACACAAGATACCCCTTAAGAGTGATGCCAAACCTCGTAGACAACATCCCTACATATACAATGAGACATTTTCTAGAAAGATTAAGGAAGAGATAGACAAACTAAAAGGACGTGGACTTTATCTATGAGATTGAACACACCGATTAGGTGTCTCCAATTGTGGTAGTGCCCAAAAAGAATGGAAAATTACGAGTCTGTGTAAATCTCAAACATGTAGATACTGCTAATTAGAGAAAACTATCCCTTACCGATAACACATCATGTGATCAAGAGAGTTGCAGGGAAAGAAGCTTATAGTTTTTTAGATGGGTTCTCAGGCTACAACCGTTGACTATAAAACCAGAGGATCAACATAAGACAACTTTTGCAATAGAATGGTTCATATTTGCATATAGGGTGATGCCTTTTGGCTTGACCAATGCATTTGACACCTTTCAAAGACTAAGGAGTCATGCCTTCAAGGAGTATCTTAGAGAATTTTTGGAAATATACATGGATGATCTGTGCGTGTATTCTCAATTGAGAAGTGAGCACATAACACACTTGGAGAAAGTCTTTGAGAAGTGCAGATCTTATGGTATGTGCTTAAATACCACGAAATGTGTCCTCATGGTAAGAAAATGTAAAATATTGGGACACATTGTGTCCAAAAATGGGCTTTCCACAGATCAAGATAAGATATAGGTGAGTGCCAAACTTCCAAGACCAACCAAAGTGAAGGAGGTACAAGCATTTATGGGCCATTGCGGGTATTATAGGCATTTCATATACATATATGTTGTTATAGCCAAGCCTCTTTATTCTCTTATCACTAAGTTTGAGCGGACAAAAGAATGAGAGAAGGATTTTCTAAAATTGAAGGAAGGATTAATCACTGCCCCAATTTTTCAATCCTCTGGCTGGAACAAGATCTTCCATGTCCTCGTGGATGCATCAGCCTGTGTCATAGGATGCATACTAGCTCAACCTAGAGAGAAAAACATGGATTTTCCCATTTGTTACTATAGCAGGTAGCTAAACAGTGGAGAGAAGAATTATACCACTATGGAAAGAGAAGGCCTAGGGATGATCTATTTCATCAAAAATTTTAGACACTACCTTCTTGTGAACAAATTTGTTTCTTCATCGACCACCAAGCACTATTGTACTTGGTAAGCAAACCTTGCAATACGAGAAGGATTGTTCAATGGTTTATCATATTGCTTGAGTTTTATTTCACCGTGGTCGTGAAGAAAGGTACAATGCACCAAAGAGCAGACCATATTTCAAGATTGTTCCATGGAGAAACACCCACAGGTATTGATGATGAACTTCCAGATTCTTATCTGTTCAACGTTGAAATGGTTCCAAGATGGAGAAATTTTTCTACTCACCATGGGATCATTACAAGTAGAAAGACAACCATTGATCATTAATCAGACCATAAGTCTCCATCTTTTAGCTAGACGGCTATACAAGAAAGGTAATTTTGATATCTTGAGACTATGTGTAGAGTCGAACAAACACGAATACTACCTAAGACTTGCCCATGTATAACACACGTGATTTCATAATGGGAAAATGCAAACATTCCAAATACTGATGAGACTTGGTGTCTACTGGATAAACATGGGAGAAAGTGTCCATGATTACATAAAATCATGTGAAGCCTGTAAGAGACAACCACTAATAGAACACTCTTTAGAGTGATAGTAGCACATAAATGGAGTACTTACATTATTGAGTACTTAAAAACCAAGACATTCCTAGAGGGATTGAGTAAGGCACGTACTAAAACTATTAAAGAGGAAGTGAAACACTATGTGTTGATATTGAATCACTTGTACAGACGAGGAAAAGGCAACCAATTGAGATTGTGTGCTATTGAGGGTGAATATTTATCCATCCTAGAACAAGCACATGTAGTTTAGCTAGGTGGACATTTTTGGCTAACAAACCAACAAAGCTAATACTTCTTGTATGAATATGGTGGCCAACCATGTTCGCAAATGCAAAAACATTTATAAAAACGGTGTGATGAATGCCAACACACTAAGGAACCTTTGTGGAGAGATTAAATGCCCATAGAACCAATAATAGGAGTTCAAGCCAAGTGGGGCATAGACTTTGTAGGCCCCATAATACCTCCTGCATACCGTACACACACTCAATATATTATAGTAGCAGCAAATTATTTGACAAAATGGGTGGAAGCAAAAGAAACACAAAAAATGATGCACGGACTACAACACAATTCTTATTTGAGAACATCTTTACTAGATATATGGCCTACCCATTGGGACTGTGAGCGATCGAGGAACCCACTTTGCGAACATTGTCATAGAACGTTTACTCGATGAATTCACGGTGGTTCATCGTAAATAGGCCCCCTATCACCCCCAAGATAACGGGACAGCAGAGAGTACCAATAAAATCTTGTGCACAATGCTAACCAAAATACTGAGTGACTCAAGAACTGACTGGGACCTTAAGCTACACTCAGCATTATGGGCTTATAGGGTAGCATTTAAAACTTCTAATAAAATTGATCCATTTAATCTTCTTTTTGGAATAAATTCTATTCTCCACATGGAATTATTAATTCCCATACTTTAAGTTGCAGCACAGCTAGGTTAGATGGGACACAAACTTTCTGAAAGACTAGACATCTTGGAACAACTAGACAATAACGAATGAAAGCGGTAGCAGGGATATATGCCCAGAAGCGACAAATGAAGGCATTCCATGACCAACATATAATAAGCAAAGAGTTTCAGAAAGGGGACTATGTATTGGTGTATACCCTCAAGCAACACTCCAAAAGACTCAAAAAGTGTGGGATGGGCCCTTTTCGCAAAGTGGTGCCATCAAAATTGCAACATTAGTAGGTGAGGAGATGCCTAATTGGATAAGTGTATGCAAGTTAAAAAAGTATCTTCTACCATTGACACAAGAGAAGTTAGAAACAATTCATGCGGCAACTGAGCAAAAGAACCAAGCCCATGCTATTGAAGCATAGGCCAAGGAGGAAGCCAGACGTAGGATATTGAAGCGGAAGGAACAAGTCAACCATAAGGAAACTTGGCAAGAATGCAAGGGTCCCAATCATCCTCCAATCACATCACTTCAAATGGAAACTACATGGCTTGGTGGTATGGATATACAAATTATCCTTCAACTTCCTAATGGTTCCACCAAACGCGCACTAATGGACACTGGAGCACGAGCCAATGTGATCAAATACTCGACATTCTTGAGAGTGTCCACGGAACCTCTAACACCAAAACACATTGAGCTCAAGGAAGCTAATCATGGGACAATGCTCAGCTTGGGACAAGCCAATTTATTAGTCAATGTTGACGGTCACACAACTTCCCTCATCAATTTAATGTAATGGCTGATACCAATCTTAATGAAGCAGTGATTCTTGGAGTACCCTAGATGCGCACGTACCAAGCAACACCAAATTGGCACGATAATACCTTACAACTCAAATTCCATGACAAATCCTTCACCACTTCATTGGTGCAAACAAATCACTTTTGGAAAATTCAATCTCTTTTAGAAAAATCTAAACCTACAGCGTCATATTCAACTAAGACAATCAGAAAGGTTTGGGTCAAGAAGTCCAAAACAAAAATCTGGATTCCCAAAAACAATTGTACTCAAATTCAACCTCTGCTAATTGGACCTACTTCTTCAAACATAATGCTAGCTCATTCCAAAGAACACAAAGATTCCAAAACCCAATCAGCCACTTCTCATTGGATATTAAAGCCAATCCGACACAACCAAAAGCAACCTGCACCCACAACATGGCAATGGAGACCAAAACAACATTGACAACAACATGGATCACAGTCTCCACGCTACCAATCAAAGCAACTCAAATGGATTCCAAAACAAACCAAACCAACTAAACAGGATATCATGTCAAGGGTACCAACCTCTAACATCAAAGATTGCATACGTCTTCTGCAAATACTTTTATTCAGGCCTAGTAGCTTCAAAGAAACCTGCCAACAAAAGCCACTGATTTCTTTTTTTCACAACCCATGTCTTGCACGACATGTCATCACCCCATGCATCTCTTCGATTCACATGATAGGGCCACAATACATGGCTTTGTATAGACATATAGTTTGCACCCATGCACCACGTCACATCTTCGTCCGGGCAACTTAGAAATATTACTGAGCCGTATTGCAAAATTCATGAGAAGAGAGATGCTAGACTAAGAGTATGTATACATGAGTGAGAATTAAGTATGGTAGAATTTTGGCCAAATAATAATAATTATCGATAATTTTCTTTTAATTTTAAGCTTAAAAAGCTAAAAAATTAATAAATTGAGCCAAGGTAGCCAAAATTGAGTTTTGAAAGCAAACACCAAATCTACAAAGCAAGAGCTGTGGACATGGAAAATATGGAAAGTATTGGCACAGTTTAGATTTTGAGCCAACCTTTGAAGGATCAAAACTGCAGATCAGAAGCTAATTGGTGATCGAATGTCCAAATGATGAACTGTTCAAACCGCAAGTGATATGACAGAAAGAGATGAGCCATCAAGGTAAGTATACATAGAGCATTTCGGGTAGGTCAGGGACATATAGTCAAAATGGGGAAAAATTAAACTCATTTGCATTGAGAGAGAGAGAGAGAGAGAGAGAGAGAGAGAGAGAGAGAGAGAGAGAGAGAGAGAGAGAGAGAGAGAGAGAGAGAGAGAGAGAGAGAGAGAGAGAGAGAGAGAGAGAGAGAGAGAGAGAGAGATGAGAAACCTAGAGTTCTCTACCATATTTTTGTCTGCTGTGACCACCATTGTAGCTCTTACTACACCAGATTTGTCAGGTATGATCACTCACCTAGCAAGAACATTTGTGTATATGCTACACTATACCGAAAAACATCAAATCAACAAAACAGATCAAATCAAAGATGGGATGTTTGCAAACCGTCGGAGCCCATTTGGAGCAGTTACACATGTCAAAACCAAAAACCTTTTCACCATTTAACTCATGACACTTGGAAAAATCTGTCCTGCTAATCACATTTGCAAAAGGATGTGGAACATGGATCACGATCCATGTTCCCAAAACCCTATATTCCAAAAAAATTGGGTAATAGACTCCCCATAAGCCCAGGAACACACTGTGCTACTTGGATCTGAAATCCATGCTCAAACATGGATTGTGATGCATATACCCTAGTGACAAATTCATAAAAAAAACTCAACCTATGGTTAGAGGTAAGAAGAAGAGCATGCCATGCAAGTTGGGCACAAAATGGATCACTAAATCACCAAAAATCAATAGATCTAGCAATTTTAATATGAAAATGGTCACTTTGAATCTAACCAGTGCTAAAGTGATCTTAACTCCAAAATTATATGTCCAATGGCTTAGGGTATGCACAAAAAACTAACCCACCAAGTCTGGTAGCATTTGACCTCAGACTATGGATCGTGATTCATGTACCTCCAAGGGAAATTTTGACAAATTTCAACATCTTACGACGAGTAGTCCTACACATGAGAAATACAGGGCAAAGGATGTCAGGATAGTACATAAATGCTGATTTTGAAGAAACCAAAGTACCAAAGAGAAACATTCAAAGTTTGAAAGTTTGTGAAATCTAGCTAAAAATGCCTCAAAGTCCTTAAATCTACTTGGCTAAATCTCCAACCTCAGATGGAATAAAAAAGTATTGAAAATTGACAAACAATTGAGCAGTAAGGTGACCCTCAGACACAAATCATCAGAAGTCAAGGAAACATATGTTGGTAACCAAGGGCAATGATTGAAAAGGGGTCCAAAAAACAGATATGGTCAAAGTAAAACAAATATGGCCATAAACTGAGAAATGGAGTAAACTTAGAAAAAACATGCCCAAACTTGAAAAAATTTCACCAATGTGCTAGGATGGACTATAGGAACATGTGTGCCAAATGGCATTGCAAAACCCTACCAAACATGGATTGCGAGCCATGTACCTTTTTTACCCAGCCAAGAATGGACATCACCATATGGTCCTAGACACCAGGAAAAGTATAGCCCTGAAGTATCAAGTCATTTGGATCTCAAAATCCCAATGAAAGAGCTCAAATTCTCTAAGTCTGTCAAATTTTCCAAAATTTGACCTAAAATCTTAACCAATGTTCCAAACCCCAAAATTTGTGGACCAAAGCATCACCTTGAGGTGCCCTACCATGTGGAATCATCAAATCATCAAAATGTGCTCCAACATGGATTGCGATCCATGTACCCTAGAGCCACATTTCATCTGTGATCTCTTGCCCTAGTGACTACACTTGTCCTAGATGCAATGGTGAAGTTTGGTCAAATTTGGAGTAGTTTTGACAGAGTTATGCTCATTTCTCATTTTATGGTCAAAGTTTGCATTTTTTCCGTTTCTCAACAACCTTTTGATTATCTCATAACTCTAAAATCAGCTTGAAATTGATCACAGGATGCCCCACAAAAAAGCACAAAAGGAGTGGGGGGTGGAGCCTTATGAGATCACTTGCATCTCATCACATGAGAAATCTCACATCATTGATCAAGAGCTAGAAGAAATACCAACAACTATCTTCATCGGGAAGTTCCAAGAGACTAATGGAACGATAGTCAAGACCACCATATTCCCCAAGGAATTATGGATGATACACCAAAAATTTAAAGTAGTAGAAGGGGCCAGATGCTTAAATTTGGATAGCTTCTTTAGATTATCACCATGGAAATAGATTTTTGGAGAGCCCATGAGCCGATCAGCTCCATTCAGTACAATGGGAAAACAACACTAACAAACAAAGATTGGGCTACAGTAAAAGTGAAGACCACTCGAGAAATCATAAATGAAGCTCTTCACTTACAGCAAGGAACCCACAACCTATTGTGCAAAACTGAGGCAATAGATAATGACAAGGCAATAGATAATGACAAGTTGACCTATCAAGATCTAATCTACTCTGAGACTGAGCTGCCTCTGCGGTTAATGTCCTAACATTTCAAATTGCAAAAGCCACCTCATTACACTGAGGCAATGTTGCATATGGTAGTGGTCATTGCCATGGGGATGACAGAAAGAAGGGTGGTCAACTGTGACTTTGGAACCTACATCCTTGAAAATTTAGTGGAAGCAAACATCAAGGGGAGTGATAAAAGCAATACATACTCATATGAATGTTGAACCAATGCTAACCAGAATTTCCTATCAAGCATTAGGTATGATTAATGAACTACCACGTTTAGAAACACAATTGAAGTTAATTCATAAATCCAAAAGAGCGGTGAAGCTGGTGGTAGGACCATCTACAGTAGAACCCTCAAAGACAAAACAAGATGGACAAAGCTCAAAAAAACCTAGGTCTGACAGTGAAGAGACTGAATCAGATGTGCCACTCAACAATGAATTTAAATCAAAGGATAGAGATACTCCTTCAGAGTATCAAGGAATATACACTCAAATAAACACGACCATAGGTGCGGTCAAATAGGACTACCAAAACAATACCCATTACACAAACACAAAGATCTCTTGAAGAGGCTCAAGCCCAAAGAGAAAAACTCTGTCAGAGAAATGAGGAAAAGAGAAACCTTAGAACTCAAGCAAAAGATGAAAGAGAGGATGAGGAGAACCAACCACTAGAACACCGGCAGGCTGAAGCTCTTGAAAAGCTCAAATAGAACAAAAGAAAGGAAGCAACAAAAATTTGAATATTGCCAGCGAGACATGCGGTAACAAATTTAGAATGAGCTCAAATGCAAGGCGGAACAAAGGGAAAGAGAAGAATCAAAGCGCCAACACATCGATGATCTTGAATCATCTGACGAGTCTACTAAAGCAGAGGGGACATACAACACTGAAATGGCAGGAGGAAATACAGAGGAGGAAGGTGGCGTAGGTCATTTTGAAATTCACATAGAAAATACACCATCAACAATAGATGCAACCGCACCTCCTCCTACTCAAGAATCAGCTAACTAGGCAGCTAAGAATGAACACGAAGAGCACACAACAAATGTGCCCAAGCAAACAACAGATAAAGTGTTGCCAACAACACATACATCTCAAAAGGAGAAAGCTGAAGATCCCGAGATCAAACAAACTCCAATTGATCTTGAAGCACAACATGATAAAGGTAAGATAGTGGAAGAAACAAACACAACAAAACTTGGCACCTCTGACCAACCTCAAGAAACACAACAAAGACCCAGGTCACCTTGCTCATAGGAAATGGTAGACTAAGGAACACAATTGATCAAATCCTTTGACATTGAGGCACATTTGAAAAAAATCAAGTTACAATTTCAATGTCAAAGAGCACTCTACAACCTGCACAACTTAAAGCTAGAGGATACCAAGAAAGAAGTAGCTAAAGTAGTAAAGGAGAGTCTGGATTTGCAACAAAAGATCGAAGGATTGCAAACAGTGCAAACTCAACTCCAGTCAGAACTTCAAAGAGAACAAGAAAATGTTGCATATTACTACAAGGAAGTTCAAGGTTTCAATAAGCTAAATACAAATTTTCAAGTAGAGCAGCAACACCTAGAAGAAGAGTTAGCCAAAGAAAAGCAAAAGAATGCTAAACTTGGAGAATCATATGGAGTGGTTAGCAAAACACTTACACAGCTCTTAGCCATGTAAGACATACCAACATCAACAAGTACATCAACAAGTACATCAACACAACCACCTTCGCTGACACAAGAGCTCAAGGATCTAAAGACTACCCTAGCTCAAGAGAATTATGACATGCAAATCCCAATAGTAGGGCATATGACAAAACAGAAATACAAATATGAGGAGATTGAACAACTCTAACAATAATTGGCCAAAGCAAAGGAAAACCTAGCTGCTTAAAGCGTAGCACATCAGGCGACATTACAACAGAAAGATCTAGACATTAAGGCCATGCAAGCCCAACCGGCTCTTGTAGAAGTCTCTCAGACAATAGGACAAAGAAAGATAGTACAAGATTTTCAATATACCAAGATGCCCAACACTAGTACAGAAATAGCATTGCATGACTTTGAAGATCTACCCAATATGCAAGTTCTAGAAATTGTCAAAGAAGAAATTCAATGGTGGATCTCGAAAGTGCATGATCCTTCACAAAAATAGTATCTGCAAACAAACTCAAGGTGTTAGAATCAGCTACTCTTCTCATGATTACACCCGATGAAGTTGTGAATAATCTTAGGCTTGGACTTCACTAATGAGACATGAAGCTCTCTTATGGAAAAGAAAAATGCTACCTACCCTAGAGCCCAATCACAAAGGGGATTACAGGAATGTTCCTGTAATTGCTACACAAATTCAAACCATCATTGATAACCAAACCCTATGGAGAAAAAAATGGTTTGAAAAGCACCCAACATATATAAAATATTACAGAATTTCCCCACAGTATCTCATGATCGACTTAACCTATTGTCCCATCAATAGAAGGCAATCCTGGGATAGTTTTTATTCATGGCAGCACAAAAGACCAGTTGTACTCAACTACCATGTACTAACAAAACCAGCCAGTAATTTCTCTCCCTCAAAGAAATATATGATACACACTCTCAACGCAGTCATCAACCAAATGAAGGAGGTTCTAGATCTTGCATGCTAGATGCTTGTAAAGATTGCCAAAATGATAGTTACATGCATCACAGTTTTTGAAGATATTGAAGCAGCTGACCACCCCTATAAAGTCTTTGTGGAAGGAACCAGAGGGTTGTATTTGAATGTGGAAACTGAGGTTCCAAGTAGAAACATAATCATGGGGTTGTATGCACGAGCCATGTTTTTGCCTTCACACTACATGTAAACCTTTGTAGAGGCATTCATGACAGGATTCTTTGAAATTGACTCATCAATATTCAACCCCATGATGAAGTAACTGCCTGCTTTGCATATTGCCTACTAGAGCACTCTCAACAATAACGCATTCAGGGAGCTGGCAATAAAGATAGAGATCGAAGCAAGGGTAGAGAAGTTTAGATAACTCACTCAGACACTAGAAATAATAACATTGGACTACTAAAGACTCCAGTCATTAGCCCAACAAGCCCAAACACACAAAGGCAAACATACATAGCTTGCATGAGGATGTGCAACAAATAGGAAGGGGGGGAATGTTTGGAGGATGCAACAGATGGGCACCTACTAGAGAGCTGGCTACAAGCCACACTTCATTGTACCCTATATTTTTTACAAAGAAGCCTTGTAATTAGAAAGTAATGATTATTGAAGTTTATTTATCTAGCCCATTATTCTCTATTTCCCACTTAGAACCTACAAGCCTTGTAAAGTGGCCAATGGCAGTGGGAAAGGGTCCCAAGTTTTTGGGTCAAAACCCTTAGTTTCAAAGGTGACATTATCATTATCTAGAGAGAGATTTTGGACACTGACTGTGAGCTACAACTCTGCTACATCTTGTAATCAATCTTTCTCTTTGTCTGGTAATCAAAAATCAATTCCGGTTGGTGCATTTTGTTCCTTGTCTCTTGATCTTGAATCTAGTGTAATCATCTTGAGTTTTGTTGTGGTTTGTGAAAACCTTTTTTGTGAGCTAAATGCATGGATTTGATGCTAAAATGGTTATTTTTTGATGTTTTGACCTTGGAAGAGTGTTTCTATGCCATAGGGCTACCTTTCTACACATTTTAAGAATAATGGTAAAGCCGTAGGGAAGTCTAAAAAGAGTACATTATTAAGACCAAAGCTCCCGAGGTGTGCATCATATCCCACATAGTGAGCTCAAAAAAACCAATAATAGATCCCAAACCCACTTACCCTAATATAGTTAACAAAAACAACCATTAATAGGCTACTTAAGGACCTCTCTTCTTAAGCAAGAAAAGACAAACCAAATGCTCTGATACCAATGTAATGGAAATGGCCTATGAACTTTGAGAGTAGTGGAATTAGGAAATTAGGTGAAACATTCTTGAGAGATTACTTTGTGAGCATAGCGGGTGAACTTAATTGATGGTAGCAACATAAACATGGTACTTAGTTAACTTGGCATGAACAATACTTTTGCAAGAGAAAGAGTTTAGAGAACATGACAATAGTTGAGGACCGGATTCATATGGAGCTGGTCCCCCCTCCAATAGGCATTTGTATTATAGTTTCTCCCATCAAGAGAGACTTGATACAATACAATCTTTGTGTTCCTTGTGACCTACGTGATGCAATAAAGATGGAAAACTTCATGCATCACAAGCATAACATAAACTTGAAGAAAGCATTAACTATCCCAAGCCTCAGTCCCAAGGCCTCAAACACCTTCGAAGGTGTTCAAGGCCTCTCCACCTTCGAAGGTGGAGAGAGCTAGCAGGGAATAAGGGTAGGGAAGGGGAAGAAGAAACATTCCATAGGAGAAAGAAATGGTTCCTCACTTATCATTTCTCTTCTTGCTAGCATACGTAATAGCATACTAATGGAGATGGAGAAGATGGAAAGCTTAAGCATTGAAGCATGGATCTCGGTTGGATTTGCATTCCATAGCCAAGAGTGTTGATGTAGGCTCTCACTTCTCACAAGCTTGGAGAAGGAGGTGGTGTTCCTCAACTTTCACCAAGTGAGAATCCCTTACAAATGAGTGCGTGTGTGGAGTATATCCCCCTAGCACCCCCCCTCCTTGCTTTGGGCGAGTGGTAGCTTTTTCATATGCTTCAACCTCATTAGACCCCTCTCTCCCTAGCCAATCACATGCAGCATGCAGTCAAGTACATGGGTAGTCTTTTGACAAGTGTCCTCCTTACCCATTAGAGAGAGAGAGAGAGCTTGAAAATCTCTAGATATTTGTTGGATGGAAGTAGAAACTCATTGGACCGCTCTTTAGACCACCAATAGCATTCAAGCACCCCATGTGGTTAAGCTTGACATGTGTCCCATGTGCCCTTTTAGAAAATGGCTGCCGCTTGGGTGAGTGGAAGGTTAGGTCAAAGATTTCCCTAACTTTGGGACTTTTATGCATAGGAAGTTTCTCAAGCAACTTCCTCGTTAAGTGTATAGGGTCTCTTTTGGACTCAAGTATCTTACCCCCATGCATAGGAAGCTTCTCGAGCATCTTCCTCATTAAGTGTGTAGGGTCTGTTTTTGACTCAAGCATCTTACCCCCCATGCATAGGAAGCTTCTCAAAGCAACTTCCTCATTAAGTATAACAAGTACCTCAAGTACCTTATTCATCAAGCATGACAAGCACCTTAGGTGGACTTCCCACCTCAAGCTCAACCCTAGCTTGCCTAAGGTCAAAGGCAAGTTTAGGTCGGGTTCCCTCCTCAAGCACAACCCTAGCTTGCTTAAGGTCAAAGACAAGTTTAGATCGGGTTCCCATCTCAAGTTCAGCCCTAGCTTGCTTAAGGTCGAAGGACTTTTAACACTAACCATTGGAGGTCTTTAATGAAGCTAACCCTAAGGTCTTTTAAGCTCCATTAGTTAACCTTGCTCTTTGACAGACCATCTCTCATTTGGGCCCCTTTACCATTGGCCCCGTGTTGAGATAGATTTGTAAGCACATGTCTATATTCTAACCCTTGTTCCCGTTTATTATCCCCCATTAAATGATCAGTTTAATATGAGAAAATAATTTGGGTTGGTTAGATATTAGATATTTAATGACAAAACACAAAGGTCATGTAAGAAAGCTTCACAAAACTCCCTCAAATATTCTCTAAAAGCAGTGTTTATTAATCTTTGGAAGGTAGCAGGAGCATTGGTTAAGCCAAAAGCCATAACACAAAATGCGAACACTCCAAATTCGGTTATAAAATCCATTTTATCTTGGTCCTCTAGTGCAATTGTGATTTGATTGTATCCAGAGTACCCATCTATAAAAGCTATAAGCTTCCTTTCCTGCAACTTTTTCATGCACATGTTCTGAATATGGAAAGGGGTAATGGTCCCTCCTAGTGGCGGCATTGACCTTCGAGATCCACGCACACTCTGAGTTTCCCATTCTTTTTCGGCACAATAACTATTGGAGACACCCATTTTGAGTGCTCAATACGGTATATGAATCCGCATTTCACAAGATTTTCAATGTCTTCTTGAACGATATTTGCGTACTTAGAATTCATTGGGTAGGGTTGTTTTGCTGAGCTGGTTTAGCCATGCTATTCATGGGGATCGTGTGTTGCACCACGGAAGGTGGAACATCTTTTATATCATGATATGTCCAAGAAAATATATCCTTGAATACCCTGAGTTTCTTATTTTGTGTCCAAAGACCTTGATCTTGAGATCTTCTAGCATGCCAATAGGTTTAACAATAGACCCGTTGGCCATCTTCACTACTATGGTTGTGGTCTTGAGGTGAGGTCTTCCCAGAGTTTCCAGCAATTTTTAGTCACAAGGCTAACCCCAGTGCCGCCATCAAGGATTTCCTTCACAGTTAGATCCCTTGGTAGTGATTGGTATGGTCACATTGGATTCATCGCCTCAAAGTATTGTCCCAACTTGTTAAGATGTATTTCTACAATAGAGTTCTCATCTAGGTTGGTTCCTCCTCTATTGGCATCTCCCTAGCTCCATCCATCTATGCAAATTGTGGCAGCCTCACTTTCAGTTCTCCATTGAGGAAAGCTCAAAGAGCTAACAATAGCTCGGGGTCTCTATATAGTTTGGACATGATGGTGGTTCTGACTTCTGAATCCATGAAATCCATCTGTTTGACAATGTTTAACATCACCTTTTGGGATTCAGTCTGTTGACGTGGGGAAGATGGGATCTCCATTTCTTTGATAGGGTCACGTTGTCCCTCTGTAAACATTCCTTCCAACAAGAAGTGAGTACGCCCACTTTCCCATAACTTTAAATCACTTTTCTCTTGGATGACACTAGGTATGGCTAGGGGTCTATGGACTTTGTGAGGTTGTTGTTGCGTAGGGAACATTGTGTCTGTAATCTGGGTCTGCCTAGGTGCTGGCTCTAGATCCCTTTGGGTCTCTTCTACCAAACTCCTTAATTCTTGACTCGCTCGATCTCCTCTGTAGGGTTTGGGTAAGTTCCTATCTTCTTCTTGGGTCCTGGCCATCATGGCTCATGACGATCTTCCTTGTTGGTTTCTTTCCTAGTGGTCATTTTGGTCTCCATGGTTTCACCTAAATAAGAATCCTCTTTAGCGTCGTTCATATATACGGACCCGTCACCAGTCCCTATGTTGGTATTTGAACTAGGGTTTGACTTTGATGCTTTTTGCGATCTCTTCCTTCGTGTTTTCTTTTTTTGAGATTGGGCAATTGATGCCGTGTCTCTTTCTTCAAGAATATAATTTTTTTTTGGAGCATCGATCATGTGAGTACATTTACTGGTACCACAAGTGTCCTTTGTGATGGCTCCTCGGTAACCTCATCAAGTTTAATGGCATGATCTTCGGTGCATTTGTATTATTTTAACCTTAGGCAATCAAATGATCTATGCCACACCAATTACACATGAGTATCGGCATTGTAGACGTGCTTGCTTGATTGGTTTGCATTAGTGTAGCATTCTTTTGTAGCCTAACATGACACTCGGCTACACGATGCGGACCTCCACACTCATTGCATTGAAGAGGTGGTCTCTTGGAAGTGTAATTGATATTTTTGGCCTCTTGCAGCAAGAGCAGCTACTTGATAGACATATAAGACTTGTCCCCAATAGTCCTCCATGTAGTATTGTGGACTTTCTTCAAGCACATCAATACCATAGGCAATATAGGGTCTATATCTTCCTCACAGCCTTCCAAACAAGCAATAGATGACTCACAATCCACTTGATTCACATAAATGATTCTTGGATGTGGTGGTTGTGGTCCTAGAACTTGAGGTGATAAGGGTGTTGTTTGAACATCATTTTGGGCCCTAGGGACCATGTGTTGTGACTTTTGTTTAAGAGGTGGGGCCGGCATCAATGTAGGCACTCGAGGTGTGCCCATCCATGCTAAGGTTGTTCTATTGGCCATCGTGCGCTTAAATACTATACAATCCTTAGCTTGATGACCATACCTCCCACTTAAGGCTAGGCTTAAAGCATTACTCTTATGCAGGTCATTGTGTTCTCCTAGAGAATTGCATATTTGTTCAAACACTTCAATATGCTTTTTCACATCCCCGTCTCCACTAAATTTTTGTGTGAGGTTGTCTATTTGTACTGCCTTACTTCTAGGCTCTCTATTAGGTGTGTTACACATATTCTTAGCAATAAATCGACTGATAGCTTGAGCAAATGTTGCCACATCACCCAAGTGAGCAGGCACCGTGGGTGAAAATGCTCCAGAGACTACATGTGGAGTAGGTATTGGCATTGGACTTGGCACATAGGAAGCCCTTGGGTTCCGAGTTTGGTATGCTGTTGTGCCATGTGGTGGCCCAAAGTTCATATGTGTGGCCCTAGGCATAGAAAACATCGGATGTGACATGCTAATGCTAGCCGGTATGGTCCCATTGAAATAAGAGCTTGGATGTTGCATAAGTTGTTGAAACAATGGGAGGGGTAGGAGCTATATGATTACGAGGACCTATAGGTGCATATGATTGATACACACTTGTAGGTACTATTGCCGGTATTGAGCTACCATGTAGTGGTGCTTTACTCCATGGTGGGTTTCTTGGCATGCCCATCGCTGGGGTAGGCATGGTATCCGTGGTGTCATCAAGGGAAAGATGAGCTAGACTTGGAAAGGTAAAGCTATCATTGGTGGGCTCACATTGCACTGAGACCCCTGGCGAAACAACATAGGGAGGATCCATCGGACTTACCGAGGGAGTCTCCATTTGTGATAAGGTTGGTTGTTTAGCATTCCCTATATCCAAGAATCTCATGAGACCTGTTGAAGGCATGTGGATTCCCTTGTTCTGTCTCTCTAGCTCAACAACCCTATGGAAGACCTCACAAACTCTTTGTTGTTGATCCTCTACACTAGTAGCACCCGTTGTGGATTGTAGGACATCTAACCAACCCATGCGATAGGTGTGACCTGTTTATAGGTCGGTTAAAGTTTTTGTTTGTAGTTTGTACTCCCAGTTCTCATTTAGGAACACTCCATCTAGGATTGAGGTGCAAGGGGTGTCCTTTGAACGAGGTGCAATGTGTCTCTCTATGGGTTAGTGGTTGCTAATTCAGGAGCACTCGATTGCTCTCCTAGAAAGGATATTGACATAGGGGCTTTTGATTTTAACTCTCTTTGTTGCTCTACCTTGCGTAAGCTCTCGATTTCCTTTTCCCTAGCCGCAATGATATATTGCTCAACCTCTTGCACTTCGGCAAGGCTTCTACCATTAAGTGATATAACCTCGGAGAGGAATAGCTCTAAAGAGTTAGGGGGTACGGTGAATGGAGTATTCACGTGCACACTCTCCAGGATCATGGGGTATATGTTGGTCATGAATGGAAAATTTACTTCCCCACCCCCCTCATTTACATCGTTAGCTCCATGTTTGGAGCGAGTGGCTCTACTAAAGGTTTCCTTCAAGCGACTAAACACGCTCGACCCAGACCGTGGGTCCATGGCATGCATGTCTTGGCTTGAGCTATCATGATTAGGTATCGTGTAACCCTCCATGATGTCATAGTCAGAGGAAGAGTCACTAGATGCAATATGAGGATCCTGAGTGGTACTACCTTGGGTTCCCGCTAGGAGGGCCTAGAGCCTAAGGTAGAGGAATAATGAGCGCCCGTGTAAACGGAGAAACTCTCGATGTGATTGTCCTCTAGTATACGACCCGAGTGTAGGTCCATGTGACCTCAACACTCTAGAGGTGCTGGTGAGTGCTCGTGAAGGCCGCTCACCTAGTTTTTTAGGTGTTTATAACCCAATTTTTTGATTTTTTTGGTCCCTTTGTTTAATCGAGCCATGGAATATGGCGTATGATAGCTCAAAACGAGCGTCTTAGCTAGAGGGATGGATCGTGCTTTACAGCCCTCGATTCGGTTACGTACAACCCTTGGAATCCTAAAACTAGTAGTTTCCTAGGTGGGGAGAGGACTAGAATTAGTAAGTCCAAAGGGTGAGTGTGAAGGGGATGGTGGAGGACTTGAGGAACTTGTCCCACATGCCCTCCCTTCACTTGAGATCCTAGTCTTTATATATAAGGTAGTGTGACTAGTATATCATAAGATTAAGGACTGAGGGCCTGGGCCTAGGCTCGGGCTCGGGGAAAGATCTCGATCCCTTCCTTTTAATATAATATTTTCATTTTAATTTTTAAATTTCTTTTTAGTCCCAAATAGAGTTTTTTATATTTTATATTTTTATTTTTTAATTATTATTAATTTTCCTTTTCTTTGAGGATAATGTGGCTGCGTGGATGCCGAGCTCCCACACGCACATAGCAGCTCCTAGGAGCTATGTGTAACCTCTTTGCAGCTAATTAACATCTAATTAACTATCTAACATAGAATTGCACACTCACACATAGTCAACTCTGTTGCTCACTGTCTACTCTACTTCTCACTGTCTACAGTCACTAACAGCTCTACTAACACCAACACAATACAAATCTTGCAAAACTAACAAAAACCAGTACAATGTAGCACTAATAGAGCTTACAGTACTAACAAATTTGACAAAAACCTGCTAATTTTCCCTTTACAGTCACTTAACAGTTCTCATAGAACTCATCAAAAAACAAAAAACAAATGGAAGAAAAGCTTCCAGAGGTAGCAATGAGTGCTCCTCAAGCTTAATGCAAGGCTGTCCTCGATAGAGGCACCAAAAATGTACGCTTTGTCGTACGTATCGAAGGTTGGGAACTTGCCTGTGCACTATGTGCGAGCCTCAAAAGGTTGCAAACACACAGCTAGAGAGTCCTAGCAAGCTCAAAGAACAATGGTGTGTCACTCACCTCTCAATGCTTCCATCGTGAAGGATCCTGTGCTGCGAAGAAGAAGGAGCTACTGCCGATACCACGCTCTACGGCCTCGCCGTCCGTCGATGGTCACCGCAATGCCCGATCAGACACACACACACACACTCTCTCTCTCTCTCTCTCTCTCTCTCTCTAGCATACACACACATACACGAAGGAGAAGGAGATAGAGATGAAGCAAGAGCACTTCTTAGCTTACACCTCAGAGAAGGAGGATTTTTAGGTCAAATAGACCTTTTATAAGAGTTTGGCCCATTCACACATGGACGCCCACAGTGGCCGATCGTTGCAAAACTACTGTAAAAATAAGATAAGTGGTGGGCCTCTCATCGGTGATCACCTATACACCTATTGTACCAACAAGCCCGGTCCATGAATCTACCAAATAAATAATACGGTGTCCGTCGTAGGTGATAGGGTGTCCGTGAGGGTTAACATTCAGTAAATTCTATCACAATTTTCACATTAAAAATTTGAAGTTTAAAGATTCAAAATTTTCAATAAAATAAATAAATATTTTTGTGAAAGTAAATTATCAATAGTCAAGATACTCATTAATCTATATCTTTGTTTTGAGGTGATCAGTACCCGACGAGTCTTTCAATTTGTTCCCAAGATGATTTTCTTGAAAAATCTTATCAAATCTACATCAGATTCTAAGGCCATCAAATTTTTTCAGTGAAACCAACAGAGCACAACCTACCCAGATGCATCAAAATCAGATTTTTTGAAAGTTATCTAGATTTCAAAATCCCTAACCTAGATTGGTAAAAGGACACTTGTATGTCCTTGGACACTTTTATGTCTTTGGATAGTTGTTTGTCCTCTTAACTCAGCAACTTCCTAGAATTATTGCTTGAGATACCAAGAAGGTTCTAAAGTGTTCTATACCCGAGGGGTCCACCTTTCAAAAATACCTATGGGACGTGTGTTCAAGAGGTATTTTTAAACCCCTCTACACACAAACTTCATCATGAATTATAAGACCCCTCTTCCTTCATAAAACCTGTAACTTTTTTCCAATTTTCCATTTTTCAACCCCTCTTGTACATGTCATTTTGTAACTCTTGGTATATTAAAAACCGCTTCAGGTGAACTCACTTGCTACACTTACATATTTTGAGGTGGACCCTTTGAGGTTCTATACCAGCAAAGCTATTATGACCTAAAAAACACTTGGATCTTTTTGGGCTATTGATTCCACCTTCATAGTTCAATTTGAATAACATTTTTAAGCCTAACCCAAGAGAAAATAACGTGTGTTGTTTTTGGGATTTTTTCATAAAATTGGCATTAGATCACCTAAAACACATCTTAGTGATCTCTAGAGTGCTACATAGCTATCATAGGTAGTTCTAAAGGTGTTGCTATGATTCAAAAAAAAAAAAGCCTATGTATTGGAAGATATGGCCCATTTATGAAAAATTCTCAATGCTGATTTTCTAGTAAGAATCATATTTTGATGAATATTTTGGAAGTCTCTTTGTAATCAAAAGGCAATTTTGAGTGTGTTTATGGACTCCTCACTATGTAACTCTTCTTCCTATCCTCAATGGCTACTATTCCAGAACAAGATGCAATGTAGTCATGTTGACCACTAGAGAAAATATTTTATCAAAATCCATGCCTCTCTTTTGATTGAAACCCTTAGCAATCAATCCAGCCTTGTACTTAGGCTCAAGATCCTTTGCCATGTACTTCTTCTTATACACCCATGCAAGGCAAGTCTTGTTTTTTCCTTTGGCAAATCTATCAGCTCTTGAGTTTCATTAGGCACAATCAAGTTGTACTCAAATTGCACAGGTTATTCCCACTTCTCGCTATCTTCCATCTCAATAGCTTCTTGGTAACATGTAGGCTCTCTATAGTCATTAACCAATAGATAGTCTAATTTTGGCTAGAATTGCTCAGTGGCATAAGGTACACATGTACATCTGCTCAATACATAATGCTTGACTCTACTCTCTCAGGAGCATCACTAGCTCTCTTTGAAGCACTAATCACCAATAGACTAAGTTGTTTACGTAATTGGACTTGAGGCTATGTCCTCAAATCTCACTCTACAATAACCATTTCATCAATTGTTTATGCATCTTTGATTTATTAAAGATCACTTGTGAGCTAAAAATAAATTTCCAAGATTTTGGGTGCCATAGACGATAACCCATCTCTCCATCTACACCATACCCTATGAAGATGCAGCTGTATGATGCGGGATCCAACTTCTTTCTAAGCTCTTTAGGCACATGTGAGAATGCCTCACACCCAAACATAGGTAGCCTGCCATAATTAGGCTTCTTTCTTGTCCACATTTCATATAAAATATTATAGTTCAATGGTGTACTAGTCGGCCTATTCATTATACACATTACTATCATAACAGCCTCTCCCAAAGCTCCTTGATAGCATAGAGGTAACCCTCTCCAGAATATTCATTTTCATGCACTCAATAACCCCATTGTGATCAGGTGGTTACTCTTTTGCTACAAAAATTCTTGATCTCGATGGAGATGTACTCTCTCCCATTGTCAATGCGCAAAGCCTTTAACTTCTTTCCTGATCGATTCTCAACCATTGCAAAGAGTTTTGAAACATAGAAAAAACTTTGTTCCAAGAGAGGTAGACCCACACCTTTTGAGTAGAGTCACATATCAAAGTCAAGGAATATAATGCCCCCCCTAGAGACTTATGCAACATAGGTTCGCATGATCAATATGAACCAAATCTAGAGGATTTCTTAACTTTTGATCTAATGGCAATGAGGTAAGCCCAGTCTATTTCCCATATATGCAATGCTCACATAGATGAAAATCAAAATAGTTTAACACAGGGATATGGCCAAAATGTTGTACTTGTTTCATTCCCTTTTGACGCATATGACCAAGCCGGCCGTGCCACAACTTAGTAGAAGGCCATAAGGAATATAATGAGCTAGAATTTTGGCCTTTGAGCATGACCACATTATCTTTTCTAATCATCCACAAATAATTGTTAAACATTGTAGTAAAACCCCAATGCCATCTTACTCATGTTGTCAAACACTTCCTCTTTTGTGGCATCAAAACTCTCTTAGCCTTCTAGTTAAACTACTCACTGGTCCCTTTGTTTCTTCCGTCACCTTTGAAATCTTCAAGATTTCCACAATAACTTAGCTCTCTACAAAACCCATTGAAATTTTTGAAACATTGGACATCCTTTAACTATATCCACATTGAATAAACATGGCTTCCTAGACTACATAAGTTATTGCCTTTAAAAGATGGAACTCTTAGGTATATTTGATTGTACATGATCCACCTTCTTGATAACACTCACCAATGACCTCCCATGCTCCAAAATGGTGGTTTTCTTGTCCTTGAGCATCTTGCACCCAGACCTACAACTATAATAGCCATCCCATAGTGTGAAGTCACCATGAAGGAGTCATGTCTAAAGTCATGTCTTCTCCTTCGATGGGCACAAATTGAAGCCCTACACAACATTGATGTTCAGACCTTACATCACCCTTAACTACTGCATTTTTCACTTAGTGTGATAAAATACCCTTAATGTTTTTCATATTACTATCATATCCTCTACTTCAAGATTGTATAAGAAGAAAATTATTTTTTTTGCTAATCCATCAATCCCATGTATCTTTCAATCGGGATATCATTGACTGTCTTAATGTCTTGAGAAGGTTGTGCTTGCATAGGAACCTTTGCTCAAAGTAAAGGATAGGTTCTTATGGGAATCCAAAATTTAATTAGAGCCTTAGTATATGCTGGCTATCTTTCAGAGCCTTATTCATTTTATCGTATCCTTGAACAAGCTTTTATATGGCCCCAATTTTTTTTCAAGTGCTCCACTATCATAGAAATGTAGAAGGCATCCTCACGGTTGGGAGGATACATTGTAGGTAGCCGGAAAAGAATTTTCTTTACTCTATCAAAAGCCTCATATGCATATTTTGTCCATTAGAAACCATGAACATGTTGGCTCATCTTCTGGAGAGGATACACAAATTGTGATAGCATCCAAAAAAACCTGGATAAGTATTTCTACTTGTGTACAAATGAAGCCAAACATTGAGAACTCGTTAAAGGCTCCATTATCACTAAAGCCTTCACCTCTCCAGGATTGGCCTCTATTCCATTCTGTGAAACTATATGACATAACAACTGGACTCAAGGTTCTGCCAACTTACATTTCTTGGGATCCAATTGGCCGCCTTCTTCATCAAGCCTTTGAAAACACGGCTTTAGCTTTGATAGATGCTTCACCCTAGAATTGTAACACCCATTTTCATCCATAAGCACCATGATGAACTTACTATAGCCCAAAAACTTTGTTCATCCACTCTTGGAAAGTTGCATAAGCATTAACCAAATCGAAGGGCATCTTGCATTAGGAAAAACATCCTGTTGGTGAAATAAATATCATATTCAGCTGATCCTCAAGATCAATCCCAATCTCAAAATAACTAAAAAAACCATCCATGATATAATATCACTCATGCCCTGTAACTTAGTCTAGAATCTCATCTTGATATGGAAAAGGATAATGATTTCTTTGTGTAGTAGCATTCAATGGTTTGTAATCAACACACACCCTCCACTTACCATTCTTCTTTGGAGAAATCACCACTGAAGAGACCCACTATAATTCTTGCACAGGGTAGATAATACCTACATCAAGCAGCTTGTTTATCGCTTGCCACAAAGCTCTTGTTGAATCTCCCCTAATATTTGTATCTTTTGTTCTCCAGGCTTATATCCTTCTTTGAGCCAAATCCTATGCTCCACTCTTTTGCTCCTTGTAAGTCCTTGTACTCTGGAAAATAGCTTAGAAGGTGATGCATAGAGCTAGATATAATCCTCTTTTTCCTATTTGGTTAGATCTTCACCATCTTGAAATGGAAAAGGATAGTGATTTCTTTGTGTAGCATCATTCAATGGTTTGTAATCAACACACACCCTCCACTTACCATTCTTCTTTGGAGAAATCACCACTAAAGAGACCCACTATAATTCTTGCACAGGGTAGATAATACCTGCATCAAGCAGCTTGTTTATCTCTTGCCACAAAGCTTCTTGTTGAATCTCCTCTAATATTTGTATCTTTTGTTCTCCAGGCTTATATCCTTCTTTGAGCCAAATCCTATGCTCCACTCTTTTGCTCCTTGTAAGTCCTTGTACTATGGAAAATAGCTTAGAAGGTGATGCATAGAGCTAGATATAATCCTCTTTTTCCTATTTGGTTAGATCTTCACCATCTTGAAATGGAAAAGGATAGTGATTTCTTTGTGTAGTAGCATTCAATGGTTTGTAATCAACACACACCCTCCACTTACCATTCTTCTTTGGAGAAATCACCACTAAAGAGACCCACTATAATTCTTGCACAGGGTAGATAATACCTGCATCAAGCAGCTTGTTTATCTCTTTCCACAAAGCTTCTTGTTGAATCTCCCCTAATATTTGTATCTTTTGTTCTCTAGGCTTATATCCTTCTTTGAGCCAAATCCTATGCTCCACTTCTTTGCTCCTTGTAAGTCCTTGTACTCTATGGAAAATAGATTAGAAGGTGATGCATAGAGCTATATATAATCCTCCTTTTCTTGTTGGGTTTGATCTTCACCCAACATACACTTTACCTCTTTTGTATCTACCCCTTAAACATGTAATTGCATACCTTTGTCTTCATGGGAGGGGTCAATGAAAACCCCAAATAAATCAGCATCAATCTTCAAGATGTTGTTGTTGCTTTCCTCTTCCTTGGTCCTCGTATATCCTTTATCATATGTCATCTCAGTCTCATACCCATATCTTGTTATTAAATCACCACCACCTTCTACTGTCAATGGATGAAAATGGATTTCTTGGGTCTTTAAGTTTAGCACCACCTGTCTGTCATTTCCTTTGTCTAGAAGTATAAACATACGCTTCCCAAATCCTACTTGGCTCCTATGGCCAAGTAGGATAAACATATCGCTCTCTTTGATCTTTACGTTTATCACACGTGTCTGCCATTTTCTTTATCTGGAAGTATAAACATAATAATTCTAAAATCCTACTTGGCTCCTATGGATCCTCTTGGGGAGGCTATGGCCAATAGCCATGGCCTCCCCAAGATAATAGTCTACGCATTATCACCTTCTTTCACCAGAAAGAAGTCAATGACGCATTCTATACCCATCACCTTTACCTTTACATCTTGAGAGATGCCCAAGAATCTTGATTTAGCATGGTTGGCCATCCTCATTTGCACATTTGACTTGGCTGTTGTCCTGACCTAGAAGGATAACCTCTAGGTTTATAATTCTGGTTTTCTATGAACATGAGTGTGTTCTTGTCCATCATATAATTATTTTTTATTGGTTGTATTATATATGATGGTTGTGCAACATCATATGTACAAATACAAGAAGGATGACCTTCATCAACATATGCACCAAAGTATACCCACGAGGTACTTTCGGCTTACGCCATGGGAATAGGGGCATAACCAATGCATGGAAAATTAGTTTTTCATTTTAAGAAAATTAACATAAAGAAAACAATAAGGAGAAGGGAAAAGATAAGATAAGGAAAAGGGAAAAGAAAAAGATAAAAAAGGAGAAGATAAGAATAAGGATAAGGATGAGGTGAGTGAGTAGCTTATTGAAGAAGTTTTGAGAAGCAAGATAAGTTAAAAAGATCTTATCAATAAGGAAGATAACCTATCACAATAAGTAAAGGAACTTATCATAAATATGCCTAAAAAGAGGGCTTCTCTTCTCATTTTACACTTCTCTCCTTCATTTTCTCAAGGTGCAAACTTGAGAGTAAGCTTGAGAAAGCCATAGCCAAACCTCTTTCACACACACACTCCTACACACACACAAATACACACACTCCTACACACACACGAACACACACACACACACACACACACACACACACACACACACACACACACACACACACACACACACACACACACACACAAAATACTGGTACTGGTACTGGTACTACTACTGATAATGGTAGTATTGGTATTGGTACTATTACTGTTATACTAGTATTGGTAGAGGCACTTGCATTGCTTCTTCTGTTGAACTTTATCTCATGAGAGCTTGTAAAGCACAAGGGGCTTCATATGGTTTTCCCCTTGTAAATGATTTCATCTCTAAATATATGATTAGCTTGACCTTTCTTATTATCTATCTTTGAAAGCAATCTAGTTGGGTGACATCTATAACATGTGGGATACCCATGCATCACCTGCATACGGTACCAATGCTAACTAAATGTAGTGTTGTTTCCATGGGTAAAGGTGAGGATTACCTTCTCAACTATGGTTTTCAAAGCTCCTTGGCTTGAAGATGTGGACTATTATCTCCTGGCTCTTGATTTCAGTACTTGTCTATAAAGACTGTTCTTTACTATGAATGGGAATTATGCCTCCTTTTCATTGACATAGTTTCTAGTGTCTTTTGTAATATAAAAGTATTCTTTGGTGAATATGTTATATTGTTATTAAAACACACACACACACACACACACACACACACACACACACACACACACACATCTCTCCAACAGAAGCCATGGCCAAAATCTTAATCAAGTTTGTCAAAACTTGATCTTCTTCTTCACATTAACCTCGCCTTCTCCTTTCTCCTAATTCTCAAGATTTCCATAGCTTGAATTCTCTTTTACCTCTTGCCATTCTCTTATTCCAAGTGGCTTAATGGGTGGTCTTCAAGTGAAGTGAAGAGGAAAAACCAGACTACATCCACTGACTTCCTCAATACTCTCCCAAAGCAAAGAGAAGGCTCTACTACACACACACACACACACACACACACACACACACACACACACACACACACACACACACACACACACACACACACTAAGGTAATGTTTTCTTGTTCTCTTTATGCTATTACAATTTCTTGAAAGTGATTTACTTTTATGCTTACACAAATTCATGCTTAAGCTCTCACATTTTCATAAGCAAGTATTTTTTCTTGGAAACAAGAAATAACTTCTTCAATTTGTTGTTTCCCTCTAATTATGGTTCATTACTAATCATAACTAACCATGTTTCTAACAACTAGCCACGATGTTATTTCAAGTTCCCCTATTTCAAGTTTCTTAGACTATAGAACTAATATGGCATAGAGAGAGTAGAAAACACTCTCTTTTAACAATAGGTGATTGGAGGTCATCATTATATAAATATTTCAAGTTCCATTATTTCAAGTCTCTTAGATTACTAGAATAATATGGCATAGAGAGAGTAGAAATCACTCTCTTTAACCATAGGTTACTAGATATCATAATTATCTAGATATTATGCACGATGACTAATATCCTTAATCATCCCTTAATCTCTCACATGATACTTTTTATTGATTTTTGGTTACTTTTATTCTATTACCTACTGTCCATAAAATCTAATACCCAACAAACCCAAATGATTTTCTCATATTAAACTGATCATTTAATGTGGGAGAATAAATGGGAACAAGGGTTAAGGTATAGACATGTGCTTATAGATCTATCTCAACATGGGGCCAATAGTAATGGGGCCCAAATGAGAGATGGTCTATCAAAGAGCAAGGCTAACCAATGGAACATAAGACCTTAGGGTAAGATCAATTGAAGACCTCCAATAGTTAGTGTAAAAGTCCTTTGACCTTAGGTAAGCTAGGACTGAGCTTGAGGTGGGAACCCAGCCCAAGCTTAAGGTGCTTTTCGTGCTTGATGGCTAAGGTGCTTGAGGTGCCTGATGAATGAGATGATTGAGATGCTCGAGGTGCTTGTTATGCTTGAGATGCTAGGGCTGTACTTGAGGTGAGAACCCATTCCAAGCTTGAGGGGCTTAAGGGCCAAGCTTCTGGTGAGAACTAGGCCCAAGGTTGATTGGCTTGAGGTGTGAAAAAGTCAAGATTCAATCCCTACAAGGAGGGGGTGAGCCCTACAAGGAGGGGAGATGAGAGAGAACACGCACACACTCACACAAAGCATGCTTGGTACAAAGAAAGGAAAAGGGACACTTGTCAAGCTCCTCCTCATGTTGCCCTCATGGTGTGCCTGAAGCCTATTGGTTGACCACCCAAGGGGTCCAATAGGAGATTTAATTAATTGTCTTTGCATTTATCAAGTCATCTCTCTCAAAGGGGAAAGGGGGACACTTGTTCCAAGGCTACCCCTGTTGCTTGGTATGACTCCTTATGATTGGCTAGGCCTGGAGGGGTCCAATGAGGTTCAAGCATGAGCTACAAGGGGGGGTCGACCAAAGCTAGTAGGGGGCCTACTTAGGGGGTATACTCTCCCACACACACTCACACATACTCTCATTGTGTGAAGTGCAAAGTGCAAGAGCTCCCTCTCCTTCTCTAAGCAAGTACAAGAATTGGTAGACAAAGGATGGTGAGGCCTAGTTCCTCTCCCTTTTGTTCTCCAAACTTTTTAGTGCAAAAGAAAGATGGTACATACTGTATGTGTGTGGACTATCAAGCAATAAACCATATCACTATCAAAAACAGATTTCCCGTGGCTCAGGTAGAAGATCTATTTGATAAGCTACAAGGATCTACCTACTTTAGTAGGATTGACCTTAAAACTGGCTATCATCAAATAAGGATAGTGGATAAAGATACCCTAAAGACCGCATTTCTCACAATGTTTGGTCTTTATGAATATCTAGTCATGCCTTTTGTCTTGACTAATGTACCAGCTATGTTCGATTGTCTAATGGAGAAAATTTTTAGACCTTACCGCAAATTCAGTGGAGTGTTCTTTGATGATATCATCATCTACTCCAAGTCTTTGGAGGAACATAAACAACATCTCCAAGTGATTTTTCAATCATTAAGGGAGAATAAGCTTTTTCTCCAACCAAAAGAAAAGCCAATTTTTCCTTCAAGAGATTCAATACTTAGGTCATATTATCTCTCAAGATGGTATCCGTATGGATCCATCAAAGTTAGAAGTAATAAAAACATGGCCTAATCCAAGGAATCTACATAAGCTAAGAAGCTTTATTGGTATGTGCACATACTATAGACGCTTCATAGCAAAATTCTCTCAAATAGCAGGACCACTACATGACTTAACTAAGAAGAACGTTAAGTATGTATGGACTGCTAAGGAGCAAAATGCTTTTGACAAGTTCAAGGAGAAGCTTACCTCCCGCTTGTGATTGGCTAGGCCTGGAGGGGTCCAAGCATGAGCTACAAGGGGGGGTCAACCAAGGAAGCTAGGTGCCTGCTTAGGGGGTATACTCTCCCACACACACTCACACACACTCTCATTGTGTGAAGTGCAAAGTGCAAGAGCTCCCTCTCCTTCTCCAAGCAAGTAGAGAGGTTGAGAGCCTACACCAACAGTCTTGGCTATGGAATGCAAATCCAACCAAGAGCCATGCTTCAATGATTAAGCTTGCCATCTTCTCCACCTTCATTACTATGCTATTATGTATGCTAGCAAGAAGAGTGATGATAAGTGAAGAAATAATTCTTTCTCCTATGAAATGTTTCTTATTTCTCTTCCCGACCCTCATTCCCTGCTAGCTCTCTCCACCTTCAAAGGTGTTTGAGGTCTTGGGGCTGAGGCTTGGGATAGTTAAATCTTTCCACAAATTTTACGTTATGCTCGTGGATGGATGAATCTTTCCATCTTCATTGCATCACCTAGGTCACAAGGAACACAAAGATTTTATTGTAACAAGTCTCTCTTGATGTGAGAAATCTTAATACAAGTGCCTATTGGAGGGGGGACCGGTTCCATATAAATCTGGTCCTCAACTATTGTTATGTTCTCTAAATTCTCTGTCTTGCAAAAGTATTGTTCATGTCAAGTTAACTAAATGCTATGTTTATGTTGCTACTATCAATTATGTTCACCGGCTATACTCACAAAATAATTACACGAAAGTACTCTCTTCAATTTTCGCTATCTCAAGTTAATAGGCCAATTTCGGTAATGTCATAAAATCTAATATCTAACCAACCCAAATAATTTTTTCATATTAAACTGATCATTTAATGTAGGAGAATAAACGGGAACAAGGGTTAAGATATAGAAATGTGCTTATAGATCTATCTCAACATAGGGCCAATGGTAATGGGGCCCAAATGAGAGATGGTCTATCAAAGAGCAAGGCTAACCAATGGAGCATAAGACCTTAGGGTTAGCTTCATTGAAGACCTCCAATAATTAGTGTAAAATTCCTTTGACCTTAGGTAAACTAGGGCTGAGCTTGAGGTGGGAACCCGGCCCAAGCTTAAGGTGCTTGAGGTGCCTGATGGCTGAGATTCTTGAGATGCTTGAGGTGCTTGTGATGCTTGAGATGCTAGGGCTGTACTTGAGGTGAGAACCCATCCCAAGCTTGAGGGGATTAAGGGCCAAGCTTGTGGTGAGAACTAGGCCCAAGGTTGAGTGGCTTGTGGTGTGCAAAAGTCAAGACTCAATATTCAATCCCTACAAGGAGGGGGTGAGCCCTACAAGAGGGGGGATAAGAGAGAAAACACACACACACACACACACACACACACACACACACTCACACAAGGCATGCTTGATACAAAGAAAGCAAAAGGGACACTTGTCAAGTTTCTCTTCATGTTGCTCTCATGGTGTGCCTAAAGCCTATTGGTTGACCACCCAAGGGGTCCAATGATAATTTAGGATATTTAATTAATTTTCTTTGCCTTTATCAAGTCCTCGCTCTCAAAGGGGAAAGGGGGACACTTGTCCCAAGGCTAAACCCTTGTTGCTTGGTATGACTCCTGCTTATGATTGGCTAGGCTTGGAGGGGTCCAATGAGCTTCAAGCATGAGCTACAAGGGGGGATCAACCAAAGCTAGCAGGGGACCTGCTTACGGGGTATACTCTCCCACACACACTTACACACACTCTCATTGTGTGAAGTGCAAAGTGCAAGAGCTCCCTCTCCTTCTCCAAGAAAGTAGAGAGGTTGAGAGCCTATACCAACACTCTTGGCTATGGAGTACAAATCCAACCAAGCGCCATGCTTCAATGCTTAAGCTTTCCATCTTCTCCATCTTCATTACTATGCTATTATGTATGCTAGCAAGAAGAGTGATGATAAGTGAGGAACTAGTTCTTTCTCCTATGAAATGTTTCTTCTTCCTCTTCCCTACCCTCATTCCCTGCTAGCTCTCTCCACCTTCGAAAGTGTTTGAGGTCTTGGGACTGAGGTTTGGGATAGTTAATGCTTTCCTCAAAGTTTATGTTATGATCATGATGCATGAAGCTTTCCATCTTCATTGCATCACCTAGGTCACAAGGAACATAAGATTGTATTGTAACAAGTCTCTCTTGATGGGAGAAATCTTAATACAAGTGCCTATTGGAGGGGGGACCAGCTCCACATAAATCCGGTCCTCAACTGTTGTCATGCTCTCTAAATTCTCTCTCTTGCAAAAGTATTGTTCATGCCAAGTTAACTAATTGCTATGTTTATGTTGCTATCTTCAATTATGATCACCCGCTATGCTCACAAAAGTACTCAAAAGTACTCTCTTTAATTTCCGCTACTCTCAAGTTAATAGGTCAATTCCATTACACCTACACTAATCTTATAAAGGTAAATGCTACAAATCAATGGCAACTAGGTAATGGAGTTATATTTGGAACTAACCTTATTTTTCAAGAAGAGGAATTATAGATTTTCCAAAAGAGATGCTCTTCATTTTGCATAGATTATGTGTGTAAAAGTTTTAGTGACGTACTAAGTTAATATCTAATTTTCAAAAGGAAGTTGAGTTTTGAAGGGTAAGTTTATTATAACCAAAGAAATTTTCTTTGAGAAAGAAGATTCCCATTCCAAATAAGGTCATTCCAAAGAACCTTGGAAAGGCTAGGAACCTAAATGGGCTATTCTGCAATTGTCCTCTCATTAGTCGAGCCTTTGCTCTTCTTCTTGGATTATTGATTTAAAGATAATCTAGAGTAGATTTTTTTTGTAAACCTTTCCCACACAAGATAAAGAAAAATAAGAATTGTAAACCGTGTCAAGGCGCCGCCTCCACACATGGCAGAGGAGGAGACATGATACCCAAGTTTTGGGATGAGGATAGGGATATGCTTGGAAGAGTATATGTGATTGCTTGAAAGATAACTAGATAATTTTACTAATATTAAAGGAAAAGGGAAGAAAAATATCAAAAAAAAGAAAAAGGTGGGAACGACCTGATAAATGCACACTTACAACATCACGCAACAGTTTGCATGCTGCTTTCAAATGCTTGAAATGTTTTCTTGGTTTGACATGATTGGAATATTGTTTTCTAGTATCATAGTACTACCTTGGGAAGGTGCATTTACCAAACGGTTCAATGGGTGGGTGGTTTCCGAAGGGTTAATTGTTGGAAAAGGGATTTCGATCTATGGAGCGGGAATTAAACTTGGGAATGATGAATTTTTATAGTTAATAAATACACTCATCTTAGGGAAAAGCACTGATGACTGTGCATGGTCATAACCGGGAAAAAAGTGTTAGTGACCTTGAACCAAGGGTGAATTAGAGAACTCCCACCAGTTGATCCTAGAAGGTTGAGTTTGAATGTAGTCTATTGACTTTGATTGGAAAGTTGAACTGGTACGAAAAGGTGCTTTGGGGCTAAGGGATCCATACGAGAGAAAGTGAATGTTATCACCCCCATGAGTTGGCATCAAAGAGCAGGAGAAGTCCTGTCGTGGTGTCGGTCTCAAGCGGGAGGGATGTCGGAGATCACGGTGTATCCATTTGGAGATGGTATAGTCGGTGGTCCCTAGCATAGCCCTCACAAGTGGTATCACAATGTAGTTTCTATCCTTGGCCAGATGAAGATTTTTAGTATGAAATTTTGTAGGAAGAGAGTGAGGTATTGACAAAAATGACATGAGAATATTAAGAAGAGAAAGTTCTCTAGTTTGTGTAAGAATAAATGGAGATACGAACTATAAAAAATAATGAAGAAAAGAAAGAGGACATGATAAAGAACTTTGTCTACCTCATCTTTCCTACCAAAGAAAAGAATCAAAAAATTTGCAAATATGGGAGCCCAGTACAATATTACTACAATAATGCCTTGGGGGCCATTACTATGATTTGGATAATCCTTATCTAGAAATGGTGATATGAAAAATTGGAAGTAGGTTCCAAGTATTCTTGTTGGAGTTGTTGAAAAAATTAGCATTGTAATTTGGGCTCGCAAGTCAATTTTTTAATCAAAGTCTATAATCTTATATTTTGGATTACTATGAACCCTAGAGATTTAAGGACAATCCTCTAAAAAGCATGAAATGGGAGAACTTAGACTTATTTTTTATGTATTTTTTAAGTTAAAGAAGTGCTCCCTTGACCGTTAATTATTCCCCAAATGTAAATTTTGGATGAGATAAAGAGAATCCATCTTTTGAAATGTCTAACTTTTAAATAATTTTAAATCTACCCTTGAGTATTTGTGAATCTATCGCTGAGAGGAAGTGGTTTTTTTTGCCATAGCAATAAAAATATGCCACGTAAAATCCCAAGAGATAGAGCTTCTCAACTTGCATGTAGCTAACACTTCATATTTGGTGCTTCTTGGTACACAAGCGCCACCAGCACCTCAAGTTGTTCCTGTACCAAATCAGATGTCGCTTGCTACAACACCTGTAGAAGATTTTGGACGTGACAAGGATCTGAAGGCCTTGCTCAAATCTGTGCAACCCCCTTCATTTTTAGGGACGGGTGATGATGTGCCTAATCAACTAGAAGAATGGATAGTTCAGATGGATGACTAATTTGCTCTTTCTTGCTACAATGTAGTGGCTCAGGGAATAATGGAAGATCTAAGTTAGAAGGACCAACAAAAACATGGTGGAAGCTCAACTGCCAATCTCGCCAAGTAGTAGAGGTGACCCAAAGCTGGGATGAGTTAAATCATCATCTCAAGGGGAGATATCTTCCCCTAGATTATTCCACCACTAAGATGAACAAATTTCTTTCTTGCAAGCTAGGGAATAGGTCTATTGAATCTTACTATGAGGATTTTGTCCAACTTTCACGATATGCTCCTCTCATGACAAAGGAACAAAAGCTAAGCCACTTCATCCTTGGGCTTGGAGAAGATTTGGCTCCCAAAGTAGAGTCCCTTTGACCTACCTCACTTGCAGACGCTCTGATCCGGGCCAAGTCAAAGCATAAGATCCTTTTTCAGAGAGGCACTATAACCAATAGGAAGCAAGGATTTCCTTCCTACCCCATTTAGCCCTCTCAAGCAACCAAAGTACCATTTTTACCATAGCTAGCTGTCCAACCCAAATCACCACCGCTCTTTGTTCATGTGAATGTTGTTCTAGTCACTCATAGTAGAAGGCAAATTCAGTGCTATGAATGCCTAAAATTTGGTCATAAGAGGGCCCAGTGTCCTAAAGGAAATGAATCTAGTAATTCAAGCCTTCATGTTAACCTTCATAATCTACCCAATCAAGGGGGACAATTCAAAAACCTTAGAGCAAGAGGAAGAAATCCAACCCAAGCAAGAACTTCCCCTACCACTCTTTTTTGTTCTCAGAGGCAACTCGCCAATCCACCTAGATCAGCAACAATAAACGTTGTCTCAGTAAAGGATGAGATAGATGAGCAAGCCAATGTTTATGCTACCTTGGATAGTAACCAAAATTAGCAATTCCCGACTAAAGAAGAGTATGAGGATGGAGCTAGAGAAAATTTTAGACATGAAGGAACCGAAGCTCCTACTTAGAGAATAGTTTAGGAGGTTTTGGTCTAGTGGGAGTGCTATCCCACTGAAGTTACTTCCTAGGAAGACCATGAACATCTTATTTCTTAGTTTCCTCATCAACTTTCTCCTTATTAGTAGCTGATGTAATTGATGAAAACAAGCTTCGTCTTGTTACCTTTTTATGTCACTCAAGAAATGCTACCTTTTTTAATACAAATGTTTTTGCTACATAATAACAAGATTCATTAGGCAAACTTTGGACTCACAAAGGAGCCCTTTAAGGAGTTTGACTTTACCTCTCTCTACCAAAACGGACGCATGGATAAATTTTTGCAAACAAACTCCAAAGTTGGCAGAGGTTTGACAGTTAGAATGTCTTCTTCAAGCTCTATCTACTGATATATAGCACACCATGAGATTCCTCATATTTTAGAAGATTCATTTTTTTGATTCACCTATGATGTGACAACTCTGTCAGAATCTAAGTGAATCAAAAAAAGAATCTTCTAAAATATGAGGAATCTCATGGCGTGCTATATATCAGTAGATAGAGCTTGAAGAGGATATTCTAACTGTCAAACCTCCGCCAAATTTGGAGTTTGTTTGCAAAAAATTATCCATGCACCCGTTTTGGTAGAGAGAGGTAAAGTCAAACTCCTTAAAGGGCCCCTTTGTGAGTCCAAATTTTGCCTAATTGAGTGTTATCCTTTCTATCTAAGCTAGCTACATTTGTATTTCTCTCAAGGGATTCTACAAAATAAGAGACATAGGAAGCTAAGAATAAATTTAAAAGTATTAGTCAAGAGAAATCAGAGAAAGAATGAATTAAGACAAGAACCAAGATCTTAATAAACGACAAACTTGTTAAGAGACACAACGAAGATGGATTTTTTTACAAGTCAATAAGCCCATCCATCACATGATCACAAAAGCAAATATCACAAGCGGGACACATATTAGGCCTTTCATCCATAGGAAGAATTCGACAGGAAATTGCCGCACTGATCTCTTGAGTATGAGGTGAGAAGTTAAAGGGCCCTCTAAGAGGTAAACCAAAGTGAGGGTAGAGATATATCTTTTGATGAGGAAGAAACTGTGCAAAGCAAAAAGTCTCGTTCGAAGAACCCATGATACATCGACCTTATCACGTAGTAGTATCCAGGAACCAAACCCATTGCTTCAATTACCATAGCCAAGCGAACATTGTTGCAAAAGTGATCCCGGTCCCAAAGTGTCACCCTTGTCATGTCTTGGAACGTCCACCATTTGGTTTGAGCTACTAAAGTTCCCAAGTGGGGAAAGAGTAGGCACTCATGCCGTTTCACAAAATCTATCCTAAAAGATTCAGTTGTTTGTTGCAGATGAGGAATGGCCACATATAAAACCAGCTTGTGCCACTGATCCATAAAGTAAGGTAATGAGCAAAGAGACAACGGAAAGGGTTAAAAGAGACAATCCTACAAAGTTCTTGACAAGGACATGGGAAGAAAAGAGAAACATGGAGGTAAGAATACTATACAAAAGAAGGAGAGATTGCTCCTTATATAGATGAGCTAGCTAGCAAAGAAAAAACTAGTGTTACCTAGAAGTTAAAGGTGTAACTTGCGGTTAAAGTTTTACCATCTTCCTTTCTTGTTTCGAGTTGAGGACAACTCTTTCTTTTTGTTGGGGAGTTTTCATAGCTTGAATTCTCTTTTACCTTTTGCCATTCTCTCATTCCAAGTGTCTTAATGGGTGGTCTTTAAGCAAAGTGAAGTGGGAAAGAGCTGACTACATTAACTCAATTCTTCAATACTCTCTCAAAGCAAAGAGAAGGGTCTACCACACACACACACACACACACACACACACACACTGAGGTAATGTTTTCTTGTTCTCTTTTTGCTATTACACTTTCTTGAAAGTGATTTACTTTTATGCTTACTAAAATTCATGCTTAAGCTCTCACATTTTCATAAGCAAGGATTTTTTCTTGGAAAGAAGCAATAACTTCTTAATTTTGTTGTTTCCTTCTAATTACGGTTCATTACTAATAATAACTAACCATGTTGCTAGCAACTAACCACGATGTTATTTCAAGTTTCTTAGACTACCAGCCTAATATGGCATAGAGAGAGTAGAAAGCACTCTCTTTAACCATAGGTGATTGGAGGTCATAATTCTCTAAATATTTCAAGTTTTGTTACTTCAAGTTTTTTAGATTACCAGACTAATATGGCATAGAGAGAGTAGAAAGCACTCTCTTTAACCATAGGTGACTGGAGATCATAATTACCTAGATAGTATGCATGATGAAATGGTGACTAATATCCTTAATTATCACGGCCTAGTAGGACTAATAGGGGAATCTGGGGAAATTTGGTTCGAGAAGTTCGGGTATAGATATCGGACGTAGGCTAAAACCACCTCATTTCCACTTGGAGCCTTTTCAAAGAGAGATTTTGGCCTCTTTCGTGCGACTTTCCCGGAGCCCACATTTGACCATTTTCAGTGCCGTCTCACACGAGACATGAGGGGTGAATTCTTTACTCAATAATGATCCATTTTGTACGACCGGTAGCTAGTCTAAAGCCTTAGAAAAAACCCTAGAAACTGAGCAGTGCACGAAGACCTACGACCTAAAACTGACTATAGCGGCCTGCTAGCTTGACCAAATCGGACCACTCTTATAAAGGTAAATGCTACAAATCAAAGACAACTAGGTCGTGGAGTTATTTTTGGAAATAACCTTATTTTTAAAGGAGGGAAATTATAGTTTTCCAAAAGAGATGCTCTTGATTTTGCATAAATTATGTGTGTAAAAGTTTTAGTGACATACTAAGTTAATATCTAATTTTCAAAAAGGAAGTTGAAAGGTAAGTTTATTATAACCAAAGAAGTTTTCTTTGAGAAATAAGATTCCCATTCCAAAAAAGATCACTCCCACCCTTTCCTCTTGCCAAATGAAAAAATTCCAAATCTTTAAGCCTCTCCTAGCTGTGTGATTAATCCTCTCCACAGAAGCAAGAGGTAAGCTTAAAACCTATCTTGAGTGGAATTTATTGATCATTCGTACTTCATTGCATTTGCATTTCTCACTACTCTAACATGTCTACTCTTAGGAATGTCACATATTCACTCTTACACTACCATTTTTTGAAGGGTTCTACTCTTACACAATCAAGCATCAACTCTTGCATAATCATCAAGCAAAGGTTACAATTGTAAGTTTGGGCACTCTAAAGTTCTATGTTTGCAATTCATGACCCACTCTAAAGCAAGGATCATCATAAAGAGAATATGTTACAATGCTCTGACGTTTGCAATCTACACAATAAATAGTCAATGGCTATGGGCTTATAGCCATTCCATTAGTCAATTATTTTGAATTGATCAAACAATCATGCTTTTTGTTCAAAACCTATCTTGACTTATAGAATCCTCTAATGATGTCCAAATTGAATTTTGAAAGACCTATATACTTCTTATGACTATATCTAGATATGGTATTACTCAGGGTTCAATCTATGAAGGAAAACATGGATTGTGATCCATGTACCTCAGTAGTAGCCAAATGTGATGAAACCCTACTCATAGATTGCCCTTGGTAACTTGATACTAGATATATGCTTTTTATGTGATTTGGATTGGTTTAGGTCAGATGAAAGTCAAACCCTAGGTCCGACTTTGCAGTTTTTTGCCATGAAATATTTTTTCTCTTTTGGTCTACTTGGATTATTTTTGCAAATTTTTCTGGGGGAATATCTTATTTTACAAGTCTCCACTACACTTTGCATAGGTCTTTGTCCAAATTTTTAGATGGGGGAGATGGATCACGATCCATGTTCTATCTCTTCTTGACATGAAATTTGGTCAGTTAGTAGACTTTGCTTTTTGGAGCCTATCCCCAAAATATTTTTTTGATTTGGACAAGAAAAGTTGAAAACCCCAAGTTTTGATTAGATGGACTAACTTTAGGTGTTTTTCTCCATTTTTCTTCTTTTGAGTGTGTTTTTTTAATCTCAATTTGACCCCAAACTTTGGTTTCACTTTTTTCCCCAATACTACTTCATTCATATCTACTATTCATGTCAATAGTTGTCTGGCATCTACATACTTGTGTCAATACTCAGAGAAGTGACTCAAATGGGGTATGAAGACTCTTTGAGGGTGTCAACCTCAAGAAGTGAACCTAACAAGCAAACGTATCGAACTCAAGAGGAAAATTACCAACTCTCACTGATCATAAAAATTAGTCGATGTCCTATCTCAATGCTCTTGGTCATCACACCATTTCAATGACTAAATGAAATTGGATAGCCACAAAACTTTAAGGAAAACTATATTAGGTCTAAGGGGACAAGTATACAAAGTCTCATAGAATTCCAACAAGGGCCAAAATCACAATCCATCATTTGCCAGGTCATAAAAACCGCAAGAGAACTACTCAAACAAGTTTCCCTAAGATCTAATAACACTCTTCTATGGTCAAAATGTCATAAAGCAATAATTTAAGCACTCAAAAATGAAGATAATGCTTGCAAATGTGAGGTCACAAACCATGATGAATGATAGAGTAAGGAACGAGGAATAGAATGCAATTGTTAAATTCAAAATAGATTATAAAATCATGAGATAAGTTGATTGCAAATTTGACTTGAGTAGCCGCTTGACAATATGTACAACAAAGACCCTTATTTTTCTAATGTCTAAGTCCCTTTCAAACTAGAGCTATTGTCTTTTGTAAGGCTAGGGATTTCAAAAATGGTCATTGGCCAGCTATTATGGGCTTTGCGTACATAATAGACATCACATCTTAGATATTTGTAGCTCTAGGATCAACATTTACATGGTTCCCAAAAAAATAAAGTATGTTTTCTAAAGTTTTGGATTTGGAATGTGTGTCCGACTAGGAGGGTGCCCATAAGCTACACTGGCCAAAAATTTGAAGATTTCCATCCTTTTACCTTGACCCAACCTCATCTCATGACAAAGTTCTCTCACACAATACCTACCATTTTTACTCCATCTAGGAAGATTGGTCCTAGTTTTACTCCAACAAAGGTGATCGACCAATCAAGATACCTCCCCTTCCTCCCTTTCCCTTAGATCCACAATTGAATGGTAACAACTATGCCATTCAAAAAGTGACCATGATTGTAAGGTCTCCTTCACCCTAGCAGAGGGGGTCTCCATGCAAAATCAAATTATCAAACCATTTGGGTCATAAGTAGAAAGTTTCAATTTTTAGCAATTTTTCCACCCCCGATGAGCTATAGATGTATGTATTAATGTAAGCTTTTTAAAATTTGAATTTTAACATTTTTTTCCCTTTTGTCCAAAAATAGTAAGTTTTGAGGTGCTTGCACCTATCTAAATGACGCGATCGGATCATCTAAATCTACCACACCCTGAATTTTCATAAAATTAGTTCTTTGTTCCAAAAATGGCTAAATATAGCAGATGTGTGCATCTGACGCTTTAGCTCATCATCCTCAAGCTCGTCTTTCAAACAAAATTTTCAAAATTGAATTTTGATAAGCTAAGGTCACCCTAGTTAATTAGTCCTTATTCTAAAGGTACTAATATATCTAATATATTGCATGGGCATGTATGTGTATGCATGTCCATGTGTATGTGCATATGCATGTCCATGTGTATGTGCATATGCATGTGCATGGGCATGTATGTGCATGTGTACATGGATGCCCATAGCCATGGACCAATCTGTTTTGGAAAGAATGACTCTAAACATGGGGTTACATGAGGTGTAGCACCCAAAGTTGGCATCATGGAAGGCTTAGGGAATGGGTACTTTTGACCTTTCTTGGCAAGTGAGGTTAGGACAACGCTACATGTGAGAATAGCAAGAGAGGGCGCCATATGAAGCTAGGGGTTAGCTTGGGAAGCAAGGGGTCAGCTTAAGAAGGGCCCAGCTTGCTAGAATATCTATATAAAGACCCCTTCTCACACATATTGCACACACACTAAAGATAAGAAAATTCTGATGTTGTGGCAATTTATTGGTGAAGCAAATCCAAAGTCTTGTGAGACCAATAACTCCAAGGTACCTTACGTGATGGAAAAGTTAAAGGGAAGTGCCAATCATCTCACGAAGCAATGCCATCACTCATGAGAAGGTAGAAAAACTTTTCAGTTATTTAATGTTCATTGCATCACGAGTAAATGGGAAGGAAAAATTACCATAAAAATATTGGGGCACTTCCAATTGGAAACTATGTCATTTGTATTTGTTATTTTCTTAAGTTTGAATTTATTGGGAAGGAATTGTTTGATGATATACTGTCTGAAGTAGGAAAGAACGTTTTCTTAGGAAGGACTCTCTCAACCTTACTTCATTTTATTTCTGTATTGATATAGTATGAACTCCTCTTTTATCAGAGGGAGGCAGCTTGCGTTTCTACATGGAGCTATGCATTTCTATATACAATGCTGACCCATTTCTATGAGGCAGCTTAGTTCATTTCTATGGGTATATAACGTGACTCACCTGGAGGGTTACTCCAAGAGGTGTAGCACTTATTGGTTGTATGGGAAACCAATGACAACGGATGGAGTGAACATCCACTTAAAGAAGCTTCTACAATTCCATAGTATTGGAATAATTATGAAGTAGTATTGTACGTTGAGTTTTTCCTGAGTAAGACTGTCTTGGTGCCAATTTTTACTCTTTGAAGAGTTGTTTAAATGAACTTGTGATGGGAACTCTAATAAATAACTTTGTGTTATGAACAAGTAATTTAGAAACAAGATTAAAGTGAGAGTGTGGCAGTGGAAAGTGGGGATTGGCCCAGGTTTCCATGTCAATGTCTCGATTTGTCAAGAAACTCTCCGCTCTCTATTCAATTAGAAAAGGCAAAATTAGAACCTCATTGTGCTAAGAGCCAAGAAGTCTCGAATGTTCGTGCTTCTGAAAGCTATGGGCAAAAAGGAATTTGATTTTCTCTCTTTTGGAAGATGAGATCCAGGAACGTTTAAATATTTGTAACGACATATGGCTAATAACATTGATTGTAGCGGAATTAAAGTAACAGTAGTGAGCACTTCCTTGAGAGGATTCTTAATGAGCATAAGGAGAGTACTTGATTGAAGATAGCAAAATAAACATTATATCTAGTTAGCTTGGCATGAACAATACTTGACACACACACACACACACACACACACACACACACACACACACACACACACACACACACACACACACACACAGAGAGAGAGAGAGAGAGAGAGAGAGAGAGAGAGAGAGAGAGAGAGAGAGAGAGAGAGAGAATAGAGAAATTGACAACAGTTGAGGATGGATTTACTTGGATCCGGGCCCCCCTCCAAAAGGATTTTGTATTATAGATTCTCTCTTGAAAAGAGACTTGGTACAATACATGCTTTGTGTTCCTTGAGACCTTGTTGATGCCATGAAGATGGTAAGCTTCATGCACCAATATTATGCTCGTAACTAACTTGCAAAAACATTAACTTGTACCTGATCTCAATCCCAACACCTTCAAAGGTGGAGAGAGCTAGCAGGGAGTGAGGGAAGGGAAGAGGAAGAAGATGTATCTTACGAGAAAGAAATAGTCTCCTCACATATCATTACTCTTAGAGCATCTTTGGACAAGTGTCCTTCTTTCCCCCTTTGAGAGAGAGAGAGAGAGATTAATTAATTAATTAAATGTATCTAAGATCTTATTGGACCTCCCTAAAGGCCATCCAATAGGATTCAAGCACACTATGAGGGAAACAGGGCTAGGGGCTTGACATGTGTCCTTTATGCCTCTTGAGTCTTGGGCTTACCTTAAATGTGTGTGTGTGTGTGTGTGTTCTCTCTCATCCCCTACTCTTAGGGCTCTCCCCCTCTATGTAGGAGTCATGTTTGACTTGAACACCACAAGCACCTTGGTCATCAAGCACCTAAGTCATGAAGAACCTCACGCACCTTAGTTATTGAGCATGACAAGCACCTCAAGCACCTTAGTCAGCTTAAAGCACGACAAGCACCTTATCCATCTCAAGCCCAACAAGAATCAAGCACATGCCTAGATTGTGTAAGGTCTAAAGTACCTAAAGTTCCTAGGTCTAAGGACTTATACCACTAACCTTTGGATGTCATTAATGAAGCTAACCCTAAGGTCTTTTAAGCTCCATTATCTGCTCATTTCTCTTTGGTAGACCATCTCCTTTTTGGACCCTCAATGAGAAGTAGCCTTCTCTTCCTTTGGTCCCATACTGAGATAGATCTAAAAGCACATATCTATATTCTAGCTCTTGTTCCCATTCATTTTTCCACATTAAATGATCAGTTCAATATGAGAAAATTATTTGGGATATGTAGAAATTAGATTTTATGACAATATTCGTGCGAGTTCATGCTTCCCTTGTGAGACAGGACTAGGAAACCTATCTAATGGCTCAGACTCAAGTTACCTTGTGATGAGAGCTCGTCCATTGGAATCAATACTATCTTAACTATATTTTTTAAACGATAAGGGCCTAGTAGCCTATTAGGCACCCTCCAATTGCCAAGCAGATATGGTGATAGGGCGAAGACCTCACACGTGGTATAAGAACTTAGGTTAGGAAACTGGAAATTTGATATTGATTGATAATTTGAAAGAAAAATAAAATAAAATTGGAAGCTCAAGTTTGAAAACTCACTAGCAATCATGTTCCAAGAAGACGCCAATGTGGGACGCATGTCTAACCTCACCATCCTATCTTATTGCAATATTAGCGAGAACCATGATTAATTTGTCAAACCATGGGATGAAGCTGACTTGACTAGTGCATAGAGGCTACAAGAGGGTGTCAATCTCTTGAAAAGCAACTAACAACTCGCATCTAACTCAGGGTACACTCAAGTGACTAAAATAACCAAAAGCCAATCGCTCATCGGAAACAAATCACATCTGTTACAGCATCAAATGACATCCAAACGTAACAAAACTTTAGGAAAAGTTTATAGGACCTAAGCACACATGCTTATGGTCTCAAATCCCACTTTAGGTCAAGTTCCAAAATCACGATTATTAATAGCAGTGGATTTTTGACCTAGTCGTTTTCGACCCAGAATGCATGTAAATGCTTAGCAATGATGCCCCAATACCCCGCCTATGCTTAGTTTTTGATTTAAAAGTGTAAATTCCTAGTTATGATGAAATTAGGCCGCGGGTCGGCGACGCCAAAAGCTACGAAATACTGTGAACTGCTTACGTCAATGCGTAGAGCTCTTACATGCGGTTGCAATGCAACAAACGCAAACACAATGTGACAAAACTGGGGAGGGAGTAGGAAGCGCGAGAAGGAGAGGAGTGAGCGCCATTAGCCGATGTTGTGTATTTCTTATCCAAAACTTATAAAAAACTTACAAGGATTGGCTTTTATACCTTAGCCAAGGTTTTTGGGTGGTCAAAACTAATAATCTGGAGTTCTACCAAAGTTGGGTAATGACTGGCTGATACAATCTGGAAGCTTGTAGCCCCGGGTCATTAATTACAGAGTTTATCCGAGAAAATAGGAGTTACATTCCCGATTTATCAAAATGATAAATGTTTTACAAAGAGAAGTCCAAAAAATGGTGTCCGTGTTAGCTTGCTGCTAACATTCCCCCCCCTCCTTGCCTGTGTCGTCCCTTGACATAGCTTTATGGGTTGAAATAGTCTTCGGGTTGACGGTTGGCGAGGCGTTCTTTAAGCGCATCCAGTGACTTCTGGTATCTGATTCTTCTTTCTTTGTCGGGAACTTGTAGAAATTGCACGGCCACTTTATTCTTAAGCTCCACCGCTGAGTAGCCTACAAACCTGGATGTAAGGTTGCTGATCACCGGTGCAAATATCTTTGTTCTTGTCAGGTGAAGAATCCAGTGTAGAAAGCTTCTTCAAAGGCCAACATATTAACCAATGGCAAGAACATACATCTTGCATAGAAACCGTAAAGGACTTCTTCCGAAGGTTGCCCACTCAGATCGTAGCACAAGCCTTTGTTACCTTCTAAAAATGATATCCATGGGGCTCTTGAACTCAGGCTCAATAAAAACTTGGATGCATGTGAGCAACATTCTACAGATTTTGTATAACATGGCACAGGATAGATCTGGTAGACTCTTGAAGAAAGACATGGTGCATGTTAGGGTTTTCACCATGTATTCCTCTGGTGCTTTTCCTCTCTTTGGAGGTGGCAGTCTTGGGTAGTTAAGCCAAGTTGGCCTCTTCTTTGTCAGTAATTCATGCGCTTGCCATGTCCTTACTCTGGGTACAAGACAAAATGTGGGATCCCTTTGAAGGGCTGCAGGTGCTCTTGTGAATAGAATCAGGTATCTTGGATTCTTGTTCAACTAGCTTAACCTCCACTTTGCGTGGTCTTTATCTATTCCATCTTCTTGCATATCTTTGTACAACCTCTCTTTCACCTGTAATAATTCCACTTTGATGAGAGGGTATGGCAAGGATTGTTGACGCCATTGCACATTGATCTGATTGGGAGTGAGTTGAGTGACGTTGACAAAGTGTAAAACTCTCAACTCCCAATCCATTGCGGTTTTCCACTGCTCATCCACCTCTTGGGTGATCTTCTCTTTTAGTGCGTCTTCTTCAGCTTTTGACAGCTGGACCATTGGCACTGTGTTTGCATATGTGATGTGAATCTGGAAATCCTCTTCACCACTCGGTTCTGCTGTGGACTGTGTCTCAAACTCAGCAAATGAGACCGAAGGTATGTCTATCTGCGGTGGCTCTGAAGTGCCTGCCTCTTCCTATGTGTCTGGTTTTCCATCTCTAAGGAGTTGGTTAACTCGCTTGAGCTCTGCTATTTCCTTAAGGAGCTCCTCTTCTCTCTGAACCCGCATCCGTTCCATCCCTGCGTTGTGATTGTTCCAGCTTTAATTCCAACTAAAGATCTTTGTTCTTCTTTTCGAGTGCCTTGTATACTTTGTCAATCCCTTTGATCGAGGCCACGGTTGGATTTTCTCTTATTTTGCCGTAAGAAGATTGCCTGATCATTGATCCGCTGTTCAAAGTATTGCAGAGAAGCATTGGCAACATCTAGTTGCACCTGAATTTTTTGAGCTGACAGAGATGTCGTAAGAAGTTCATTCTTAACTTCTGTCAAATGCTCGTCTTTTGCTTTGTAGGCATCGGATAGTTTGGTGAGCAGATCACCTAACTCCTCCATTTCTTTTTGCTGCCTATCTGTGGCTAAATGATGCTGTTCAGCTTCTGCTTTCATCTCCTACACCTGTCTCTGAAGATTGGTGATGACAGTCATCCTATCTTATAACTCTCTTTGGAGAGCGTCGATCACCATCTCAAGCTCTTTGACCTTCGTGCTGCGGCTTAGTGCTGCTGAACGGAGTCTCTCCGTCATTTCTTGCATGTGCCGTGCATATTCATTTACTTGTACTATTACCTCATCATTTGACTGCCAATCCTCTTGTCTTGCCACAACTGAGATGTGCTTTCAGCCTCATGTGTGTCTTTCTGCTGCTTCGTAGCTGCTAGTTCCTCTTGTGTGGAGGTAGAGGGCTGGTCTTTTTCTTTATCATCCTGAGGCCTTGTTGCCTCTACAGTTTCATGCTGAGTGTAAGTAGAAGGTGTTTCATCCTTCACTTGCTGTGCTGCAGTAGAGGGTGCTGGCTCAGATCTTGTTGTCTCTTCTGGTGCCGGAATTGCTTCCTTCTCTGGCTCGGGTTCTTTCTCTTGTGTAGTGGTAGCTGCTTTTTTTGGCTCTGCTTCTTTATCTTTCTCTTTCTCTTGCTGGTTCACCTCTTGTGCAGATTCTGTTTCTTTGTTGGATTCAGATTCATTTGTTTTCTCTGGCTCCGCTTCTTTATTGGACTCTTTGCCTGCCGGTGATGGTGGTGGGCTTGGCATGGGGTGTTCCTGTTGTTCAGTAGGCGGTGAGGTTGGTCTGGGAGATCCGTAGCTTTGTTCTTGGGCTTCTGCTCTAGCCGTCTCCTCGGCTTGTCTTTGTTCTTTTGCCTCCTTGGCTTTCTTAGCCGCTTCTTCTGCCTCCTTCAGTTTGAGGGCTTCAACTTCTTGGTACATTCTTTCCAAATGCTATGTCGGATCTTCAGTCTCCTTTCTTGTGTGATGCTTTGTTCTAGGGCCTTAAAGTCCAGCAGGCACCTATTTCTCTGGGCCCTTCCCTTGTGCTTGTCTAGTGCGGTGGTAGGCCTGTTTCTCTCTTTCAAAGCGTGCTTGTTTTTGGGTTGGCTCTTCTTGGTGTGTGGCCACAAATTTTCTTTTCATTTCTTCTCTACGAGCTCTCTTTTCCTCGTTGTTAGAGCTCTCACTGCTGTGCCTTTTCGGTGAGCTGTCAGTTGATTCTTCATCGGATTTATATGATCTCTTTTCTGACCTTGTAGCTCTTGGAGAGGGTTGTGATGCCAATATCTAGGTGTTCTGGTCATGAGAAGGTGGTAGATTGTCAGCCATGCCGATGGCATGGTATGCTATCCTCGTCAAGACCTCTAGCGCACCCAAGTAAGTGATTTTGCCTTCTTTCTTTGTGCCCTTCAAGGTAGTCAGGACATACTGCGCGTGGTCCATTGGTTACCTTGTTTTTGACTTAAGAACTTGACTAAATGTGGTGGCCATGGCGTGATTTGGCGTAGTGTACCTTGGTGGCCTTTTTGCCAAAAAATGGAAGTGCTGATGGTACAAGCGGGCTGGCTCTTCCACTTGTTTGTGGATTAAATCGGCAAAGGTGGCTGTGGCTGTCTCTTTGGTAAAGGTTTCGACTGTTTTCTTGTCCCTTGCTCGCATGGTCATTCCTTCTGTGGGTAGTCTGAGTGCCTCTGCCACTATATCTTTAGTTATCACTACTTCCACCTTGTTCCCTTGGGTGTCAGATATCTGTGTGGTTCCATCTTCTTTAATTGTGGATAAAAGTTCGTAAGATTTCTGAAAATCCACCCCTCAAGGCTCTTGTTCGTAGAAATCCCTGAGTCCCAGCCTGCGGTTAGCCTCTTTTTTCCCTGGCTTTGCGGCTACATCATAGACTTCTTTGGGTAGGAGTTGCAACTCCACTTGATGTCCCTCTTCACTTTTGAACCTGCTGGTGAAGACTGTAGTGTGATGCTCTTCTAACTGTTCTCTGGAGAGGTATGATGCCTTGGCTGCTTTGATTGACTTGGGGTCTAGTTGATAAGCGGGCAGTCCCTACAATTTCTCCTTTTGGTTGAGCTTCTTCTTGGCCCTCTCTACTGCTTGCATGGCTCATGGAGTGCAAAGTTAGCAGATTTGTCAAAATTTTCTCTGAAATGTCCTTTAGGTTGAACTGCTGACAATTTTGGTCCAATTTAATTCAAATCAATTTTTCAACAAGCAAAGATACATAAAAACATGCAAGGAACAAAACTATGAAGTCAAAACAAATTTTTGCAACCAAAGTAAATAATCGCGATTATTTACAACTGAGAAAATTTTTCAACTTTTTGCAAACTTGGCTTTATAGGCTTGAAGTATATACCAAATACATGATCTCAGTGAAATATGGGCTCATTTGGATGCATAGGGTGAAAATGGTACCAGATTTTGGCTTTAGGTCTTTGAAACAGTAGATATAAAGGAAATTTGAGATTTTGAGCTCCAAATTGGTTCAAACTTGTCTAGTGGGCTCAACACATCATGTACTTTGGATGTATGATGGCAAAATATTAAAACTCCCCAATTTTGACCAAAAAGTAAATAATCGCGATTATTAACTTTTCTTCCAAAATTGATATTTTTTGGTACAAACTGGTTCTAGGCATTGTATAGACCCTGTATATGAGATATAAGGTGATTTGGATAAAACATATGGTCCATAACCAAGAAATTGGATTGCAAAGACTTCTTTGCATTTTTTGACAATTTTCCAAGTAATGGGTGGTCATTTTTGGCTCATACTTGATTTTTGGCATGTAATAGGTGTGTACACATGATAGGTGAGGTGACGTGACAATTTCCAAGAAAAATTGATGCAAAAGTAAATAATCACAATTATTTATAATAGTGACAATTTCTTTGCAAAACTCACAGATTTTGACCTAGACATATTCCATACACTTAATACAAGTCCTAAATTGAATTTGGTCAAGTTTGGTCATGCCGGCATCACTTTGTGCTTTGTAGACTCTGAAATCACCGTTGTTTTGACTACACTGCCTGTTGGGTTGGTCGGTCAACTTTGATGCTTTGAACTTGTCCGCAACATAGTCATGAAGCAACCTGTCCAATTCTGGCTCATTTGGAGTCAGTTTGACCCCGTATGTCGAATTTGACGCTTTGTAACCTTGGAGCCGTTTTGTGAGGTCCCTGCCCCTTTTTGAGAGGACCAGAGTACCTTTGATAGGTCTCCAATCCTGAAAAAGAAAAACCACGGACATTGCCTTAGCTACTACGTAGCCACAGGCATGAACCGTTAGTGAAGGATTGGTCCTATCTCGCTATGGCGGAGCGTGACCACCATAACCCTATCTAAAAAGTATCTATAATCAATTATACCTAAAAGTATAAATCTTAGTGTGACCAACCTGTGCGCTTTTTTCCCCATGTTTCAGAAGCACAGCTGCCAAGGTTTGTCTCTTTTAAGATTTATGACTTAAAAAAAAAAAAATTTTCTAGCATTGGAAAGTTACCCGACTCATCGGGTCCACCCGTCCATAGAATGATACTGTCGGGGTATCATTCTCCCACTTTCCACACCAACTCACCCTTCTTTTGTTATCTAATTACTATCACACTATTTAAACATACATGTTCCTTTACTTTATTTATGATACTGGTTCGTTAAAACAGCCCTTCAAACAGTATTACAAACAATAGTCAAACAAGAAGTCGTCCAATTTTAAACCAACAACCCTTGGATTAGGTTCACTTAAGAATCTCTACTGACGCTATTATGTCCGATCGATATATACATTATTTATAAAAACCCTTGTCCTCATGAGCGTCCCATACCGCTCGACAAGTACTCGTTGTGCTAATCTGGACGTACTCCCGCCACAGCAACAACGGTGCCAATCTGGGCTTCATCCTCACGCCACGGAAAAACAAAACTGTAGTATCCAGCTAGGCTAATCTGGGTGTACTCCCACCACAGCATCAGCGGGGCCATCCTGGGCGTCATCTCACGCCTCGACAACTGCCACATAATACCAACGCTAATAAGTAGAGAGACTTGAGAGAAACCCTACCGAAGGTTTTGGACATATATTCTTTCCTATAGCAACCAATTTAACCAGACAATCTTTACTACTTGTCAAACATATGCCGAGTTTCTTGGGGTTAAGCCCCGTGATTTCGGTTCGTGTTTTTTTTTTCATAAGGTGAATAATATATTTCTATGGTCTCGCATGTATGCAATGATGCATAACTTGAAACTGCAATACTAACCTGTACCATAGCTCCGATTGATCTGATTGGTGGAGACATAACATGTTCCGCAGGAGTTCCATCGTTACTTGTACTAGCTTCATGATCATTAGCGCCTTGGGTTCGAGCACGCTTTGGAGCCATTTTTTTGTACTACACTTATGTTATACACTTAGAACTTTAAATTGGTCAATTTCCCTAGTAATCTCCTTGTTTCCAAAGAGATTCTGTAATTTGAACCCTCACCAACTTGGATTCACACTTAGTGTTGTTGTTCTATATCTAATTTCTATACATCAAATATTTGTTAATCTTAATTAATCAAAAATTAAGTGTGTAAACTACGAGTGAAAGTTTAGTGAAGGAGTACGAGCGGAAGTGCGACGCGAGAGAGAGTGCGAGAAGAAGAGCACGACGATATGGTGAACTCGCTCTACTGTAATGTGTAGAGCATAGTGAGTTCTTATTAGGTTTTTACAAAAGAACATGTGTACATACCTGGCGGCCCGCCCACTTACCTGGGCGACCACATTGGGCTTTATACCCCAACAACCTCCCACTTAAAGTCCAATGTGGTACTTTAAGTGTGAGAGAAGCTACTATACAAGCTAATATACAAGAGATGTGGAGAAGTGATGTACTACCCTACACCTAACTACTTGCGAAAATGCGCAAAGCTCTCTCAGGGAAGTCCTTTTGTAAGTAGATTAGCAGGATTTTCTGTGGTGTGAACTTTGACAAGCTGAAGTTGCTTATCCTTGAGCATTTCCCTGATGAAATGATACTTCACATCCACATGCTTTGTCTTTGAGTGATAAACTGGATTGCGAGCCAATTGTATAGCACTTTGACTATCACAATATAACACAGGCATCTCTTCTTTGATTCCCAAATCTGTTACTAGTCGATTAAGCCAAATTGATTCTTTGCATGCCTCTGATGCTGCAACATATTCAGCCTCTGTAGTAGACTGAGTAACACAATCTTGTAATCTAGAACGCCATGATACTGCTCCACCAGCCAATGTAAAGACATACCCTGACGTAGACCTTCGGTTGTCTAAGTCACCTGCATAATCTGAGTATGTAAAACCCTTTACACTTAGCTCCTGACTCCCATAGCATATACGCATACTCTTTGTAGCTTTCAGGTATCTCAATATTCCTTTCACTGCCTCCCAATGTTTCTTGCCTGGGTTTGACATGTATCGACTTACTACTCCCACTGCAAATGCAATGTCTGGACGAGTAGCAATCATTGCATACATCAAACTACCCACTGCAGACGCATATGGAATCTTATCCATTTCAGCCTGTTCTTCCTCAGACACAGGACAATCTTGTTTGCTAAGTTTCACATATGGTGGCAATGGAACACTCAGTGCCTTTCCCTTCTCCATATTGAAACGTTGCAAAACCTTGTCAATATACTCTGTTTGAGATAACCAAATCAACTTCTTTGATCTGTCTCTCTCAATGCACATACCAAGTATATGACTTGTCTCACCCATGTCTTTCATGTCAAACGATTTTGCCATCTTTGACTTCAAAGCTGAAATTTCTTCCAAGTGCTTGCCAGCAATCAACATGTCATCCACATAAAAAATAAGGATCAGCCAACTGCCATCCTTAGCCTTCTTTGTATATAGACAGTGATCGAACTCACTACGTTTGTAGCCTTGAGAAAGCATAAACTTGTGGAATTTATGGTACCATGCCCTCGGTGATTGTTTTAAGCCATAAAGACTCTTTAACAACTGGCATACCCAATCTTCCTTGCCTTTGTCAACAAACCCTTCTGGCTGCTGCATGTAAATTTCCACATCTAAATCACAATGCAAGAACGCTGTCTTGACATCCATTTGGTGCAACACCAAATCTATTATGGCAACCAATGCAAGAAAGCATCTCAATGTAGTCATTTTGACCACCGGAGAGAAGACTTCATCAAAGTCAATGCCTTGTTCTTGCTTAAAGCCCTTGGCAACAAGCCTTGCTTTGTACTTTGGCTTACTATCATGAGCAGTGATCTTATACCTGTAAACCAATTTAACTAGCCCCGTGGTAATTTAACTAGCTTCCATGTCTGGTTTTTATGCAGAGCTGTCATCTCTGACTGCATGGCCCATTGCCAATTCCCGGAGTCCTTCATTTGCACTGCTTCCTTGTAACATGAAGGCTCATTGCAATCAGTGAACATGACATAGTTCATAGATGAAACAAACCTATCAGGAGGTTGCGTGACACGTCCAGATCTATGCACAATAGGTGGCTCAGGCTCGGCCACAACTTGTGGTTCCACTCTATCTTGTCCTTGCTCCTCTTGAGCCCTGACATTTTGTCTTGCACGTGCAGGTCCATCTTCTTGGAAGATAACTCTTCTAATCTCCTCAACCCTCTCTGGTTTAGAATGATATTTGGATTCATTAAAGTGAACATCATTGCTGCGGACAACCTTTCTGGATTCGGGATCCCAAAGTATGTACCCCATCTCACCAGAATTACCATAGCCTAGAAAGATGCACTTTCTACTCTTTCGCTCAAGTTTGTTCCTAAATTCCTTTGGAACGTGAGTATATGCCTCACAGCCAAAGACTCTGAGATGCTTGTATGAGGGCATTTTGCCTGACCATACCATCTCTGGCACTGAATCCTTTCGCAAAACCTTGCTAGGAGATCTATTTACAAGATGAACAGCTGTTGATACAGCTTCAACCCAAAACCCATTTGGCAGCTATGCATTAGACAACATACTTCTGACCTTCTCTTGTATGGTCCTATTCATCCTCTCAGCAACACCATTTTGAGGAGGATTTTAAGGAGCATTAAGTTCACGTTTTATACCTTTTGACTCACAAAAGTCTTGAAAGGCCTTTGAAACATACTCTCCACCATTGTCAGTGCGTAAGCATTTAAGCTTCTTGCCACTTTGATTCTCCACAAGTGTCACAAACGTTTTGAAAACACTAAACGCTTCATCCTTGTGCTTGAGAAAGTAAACCCATACTTTCCTCGAGTAATCATCTATAAATGTCATAAAGTAAGACGCTCCCCCCTAGAGATAGGTTAGGCATAGGTCCACACAAATCACTATGAACAAGTGCCAACTGTGTATCTCTTCTACTGCTTCTATGCTTATGTGGCTGCTGTGTTTGCTTACCATACAGACAATGTTCACAAAATTCAAAATCATTAAATGAAAAGCCAGGCAAATAACCAGAACGAGACAAGATTTCCATTCCCTTCTTGGACATATGTCCTAACCGGCTATGCCACAAAGAAACGTTCGGCTGCTCGGTTACATTGATTACATTTTTAGAGACATTTGATACATAAATCATGTAAAGTCCTCCAGACTTTACTCCATGTGCTACTGTCATAGAACCCTTGGATATCTTCCACATGTTCTGTCCAAAAGTGGTGACGTAGCCAGCATCATCAAGTAAACCTGTGCTGATCAAGCTCTTTGTAATTGCGGGAACATGTCTCACATTCTTCAGCGTGAAAGAAGAGCCATTCTGAAACTTCAATTGAACATCTCCAACACCTAAGATCTCACATGTCTGCCCATTGCCTAGCCGAACATGATCTTTAGTGGGCACATAAGAGGTAAACCACTCCTTGTTTGGAGACACATGAAGTGATGCCCCTGAGTCTATAATCCAGTCACTCAATGCATTTCCATCAGATGCTGTAAGAAGAGCTGAGTCCATTGTATTCTTCAAGAAGTAGATGTCTCCTGACACTAGACTGTCATCCACTGCAACAGTGTTTGTCACATTTATTTCTTGAATCTTTACTGAGGACTTGTTCTTCTCACCATGGTCTTCAGCTTTCTCTTTGCCTTTTTCTGCTTTCCATTCTCTGCAGTCTCTTTTCATGTGACCCTTCTTGCCACAATGGTAGCATTCTATGTCACTCTTGCCTTTAGCACTGCGGGACTTGCTATGAGACTGATTCCTCTTTCCACCTTTGTACTTTTCTTTGGTCCTTACCCTGACAACTAAGGCTGTTCCTTTGCCTTTGTCCATTGTCTTTCTATTGGTTTCTTCAGTAAGCAGACTTCCTTCTACACCTGCTATGTTCAAACCATCTGGAGGTGCAGAATTACTCAAAGCTGTGCGAAAAGTGTCCCAACTTTCCGGCAATGTGATCAACAGGAACATAGCTCTAACAGGTTCATCAAACTTGACACCTTGAGCTGACAACTGACTATAGATTGTGTTGAATTCGTTCAGATGATTGGACATAGGTGTCCCTTCTTTCATCTTCAAGTCAACAAGCTTCTTAAGACAGTATACCTGTGAAGCTGCACTCTGTTTCTCATAAAGATCACTCAGCTTTAACCATGCTTGATAAGCCGACATCTTGTCTGCTACATTGAAGTAAACGCTTTCTGCCAAAGTCAGCATAATGGTAGAAAGTGCCAATTCATCCATTTCGCTCCATTCATCTTCGTCCATATCTTCTGGTTTTATCCCCTTGAGCTTGATAGGTTTTATCTGCTTCTTTTGTACCAACACGTGCCAAATCTGCTTCTTCCACAATGGGAAATTGGTTCCATCCAGCTTCTTGATATTGTAAAGAGCAGTGTCCTGTGATCTAGCCATAGCTACGCTTCACAGTGGTTACTTTCCTGGGAAAACTTCGGCAGAGTTTCCCCTGTAAACTGACCTCTGAACCAATATCAACCTGTCAAATGAACCAAGAAATCTTCAGATTCTGCATAAATTTCGGCACAGTCTCCTTTGTAAAATGGCACTGGTGTACTAAAAAACAGACCAAAAAACAGCTCAAAAAACACTGTCTCTCTGACACTGTAAGTTGTGGGTAAACCTGTCCTGCACTTGTACTGTCTCTCACTGTCCTGTAAGCATAGACTGTGACAATGCCTCAACGGCAGTAAAGCAAAGATGCAATCCCAACTGTCTAACTCACAGTCAATACATCCTAGCTGCCTATCTAAGGGTGCTCGAGGGATCGCTCCAAGACCTGTATCACCGAAAGGATCTCAACATTCGAGAATCCCCCAGCTCAATAAAACCTCACTTGACCCTCAACAAAGGCTGCAGTAAATCTGACAGTACATAGACTTCCCACAAAGTCATACATCCACAAATTTCCCACTATATGCTGTAACCGCTGCGGCGGTTGTTTGTTGCGTGACTCACAGCCAACAAACCCTCAACAAACATACATCATCTCTGACAATACATCCCATGTGGAAGTACCTGCAATGTCAGGATGAAATCTGGAATATCAAGCAGCAAACACAAGCTACCTGATGAACTAGTGGATGTCGCCTACAGTCTGTGTGTAGATGCGTCCGTGTCGTATGTGACACGCCTCCAAGAACTGTGAGCCGTCCTTCGATGTGTAGACAGCCACAAATCAACACTCTGGGAGTGTCGATATCCTCAGCACCTGCAGTCGTAGGCCAAAAACCCCAAATTTGCAGAGTCAGATCTGCACCCGCCGAGACCACGTAGTCGAAAATGGCCTGCACAGACCTTTGTCGAAGCCGAACGGTGGCCGAGATGACCTCAGAATGAAATTTTGAGAACATCTAGCGCTTTGGGCTATCCCACAAGATTTGGGGCTGTGTCTTCGCCTGTCGAATTTCACTCCAATCTGAGCTGGTGACTCTAGCCTCCTGCAGTGCTGCCCCGAGCCTCGATCTGAGCTCTGATACCAGTTGAAGGAGTACGAGTGGAAGTGCGACGCGAGAGAGAGTGCGAGAAGAAGAGCACGACGATATGGTGAACTCGCTCTACTGTAATGTGTAGAGCATAGTGAGTTCTTATTAGGTTTTTACAAAAGAACATGTGTACATACCTGGCAGCCCGCCCACTTACCTGGGCGACCACATTGGGCTTTATACCCCAACATTTAGGACTGCAGTACTTTTATGCATGACATTTCTAATCCAATTCTAACTTCCATTTCTATACTTTTACTAAATAAATTTTTAGTATTATTCAAAATTCTACTTAATCTAATTGACAATAAAATTGTTGAATGAGAATTTCATCATGTATAATAAGAATATGATGAGTTCTCTTATGTATTAACTTTCAATTAACTATGCATAAGTTAATAGTGAAGATGTACTAACTAGAGAGAGTAAGTATACTTAGAGAGATTAAAGTAAGAGAAAACATACACACACATCTTTTCTAAATTTAATTGAATCTTACTAATCCATTAGAAAGATTAGAGTAAAAGAGAACACACACACATCCTTTTCTAAAGCTAATTGAATCTCACCAATCCATTAGAGAGATTAAAGTAAGAGATAGCCCACACACACACACACATCCTTTTCTAAAGCTAATTGAATCTCACCAATCTATTAGAGAGATTAGAGTAAGAGATAACACACACACACATATCCTTCTTAAAACCAATTGAATCTTACTAATCTATTAGAGAGATTAGAGTAAGAGATAGCGCACGCACACACACACACACACACACACACACACACACACACACACACATATCCTTCTTAAAACAAATTGAATCTTACTAATCTATTAGAGAAATTAAAGTAAGAGATAGCAAACACACATCATTCTTAAAGTTAATTGAATCTTACTAATCTATTAGAGAAATTAGAGTAAGAGATAGTAAACACACATCATTCTTAAAGTTAATTGAATCTTACTAATCTATTAGAGAAATTAGAGTAAGAGATATTGCACATACACACATATCCTTTTTAAAGCTAATTGAATCTTACTAATCTATTAGAGAGATTAGAGTAAGAGATAGCACACACACACACACACACACACACACATATCCTTCTTAAAGCTAATTGAATCTTACTAATCTATTAGAGAGATTAGAGTAAGAGATAGCACACACACACATATCCTTCTTAAAGCTAATTGAATCTTACTAATCTATTCAAGAGATTAGAGTAAGAGATAGCACACACACACACACACACACACACACACATATCCTTCTTAAAGCTAATTGAATCTTACTAATCTATTAGAGAGATTAGAGTAAGAGATAGCACGCACACACACATACATATCCTTTTTAAAGCTAATTGAATCTTACTAATCTATTAGAGGGATTAGAGTAAGAGATAGCGCGCGCGCGCGCGCACACACACACACACACACACACACACACACACACACACACACACATCCTTCTTAAAGCTAATTGAATCTTACTAATCTATTAAAGAGATTAGAGTAAGAGATAGCACACACACACACACACACACACACATCATTCCTAAAGTTAATTGAATGCTTAATTAATACGCACATTATTAGTCCACTAGAGTTTTTGCTCTCTTAGTGGTTTGTGGATGCCTTCTCTTTAAGAGAAGTGGCAGCACTTCGTGAGCGCTATAGAGGCAATCTCTATATTTTAAAGTGTGAGCATGGATGCTCTATTTATAGCAGAAAAGATACCCACGTTTTTCGTGCCCTTGTACCCATCAGCTTGACCAATTTGTCATTATCATCAAAAGATAAGGCCACACAGTCCCCCCTCATTAAGATTAGTCAAGTCTAGCCTCTCCTTTTCATGTGACACTGTGTCCCACTTTGTCCCCTCCTATGTGAGTCCAGGTGAGTCCATGTGCCTTCGTTTGTCATCCCTGTGCATTCTTTTGTCTTTATAATTATTTTATTTATTTTCTTAATGATAATTTACTTTACATTTTTAAGTTAAACTTTATAGTTTTATATTAACTTTACAGGAGCAAAAGAAAATTCTACAATCAGTAAGTCTTGCAATAAGTTAGTTAGTGATTCATATAACTAAACATGTCAGAATTTTGTAGCGTATATTTTAAATTCTAGGTTTTCTCAACCTACGATTCATAATTTGAACTTGAATATCTTAAATAATGAGTGATGGTTAAAAAAATTCAAATGCGTAGTAGAACTTGTGTGAAATTCCGAAGTAGAGACCTTACACGTTTTTTGCTTTTCGAGGGTTGTGCTTGATGGATTTCACCAAATCAATCATATACATTGTATATGGACCTCATAAGCAAGCCATCTGTGGAGTCAGATCGAAACTCTGGCATTTGTAAAAACCTAGCTTTCTCGGGGGGTTCACTATGTGTAAAACTACCATATCACATGCGTTGAAGACATGTTTGTAAAACCCTTTATCTGTGAATTTTTTAAGGAATATAATGTACCCTTTTCTTTTAAAATCTGTAAGTTTTTTTAAAATTTTAAAAAATAATGTCCTTTTGTATATATATTTCTGTAAGTTTCAAGAACTTTAAATACCCTTCTATTGAACTCACGTGATAGGTTACATTTTTATTAGGTGACCTCCCCGGGCTAGCTTTTCTATTGGGGACCCCCTCGATCCCTGCTGAATGGTCAACTGATGATATAGAAAGGTTCTATCATGTTAGGACATGCTATGGTTCAAATCCCATCTGGTTTGGTCGAGCTGGCAGGCCGCTATGGTCAGTTTTTGGTCGTAGGTCTTCGTGCACTGCTCGGTTTCTAGGGTTTTTTCTAGGGCTTTAGACTAGCTACCAGCCGTACAAAATGGATCATTGATGAGTAAAGAACTTACCCCTCATGTCTCATCTGAGACGGCGCTGAAAACGGGCAACTGTAGACTCCGGAACAGACGCGCGAAAGAGGTCGAAAAGCTCTCTTTGCAAAGGCCACAATTGGAAATGAGGTGGTTTTAGCCTACCTTGGATATCTATACCCGAACTTCCCGAACCATTTTTTCCCAGATTTCTCTGTTAGTCCTACTAGGCCGTGAAATATATGTTAGACTTAAAAATTTCCTTGATTAGATTCATGTAGCTCATTCTGCAAGAATTTTGCAAAAGTAGGTATGGCCGCCTAATTTAGGCTTCTCGCTTCCATCTTCTGATTTCATTGAAAATTGTTGTGCTTGTCTAGTCTAGCTTGTCTTTCTGATCACCATTGTGTCTTCCATTTTTCCATCTGAGCTTCTTTGCTATTTATTATTAATTTTTGACCCGTTTATTGAAAAAATCAAAGAAAATAACAAAATGCTCTAAAAAAGTAAAGTGAAAATCCAATAATTAAGAAAATCCATTGAAAAACATAGCTTTATTGTTTTTTGTTAGATTTCTCGATTTTTAAGTCTCATTATCAATAAAAATGATGAAAAATACCCAAAAAAGGACTATTTTTGATGATTTTCTGATAGTATATACACTATTTACACTCAATCATCGCGAAGATATTATCAGTGAATTTTTCCTTGGTGATGAATTATAAGGGAATTATTAGGTAATTTTGCACAAAATCACACGTTTACATCGAACTTTTTTCTCCCTTTTTAAACATTGCCCTTAATTACTTAGTACTTAGTGCCCTTCCACCCCTCCTAGATGGCGTACTCCGGGAGGACTGTGTGCATGAGTTGAACAATCTATGCATAGCCATGGTTGGCTCTACCATGCTATGAAGATCGATGCAATTCAAACCAATATGCTGTGCAAGAGCTAGGTCTTGAGTAGTTAACCCAAGGGTTTCCGATGTCGAGGTTTGCTATTGATGTCTTTCAAAGAGAAAATCTGGTAGCTTGTGTTCTCTTTGTTTGATTGTACCATCAGGATATTTCAACACACTGATTGCTTGAGGTGTTGATAACACCTTTGACTGTTGTTGAGCTTTTTCTTGCCCATTGGTAGCTTGGTCGGCTTGGTGCTGCATGGTGTGGTGGAGTCTTTTGAGACTTAACTTGCCATAGTTTGATTGATTTTGCGGTTTGTGGAGAAGATACGTGCTCCTTTTTCTTCCAAACCATTTCCATGTTAGGTTCCTTGCTTGGAGACGCGTCTCTGTGTTTTAACCCTTGGAACCTTTTTATGTTTTGTTGGTGAAGTTTTAGGCACCCTGATCTGAATCGGTTTATCCTTAAGATGTGCTTTTGGTACCCCAAATTTTCCTGAGTCCTTGCCTGCTAATTGTAGCATTTGATTGTCGAGGGGATGGAGAAGATTGACTACTTCGTGGTTTGATTTGCTGATTGCTTCTTTTCCATTCCTCCTTGATTGGTGCAATTGGAACAATGAGTTGCCCTCCTTTAGGTGATAGCTTTAGCTGATTTGTATCCCAATCTAGTACTGCTCGTCTCATTCATGTGTTCATCCGGTAAGCATACAAATTGATGAGGACATGAACATCCATGTACTATCACGTTCAAGTTGACTACTCCCAATGTTGGAGTTGGGTTCTTGTTGCATCCTTTGATTGTCGCTATTCCTATCGTCAATGCTTGACTTGTTGCCTTCTTGTATGTGGAATGACTGACTGCATTTACTCTAGCTCCTGTGTCGACCAAAGCATTGGTGCTATGATTGTTGAGTTGTACTTTGATGCACAGGTCCATTCCATCTAACCATTCATCATCTGTTGAAACTGTGTCTTTAGGTAATTCCACAATGTCGTTCGTCTATTTCCAGAGTGTTGATGGAAATCAGTATCTGTCAATTCTTGAGAGAAGCTTTCCGCTTGAGTACCCAAAGCCGAGCTTCCTCTTGGGCTTCATCAATAACCTACTATCGTTTGATCTTTCTTTTCTTGGCTGCATGCATTCTTTCTAGCAATTCATTGGTTAGTGAAAAATTGTATTTCTTTAAACGACATGCATTAATCCAATTAGCCATTGGTTCACCATCTAGGGTGGAAAATTTTAACTGCTCCACTTGGAGATACATCTTCAATGATAAACGGTTCGTTTCCCTTTTTCTTAAACTTGGGAATGTGTTGCCTAAGGGAATAGATTAAAACTAAGTCCCCTTTCTTGAAGATTTTTGTGATTAAGTGGGAATCAAAAAACTGTTTTTGCTTCTGCTTTTGTGCATAGATATGAGCTACAACAGTTAGCCTTTGCTCATCTAGTTTTTCCAAATCTTCAAGTCTTTCTGACAATTCATGTCAAGTCCACTCAAGATTCTGTGCTACCCTTAATGTCGAAAATAGAAATTCTATTGGCAGTATGGCATCAAGACCATAAACAAGGTTAAAGGGTGTAGCATTTAAAGCTGTTTTGAATGAAACTTGATAAGCCCATAGAGCTACATGGAGATTCATTTCCCAGTATGTCCTTCATGAACTAACCACTTTAGTCAGCACCGAGCTAAAAATTTTATTCGTATGCTCAGCTTGTCTGTTTGCTTGTGGGTGATAGGGAGCTGATTTGTTATGGATGACCATAAACTCATTAAGCAAATACTCTATTACCTCATTGAGGAAATGAGTTCCCCGATCACTGACAATCTCTATTGGCAATCCATATCTCGTGAATACATACTCATATAAGAATGCAGCAGTGGTTCTGGCATCATTCTTTTGAGTTGCTTTAGCCTCGGCCCACTTGGTCAAATAGTCCGTAGCTACAATGATATATTGAGCTTGGGTTCTATAAGCAGGTGGATGTATTGGTCCAAAAAAATCTATACCCCATTTTGTGAAAGCTCTAGCCCCCATCATTGGTCTTAAGGGCATGCTATCTGCTCGTGTTGGCATTTTTGCGCGTTGACAAGCATCACACCTTTGAACATATTCTTTGGCATCTACAAAAAGTGTTGGCCACCATATGCCTGCCATCAAGATTGCTCTTGCGGTGGTCTCACTAGAAAAGTGACCTCCAGCTAATGTCTACCCATGAATGTGCACTTTTTAGGATTTAAGCAAATCCTATAAAGTCTACATTTTTCAAATACCTTTTTGAGGTGGCAAAATGATTATCCCGGATTGATGAATGTATGCATAGATCATCCATATATACTTCTAAGAGTTTCGTAAGATATTCTTTGAAAGCATGGCTCATCAACCTTTGAAACATGGTTGGAGCATTAGTTAACCCAAACGGCATAGCCTGGTAGACAAATATACCCTATTCTGTTGCAAAGCAGTTTTATGCTGATCTTTTGGGTCAACCAAAAGTTAATTGTATCCCGAAAAGCCATCTAAGAAGCTGTAAGCTTCTTTGCCTGCAACTCATTCTAAAACATGCTCAATTATCAAAAGAGGAAAGTTGTCTCTAATGGTAGCTGCATTCACCTTTTTGAGATTAACACAAACTCGTAATTTTCCATTCTTCTTGGGTACTAGCACAATTGGAGACACCCAATCTGTGTGTCCAATTTCGTAAATGAATTCAACTTCCTTTAGTTTTTCAATCTCTTCTTTTATCTTCTTGGCAAATGTTTCATTATATGTGTATGGTCCTTGTCTATTTGGTTTCACATCATCTCTCATGGGTATGGTATGTTGACAGATTTCTAGATCAACACCCTTGAGATCCTTGTAAGACAAAGCGAAGATATATCGGTATTTCTTTAACAAGCTTAGTAAAATCTTTTCTTCTTCTTTTGTTAGGCCATTCGCAATGTAAGTAGGTCTATGCTCTTCTCCTGGTTCAGCCAAGTCTATCCTTTTAGCGTTTTCAGACCCTTCATAAGACTTGCCCTGTTTCCATAGTTTCCTAACAGGTTGTTCGACTATGATTTTCCGATCTTGGAGAGTATACTTTTTGTAATGGGATGGAACATGCATTACATCCTTACCATCCTCTTCTGTGGTTTCCATTTCGGTTGTGTATATCTCCTTTAGAGATTTTTCCAACTCTTGATATTTCTTTTTCCGCTCAACTCGTGTCATGAGTGGTTTCTTATCCTGTGGGTTTGCTTGAGTACCCTTCCTTCCTTGAGTACCCTTTGTAAGACTTGCCCCGTTTCCATAGTTTCCTAACAGGTTGTTCGACTATGATTTTCCGATCTTGGAGAGTATACTTTTTGTAATGGGATGGAACATGCATTACATCCTTACCATCCTCTTCTGTGGTTTCCATTTCGGTTGTGTATATCTCCTTTAGAGCTTTTTCCAACTCTTGATATTTCTTTTTTCGCTCAACTCGTGTCATGAGTGGTTTCTTATCCTGTGGGTTTGCTTGAGTACCTTTCCTTGTTTTCCTCGATGTCTGAGACATTTCTGAGTTTTTGTTTGAAGGATATTTGCCAATTATTTTGTCCTTGACACAATCATTTGCATCTATCTGCATCAGGGATTGTGTTTTAATGGAGACTGATGGCATAGGTCGTGTTTTCACAATTCTGGTGTCTCTCTTTCGTCTACCATTTTTTGTCTTCTTGATTTCTGATTTGGAAAGTCAAAAAACTTTTCCTCCCCTCATTTTAAGAGTAGCTTAGATCTTGTATGCTCTTTTTCTGCCCGAATCTTCTGAGGTAGCCGAGTGTTCATTTAACTCATCAGTTGCATCATAATGGAGTTCCGAAAAGACTTGTTGAGCTTTCATTAAGTCCTTGGGTTCCTCATCGTTGTCTTCAATGTTGATGATTGAAATCATTTGGATGGGAATTATGTCGTAGCCATCCTCATTGCAAAATTGAGTAGGCATAGACGTATTCACACATACATCCATTGTCGCTAAAATTTGAGTCCACTCGAATGGCTCAAATAAATGCTCTAGAAAGGGTTCAGGTACATAGGCTTCGTCTATGCAATCCCCTTCTAGGATACATTCTTCTCCACACATCCAAATAGGAGTGTCTTTGTTTAACCAGGATGGGAGTTTAGTTTCAGCCGAAGAGACTGAATCAAACTCTTGGATGGGTGTTTTCAAGACATCTCTATAAGTGTGATCTTTTAATAGATCCCACTTGCTTCAAATATAGATAATTGTTTCCCCAATATTGGATAAGCTGTACCTGTCGCATGAAAGGTCTTCCCAATATGATTTCATAGTTGAGTTTTTTCCCAAAGTCTACTATGGCAAAAGTGTGTTGATATTCAATTCCATAGGAACTGACTATCACTTTTTCAAGCAGCCCTAATGGTCTCTCAATGTGTTCGTCAGTCAACTGCAATTTCATTCGAGTTTGTCTAATGTCTGGCTGTCCCCAGGATTCCCATACTGCTTTAGTTGCTATGGCTATGCCAGCTCCACTATCCAGTATCGCCATGGTTTCAATGTCATTATATTTCACTAGGAGGGTGGTGTTTCCTTCTTCCCCTTCATAATATTCTCTGACTTTGTTCTTGGGAACTGATTGAATCTCGTTGTTTTCCATTTCATTTTTCAAATTTTCTAAATTTTTTGAGATTAACCCAGTTATCCCCAACTTCTCTAGGTTTTTTGTTAATGATTCCATAAGTATGGTCTAAGTTTTAACAGTTCTCCCAAGGTAAGAGTGCATTTTGGATGGGTGTAGACATGATTGAATGAATGTCGTCTACTTCTGGGGTCTGTTCAGCTCTTTTTACTTGAGTGGTCTTGCACACGATGGATTCATCTTTGTTTTTTCCCAAGTAAGAAGGTAATTTTTTCAAGGTCAATGGTTTCGACATTCCTGAAGCTTCCGATCCGCAATCCCCGTACAAGGATGTTACATCCATGTTCATATCAGAAGGTAGATTATCCAACCAAACTTCCTCTATAGGAGCTGACTTTAGAGTTAGGCTCCCTTCATTGATCTCTCTCACTTTTTTCCATAAGTGTCCTGGCCAGTCTTCCTCTACGAATGGAATTCCGTCTAAGGCATCTTCGCTGTCAAGCACTATAAGTTCTGGTTTGTTTGTTTCAAGGAGGGGTTCTGCTGCCACCTCAAATTTTTCTTTTGTTTCTTTTATCACAAGCTCTTCAGGTTTTGCGATACTTTCAAGATTGGGTTTTTGTTTTTCCAGCATTTCCTGCTTGATTCTTACCAAATTTTGATAAGCTTCCAGCTTAGCTGCTTCCATGTCTGGAGAAGGATAGTTTTTCCATTTGTTTTCCATGTTTTGGCCTGCTTTAAGTCCTGTTTGGTAGGCTTCCAAGGTGGCATTAATAGGCTCAAAAAATTTATAAACCAGAATGGATCCTCTAGATTTCATGGTTGTTTCCTTGAATTCACTTCCAGTTTCTTTCAACTTTTCATGGAATAGCTTCTTTTCTTTCTCCTCAATTTCAACCTGTTGTTTTTGTTTTCTTATCTCATATCTTTTGCATTTTTCTCCTTTTGATTCTTTGAGGGGAAACTTTAGTATTTTCCGAATCATCAGAGGAGTTGTGTTTCTTTTTCTTGGCCTGCACTCTAGTGATTACCTTGATTGGAACAATCGGTTCACTCTCTGATGAGCTACTAGGTATCACTTGGATTACGTTTACTACGGTTTTACCCTTTTTCAAAGGATTTTTAGGATAATCTTCTGGAAAGTGTCCTCCCTTTTTGCAAAATTGTATGCAATAGGCTTCAATTGGTTTGAGGTTTTTGTCAGGCTCTGGACATTCATTTTTCCAATGATCATCAGCACCACAGTTATGATAGTTTCCTGTTCTTGGCTTCATCATGGGTATTACCATGGGAGGTCTGACACCTTGATTAGCTACATGATACATTGGTGCGAGCTCTGGTGGAGCATAAGTCACGTGTTCCTCCATTGGTGGTGGATGTGGATTATACCAATCTCCTTCTACCATTACTGTAGATGGACTAGGCTCTGCATAGGGTGTAACAGGTACTAATGCTTGTTCATCTATGACTCCTTCAGAGTGCATGTACTTTACAGGCACTGCATTATGTCTTGGATACGGAGGTTGTTGTCCCAACACAGGTTTAGGTCTTTCCATACCCATTGGTGGTCTTTGAGCTTGGGCCATATTAGGCTGATATCTATACATGGGTTGTCCTTCTGGCCTCATGGGCACATACTGAACATTCCCATCATTCTTTGGTCTGAAGTAGCACTTGTGGGTCTCATGGTTGGTCCATTTACCCTCGATTGTACACCATTTTTGTGGCCTAATTGGTTGTCCCAGTGGAGGTATCCCTTGTCCTGGTCCCCTCATAGGTGCTTTTTGCATGTTGTTCATCATGTCGCTCATCCTTTTAAGCATATCTTCTATGGATGAGTGGTGTTGTAGCAGCCGCTCCCACTTGTGCTGGTTTAGTGGATGCTGTGTTCTCACTTTGGTTATCCTTAGGGACATCTTCTTCGTTGAAAATTTCACAATTGTCTCCTAAGTCAATAGCATCTGACACACACGCTTCTAGGGTTGTATGCTTTTACTATAGAGTATATCATGAAGTTCTTTGTTTACGAATCCCTCCAGAAACAAAGATACAAGTCGTTCTTTTGCAGGTATCTCCATCTCTGGGCATCTGGCAATGTATTGTTTCATTCGAGTTGCACAATCCCTAACAGACTCACCATGTTTTTGTTTAAAGCTGTAAATTTGATCTACCGTATTATGTTTGATCCCCATTTTGGAACAAGCAGCTACAAATCCTTGAGCTAATGTGTTCAAGTACATGATTGACCTTGGTGGAATGTTTTGGAACCATGTTAATGCTTTTCCTTCTACTAATGTCATTCCAAACCCCTCGAATTGAGTATGGAAATCGAATATATGATCTGCTCTTAGCACTTGCTTAAAGCTTGCTAAGTGGTCGTATGGATCCCCTGATCCACTGTATTTTGTGACCCATTTCTGAAAATCAGCTGGTCTGATGTGTCTGTTTGGTTCAACTCCCGATCTTCTAGTAGTTGGTCCTCTTCCGAGTCCTTCAAACCAGTCTGTTGGAAATAGTGGCTCATGTAGCCCTGGACTGGCCTTAGTGTCACCCGGTTTTCTACATATGAGGTGGTTTCTGGTTTCTTTACATTACTCTCATATGATCTCTCACTGTGTTCATCTCTTGGAATTGTTTCTGGTCCTTGCCCCAATATCCAATCCTGTATGGAATACCCTTGGTATTTGGTTTGTTCTACCTCCTCAGGAGTCATCATAACAAAGTTGTTGTTATAACAATCCCTAAACAGGTAGATTGGTAGGTCCGCTAATCCCTTATCTTTGATCTTGAAGATATAGATGATCTTCATGGCCGTTAGTTCTCCTGGTTTGGCATGAGAAGTCCACAGAAGATCTTTTATGTTTCTATCTTCCCAACAATAAACTCCGATCCTCGTTTTAAAGGCTTCAAGTCTACTTGATCGTATCCCTCGAATTCTAAAGTTGGTGGTCCTTCTTTTGCTGACATATCTGAGATTATGGTGTTTATTTCTAACCCCCATTTGTCTATCACGTCAGGGTTTTTGACTAGTAAATACTGAGTTTCGTTTCGATCCATGTACATTTTTCCTTGTTTGTTTGCCCTAACCTCTTCTTCGAACTCAATCGCATGGTCATCAATGCGAATAGCATACTCATTAGGATCCAAGTAAACCTAGGCTCCATGACGATTAGTCTTGTAAAAAGATAGTATATGCTTATAGCGCACTGTCGTTCCGGTTTGTGAGTGAGTCGAGTAAGAAGACATTTTGGATGTTGAATATGAAAAAGAGTCTGAGACTTCTTCAGGAATTGTGTGCAAGGAGTTTCCTTGATTCACGCTTTCTTCGGTAGATACTCTACTGGAGGTTTCTCCGAGTATGCCCTGATTTTCTAGTACATGACCAGATCTAAGGTTCATATAGACTTATGAAGCCCTGGATAGAGTACTCACCTTTGGATTGACTTGTCGTCAATTTCCACTTGATTCGATTGCGACTTTTTGTCAAGCCACTAATTCCTCATCTGCAACCTGATTCCTGTACAAATTTGATCAAGTTAGCTATTATTCTATAAGGACATTAGAGTTTTTGCTACTCTTGTGATTGGTCTCTGTGTATCACTTCAAATCGAGCTATGGGAGTCAAAATTTGACTTTCAGATTCGACTTTAGCAAAAATTCAAAGGTTTGATCTACAACCTGGAAACTGAGTATACATGTACCAATTTTGATCCGATTGAACCTTAAATTTCCCTGTGGCTTTATATTATGTTGGTCTAACACTGTCTAAGGTCAAAAGTCAAAATTGATGTCTCTGGATAGTAGAAGTAAATAATCACGATTATTTACTTTTGTCAAATTTTTGCACCATTAGGGCCAAAAACGACTCAAAATGGGATGTTTGTTAATCTAAGGATTAAGGAATAGTCCAATAGTTATTTGACACGTATACAAAAGTATGGCACTCTTGTCTCCTCTATTTTGGGTTTTGGTGGTCCTATTTTGACGGAGAACCGCTAAATGTCTTGATCATAAGGCTGAAACAGCTATATTTGGGTGCTTTCAGCGAGAGAGCTCATTAAATTTGTGGCCCAAAGTAACGAAGTCTCATCTTTTATTCTATTTTATATTTCACAAAAGCGTTGTCAAAAGATACGAAATCTATGCTAGAAGGCTCTCAAAACAAGGGCATTAATGACAAATCACCTACTTTTTTCAAACGTATACCATTTTCGCTCTCTCTCTATTTTGTGAGAGGTTTAAGTCTTCCGTCTATATTTTCTTTCTTCTTCTCTAATCTCTGAGTTTCCATGGCGTCTTTTGCACATCGCCCTTCACATAACATAACTTCTTGTGACTTTCATAACGTTAGAGAGGATGGTCTTTGGAAGCCCATATCTTTTCGTGTGAATGATTGGGTAACAATGCTTCCTTCATGCAAAGGTGTACACAGAGTGAAGAGAACTAAACGTGATAAAGTAAAAAACCATTGTAAAAGTCATGTTCTTGCTTTCAAAGTGACAGACCATGGCTGGATAGCTAAGGTTCAACATGTGTACATGGCCAAGGATATGGTGTTAGACTGGGAAGAACATCCCACATTGCATTCTTACTGTAAGTACAAAAAAACTTCTATTTGATACAATGAATTTTCATTCTCCCATAGTTTTTCTCATTTTTTGATTCCATTCCAGATATATTTCCTTCAACAACTGGGAATGGCAGCCTGTAGAGAGTCTAAGTGGGACGTTCAAAGCAATGCATAAAGGGATTGCAGATGCTATGTATGCTGACAAGACACCTTCCTTTTACAAAACAATGGATTTGTTTGTCTATTTTGCAGAATACAAAGCTCCATCATGAGAGGTGCATATGGAAAACTACATTAGTTACCCGTTCCCACCATAAGTTCACTTGACTGGGAAGTTTCTGATGCATGTACTATATCAAGCTTCAAATCGAAGATCAAAGAAGACATCCTTAAAGCTACGTCTCCAGGCAGGATATCAAGAACGATTAAAGTTCAATGGTTCTTGACTATACATGTCTTTGTGGCATGTTTCAAAACAATGGACTTGCAGAGGACAAAGACGATGTGGCTTAATAGAAGACTTTCTATGACTGAACTAGATAATGTACTTGGAGACGGATGGAGCACCAAAGAAACTTTCCATATTGGTGATAATATTAGTTGTAGAGTAAGCCCAAATTCTATTTCTATCTCTCTCATATCAACTATGTCGTCAATCATTAGTTCTGGGCTACGACTATAGGAGATGTAGAAGCAAATTAGGTAGCTGGGTTCCTCTTGACTCTAAGGAAAATTGTCCAGAGTTTGAACTAAACGTCATTGTCCATCCACACACTGAGTATAGAAGCCTGATAGTAACAACAAATTGGAGACTACATGATGTTAGAGAATCTCTTGAGTTTCTTGATGAAACATCTCCCGAGTATAGATTCAAAGTGGATGAAATTGTGGTGAGCACAAGGATGGAGAATTCAACCTCTTGCATCACATGCCTTCCCCCAAAAAGAGTTGTATTTGAGACACTTGCAAGGACTTGAAAAAACAAGTTCAATATTGTAATCATTTTGCAAATATATTTATCTTTTCTCTACCTTATTGTGATCATTATTTATGTTGTTTTAAACTTACATGGCACCATGATACACATTTAAGAATCGATAGTTGGTATTAAGTATTTGAAGTACAAAATTATGAATCACCAAAGGGTATATATATGTTCATATGGAAAAAATGAACAAAAGTGTACATAGCTTTTGTGGAGTAATCAATCATGAAACTCCACTTTTCTTTTTGCCTGAGAGGATTCTGCATCCTCAGAGACCCTTTTTCTTTTGTGTTAAGAAGGGGGTGAAATTTCAGGAGTGGGTGGTGGTGGTGACTTGGGCTTCTCAGAGCTTGCCATGGGTGACTCGGCAGGGGTTGGTGCTTTGGGCTCCTCAGGGCTTGGCACGGGTGACTTGGCAGGGGTTGGTGCTTTGGGCTCCTGAGGAGTGGCTGGCTTGGGTGACTTGGAAACCTTCTTTGGCAACATGAATGGTAGCTTGAAAGGTGAGCTAGGTGACTCCCCCTTACTGTTCTTAACTGTATGACGCTTTTGAACCTTGAATTTCAATGGTGAGTGGAATGGATGGCCCTTTGTATCTACTCTTTTTTTTGCAGGGCTCTTCTTCTTGGTGGGACTCTTCCCCTTGGCAGGGATCATTCTTCTTGGTGGGACTCTTCCCCTTGGCAGGACTCTTCTTGGCATGGCTCTTCTTTGTAGGACTCTTCTTCTTGTGATCCTTTTTCTTTGTATGGATCTTCTTTGCCGGACTTTTCTTCTTTTGATCCATTTTCTTTGCATCCAAACCCTTGGTGGCTCTACCTTTCTTTGGTGGCAAAAGAGATTCTGGATCATTTGGATTTATTGATCTTTCCAAAACCATAGAAACAACCTTCTCTCTCACCCCACGTGACCCAAGACTCTGGATAGTCATGCAACTGAAACAAATAGAAAAAGGAATTAAAGGACATGAGTACATACATACATAGTTAAGACATCAAAATAAATACATGAGCCACACACTTACAATGAGTGTAGTCATCCGGCACCTTGACTCAAGATATCTCCATGCATTGGCAAGCATCCTCCATCCACAAGATGTTGAGTCTGTTTGTAAAGGCACTTTTTGATTGTAGTACGTGAAACCTTCTATATTGTAATCCTTATTTGTGGTACTCAGGTGACCAACAATAAGTTTGGCAGCACTGCAAGAAGACATTGAATCAAAAATCTACTAATAGAAAACAATGGACCATCAAGCATAGATCATACTTCATACTTATAGTTTACTTCTCCCATGGATACTTGACAATGAATTCATAAATATAATATCTTTCTCCAAAAGATTGACGATAATAAGACTCCAATGTCCTCTACAAAAAATAACAATTAGCTAGGAATACCACAAAATGTTAAAAATAACATGTAAGGAGTTAAGATTTACCCTTCAACATAGGGGTATATTATGTAATTGCAGGTCAGCATGTTAAAATCTTCAAAAAAACTTGAAAGGCTTCCTTGCTTGTTAAAAAGGCATTATGTCACTAGAGGGTCAAGTATGGAAATTTGTATAGCTAGAGCCTCTGGAAGATCCCTCATAAGACACCTGAAAAAGAAAACACACCCCCCAATGAGGCCCTTGTGCCTGCCTTGAAAATGCACTAATAATTAGCAAAGGAGAAACACATACCCGAGACATATAAAGAGCACAGTGTCACCAAGCTCAATGTTGGGGTTTACAAGCATACTTGTGTCGTGAGGGAATATGTCCAAGTACACCTCATTATCTCCAAACAAGGAGACATCTACCACCATTTGGCCTGTAACTTTTTCATAAAGAAGAGAGTTGGATGCTCTTAAAATTTTTGCTTGCTCTTTAAGGATAGCATCCTCTGATATCATGTCTTGCTCCCTCTCAACCTCCTTTCCTGCTTTGATATCCTGGGCCTTTCTTGTCTCATACTCATGTGTAACATCCTCAATGACAACCCCTGAATCTTTTTGCTGCCTGGAAGGAGGGATATTTAAAATTTGGAAGGCTCTAAGATCCTCACTAGGAATAATCTCAAGAGCCTTATCAAACTTGTACCTCAGCCTTGACACAAGCACAAAATCTTTGCTCATAAGTGTGACCCTGTGAGAAAATGCAGCTGCAATGTAGCTATCATTCATAAAGTCTATGAGAAAATCCTCAGCAGCTTCCTGAAGGCACATCAAAGCTTGAGATTGCCACCTTACTGAGACAAAAGTTTTGATATTCATCATGCTCACAAGTCTATCTAATATCTCTTTGACAACTCTCATGAAAGGTAGCTTTGGAATCAGTAGACAAGTAGACTTTTGTGCTTTTCTTATTTCTCTTAAAGATTTGACTTGATAATTCAACCTTTTTCTAGCAGTGGGCCTTTGACGAGGTTGTGGAGGTGGTGGTTTCTCTGGATCTTTCTCTAAATCATCTTTTTCTAGATTATTTGGGGCTTGGTAGACTTTTCTTGTAGTCTGCTTTGTCCTCGCCATTTGGGTCACAAAACACCGCACGACGCGATAGCTGGGTCACCCACAATCTACAAGCTATCCGTATCGCGTCGTATGTGAAGCTAATGATTTTGGCTAATCATGGAGGGACGCCTGCACGAAGTGATAGACGGGTCACCCACATTCTAGAACATGTCCATATCACGTCGTATGTGAAGCTTTTGACCTTTGCAATGAATCAAGGAAGGACACCTGCACGACGCGATAGCCGGGTCGCCCACTGCTTAGCACTTGCTCGTATCGCATCATACGGGATAGGAATAAGAAACAATCCGTAAGTGCCAATAATTGGGCGAGGATGGGTAGCACGGGTCGATGGAAGAAAGAGATAAGACTTGCATAAAGGGGATGTGCGGGTCGTTTAGGAGGTACGACACGACACGAATGTGTGGTTTGGGGGAAGGTAAATGAGCACATGAGAGAGCTTTATATACAACCGACCGTCCGTACGATGATCGTTGAAAGCATGCCACATGGCATGTCTGCATGGCTGACACATGTCCATAACGGTAATTTTTTGCACCTTATATAAAGCTTGATCTTGATTTTTATTGGTGTTATACTTTTACTTGTCCCACACGACGCGAGAAATTGCCTATATTTTACTTTCCTCCACTAGTGCTACGCGTCGCTTTGGGCTCTCAAGGTCCCTTCGTCCCGTAGGACGCAACGGTACCCGTTTGCAAACCCCAGGTGGGGCCTCTATCGCATGGTTCGGGCTTCTACTTGGCTCCAATAGGAAACTCCCACACGACGCGATTGGAGCAGGTTGCGGATCCTGGAACCCTCCCCTATCGCTTCGTTTGGGCGTGCTAGTGAGGATCTTAGATACCTTCACCCAGTGCCCAGAGCACTTTGCTCATCGTGTAACCGTCCCCCCTTATTGCTCTATATATCACTTTGGCGCGTACTTGTTGACCTTCACCCTGTGCCTAGGTAGCTTCACCGGCTCGATTTTTTCTCTACCATGAACGAAGGTCGGGAGGAGATTTTGGAGGAGAGTCCAAGTGAGAAGCTATTGGTTGCTGTGATGGATGGTGGTGACATGGAAGTGTACACCAAAGCATATGAAATATTCAACCCTTTGTTTGATCTTGCAGTTTTGTTAGACAATTTGAAGGACTTTTTGTCAGAAGAATTCAAAGAGTTTGAAGAGGCAGTTGAAGGCAAGTGTTTGGTTTTAGATGGAAAGACTTATTGCCATCTAACCGAATTTACTACCAAATCAATTGAGAAAGGCAAAGTAACAAGGAGGTTTGGAAGATTTTCTAAGAAGACTTCCTTTGTTTGTCCAACTACCATTTCTTGTCAATTACATTCAAAGCCTTGCAACCTTGTTCCAAAAGTAGTTGCCTTTCTTTTCTTTTTGTTCCTTAAAGTTGACATGCAAGGCAAAGCTGATGAAGTGAAAGATACAGATGAAGAGGTAACAAATAAAAAAGTTTCCACAGTTTTGCAGCTTGAGAAAAGTGAAATTCTAGAAAAGGAGGAAGTTGATGTTGCAGCTGAGGAGCAGGAGAGTGCAAATTTTGATGTTGCTCAATTTAGAGCTAGTATTGTCATTGATGAGCCAATAGATGAGGTAGAGGTGTCTGAAGATTCCCTTACTATTCCAAACCTTCCCTGTTTCTATATCAATGGAAAAGAGTATATCCCTCTCCATCATATCCAATGTCTGCTTAATATGAGGGAGGACTACTGTATTGCAACCATTTCTGAAGCTTCTGAGGTGGCCAAAGATTTTATTGACACAGAAGAAGAGTCAAAAGAGGAGTTTTTGGCACTTGATCTTCAGACATCCAATAAAGATTTTCTACCTGCTCCTGATGCACTTTCTCTATGCATGAGAGGAGTGGAAGAGGAGAAACCTTCCCTCAAAGATGAGGATTTTGAGAAGAGACTTGTTGAGCTTGGCATCCAATCTTTTGGCAGAGACTTTAAGCTGAAAAAAATTGGAAAGGAAGTTGACATAAGAGAGATGACTGGATCATGCAATCTCCTTCAAGAAAAAGTCATTGCCGAAGATGAGTTGCAAAAGGTAGATTTTCACCTTGATCTCCCTTCTGAAATCTTTCTTTTTTTTCAAGTTTGTTTTAATTACTCATTATGTCTTGTTTTGCAGATTGAACTCCTTGACAAAGACAATTTTCTTGGGAGAGCTAAAGGCTCGAGAGGGAAAGCAATAGAGGGCTCTACAAGAAGGGATGCCTCCTCTCTTATGCACTACATGCCTACATTGGATAGTGCCACCTTCTGTGCTTTTTACATGCAGTATTCTGAAGATCCTGAGCTGCCAATGTTTGCCCTGAAGATATTGTCACAGTTTTTAGGGTACACTCCCCTTCAAATCAATGCAAACAAGATGATGCTACTTGAGAGAGCAACAACACTTAGAATATTTGGATATGTTGCAGGATTCAATGCCTCAAGAGCACGATACTTGCCAGTAAAAGAGACGAAATCATAGAAAGCGGCACGGCTAGATCTGTTGATGGAAAGTTTCAGCCCCGAAAGAGCCCTCAAAGGAGATTTGAATGTGTACTTCAAGACTATATCATCAATTTCCAAGATGGTGAGGGAACATGAATCGCGATCCATGTCCTCCTACACCCAAACTCAAAAGGTTTGCTCCAACAGAATCCCCATGACCGTGCAACTATTCTATAGCAAAAACAATAGGAAAAGGTGATCACGCATGGATTGCGATCCATGCCCCCCAACTGCTCAAATTTGGTTTAAATCTTGGGATCATCCTGAAGGGTGCACAGAGACAGATTCGACGACTATATTAAGAATTTTGAGATAATTGAATAATTCCTTTAGTGCATTGCTCCTTCTTTGTTCCCCTCCCTTTCTCGTACATTTGAAAAAAGAAGTCCTTGCTTGATAGTGAGATTTTTCCATTCCCAGAGTATTCCATGTTGCAAGGGGTCCTTGTTTTGCAAAATATGGTCCATGCAGGTACAGAATGCTAGAAAGAAAAAAAGTTAGTTGAACTCAATAGGATGCAATGTAAAATAATATCCAGACTTTAGAAAGTAATTGAATACTCACCACCAAGTAATATGTGATGTCTTTTGCTCCCCAAGAATTTGTAATAGCAGTTATTAAAAGCTTTATTGTCTTTTTAAGTCATCTGCATAAGTAGCAGAGCTAACTTCTTGTCTCAAAAGTTTCAAAAAATTGTCGAGCTTCTTCCACACTTCCATGCGTTTGTTGGCTACATCTAGTCTACTTTTGACATTGGTTGTTATTACACAAAGATCCTTCCAGCAGTTCCACATAGCATCAACTTGTTTGTTGTCATGGTTACTAAAAAATCTTCTGGATTTTTCTCCACCCATTGAAACATCTTGAAAAACATCACTCGTTCCTTTTGAAAGAGTAGGATATTTTTTTAGATGCACTTGACCACCATGAAAACCCATTTGAGAGAGCAAAGCCTCGCATTTTTCTATGCACTCGTCTACAAGTTTAGTTGGCTGAATAGAATATGCATAATCAAGATGGAGTTGAAGCAATTTGTCCAAGATTCTAATCTCTGCATGCATTGTACATATATGTACATTTTTTAAATCTATTGTAGAATTGGATCCCAAATCATAGAAGACGATGGGTAGTTGATGACGTTCACACTATTTCTCGATGGTGGTTTTCCAACCTCGTGTTCTGCAGGCCATCCTTTTGTCCAGTGCTTGCCATGCAATATAGACATGGATACTTGGTATTGGCTCCTCCACATACACCAAACATGCACTTTAATGCTTTTAGGTCGGCACTCAAGTGCCATTCTACAAAAAAGTCACCCATGCCATCTACACAGAGTTTTACACTTGCATTTTGGTCCTATATAATAGATGGGATATCGGTCTGCAAAAACAGCCATTTCAATGTATCGTGATTTTCTACTGGTATTTGAGTTGCTCCGATCCACCAAAGCTCCATTTTTGATTGAGTTTTGTGGTATGGGGAATCAAGCTTACCCTGGCTATAGTCCAATGCTCTATTCATAAGGGATATGGATACTCTTTCCATTTTTTGACATTTCTGAATTTGAGCTTCATCCAATTTCATAATAAATATAAGTTTTCCTTCACAAACTACTTCTTGCATATTATAGTATCTCACCATAGCAGATTGAACATTTTTTATACTCATCCAAATGTTATTAAAAACATTATACTCAAAAGAAGATTTTTTTTTCTGTTTTTCATATGGCATCGTTCCTTCTATATGATAGTACTCTCCAAAACAAGGATTTCAAAATGACGCGATCACACTATAATTTCAGGTTAATAACAATAGAAATGCAAAATAACATATATTTTGTTAATTGACATTCATATTTTTTGACCTCCAGGGAGACCTGGAGATCGGCTCGTAGCCCGCCGGGCTAATTAGTTGGCCCGCCGGGCTAGTGAATCTTCCTGGCGGTCACGCCAGGTAAAGCTATTTGCCCGCCGAGCCCGCCGTGGCTATATAAAGGTGACGCCGGTGCTTGTATTTTTACAAAAGAGGTACATTGAAAAGTCTTCACCAAACTTTCTGGCAGCTTTCCACATTCTCAAAGCAGTGTAGCAGTAAATTTTTAAACCCTTCCTTATTTTATTGATGTTTTTTTTGAGTTTTTTTGCGTTAAAACTTAAAGGTTTAAAATTTATTTTATCAAATCATCGTACGTGGATGCACTGGCACATGGTTGCAATTGCGGCTAGGTGTGTCATTGCAAAAGCATACGATGATTATGTTTTATACTGCTCCCAGTCATTCATGCTTCGACACATGGTTGCAATTGCGACTAGGTGTGTTGCTGCTAGAATGACATGAGCATTTGTTTGAAAGAAGGAACCGTGCGTGAATGCACTGGCACATGGTTGCAATTGCGGCTAGGTGTGTCATTGCAAAGCGTAGGGTGATTATGTTTTATGTTGCTCCCAGTCATTCATGCTTCGGCACATGGTTGCAATTGCGACAGGTGTTTTGCTGCTAGAATGACAGGAGCATCTGTTTGAAAGAAGTCACCGTGCGTGGATGCACTGGAACATGGTTGCAATTGCGGCTAGGTGTGTCATTGCAAAAACGCAAGATGACTATGTTTTATGTTGCTTCTCGTCATTCATGCTTCGGCACATGGTTGCAATTGCGACTAGGTGTGTTGCTGCTAGATTGACGGTAGCATCTAATGCATGAATGTGTGCTCAAATAATTTCATAATGCTTCATATGCTTGAATCTTGAAAGAAGACATCGTGCGTGGATGCACTGGCACATGGTTGCAATTGCGATTAGGTGTGTCATTGCAAAAGCGTAGGATGACTATGTTTTATGTTGCTCCTAGTCATTCATGCTTCGGCACATGGTTGCAATTGCGACTAGGTGTGTTGCTGCTAGAATGACAGGAGCATTTGTTTGAAAGAAGTCACCGTGCGTGGATGCACTGGCACATGGTTGCAATTGCGGCTAGGTGTGTCATTGCAAAAGCATAGGATGACTATGTTTTATGTTGCTCCCAGTCATTCATGCTTCGGCACATGGTTGCAATTGCGACTAGGTGTGTAGCTGCTAGAATGACAGGAGCATCTGTTTGAAAGAAGTCACCGTGCGTGGATGCACTGGCACATGGTTGCAATTGCGGCTAGGTGTGTCATTGCAAAAGCGTAGGGTGACTATGTTTTATGTTGCTCCGAGTCATTCATGCTTCGGCACATGGTTGCAATTGTGACTAGGTGTGTTGCTGCTAGAATGACAGGAGCATCTGTTTGTAAGTTGTCGTACGGTGAGGCATTGGCACATGGTTGCAATTGCGATTAGGTGTGTCACTGCAAAAGTGTACGAGATCTATGGTCTATATTACACTTTTTCTTTCACATAGAAAAGATCCAAATGCAGTGGCATATAGCACAATGTGTTGTTTGCAATAATACCATTGCAGGAAAAATGGATCCTTCTGCTACTTCAATGATAGAGTTCAAAAAGAAAATTAGACAATTGTTGATTACGATCGTCAGTGCACTAGATCCCGACGATATAGCACAGATTTTTGTAGATGAGTCTAGATTGCAATCATTATACAGTGAGATTGCCCGCAAAATGTTGTTGTTATATCCAGACAAAACAACCGAATCAATAAACTCATTACTGAGCAATTGGGTGGGCAATTTGCCCAAGGTGGCCTCTGATTTGAAAGAGGAATACCCTCAAGAAGTAGACAATGGTAAGCTAGAGCATTGGAACACTAGATGGAGAGCTGAAAAAAAGAGGTCAAGGCGAGCATCCCACATAGACACACAGTTTGGCCTAAGCAAGAAAATGCGAATGGCTGTCACCAGAGTTGTGGGGAGCAGCCAAATAGGAGAACCGTTTATTGAGGAGGCTGCCATTGACGGAACATCAGGTTCTACTGCTTTTTCCAGTCACCTGGAGAGCAGTGTATACAATTCTCAATGTAGTATGACTCTAGGGATTCCAAATAAGTCCATTAAGAAGATCAAGAAACTTGGGTCAGGGGCTTATGGCACAGGGTGGCAAGTTCAAATCAAAGGGATCAGTTTCCTTCCTGCAACGAATACTTATTGTGCTAAGGAGTTCCATGGACAGGACAAGCATCAGTGGAAAAGCTTTGCATCAGAAAGTGGGGTAGATCTCAACCATAGAGGGATTGTGAGGAGTATTGCCCACTCTGTAACGTTGCCATGGTTTCTGATATTCCCCTACTTCAATGGGGGAACTTTAGGTGATCTTATGGAGACAGTGCCCAATCCACATGGCTCTTTCACGACGCTTGTAGCGCATCAAGAGGGGAAAGGAAAGATCCCTGCAGACTTTAAATGGGAGCAGCCCTCTGAAGACCAAAAAACACGTACCAAGAGCCTGTGCAATCATGCTCCCTCGTTGATTCATGCCTTGGTGAAGGCATTGCGATTCGCACATGACGAGGGAATGATCCACAATGATCTCCATCCATGGAACATCATGTTGGACTTTACCAAGGATCTCACTCCCCGTATTGGAATAATTGATTGGGGGTTGTCTCTGCGTGTTGGCTTAGAGACACAAAAGACCAACAATACGGATGAAAACTGGCAAAAGCTTCATCCTTGGCAATCTCCTGAGTTACTAAATGGCAATCACCCGTGCCCATGGACCAAGGCCACAGATGTGTACGCCATAGGATGGGTGATATGGCAATTTTGTAAGTTTTGTGGAGAGTTCTCTGACTACTACAACACAGATTGGTTCAAACATAAGGTTTCAGTGGAGGTACAAGCCATATCTAGGATTGTTGTGGAAGGTTGGGTGAGGAAGAAATCCACAGAGAGAAAGACCTTGGCACTTTTGGACGAAGAATTAGAAAGATTTGAAGCCCATCCAAAACGATGCTTACGCCCTCCCTATGAAATGAGTGTAGCCTTTTTTTGATGGATATATGATGTACTTTATGAAGCAGGGTTTTTTGAGACTTTTGACTTATAAAAGCACTTTTAAAATTTGGGTTTTATGCGCCATGGATGATGTATGAGTAATAAAAACACTTTGTTATATCTCAATAGACAACAAATTTTCTATGAGTTTTGTTTTTTCTCTTAAGTTTCAAGCAATAAGCCACGTGGAATCACTGATTGTCATTCATTGATTTAAAAAATGGTGGTTACTCTTATATCAATTGATTGTCATAAGATGGTGGTTATTCTTATATCAATTGATTGTCGTAAAATGGTGGTTACTCTTATATCAATTGATTGTCGTAAAATGGTGGTTACTCTTATAGCAATTGATTATCATTGATTTTGTATGCCATAACTGAAGTATAGTGTTTAATCAGGATATGGATAATGATAATCAAAGGGCTAAGCGCGCTTTTGAGCGTCTCAGATCCATGTGTCAAGGCAGTGGAGTGAATGACACCGCTCGAATTACAGCTCGTTGCTCCCAGTGGGCCAACCCAGTGGGTACACAATGGAAAGAGGTGAACTCTAGGATTGACCGAGAAATGGTCAAATCCATATGGCTAGGCATTGCAGATGACAACATCAAGAAAGGCCGACTCAAGCTATCACAATGCATTAATGCAGACATACGAGACAATGGAGAGAACATATATCTCGATGTTATGGGTCATCCTATGCATCATATGGATTGTCCATTGTGGTTTGCCAAGATGTTATAAATGCATTATGTCTTGGGTGAAGCAGTGGACTTCAGCTCAAGGACACCTCATATGACTATTCAAGACATTCGCAGCAGTGCAATCACCGTCACACGGCAAGAGATGTCATTGGCACTAGAAGATGCATCAATGGAAGTGCACCAAGTTAAGGAGGAGATTCAAACTCAACTCAGGCAAGCATCACAAGCTACACAAGGCTCTCATGCAGAAGCAACCCTAAATAGAGACTTGCAAAGGGAGGTGAAGGTGCTATCTCGCCACGTAAAAGAGCTAGAGGCGACTATAAAAAAACAAAATGCTGCCACATTGATTGAGCACCCAACATCTATTGAGGCCCCTCCAGCTTCTGGTGAGCACGGTGGTCCTTGCCCCATATGTAGATCATTCTTTCATGAGTGGTGTGGTCACTTCAGCTTGCCATGCGGACATATGTACCATATATCATGCTTGATGCAAATCATGATGAATAGCTTTCATTGTGCTATATGTGAGTATGAGATATTCAAAAAGCTATATGCAATGTTCAAAATGTCTGAAGACTATAATAAGCTTAAAGGTCAGCGTGAACAGGAGAATGAAGATATTCTCACAAATATTTCACTATCACTTGGATAGTTTTTGTGACATTTGAAAACATTTACTCGTTGTCTTGCAAGAATTTATTAGTGAATTGTGAATTGTCTTCACTTCAGCTTCAATTATGATATGTGATAATGCAAAGATTTGTTAGGGCTTTGTATATTATGAAGCTTTAATAGTGATTTGTGGCCTTGTAAAGGTTTTTAAGGCTTTCGTTTATTATTAAGCAAATGTCTAAACCTTAAACTAAATATAAAAAAAAGCTTATAAGATAAACATTTTCTGAACTTAAACAGAAGTCACTCAATGGATTCAATAATCTATTAATAAACCACCGTCGCTTGCTGCGACGGGTCAAAGTTGGTTCAATTTCCAAATTCTCTTCAATCTCTTCTAAAGTACATGTAGTTTCTACTTCATGAGATTCCCCTTGCAACTCACTGTCTTTGTCCACCTCATCATTGGTTACATCATAAGTCCAGCGCGGCATCTCCTCTTTGTAGTTCTCAGCTTGCACTCTTGCCAATAGCCGATGGTTGCAGTACATATACACCAATTTTTCAGCTCTTGAATTTAGAAGGCGGTTTCTGATGGTGGAATGTACATATTTATATGTACTCCAGTTTCTCTCAGAACTTGAATTGGATGCACATTGGGCTAGGATTCTAACAGCTAGGCATTTAAGGGTGGGTGCACTACCACCATTCATCATCCACTACTTCCATGCTGGTTGCTCCGTGGCAAGTTTCTGCACAAATTCTGTACCAAACTTACGCTCTTTGAGTTTAAACTTCGTAAGATCAGTAACAGCTGATGCATGCTCATCAGGATCAGCATAAAACTTGCCTATCACATCATAAAAGTCTTCCAGCACCTCCTCATCAAGTTTTTCTATTTCCATTGCCCAATACTTTGGATCCAATAAGAAAGCTACGCTGTGTAGTGGACTATGTGCTCCAACCCATCGACCATGCACATACTTTCTCAGAATTTCTCTCCTCTTTTGAGTGAATGGTGTCTTCTAAGGCTTGACAATTGGCTCCTGGGGCTCCTCTGAATTTGCAAGGCTTTCTTGAACACTCCACCAAGCCATCCACACCTTACCTATGTTAGGCAAGGCAGAATCCAGTTGGCGTAATGCGAGCATAATTGGCATCATGACATTGTGCACATCCACCACATCATTTCAGAAGTGGCGATCAGCTAGTAGATCTCTGATCACCCCTATTTTTCTTTTTATCTTCTCCCTTTGACCGGCCTCCCATTCTGAAAAAGTGGCACAAACAAATGTCTCCATCACAGCATTCTTATTTTTTATTAGTGATTCTACCGTATAGTAGTTGGTGCAAAATCTAGTTTCGCACGGCAGTTTTAACATAGTAGACATCCTCTGACGGTACATGTCAAGAACTCTCTGACGATTCAAAACAAACTTGACTATTAAGCGAGCATTGTCTACTATCCATTTGAACCACTCTGTGTCATTACTCTTGTACCAATCTTGCAATACCAAGTTCAAGCTGTGTGTACTGCAACCAGCACTATATAGGTGAGAGACGCGACTTTCAAGTATCCTACCTGCAGCCCTGCAATTTTTGGCATTGTCCATGATTACTTGGACAACATTTTCTTTTCCAAGTTCCTCAATTGCGTCGCCAATGATGTCAGCTATAAAACTGCCAGACTTTATTTGACCAGAGCTATCCACAGCTTTGATAAAACATTCACCACGAGGACATACAAGCATGATGTTGATCAATGGCCACCTTTGAACGTTGGACCAACCATCAATAACTATGGTGTATCCAGATTGTTGTGTTGCATTTAATATTACCCTTTGAATATCCTGTTGTGTGCTTGTGTAAAATTTATCCAACAGTTGGTTTCTCATATGGTGATATGTTGGAGGGGTAAATCCAGCACCATACTCCCCAATGCGTTTCCAAGCTGACTTCCATGCATCACGAGTGACAATGGCCAATGATCCCCCAGTGAAATAGACGGCTTTAGCTAGTGCAAGTTGTGCTTCTTCTAAGGCAAGCGTTTTGAAGCTCGTCTATAAGCTAACCTGTCTACTTTTTGACGATCCTACCTGAAAGTCAAGAGATTCATGGTTTGGAGGTGTAGTTCCATCGATATGAGAAGTTGGTTCCCTGCTTTGAGTGCTTCCATTGGTGGGCGTTACACCAAATGATCCCTCGTCCTGGTTTGATCTTATCGATACCGGGTGTGATGGTCAAAAGTAGAGAGTTTTGATCTTTTGCTCGTGGAAATTAGCTTACCAATTAAAGCTTTTAAGCGCATAGCTTCTTCTTCTGCACATAAGCCCTTGCACTTTCCTCCTTGGATTCTGGTATTGCCACCTAGAAAATGATCCCTTATTCTTGGTGCTCCTCCAGATTTCTCTTCGCCACAAAAGTTACATTTCCAATCTTGATACTTATTTAAATTTGTGGAAAAATTCCACTCGGGTCCTGGACTTTCTCCACCTGCCTTTCGCTTGCCCTGCGAAGCAAGACCTGGCATCGAGGTAGGAGGTCTCCTCAAGGAAGCCAAGCTTGAGACACCAACATCACCGCTCACATTCCTGGTGGAAGACATACTTATTGGATGCCTGCAATACCAATAAACATAGCTCAGTATGCTCTCTTCTTTCAAGTATTATTCAAACCAAACATTAGTGTTATAATCATTATCACACACAAGCGTAGTAGTGAAGCCTGAAGGGAATAAACCTCAATCTACTCAAACATGAGCAAGCAAATACAACGGTGAATCAAATATGTGATCAGTCCATCCCAAAAGTAGAGATATTGACCCAAAGATTCACCTTCCTACCTCCTTTCATGAATCAGTCCAGTCCAAAAAAGAACTAATGACCCATGATTGGAACTCTAATCGAAATAGCAAGCAAATACAACGGTGAATCAAACATGTGATCAGTCCATCCCAAAAGTAGAGTTATCGACCCAAAGATTCACATTCCTACCTCCTTTCATGAATCAGTCCAGTCCAAAAAAGAACTAACGACCCATGATTGGAGCTCTAATCGGAATAGCAAGAAAATACAGCGGTGAATCAAACATGTGATCAGTCTATCCCAAAAGTAGAGATATCGACCCAAAGATTCACCTTTCTACCTCCTTTCATGAATCAGTCCAGTCCAAAAAAGAACTAATGACCCATGATTGGAGCTCTAATCGGAATAGCAAGCAAATACAGCGGTGAATCAAACATGTGATCAGTCCATCCCAAAAGTAGAGATATCGACCCAAAGATTCACCTTTCTATCTCTTTTCAAGAATGAGTTCAGTCCAAAAAAGAACTAATAACCCATGATAGAAGTTCTAATCAATATAGCAATCAATTTAGCAAATATAACGGTGAACCAAACATGAGATCAGTCCATCCCAAATGTAGAGATACCGACCCAAAGATTCACCTTTCTACCTCCTTTCAAGAATCAGTTCAGTCCAAAAAAGAACTAATGATCCATGATCAGAGTTACATTAAGTTTTAATTTTTTTATAAAGACTATTCATTTTTTTACCTTTAGTTTTTCTTCTAAATTTTAAAGGATGACCAAATTTAAAGGAAGAGGTGATGTGATGTGATGTCTATAAAAGGGTTATATAGAGCCGCCAAATATAGAGGGGGTACACGACGGGCCCGACGGGATTCTTGCTTGTCCCGCCGGGCCCGCCGGGTTTCATATTAAGCCCGCCGGGCTTGCTGGGATTGTTGGTTGTCCCGCCGGTTCTACGTTTTCTACCAGTTTTCGTAGGTCATGACATTAGATATGTTATTAACATGAAAAAAATAGCGATAATAACAACAATAATTAACATTTAACAAAATGCGTCATCGCGTAATTAAAATTCCTGCTCCAAAATGTTTGGGTATTTCTTCGTTTAACAAAGTCCTAACTTTCCCAACATTGTGAGGCCTAGGCAACCCAAAAGCTTTAATCTTGTAATACTTCAAAACCTGAAACCAGGTTTTAGAGATGGCCCTGTAACCCCTTCTACTCACCCCCACTGTGTCACAAACTTCTTACATTTGAGAAGGTTGGACCAGTAAACCCATATCTTTCATTAAATTTTGAAATACCAATTTCTTCTGAGTTTGATTTTCAGGAAGTTTCAAAAGTTTAAGAATAGCACTTTTGTTCATTACCTCATTCAAAAATCTCACCCTTTCTTGAACATTGGACATATCAAATCCTAAAAGACTAGTCATATGTTCTCTAGTAATCTTTAATCATTTTTTTCTTTGTCTAGAACCTTCTGTTAAGTTTACTATATCTCTCATTTGTTTTACTCGTGTTCTTAATCCTATTGGAGTTTCTATTAAAGTCCGAAGCTGGTGATTTTCTTGTTTTAGAGATGCTATTTGGTTTTCAAGTTCTAAAATTCTTGTTGCATTTGAAGACAAAACAGTTTTGAGATATTGAATGTAATGTGTATGATCAATGTGTAAATGAGATAACCTAGAACTATATCCTAGTAAGCCATCAACCCCATCACCAACAAATCTCATCAAATCATGAGGTGTGTGAAAAGATGGATACCTTCCAGTGCTAGGATGATACAAGCTCCCATCTGTCCATATATCAATGTGTTTATTTCCCTTGTTGCGAAGTTGTTGTGCTTCATTTGCAGTTGTAACTGGTCTTTGATAGACACTTCGCGTAGTAGCATATTCCTGGCTTATCTTAATGTTCAAGTGAAACTTGCGGTTATCACTAATGGAAGATGTATTAGTCATTGTAAATAATGAAGGAGTAGAAAGTATAATGGAAATAACGTAGCAGCAGAACAAGGTGCATCAGAGAAGAAGAGATAAAGCTCACGAAAGGTGAGAGAAAAAAGAGAGATTCAAAAGTGGAAACAACTATTTGCCGTCAAGTGAAGTAAATGAAAACAAATTTCGAGGTGAGTCACAAAGGAATGTGAAGAAAATGATATCTTTTTGAATATTTAGAGATATGTACCTAGATACGCTTTAGATTGCATAGATATGCTTTAAATGACCAAAACGGACAAATTTGGAGCCGTTTTGACCATAAATGTCTATGCTAATTAGTAATTTAACCAATTCCTTACACATCCCTTTTTGAGTCGTTTTTGGCCCTAATGCTTTTTAGATTGGTTTGGCAAGTATACAACTTGTTAGAGTCCCTGAACAAGTTTCAACAAGTTTGAACAAAATCTGAACAAGTTTATCAACTAATTTGTGTCTGCAGACTCTGATTTTGAGAATCTGGCTTAAGTCTCACTTTTGGGATCCAAATGTCACCAAAATTGATTTGTGAGGTCTACTTGATATGCTTGACCTTGTGGTATACTCAAACTTGCAAATTTCTCAAGTTTTAAAGCAGATGTAAATAATCGCGATTATTTACTCTAGCTATATTTTTGCAAGTTTTTTCCCCAGCTTTGACACAGATCTGTTAAGCACCTTAAGTTAAGGTCACTAGCCAAGTTTCATCAAGTTTGGACAATTTTTGGTCAAATGGTCATCAATTATCTGTCTGCAGACTAACTTTGCAATTTTAGTCACAATTTTCAAGCTAGTGATCCAAATCTTACCAAATTTGGTTTGTGGGCTTATTACAATATGGTAAAACTAGTGGTATGCTGACTTGGTCAAAAAAGTTGAAAAATAGGGCAGATGTAAATAATTGCGATTATTTACTCCTGAAATTTTTTTGCATCTTTTTGGTCAACTGAGCATGTACATATGTTTATCACATCAATATAAGCCTATGAATCAATTTTCAACAAGTTTGGACAAATTTTTTCCCAATTCACACTCAAGATTCAAAAAGTTAGTACAAACTTTAGTTTTCACCCAATTTTTTGCCAGTTTAGTGATCCAAATCTCTTGGGCCTTTACAAAAGTTGTTTGTACACTTGCAATGATTCAATAATATGAACCTTCGTCAATTTAGAGCAGAAAGTTAATAATCGCGATTATTAACTTTAGGCTTGAAATGAACACTTTTTTGTAATTTTTTCAAAGACAGTCCTTATATGAGCTATTTTAGCTTATGAATCAAGTCAAAACATAATTTGGCCTAAAATGGCAAGAAAAAGTAAATAATCTGAGTTTTGGCCAAGTCTTGAAATTTTTACCTCGAAGTGTCTTTGAGCTTACCAACTGGTTCAGACAATTCTTAGGCTTACTCTCCAGTCGGATTAAGTGGATTTGAGTCTTTTCGAGCTATTTCTAGCCGTAGACCTAAAATTTTGCAACTTCCAATAAAAAATCACACTTGATTCTTTCAGAGAAAACAATGTTCTGAAATCCACTTCGGATCCTACTTACCCTACTCCTAGATTCTCATGCAATGGGGTTGTGGAAAGTGTCCACAAACACTCGTTTTCTTGTTTTTTATGTTTTTCTGAGCACCAATCTTAAGACTTGTCTCGTCTACCAATCATTCTCAAAATCCTAATCTAATTCTATAATCCTACCATCCTAAAGGCACTCAGCAAGTACGATTACTTCCAAGCTACCTCTACACAGCAAAAGACGACAATCATAAGCTATGTGGTTTCTTAAAAAAAGTTTTGAACTCTAGGCGAACCTAGAGGAAGTTAAAGGACAACTACACAAGACGCTCGTGTTTTTCCCTGGTTTAGGTCTCTTCGATCCCCGGCAATAGAGCCAAATGCGGGACGCATGTCTAACCTCACCATCCTATCTTATTACAGTATTAGTGAGAACCATAATTAATTTGTCAAACCATGGGATGAAGCTGACTTGCCTAGTACATAGAGGCTACAAGAGGGTGTCAATTTCTCGAAAAACAACTAACAACTCGCATCTAACTCAGTCTACACTCAAGTGACTGAAATCACCAAAAGCCAATTGTTCATCGACAAACAAATCACATCCGTTACAGCATCAAATGACATCCAAAGGTAATGAAACTTCTAGGAAAAATTTATAAGACCTAATCACACATGCTTATGGTCTCAAACCCCACTTTAGGTCAAGTTCCAAAATCACGATTATTAACAGCAGTGGATGTTTGACCTAGTTGTTTTCGACCCAGAATGCATCTAAATGCTTAGCAATGATGCCCCAAAACCTTGCCTTTGCTTAGTTTTTGATTTAAAAGCGTAAATTCCTAGTTATGATGAAATTAGACCACGGGTCGGCGACGCAAAAAGCTACGAAATACTGTGAACTCCTTACATCAATGCATAGAGCTCCTACCTGCGGTTGCAATGTAACAAATGCAAATGCAATGTGACAACCGGGAGGGAGTAGGAAGCGTGAGAAGGAGAGGAGTGAGCGCCGTTAGCTCACGCTGTGTATTTCTTATCCAAAACTTATAAAAAACTTACAAAAATTGGCTTTTATACCTTAGCCAAGGTTTTTGGGTGGTCAAAACTAATAATCTGGAGTGCTACCAAAGTTGGGTAATGACTGGCTGATATAATCTGGAAGCTTGTAGCCCCGACTCATTAATTACAGAGTTTATCCGAGAAAATAGGAGTTACAATATTTCCAATTTATCAAAATGATAAATGTTTTACAAAGAGAACTCCAAAAAATGGTGTTCGTGTTAGCTTGCTGCTAACAGCCAACAACAAGTTTTGCAAGTTTAAGACCTTTGAAATAATGTATTTGGAGGCTTGTCACTCTTCAAATTTTACTTTTTTTTGCAACATGATGAAGATCTTGATGATGTCTTTCTCTTCTCAATCAACAAGATTCCAAAGGGGATGGGATCTTGCATGGGACTGTGAAGGTGGCATCTTCTACATTAATGTAAAGAAGCTAGGACATCTTTTCTTTAATATTAAGAAGCTTCGATGGGGAGAAGACATGTGAGTTATCTAGCTTTACTACTTCCTTGGTACTACTAGGGATGACTATATTTTTATCTCTGAAGACAGCATCGAGAGGAATTTAAAATGAATGGGTCTTCAATCAAGTGTTCAAGGTGATCTCTAGTTATAGGATGAAACCCATTTCTATCCCTTGTCATTTCCCCCCAAAGTAAGAGCCTTGTACTTAATGACCGTCTCATGATGTGTACAAGAGCTACTACTCAAATGAAATAGTGGATTGTAAAAATTTAACTACAAATACCTATTGGTTGTACCACTATGTCCCTGGGGATCTAGATATGAGAATTATATAGCTTTTAGCAAAGCTAACCCTTGTATATATCATGATAGAACAAAGAGATACTGGCCTAGCTTCTCAACAAGGCCAACTTTTGTATATATCTTGAATAAATAAAGTTGTGACACCTTGAATTAAGTGAATTGAATTGTGTCTCAAGTTTTTGTCTTGAGTTGTTGAAGTTAAATTACTTAATATTGTATTGAGTCTTAAATTAGACCATCGATAAATGTATTATTGCGTAGGTGCCATCTACTCCCTTATACACTGTCGTTCAAGAGAAAAATATTCTCCTTAAACAAGCCCAACCTCCCAACTACAAGGGCAAAGCGTCTAATATAGAACATGATGCCGAGGTCTGGATTGAAGCAATGGAAGATTATTTTGAAGCTGTAGGGAATCAACCCAAAAATCATACAATGCTTGCAATGTTCTGTCTCACCGGAGATGCAAAGATGTGGTGGAAGAAACATTGCAAGGATTTGGGTGTTTTGGGGTCTTCTCAATCTTGGGAAGATATCAAAATTTCCTTAACAGGATGCTATCTTCCACCAAATCATAAAACTATCAAAATGAACGAATTCTTTTCTCTTTGCAAGCTATCTTTAACACTTTAGGAGTATAACTCAAATTTTGTTACCCTAAGAAGATATTCTCCCAAGATTTCCCTTGAACAACAAGTAGCACGCGGTTTTGCCAAGGGCTCATTGACCCATTAAACAGTCCTCTTGAAGCCCTTAGACCAACATCTTTACAAGATGCTCTGCTAAGAGAAAAAGCTTTAGCCACTTTCACAAGACCACCCAAGGAAGGATAAACTATATGGCAAAGAGAGCTAGGCTGAATGTTTGGAACAATAGGCCAACCAACTTCACTTACCAAAATCGACATGTAGTAGCTGCAACTACAACCACTGAATTTCAAAATGTGCAATGTTTTGAATGCCACAAGTATGGACATTATAAGAATCATTTCCCAAAGAAATTTTGTACTTCTGGTGCTAATACAATTCCATTACCTACAAATGGAAGAGGTTGACCAATTTTTTTGTGGAGGACTTGGAAGAGCTAATAGAGGCCGCGAATGTGGAACTCTTGCTAGAGTCAATGCTGCAATTGGCCAGCCAACTGTAGGAGATGAAGCAGAGGAAAGAGCAGTGTTGCATGCTACCATTGACAACCCCAGTGCTCACCAACAATACGTAGTCATCCAAGCATCAGGATCTTCCCAAGGTGAACGCATTGAATTATTAATTAATTGTGGAAGCACACACTCATTTCTCTCTCCTAAAAGTATGAGAAGGAAAAAACTAAAACAATATCCTGCTAAAAGGCTAATTGTAGAACTAGCAAACAAGAAGGAAGTCCTAACTCAACATACATCAGGACAGGTAGAATTTGAACTAGGGGGATACTCTACTTTCACACATTTTTACACTTTACCTCTAGGAGTTTATGGTGGGATATTGGGAATGGATTGGTTGAAAAACCAAGCTCACATTCATTGTGCATAAGAAACTTTTTTCATTATAGATGAACTTGGGAATGAGGTTCTAGTTCAAGGAAATAATGGGAGACCTAAGGATCACTTAGTTACGGCTAGCAAAATTTTGAAGGGTCTAAAAAACGGTCAACTTCTATGCAATTAAGCTCAACAAAGTAGACAAATCATACTCAAACTTTTGACCTGATTGGCTGGAAGAATACTCTGATGTGTTCCCTGAGGACCTTATAAGTCTTCCACCACCTAGAGAAGTTGATCTTGAAATTGAGACTATTCTTGGTTGTGAACTCATTTGAAAGAGATCGTATAGATGCCACTCCCCCTGAGGCAATTGAACTCAGAGAGAAATATTTCCATGTTCCAATAAGTTAGACAAGCCTTTGGTTCAGTTTTGGAAAAATTTGCTATTTTTAGTTTTTTCATGCTTTTTATGCTTTTTTGCAAAAAAAGCAAGGTCGGATCCTTAATCTACGTGTTCTGGGGAAGCTATGGTTCAATTTTGTAAAAATCTGCTTTTTGAGTGCTTTTCACGCTATATTTAGCTTTTCATGATTTTTAGTGTTTTTTTAGTGAAAAGCGAGTCCGCTTTCTTATTCCAGTGGATAAGGGGAACCCGTGGTTCAATTTTAAAAAAGTCTCCTTTTTTGCTTTTACACTAATTTTAGCGTTTCGTGCTTTTTGACATTTTTGAAAAGCAATGTGCTTTTTAGGATGACCTAAACATAAAAATATTGATTTTAGTCTCCGTCGGATTTAAAAATAATCACTCCAAGCAAAAACGGGACCAAACGGGATTTTTAAGAAATTATTTTTATAAAAAGCAGTATCGTAAATACGTTGTGACAGTACGGGAAAGTCATAATAATCTCAAGACATTACAGTGCGGCATAGTCTAGCTAAGGTTCCATTAGTTGGTCGGATGCTGTTTAATTGGCCAATTTTACGGTAAAAATTGAATGGTAAGTAGGAGAGTTGACCACCAAAAGCAAAGGCATATTTTTAGGAAAGTCTCAAAAGGCATGGAGCTATTCCTAGGTGTGAAACTAGCGCTACCCGTAGCTTGGGGCACACTTTGGGTAGTTGGAAAACCTATAAATTGACATAGACACCTCAGTTTTCAGTGCCGTCTGTTGCATCTACTACCGCAAGGCATACATATCTATTATACAGAGTGGTGCAAGCTCTTGATCACCATCTCCATAAGCTCTTTCTCTAAGATACGGGGAAGAAGAAGAAGAAGAATATTCTCTCTCTACTTGCTTACTATATCCTCTCTCGTTTCACGGTGTACGCGCTCTCTGGAAGCTCTCATGGTCAAAACCTCTACGTAGCTCTCATTACTGCTCTCTTGCGACAAAGCAAGAAACCTTTCAGCAGCCCCTAATCAATTCTAAAGCACGGTGAGAAGCTCTAAACTCCATAGCCATGATCATCTCTCTCTCTCTCTCTATGTCGTTTTTCTGAGTAGTCACCCTCTCCGTGATTGTTTTTTCCTGACGAGTGCATGTATGGGTTAAATGAGTACGTATGAAGTTTCCCCATGATTATTTCATCATGTTTAACACACTGATTTATGCACATAATGCGTTTATGATCACGTGCGTGCATAGAAAGCGCTTTTTGTTTCAAGTCATAACAGCGGTAGGAACACTAAGTTAGGGGTCATAACTCACAAACCATTATGAATCAGCCCAAACCCTTTATACCAGACTAAAACACTTCATTTATAACATTTTCTTTCTTAGATGTCATGTGAAAATCACGCACGAGCTAAGAGACATGGTCCAAAAACAGCTTGCTGCACATTGCACGGCCAATTTTTTTGACTCCAGGCTCCTTGGAGAACCACTACATAGATTCTACGGATGAAAATCTTGATGATAAATGTATTTAGTTCTCCATTATCACCTCGGGAATGCAAGTTATTAATCGTTCCATAACCGGTTTTAACTACGCGTGTAGGAATGCTACCAAGGGAGAGTGCCATATGACGTCGTGAGTTAACTGAGTTGTTTATGTATGATTTATAGTTTGTTTTGGTGATTTGATTTCAATTATTAGATACCCATAAACTTATGTGAGGGTATATGGTTAGACAATCGAAATTGCATATGCATAGATGATTAAAGTGGCTTTCTTTTTGGGTTACCGTTTCTTGTGTAAGTATCATATGGGTAAAGGGATGTGATAGAGTGCTAGTCTATATTATGGAGCTGAGCTTGATGCATTGTTTTGAGGTCAAATACTTTCATTTTCATCTTATGCATGCTCCCGAAAATGGCATAAAGTTATTTTGCATATGTATGAAGTTATAGTTTACGGTTGACCTAAAGGTCGGAGTTGTTCTCCATCATGTTTATGGTGATAGAATGTTATCATATGATGTAATGAATCTTATGGATTGATGTGGATGCCTCATGTGCATGGTTATAATTGCTTTCCACCTTTCTAGGTCAAAACTAGCTCTATGTGCTAGAGAGGTGAATTGCAGATGTGATGCATCAACTTTGCATGGTTGGATGTTGTCAAAATTAAATTTTTATCATGATTAGTTTCTGGTCGGACTCTTTTTATGCATGAAAGACTCATGTCTTAAGGGTCATATGTGTATGGACTCCGATTGACTGCAAGGGATATGTCAAACTCCAAGTGTGGGAGTTGGTTCGGTGCGATTATAATTTGTGGTTAAGGGCTGAGATTCCCTCATGGATTATGGTTGTGATTGTATGGTGGAAGCCGATGTGGCTTATGGTTTTTTTTCTGAATATTGTTATGTTGTTAAAATTTTGAAGCCATGCTATGTTCTAAAGTGGTTATACAAGATTGGTTGTGCATCACCCAAGTTGGGTGGAGTGATCTCCCGTGTAAAGTGATTGGATTATGGTTTTTGATTTTCAGATTAGATCATGAAGTGATCTAGATGGTTTATGGTAGACATGTAAGGTTAGAGACCCTATACAAATTAACTTCTTAGAAAAGATTGTTTGTGCATATGGAAAGTGCTATTGTGATTAGACTCACATGTTATGTTTCTCATGGCAGTGTCGGAACAAGACTAGGATCACCTACATCGCTTATCCTTATACTAAAGGGTCATTGACCTAGGGCTTTGTTGGATTGGGGACGTTGCCTAGGTCTTCTTCTTTTTGTTTAGCTCATCTACACGGTTAGTGCATCGGGGGTTGAATGACCTACACGGATAACGCGTCGGAGATTTTGCCTTGGCTTTGCCTAAACACCCGATGCTGGGCATCAAAGAGGCCCCTCGGAGATTTTGCCTTGGCTTTGCCTAAACACCCGGTGCTAGGCATCAAAGAGGCGTGGCGCCTAAACTGGTATGATTGGTGTTGATACCCTACCACCTACTCGTACTTGGGATCCTTTCAAAGCTCGAGTTCATGGAGGGAGGTGAAGCAACCTCAACTTATGTTTGGCTCAAGTAGGTTGGAGGTGTTCTGGCTTACTCCCGAAGAAGTGAAATTCTCTCTATCCTAGTAGAGCGGATGTGGATGGATGAACCGATCGATCCCTACACGGGGTCCGTTGCTCTGCTAGTTATTTTTTCATAAACTTTTTGAATACTCTGATTTTTTAATTTCATTAATACATGGTTTTCTGTTTCATTTAGATGGGGCATTTAAAGATTCTTTGTTGTCATTCTCTCACGTCTCTGTGCACTCTATTTCATCCTCCACTATACTCTTTCTCTTCCCGCAATGTGGTGTACACATATATTCACCCTCCCCAATGTTATATTTTTCTTAAGTACGCTTTCATTCATAACACCCATTCAGGGGTAGCACTAGTCGCTAGGTACTCTGGATGCAGCCCAGCTCATGGCCTAAACTCTATGCTTGGTCGAGTGCTGAGAACTCCTCCCCTATGCAAATGCTTCCGCAAATCTGATGTATATCGAAAATTGTATAAGGTGTAAATTGTATATTTTGTGCATGGCCCCCAGGGAGGGGTATCTCTCACCTGGTATCAGAGCCAATGATTAAGATTATGGGGATAGCTTAAAGCGTGATACTAGTCGGGTTAGTTATGCATCGCACATGCATGTAGTTTGGGAAAGGATATTGCATGCTGTTTGGAGAAGGATATTGTATTGATGATGCATCTATAAGTGACATTGGTTGGTGGTACTTGTTTGAATTGTCTTCTTGAGTGGAAGTGCTTGGTTTGAGTTATGGTGAAGTGATTGAAGTGTTCAACAATGGCATTGTAATTTCTTTGAATTTTTGTTTTGTAGTAACAAATGGCTCCCAGAGTGACGTCTGAATGCTTTAGCCAAAGGAATGAGGTTTTGGCCATAGTGATCAACAATATGGCGACACGGTTGTCAAGGGATGAAAGGGAAATCTTTCACTTAGAAATTGGGACCAAAGTCTTTGGCATGCCAAGAAGCATAACTTGTTGGAAGAGTGTTGACCGTAATTACCTTACCCGTCACCAAGAACCCTTAGTCAATTCTTTATCTACATTGACGATAGTCCAAGAGGTTGGTTTGCCAACCTCAGGTACCGTTAAGTTAGAATATGGCTAGGCGTAGAAGACATGTTGTACTACTTGGCAATGTGCTCCCAAATGTTAAGGATCGCTGAAGTTGCTAAGAAGTTTGGAGCTCTTGCAACTATCATAGGGAAAGAGAAACTAGAAGATAAATTCAAACCATGTTGTCGTGTGGGAGGGTCCTGGGGATTCACTCTATATAACAAACAGGACGCCACCTGCGAGAGGACAACTTTGATAAAACCCCTATATACGACTCATATTAGGAAATATGACCCCTCTTTCTACGCTTATACGAAAGTCAATGCAGAAAACTATCATACCCCTATCTTACATATAAAATTTAGGTCTCACATGATCTAGCTAAGTAAAACTAGTCAAAGAGCATGTAGCATAGTGACTGGCAATGTACTAAGGAAGCACTTTTGTTGATAACTAGATGTACCCTCAATGTGTCTTAGTTTGACTTTCAAACTATGTGCTCATTCAACCTACACTCTAGCTACTTGTCCAATTGTGACCCATCTAAATTTCTCAGAAAACATGGTTATAAAGTTGTGTAGGTTCTTCGTGTAAATTTGCATCTATACAAACTCTTTACAGCTTTCATCCCTCAACAAATGATCTATAATAACAAAACAAGCAATTGATACAAAGCAGTGTTGGTTTCTTGCATGTATCTTGATAGCTATTGACTCATAAGTTTGAGGGAAGACTCTTTTGGGAAGCCATGATTTTGAAACACAAGAACTTCCTCTCATTTTTCCCTTTTCGCACTCCCCCCCCCCCAAAATATGATACCCCTCCCTTATTTTTAAGCTTAGGAGATAAACTACTGGGGGCCTACCCCTAACTTATACGCTTATGTAACTTGTAAAAAAACCCCCTCCCCTGCACTTGCGTGGTGCGGTAAGTTTTCCATGGTGAATCCCCCGGGGGGAGGGTTGAGAGAATACCCTGTCATGAGAGTTAAAAGATTATTTAGAGAATTAGATCAGAGACACCCATAATATGATGAATAAAGGACATGTAGACTCAATTTTGGATCACATGTGTACTAAATTTTCTCTCTCCTTGTCTTGTTTTTAGATGGATCTTCTTAATTGTCTAGATGAACTCCCAAGTGATTTTGCACAAAGGGTCTTTTTCAATTATGCGGTTGGATTTAGTTTCCATTAGGGAATTGAAGTGGTTTGATTTTCAAAGGGGACTAGAGACTACCTTGTACCGAACATTTACGTACCATGGGAGTTTTATGTTGAAGCTCAACCTGAACATCGAACACAAGTGCCTAATAGGTTTATGACCAATCCACAACTCCTGGTCAAGGAAAAGATCCAAGAAGACGATGTTAAAGTACATGGATATGTTCTTTACCTTAACCTGTGTTCTCTTTTGGACATACCAAGTCGAGAGTTCATACTTAGTAAGAAGGTCCTCATGCTAACAAAAAATACGGCTTTTGTGAAAAGGTCATAATCAGAGTATGGAAGAAGTCAAGTGGCAGCAACCAATTCTATTATGTACCCCAAGAATGGTTCAATAGAGTCTATGGACCTATTCTCAAATACAATCCTCATAATGTCACTATTATCTTTGATGAATACGAGAAGCCAAGGCGCATTAGTGACTTTGCCCAAGCACAATCGATGGCAGTGAACTCGAGTAGATGTTTCTACAGAGGTGATGTAAATGAATGGTGTGCTCATGTAAATTGCTTAATGGATTACTACCCAGAGATGTATCACGAGGAGAGGAATGGTACAAAAAGGAAGACGTGAATTTTAATGCACAAGTTGAAGTTCTAAACTTTGACACTCAAGATGTGAACAAATATAGGGGTAGAACCTTGATTGTAGGAACCAAGAATTGGTTCATAGGACCCTCTCGTATTTATGTATCTCCCTAAAAACACTATGTATCTTTTTCGTCTTCTACGGTTATAAAAATTTGATTATGATATAACACATGTTGCTTTGAGGATATAATATTTGAGTTTGAATCTTGGTTTTATCAATCTAACTAACTTGTGTGATGGGGTGTGTGTGTGGATGACTGACATCTTACCTCAAGGGACATGGGTGAATATACTTTCCTGCCTTATGGTGGAGGAGCATTTCCAAACTGGAGTGGAAGTGCAAAGGCTTGTCACTACCACGCATAGTGGGGAAGATAAGAAAAGGTTGATGTCGACGAATGGTATTGAACCTAATACATTCCGAGTTTGGTACCATTACGCTGCAGGGAACTTCGAGTTTAGACCACATGAACATAAACCCTCGCCTATTGGGAATATCTAGTGGATACAATCCAAGTTGAGAAAGGAGATTGTTGTCACTAATCAAATATTGTACATAAATGCTTATAAGCTTACCTTGAGACCGACAAAAGAAACATGGATGGCTAGAAACATACTTTCCTTAGTAATGGCTACGGGATGCTTTATTACATGTTATGTTCAATGTATGGGGCCGTCAATGTGAAAACAACGATCAAAATTACTTTAGTCCGGTACCTTGGAAGTTGTTCGTTGACTTATTTGGAAAGTCACTAATCCACAACCCTTGCCATGTAAAAGTTTTAAACAATGCTTACAACAGACCCCAGTGCCTTGCATATTGTGCAAATATACACAGCTCAGTTGGATGGGACACATCGGATGCGTTTCCAAAGAATCCGCTTACTTTGATGACTACCTTAGATACAAGAAGACAATTGTTCACGTCGAAATGGGGGCCCCGCTAACAAAAAAATCCCCTACTCAACAATGGTATGACTCACACGTCAATGAAGAAATGTTTCAACCAAAGATAAAAAAGGATTATTGGGATCGCCCGTCTGATATACTCAAGGAATGGGACAACTATACTCCATTGGTGAAAGGGTGTCACAATGAATATTACCGGGTGCATTATGTTAGAGCCATTACAATTTATTAGAAACTTTCAAGACACTTTGTAAACTTATTAGAACCTAAAAGTTTTGTGATATAGAGATTGGATTAATTTATTCATTATTCTTTCTCTTATTTCTCTCTCATTGTAAGATCCCCAATTTTTGGGTCTCTTTTAAAAATAAGAAAATTAGCTTTCAATATTTATTTTGTCAAATTTTAATTTAAGCTGCTTGATTGACAGTTTGGAAGGTTCTAAAGTAAAAAGCAAGGCCATTTCCATGTTCCAGTAGGTTAGACGGAAGTTTGATTCAGTTTTGGAAAATTTCACTATTTTTAGCCTTTTTTATGCTTTTAGGTTCTTTTTCGCAAAAAGCAAGGTCGGATCCTTAATCTACGTGTTCCGAGGAAGCTATAGTTCAATTTTGTGAAAATCTGCTTTCTGAGTGCTTTCTACGCTTTGCATGATTTTTAGTGCTTTTTAGTGAAAAGCGAGTCCGCTTTCTTATTCTAGTGGACAAGGAGAACCAGTGGTTTTTTTTTTGTTGCTTTTTACGCTAATTTTAGCTTTTTGTGCTTTTTGGCATTTTTGAAAAGCAATGTGATTTTGAGGATGACCTAAACATAAAAATATTAATTTTAGTTTCCGTCGGATTTGAAAATGATCACCCGAAGCAAAACCACGACCAAACGGGATTTTTATGGGAATTACTTTCATAAAAAGCAGTACCGTAAATACGCCGGGGCAGTTGGGGAAAGTCATAATTATGTCAGGACATTATGGAGCGGCATAGTTTAGCTTAGGTTCTATTAGTTGACCTAAGCGGATAGTGTTCAATTGGCGAGTTTTACTGAAAAAATTGAATGGTAAGTGGGAGAGTTGACCACCAAAAGCAAAGACATATTTTTAGGAAAGTTTCAAAAAGCATGGAGCTATTTCTATCTGTCAAACTAGCACTACCTGTAGCTTGGGGCACACTCTGGGTAGTAGGAAAAACTATAAATTGGCAGACACCTCAATTTTTAGGGCCGTCTGTTGCATCTACTTCCACAAGGCTATACGTATCTATTATACGGAATGGTGCAAGCTCTTCATCACCATCTCCTCTCTTGTATATGGGAAGAATAATAATAATAATAACAAGAAGAAGAAGAAGAAGAAGAAGAAGAATAATAATAATATTCTCCCTCTGCTTGCTTACTATCTCCTCTCTCGTTTTTGGTGTACGCACTCTCTGGAAGCTCTCGTGGTGAAAACCTCAAGCCTATATGTAGCTCTCATTACCGCTCTCTTGCAGCAAAGAAAAAATCCTTTCGACAGTCCCTAATCAATTCTAAAGCACAGTGAGAAGCTCTAAACTCCATATCCATCATCATCTCTCTCTCTCTCTCTCTCTCTCTCTCTCTCTCTCTGTCGTTTTTTTGAGTAGTCACCATCTCCATGATTGTCTTTTTGTATACGAGTGCATGTATGGGTTAACCGAGTATTGCCCCATGATTATTTCATCATGTTTAAGACGCTAATTTATGCACATGATGCGTTTATGATCACATGCGTGCATAAAAAGAACTTTTAGTTTCACGTCATAGAAGCCGTAGGAACACTGTTTTGGTTGTAAGTCACAAACCTTTATGAATCAACCCGAACCCTTTATACCAGAGATAAAACACAATATTTAGAACATTTTCTTTCTTAAATCTCATGTGAAAATCAAGCACGAGCTAAGAGATATGGTTAAAACAGTTTGCTGCCCACTCCACAGATAGATTTTTTGACTCCAGGCTCCTTGGAGAACCACTATATAGATTCACCGGATGGGCAGACCCACTTAACCAATTGAAAATTTTGATGATAAATGTATTAAGGTCTCCGTTGTCACCTCGAGAATGCGAGATATTAATTGTTCCATAACCGGTTTTACCTACACGTGTATGGGTGCTACCAAGGGGGAGTGCCATATGACGTCGTGAGTTAACCGAGCTGTTTATGTATGATTTATGGTTTGTTTTGGTGAGTTGAATTCAATTATTACATGCCCATATACTTATGTGAGGGTATATGGTTAGACAACCCGAACCCCATATGCAGGTATGATTAAAGTGGCTTTCTTTTTGGGTTATGGTTTGTTGTGTAAGTATCATATGGGTAAAGTGATGTGATAGAGTGATAGTCTATATTATGGAGCTAAGATTGATGCATTGCTTTGAGGTCAAATACATTCATTTGCATCTTATGCATGCTCCCAAAAATGTCAAAATGTTATTTTTTGCATATGTATGAAGTTATGGTGTATGGTTGACCTAAAGGTCGGAGGTGTTCTGCATCATGTTTATGGTGATGGAATGTTATCATATGATGTATGGAAGCTTATGGATTGATGTGGATGCCTCATGTGCATGGTTATGATTTCTTTCCACCTTTCTAGGTTAAAACTAACTCTATGTGCTAGAGAGGTGAAGTGCAGATGTGATGCATCAACTTTGCATGGTTGGATGTTGTCAAAATTGGATTTTTATATCATGATTAGTTTTTGGTCGGTCTCTTTTTATGCATGAAAGACTCATGTCTTAAGGGTCATATGTGTATGGACTCCGATTATTTGCAGGGGATATGTCAAACTCCAAGTGTGGGAGTTGGTTCATTGTGAATATGATGTGTGGTTAAGGGATGAGATTCCCTTATGGATTATCATTGTGATTTTATGGTGGAAGCCGGTGTGACTCATGGTTTTTTTTTCTGGATATGGCTATGCTGTCAAAATGCTACCGATATTTTTGCAGCCATGTTATGTTCTAAAGTGGTTATGCAGGCTTGTTTGTGCCTCACCTGAGTTGGGTGGAGTGTTCACCCATGTGAAATGGTTGGATTATGATTTATGATTTTGGGATTAGATCATGAAGTGATCTAGATGGTTTATGGTAGACGTGTAAGGGTAGAGACCTTGTACAATCTAACTGCTTGGAAAAGGATTGTTTGTGCATATGGGATGTACTATTGTGATTGGACTCACATGTTATGTTTCTCATGGCAGCGTTGCTACTACAAGACTAGGATCACCTACATCACTTAGCCTTAAATTAAAAGTTCATTGACCTAGGGCTTTGCTAGATCGGGGGTGTTGCCTAGGTCTTCTTCTCTTTTGTTAGGCTCATCTACACGGTTAGTGCATCAGGGATTGAATGACCTATACGGATAATGCATCGGGGTTGCCTTGGCTTTGCCCAAACACCTGGTGCTGGGCATCAAAGAGATGTGGTACCTAAAGTGGTATGGTTGGTGTTGATACCCTACCACCTACTGGTACTTGGGATCCTTTCAGAGCTCGGGTTCATGGAGGGAGGCGAAGCGGCCTCAACTTATGTCAGCTTCAGGTAGGTTGGACGTGTTCTGGCTCGCACCCAGTGAAGTGAAATTCTCTCTGTCTGTAGTAGAGCGGATGTGGATGGGTAGACCAGTAGTCGATCCCTACATAGGGTCTGGGTGCTCTGCTAGTTATTTTTTCATAAGCTTTTATATGTTATGTAATACCTAGATTTTGTCATTGCATTAATACATGGTTTCCTGTTTTATTTAGATGGGGCATTTAAAGATCCTCTATTGCCACTCTCTCACATCTCTATGTACTCTATTTCATCCTCCACTATACTCTCTCTCTCTCTCTCTCTCTCTCTCTCTCTCTCTCTCTCTCTCTCTTCCCGCAATGCGGTGTACACATATATTCACCCTCCACAATGTTACATTTTTCTTGAGTACGCTTTCATTCATAACACCCATTCAGGGGTAGCACTAGTAGGTAGGTGCCTCTGGATGCAGTCCCGCTCATGGCCTAAACTCCATGCTTGGTCGGGTGCTGAGAACTCCTCCCCTATGCAAACGCTTCTGCAACTCTGATGTATGTTGAGAATTGTATAAAGGTGTAAACTGTATATTTTGTGCATAGACCCTCGGGGAGGAGTATCTCTCAGAGTGCTTGAACTTCAACCTAAGTATGTCCTAGAAACATGAGAAAAGAACTTAGGAGCAGAAGTATCACCGAGCACCTACTCAAGTAGAAAGACTTCCTTGAGGAAGATGCAACATAGGAAGATGAAACATCTCTTTACAAAGAATATCCCGACTTAGGTCCCTGTCACACGTGAACGACGGTCATGGTTGTAAAAGAAAAACTTCTGGCTTGTCACACAGGGTAGACAGTCGTTAGTATTTACTTTTCAAGCTGAGCAGCATCCAATTGTTGTAGCCCAGGTGGAAGGTTTTCGATTATCTCTGGTTGTCATACATGGTTCAAGTCCACTGTGTGATTTTTGTGCTTCTTGTTTTGCGGTTGTCCACGAGTGAGGGAAGATGGATGAGAGGTCTTCCCTGGTTGGCCGATCATTGCAACACTACTATAAAAATGAGATAAGTGGTGCACCTCTCATTGGCGATCACCTTGGACCGACAACCCAGATCCATGACTCAGTCAAATAAATAATATGCGTACGACGAAGGTGATAGGGTGTCCGTGAGGGTTAACATGTCCCCTTTCTTGATGTAGATTCTGTCCTCGGAAGCTATTAAGATGAAGCCCGTTCATCGAGGTGGAAGAGCATCCGAGATTGAATGTCCTTAGCCTTCTTCATCACTGCAAAATCAACCAAAATTGGTAGGGTAATTGAATTCTCATATGCAATTAAAAAGCATATGCAATTAAAAAGAATATGTAATTGTAGGCACACAAATTGATTGGCAACAGAATATTAAACAATTTGTTAGCAGTAAAACATTAAACTGTAATATAATCAAATGCATAAAACGTTGTAAAAGTAAAAAACCAAACAAGTTTAGGGTCGCTAATTTAAGGATCAAAAGGCACTAGAGGTCAACTATTGATACCATGGACAAGCTTCTCAATTTTCTCTGGTCAATTAAGCTGTTAAATCACAAGAGCCAAGTTATTCATGTCCTAGGGCTGACTAGAGGCTATACCTAGAAGACCTTGTAGTTAAGCTACGATAAAAGTAATTGCTCATGAGATCATCGCCTGACTTATTCCCTTTTGTTTGACCCCCCAAAGTCTTTTCACATTGATTCAATTTTGAAGTGTGTGCTTATTTTGTATGCCTTGGGTTTTTTTGCTTTTCCAGGAAAAACGTCCACATTGGAAACCTCTAAGGTTCTAGTACCATAGGCAATACATGTGAGTGAAGTACCAAATCAAGCTTGGATTCCTCTTCTAGCTTAAGATTTTACATTGTGTCACTTTTGATTTTTTTATTTGTTCGTTTCAAAATTTTAATTTTGTAACTTTAGGGGTTCATATAACACTGTTACCCTCCCCAGGCTCATCACACTAGTAAACTCCCTTTATAATACTTAAGTTAAAGGTCAATAGAGACTAAGCCCACTAGAAATCCCTAGTACATTGCACACAATGCTTCCTAAATCAGATTAAGAGCCTAAAATAACCACTGATTATTAGGAAAGAATTCCCCATGGTATTAAGAGAAGATTTCTAATGCCTAACTTGGTCAAACTAGCTTACTCAAACTGCTTGATTCTTTAACCTAGACAAAGAATTATGATAGAAAATTATATAGGATCTAATGTTTAATCTAAGTAAATGTGATGAATATTGCGCTACCAATCACATTTTAAGCAGACAAACATGGATGCAAAAACAAAGACAAGGGGCAATGCTAATCGACAAGAAACACCTGTTTGTGTTGATGATCGCGCTCGATCGAAGAGTGAACGAGAGAAAGATTCTATGAAGTCCAAAATCATAACAACAGCAACACATCCTTGTACACACTAGAAAACACAAGGAATACCTCTAGGAGGCACATCAGTGGGAAGAGACACCAACCTTTATTGAACACAATCAAACAACATAAGGAACCCTAACCTCATTATTTGCATCCCCCCTAGAGAGTCAAGGGAACATAATATTGTAGAGATGGGGAGGTTACCCTAAGGATAAATGCCTATCCTCGTCATCATCGAGAAAGACAAAGTCATCATCCGTGAGACAATACATACCATCCATGTAATCATGTAACTCTTCCTCATCATTAGAGGCATAAATGTTCACTAAGAACGTCACTAGGCATCTATAGTCATCTTGGTCGAGAGGGTAAGCTTGTGCAATCACAGAGACAATCTCTACTAAGTATGGATCAGTCGTGGTCAAGAGACGTATCAGCCATTCTAACTCCTCAAAATTCCTCTCACACGCTAGCGTATCTACCAAATCCCATTCACATGCAAGCACCAGGTAGACTATGTGAAACACTTGTAAAAAGTAAAGAGGATACCTCTCACCCAAGGTAGGAGTGGATGACTCTAGCGTACTAGCCATATTTGTATATACAGATAGATGATGGTTAGAGTGAAAATATTATAAGGGTCGTTTCAAAAGGTCGTGTCCTTGTGCATAATGTGCTTTTATGATTTTGTGTCATATATAGAATTTGTACATTTCTAAATTTTTGTTTGGTGGCTCTTGCTCTTTTACTTTTTTTATTTTGTTTCTGTGAGGATAAGGCTTTATATATACATTCCCTAAGATTGGGAGATTGAGAGGTCAGGGAGGAAGGTTAAGAGGGGAGCAAGTGAATGATGGATGTCAGCAAACACTCCCCCCTTCCTTGGGTAGATCATACCTTTTGGAATAATGTCGTCACCTTTTGAAACCAATTGTTCCAAGTTGTTATGGGTGAAGACTTTGACCAATAGATGATGGATGTCAGCAAACACTCCCCCCTTCCTTGGGTAGATCATACCTTTTGGAATAATGTCGTCACCTTTTGAAACCAATTGTTCCAAATTGTTATGGGTGAAGACTTTGACCAATAGTTTTTGACTACCCTAGTTGCAAGGGTGGTAAGGTACTCTCCCATGATTTTATTTGCAACATTGTTGTAGGCCGTGAACTTACAAAGGGAGGTGCAAACTCTTTCTTGTTTGTATGGATATGTACAATGGTAGGTGGAGGTTGTGTCAAAGCTTCTATTTTTGTATATGAACTACATGAAGAGCAAGAAGCTTCATTTGTTTTTTCTATGGTTGAGCTGAGTGAAACAAGCCTTTCTCGCTTGGGTACCCAAACTAGCTCCGGATCATGTGTGTATTGTTCTGTGATCTTTCCTTTCCCACGATCTTCAATCGGCTTTTTTGTTACAAGGTTTATCTCACATGGGTCAGGTGATAGGTAAGACACCCAGATTCACTCATTTCCTTGATAGTAGCCTTGGGCTTCCAATAGTTGTTTAGGAATCCAATGTAATATTTTCTTACATTTCTAAGAGCGAGTGAGGCATCTCTTACAAGGTTCTTGTTTTTTAGCATTGATAATGGTCGCTAAAGAAGCTTTAGGGGTCCACTTGTATGTTTTCTTTGCTATATTAGGATGGGTCTTGTGTGTCTCAAGCTTTGTTTCAGCTACACAAGTTGAAGCTCTAGAGAGTTGGGCTATATAGACAAATGGTTCAACCTCCTGGACATGCAATGTTTTGGGTTTTATTTCCTAAAGAGGCAATATCTCAGGGACTATGGCTTGAGTGGCAGGGCTAAGAGTTGGTTTTTGCATTGTGACACTCCTAGCCTCCCAATCAATAGTGCGTTTGGTGGCTATCATCCACGTGCATCCTAGGTTTATATTAACCTCCATAGTTCCAGCACGCAGCATGACCAAAAAAGTCTTGATCTACAACCCCGTTGTCATAATTGACAGGAGTGTGCCAGATTCCAAAAATCGTGGTTTTTTTCTTGTTGACACTCTTGACTTGGATAGTACTCTCAGATAGAGATGGCTTTTCTACCGACACCACACCCCATATGACAACATATTATATTTAGCACAAGTGTCCAATAAGGTGTTATATAGCACTTTCCCATAGGTGCTACTTAGCTTAATAAGGTATCATAGAGGTGTGTCAGAGTCCAAGAAATCACCCTCTGTTTCAACGTGAAATGCATGTGTAACTCCAAGGTTGGCCTTTCGTTGGCGTCTTATGCGTTGTTGTCGCTCCTTAGCCTCAGCTTGAGCTTGTACAAATCTTCTTCAATTCTGCTTGTGCCTTGGATGCCTTTTTTTGATGGATGGCACGTAGCTCCTCTTGTCTTAAAGGATCATAATATCTTTTAAATTTACTCCCATTGATGAATCCAATGGTTTCAAATCCATCAAGAGGTTCCACATGAATGGTACCTTGTGGGGTGATTTCACATACTCTATTGTCCTTTTCCCACATATTTCAACTTTTTCTTCTCATTACACACTCCATACATAAGGACTTTATCACGAACATTGATATCTTTGTTCTTTAGATGATGGTCAAACCATTTCTTCCTCTTATCTTTCTCCACAAGTGCATTTTGCATAGCCAATTGTTTTTCTTTGTCTAACCTTTGAAGGATATATAAACGATCAACTAAAGGGTTACCATCCCAACCTTCTTGCAAAGCTACACAGACTAGGAATTACAAACTCCCATGGCATAAATGCTTCTTGTCCATATACCATTTTGAATGGTGTACAATTAATAGCCACTTTGTAAGAAGTACGATAAGCCCATAGAGTTGATGTCAGTTTCAAATCCCAATCTGTGCTATGAGCTTCCACTGTTTTGGTCAAGATAGAAATTAAGCTCTTGTTAGTGCTCTTAGCTTGGCCATTTTCTTGTGGGTAATATGGTGTATACTTACGGTGATCTATCATGAAGTTTGTTGTGAGTTCCTTTATCACTTCATTTATAAAATGAGTACCATTGTCACTCACAATTTCAAAGGGACAACCAAATCTTGTAATAACGTTCTCATTGGCAGTTGACCTTGCATCAGCCTTGCATGTCGCCTTGGCTTCTGTCCACTTGGCCACATAGTCAGTGGAAACAATAATATATCGAGATTGAGTGTTACGAGCTGCCAAACTAATTGGGCCTACAAAGTCTAAACCCCACTTTTCAAATGGTTGAGTCACTTTAATAGGATGTAAGGACATCTTATTCTTTTGTTGTGTGATCTTGTAACGTTGGCATTCATCACATCCTGTTGCAAAAATTGATGCATCCTTGAATAAGGTAGGCCACCAAAAGCCTGATTGCAACACCTTTCTAGTAGTTAGCTCCCCTGAGAAATGTCCTCCGGCTATACCCATGTGGGCTTCTTGCAATATGTATAAATACTCATCCTTACGAGCACAACGTCTAAAAATATTGTCCTTCCCTAGCTTGTAGAGAGTTCTTGCACAATTAGAGAATAAGGTTCACATTCTTTTAACAATTTTTGAGCGATATCCTTACGAAGCTCCTTGGGTGGAAAACCATTAACTAGAAAGGTCACAATCTTCTCACTTCATTCAGGCATAGTCTTGACTAGGAACAGGGAAGTATCAGGCAATTCATCATCAATTCCAGTAGGGTCTTCACCATTGGGTATGTGAGACAAATGATCCACCATGACATGTCTTTTACCAGGTCTCACCACAACAGTAAAATTGAACTCAAGAAGAATTAACAACCATTGTGTAATTCTTCTCATGGAACAAGTTTTATTTACTAGATATAACAATGCTTGATGATCAACATAGAAAACAAACTTGTTGGCAAGAAGGTAGTAGCGAAATTTCTTTGCTGCGTAAATCATACCTAAACCTTTCCTCTTTGTAGTGGTGTAGTTTCTCTCAACATCATTTAATTGATGACTTGCAAAGCTAATGGGGTAGTCCAATTTATGTTCTCCTGGTTGAGCTAGAACACACCCAATAGAAAAGTTCGATGCATCAATATGCACATGGAAAATTACATTCCAATTGAGCACTTGTAGAATACGAGCACTAGTCAAGGTCTTTTTTAATGACTCATAAGCATGGTCACACTCCGCGGTCCAGTGGAACTCAATAAGAAGTTTGTACAATGGACGAGCTATCTTAGCAAAGTTTTAAATAAACCGCAGGTAATAACCAACGTGGCCCATGAACCTTTGAACTCCTTTATAGTTTGTAGGTGGTGGAAAATCAGCAATGACCTTAATTTTGCTCTCATCTGTGGAAATCCTATTTTTGGACACTATATGCCCTAAAACAAGTCCATTTTTAACCCAAAATTGGCATTTGAAAGGGTTTAATGAGATGCGATACAACCCGCACTTTTCAAACACTTTTTGTAATAAACATGATAGATGTTCTTTCCAAGAGTAATAAACACAAAGGTCATCTAAGAAAGCTTCGCAAAACTCCCTCAAATATTCTCGAAAGGAAGTGTTTATTAATCTTTGGAAGGTAGTAGGAGCATTGGTTAAGCCAAAATCCATAACATGAAATGCAAACACTCCGAATTCGGTTATAAAGGCCGTTGTAGCTTGGTACTTTAGTGCAATTGTGATTTGATTGTATCCAAAGTACGCATCTAAAAAGCTATAAGCTTCCTTCCCTGCAACTCTTTCAAGCACATGTTCTGAATATGGCAAGGGGTAATGGTCCCTCCTAGTGGCGGCATTGACCTTTTGAGATTGATGCACACTTTGAGTTTCCTATTCTTTTTTGGCACAATAACTATTGGAGACACCCATACTAAGTGCTCAATAGGGTATATGAATCCACATTTGATAAGCTTTTCAATCTCTCTTTGAACAATCTTTGCATACTTAGGATTCATTGGGTAGGTTCGTTGTTGGACTGGTTTAGCCATGCTATTCATGGGGATTGTGTGTTGCACCACAGAAGGTGGAACACCTTTCATATCATGATATGTCCAAGAAAATATATCCTTGAATTCCTTGAGATGTTTTCTAAGTACATACTTCTTAGTTTTTGTCAGAACTTGGGCAATGAAAGCAAGTTTGGACTCCTCACCTGGGTCTGCTAACTCTATTTTCTTAACTATCACTGGACCATCATAGACTCCAGTGCGTCCATCAATAGGTTTTCTTTGGGCCTTTGTATACACAACCTTACGTTCCTCTGTGGTGTAGGATTTGAAAATGATCAGATGTAGGGTGTAAGTCCGTGGGGTCTTGTTGTTCTGGGACTGTGGTTTGTCTTTCGCTTCCTTTTGTTGTTGAGCTAACTCTCAATTTTTTTTTTCTCCTCACAGTATGCCTCAACTTTTGCTTTCTTGTAGCCTCTAAATGTGCAATGTCAATGGGTTGTGGACTACACCACATAACGCTTTGAAGGTATTCACCCCAGTTATCTACCAGCTTCAGATGAGCATCACATGCCCCTATATAATTAAGCCATTCCGTAGTAGATTTCTTTTCATTTATTCTAGCATGCACATTTGCTCGATAACGTTACCTCTTATATCTCTTACTCTTCTTGTCTAATTTTTTATTACGATTGATCTCTAGTGAAGAGTCACTAGATGAATCGCTACTTGTGTCTTCTGCTCTCATGGATAGATTGTCATCTAGGGTACCACTGGGCCCTGAATGGTAAGTCCCCACATTTACACCAAGATTTAACTCAGATTCTTCGTCTTCAGAGTCAATTTCAACTGATGATTCTGACTGCGAATTGTGTGGGCTATAGTCTTGTGAGCTGCTACTAGCTCCAATGTCAGTCAAGCCTTCATTTTGTAGGTCATCAAAAGCTATATGCATTGCTCCTATCATATTTAAAGGTACTAGTGGTGGCATATCATCCCCCTCAGGTGTTACCTAGGTTGTCCTCCTATTTCCCCAAGTGTCTATGGTTGCTGCTAGGTGGATCCAATCCACATTGTCAGACTTAGTCGTCCCATGTAGACCATCCATATAAGGAGAATCTTCCCCAACATCAGTGTCCATTTTACACGTGTAACAATACTGCAATAGGGATGAGTGAACTGTGGTGTCAGATCTATGATTATAAAAATCTGTTTCCTAGAGGATGTGCCCAACCAGTTACAAGATCAACTCGAATGATAGAATCTTGGAACTGCAAGTAAACATGGTTTTTAGACCAGTCATGCACCATTTTTGCTTCCCTCATGAAAGGACGTCCTAAGATCATCTCAGATGACATAGTGTGCCTGGAGAAATCCATAACAATGAAGGTATTCCTTATTTTTTATCCAAAGACCTTGATCTTGAGATCTTCTAGCATCCCAATAGGTTTAACAATAGTCCCCTTGACCATCTTTACTACTATGTTTGTGGTCCCAAGGTGAGGTCTTCCCATAGTTTCCTAGCAATTTTTAGTCACAATGCTAACCCCAACACCACCGTCAAGGATTCCCTTCACAGTCAATCCCTTGGTAGTGATTGATATAGTTGCATTGGATTCATCGGCTTAAAGTATTGTCCCAACTTGTTAATAGGTATTTCAACAATAGATTTCTCATCTAGGTTGTGTTGTGGATCTAAGTGTTCCTCCTCTATTGGCACCTCCCTAGCCCCATCCATCTGTGAAAATTGTGGTAGCCCGACTTATAGTTCTCCATTGAGGAAAGCTCAAAGAGCTAAGAATAGCTCAGGGTCTCCATATAGTTTGGACATGATGGTGGTTCTAAATTCTGAAGCCATGAAATCCATCAATTTGGTAATATTTAGTGACACCTTTTGGGCTTCAGTCCCCTTGACATGGGGAAGATGGGATCTCCATTTCTTCGATAGGGTCAGGTAGTCCCTCTGTAAACATTATCTCTGACAAGAATGGAGTACGCCCACTTTCCCATGCCTTGAAGTCACTTTATTCTTGGATGACACTAGGTATGGCTAGTGGTCTATGGACTTTGTGAGGTTGCTCTTGCGTAGGGAACACTGTGTCGATAATCTCGATCTTCCTAGGTGCTAACTCTAGATCCCTTTGGGTCTCTTCTACCAAAATCCTTTATTGCTTGAGTCACTCGATCTCCTTTGTAGGGTTTGGGTAAGTTCCTCTCTTCTTCTTGGGTCCTGGCCATTGTGGCTCATGAAAATATTTCTTGTTTGTTTCTTTCCTACTGGTCATTTAGTCTCCATGGTTTCACTTGAATCAGAATCCTCTTTAGCGTTGTTCATATATATGTGGTCGTCACCAATGCCTATGTTGGTCTTTGAACCGGGGTCTGACTTCACCGCTTTTTGCGATCTCTTCCTTCATGTTTTCTTCTTCTTTTGACATTGGGAAATTGATGTTGTGTCTCTTTCTTCAACAATATAATTTTGGTTTTGGACCATCAATGGTGTGAGTATATTTACTGGTAGCACATGTGTACTTTGTGTTGGTTCCTCAGTAACCTCAATTAAATTCAATGGAATTATCTTTAGTGCGTTTGGATTATTAGGACATTGGGCAATCAAATGATCTATACCACATCAATTACACATGAGTATTGGCATTGTAGATGTGCTCGCTTGATTGGTTTGCATCAGTGTGGCATTCTTTTGTAATCTAATAGGACACTCGGCTACACGATGTGGACCTCCACATTCATAGCATTGAAGAGGTGAACTCTTGGCAATGTAATTGATATTTTGGCCTCTTGCAACAAGAGCAGCTACTTGATAGATAGGTTTGACTTGTCCCCAATAGTCCTCCATGTAGTATGGTGGAATTTTCTCAAGTGCATCAATCCCATAGGCAATATTAGGGTCTATATCTTCCTCAAAGCCTTCCAAACAAGAAATAGGTGACTCACAACCCACTTGATTCACATAAGTGATTCTCGGATGTGTTGGTTGTGGTCCTAGCACTGGAGGTGGTAAGGGTGTTGTTTGAACAACATTTTGGGCCCTAGGGACCATGTGTTGTGATGTTTGTTCAAGAGGTGGGCCGGCATCAAAATGCAAGCACTCGAGGTGTATCCATCCATGCTAAGGTTGTTCTATTGACCATCGTGCATGTAAATACTATGCAATCCTTAGCTTGATGACCATACCTCCCACAGGCATCGCAATTCCCAGTAAATTTTACTCTAAAAGTAGGGCATTCACTAGTACTATGCAGACCATATCAAATTGAGCACCATTTTTGCTCCCTTCTTAGATACATATGATTGTTTTGTGGAGCACGATTATCTCTAAGAATCTCTTGAATGGCCTTGGTGAGATATGCTAAAGTCATCTCAGATATCTTTGACTCCTAACAATAGGCTTTAGGGTCATTGGGGGATGATGCCCCAATGCTTGCGAGCTAGTAGATTTAGGCTCAACAGACACTCTTTCTCCTTGAATCATTAAATTATCCTCCAATTGGATCGCATTGGTGGTGACCGCTGCCCAAGTGGTGATACCTCTAATGACTAGGCCATTGTAGATATCCTCATGTCGTAGTCCCTTGAAGAATCTAACACGCAACTCGTTATTATTGAACTGCTCGTTTGGATTACAACAAGAATTCAAATGCTTCAAGCGACTAATAAAGTCTCTCACTTACTCTCCTTCCTCTTGTATCCAAGAATCTCATGCGACCTGTTGAAGGCATGTGGAACGCTTTGTTCTGTATCTCTAGCTCAATAACCCTATGAATGACATCACAAACTCTTTGTTGTTGCTCCTCTATGCTAGTAGCACCCATTGTAGATTGTAGGACATCTAACCAATCCACGTGATAGGTGGGTTGGTTAGACCCGTTGAAAGCATGTGGATCCCTTTCTTCTGTCTCTCTAGCTCAATAACCCTATGAATGACATCACAAACTCTTTGTTGTTGCTCCTCTACGCTAGTAGTACCCGTTGTGTATTGTAGGATATATAAACAATCCATGTGATAGGTGTGACATGTGTATAAGTCGGTTAGAGTTTCTGTTTATAGTTCATAATCCCAGTTCTCATTTAAAAACTCTCCATCTAGGATTGAGGTGTTAGGGGTGTCCTTTGAACCAGATGCAATGTGGCTCTCTATGGGTTGACCCTTAGTGGTCGCTAATTTAGGAGCACTCGATTGCTCCCCTAGCATGGACGTTGACATAGGGGCTTTCACTTTTAACCTTCTTCATTGCTCTACCCTATGTAAGCTCTCAATTTCCTTTTCCCTAGCCGCAATGACATTCCGCTCAACCTCTTGCACTTCGACAAGGATTCTACCATCAGGTAATATAACCTCAGAGGAAAATAGCTCTGAAGAGTCAGGGGGTGTATTGAATGGATTATTCACATGCACACTCTCTAGGGACATGGGGTCTATGTTGGTCATGAATGGCAAATTTACTTCCCCACCCCCCTCATTTACATCGTTAGCTTCATGTTCAGAGAAAGTGGCTCTACTAAAATTTTCCTTCAAGCGGCTTAGCACGCTCGGCCCGGACCATGGGCCCATGGCATGCATGTCTTGGCTTGAGCTATTGGGATTAGGCATCGGGTAACCCTCCATGACATCATAGTCAGAGGAAGAGTCACTAGAAGCAATATGTGGGTCATGAGTGGTACTACCTTGGGTTCTTGTTGAGGGCCTAGAGCCTAAGGTAGAGGAATAATGAGTGCCCGTGTAAACAGAGACACTCTCTATGTGCTCGTCCTCTAGCACACAACCAAAGCATAGGTACATGTGACCTCAACACTCTAGAAGTGTTGGTGAGTGCTCGTGAAGGCCGCTCACCTAGTTTTTAAGTGTTTACAACCCAAATTTTTTATTATTTTTGGTCCCTTTTTTCAATCAAGCCAAGGAATATGGAGTGTGATATCTCAAAATGAGTGTCTTTGCTAGGGAGACGTGTCGTGCTTTACAGCCCCCAATTCGGTTTCGTACAACCCTTGGAATCCTAAAACTAGTCTTTACCTAGGTGGGAAGAGGGCTAGAATTAGTAAGTCCACAGGGTGTGTGTGAAGGGAATGGTGGAGGACTTGAGGAACTTGTCCCACATACCCTCCCTTCACTTGAGGTCCTAGTCTTTATATATAAAGTAGTGTGTATAGTATATCATAAGACTGTGGACTGAGGCCTGGGCCTGGGCTTCTGCTCGGGCTCGGGTCTTGAGGAATGATCCCGATCCTTCCTTTTAAGATAAGGTTTTTTTAATTTTCATTTTTGTTTTGAGTTTTCTTTTTAGTTTCTTTTTTTTATTTTGATTTCTCCCAGATATTTCGAGCGTTTTTTTATTATAAAAGTTTTAAAATTTTCATTTTTTTTAGTGGATAATGGTGCGTGTGGATGGCGAGCTCACACGTGCACATAGTAGCTCTGTCTAACTTTGTCTAACCTTCTTGCAGCTAACACAAAGCCTAACACAATTAATTAACACTGCTTACCTCTGCTAACACACTGTCTAACACAAAACTGCACACTCACAGACATTCAACCTTCTCACTTTCTACTCTATTGCTCTTTGTATACTACACATTACTAGTCTAAACACTAACTAACAAACCTTTTAACCCTGCACATTATAGATCTAACAAATCTAACAAAAACAAGTACAATGTAGCACTTAATACAGAGCTTACAAAAATTTGCTATAATTCCACATTACAGTTACTTAACAGTTCTCACACAAACTCAGACAAAAGCATGAAAACAGATGGAAGAAAGGCTCCCAGAGGTAGCAATGAGTGCTCCTCAAGCTTAATGCAAGGCAGTCCCCGACAACGGTGCCAAAAATGTGCGCTTTGCTTCACTTCTTGGAGGCAGGGAACTTGCCTGTGCATTGTGTGCGAGCCTTGAAAGGCTGCAAGCACACAAATAAAGAGTCCTAGCAAGCTCAAAGAAATAATGGTGTGTCACTCACTGCTCAATGCTTCCATTGTGAAGGATCCTATGCTGTGAAGAAGAAGGAGCCGCCGTCGATGCCGCGCTCAATTGCCTTGCACCGACAATGCTGCCGCAATGCTCGATTACACACACCCTCTCTCTCTCTCTCTCTCTCTCTCTCTCTCTCTCTCTCTCTCTCTCTCTCTCTCTCTCTCTCTCTCAAGCGTGCGCACACACACACACACACACACACACACATACGTGAGCACACGAAGGAGAAGGAGACAGAGATGGAGAAAAAGCACTTCTTAGCTTACACCTCAAAGAATGAGGATTTTTAAGTCAAATGGACCTTTTGCTTAACAGTTTGACCCATTCACACATGGGTGCCCATAGTGGCCGGTCGTTGCAAAACTACTGTAAAAATAAGATAAGTGGTGCACCTCTCATCGGGCGGTGATCACCTACACAGCTATTGGACCGACAAGCCCGGCAGGCCATGACTCAATCAAATAAATAATATGCATCCGTCGAAGGTGATAGGGTGTCCATGAGGGTTAAAACTTTGTGATGGAGTTTGCCAACTTAGATTTTGTTACATTTTGATCGCATCTTCTATTGATTTAGATTCTCAAACTCTACTTCTAGTATGTTAGCACCCAAATCTATGGTTCATGCTTTTCTATATATGTTTACGAAAACTAATTCATAGCTTTGCACTAAGGATTTCTTGATGTAACTGTTGATCACCTTTTCTCTTACTGATGTTCAGAGGTGCATGGATCGTGAGCCATGTTTCAACAATTGTGCTAATTTTAATGATGGAGGCTGATAGATGATATTGAGATGAGCCTTTGTAGAAGCATCACTAGAGAACCACTTTTTGTGAGGAAATAGGAAAATTGGCACCCTGAGTCAATAATCCAATTTCACATAGTATTTGTCAAGAGCTAACAATGCGTCTGGACTCAAATAAAAAGTGAATACTAGCACATCTGATGGCTATAGCATATTAGGAACAACGTCAATATGTGGAGACTCAATGACATCAAGCTCCTCTATTTTCACACTCCTCTTAGGAGGTGCAAAATTTATGACAATGGCTTTACCCTTCTCTCTTTGCAACAGTTGGCAATCTTTCTTCAGGTGTCCTTTCTTGTAACAATGTAGGTATTCAATGTTCCGCATCTTGCTACATGCATTCTTGAGATCTCAAAAATGATCGTAACTGCAACTATGACCTCTTTACCTTTGATTGTTCCTCTTGCTACTTCCACTTGCCATTTACGCATCACCATGCCCACTAGTGTCAAGAGACTGACGTCGAATCTCTTCTGTGAGCAAAGCATTGTTAACATTACTGAAAATAAGCTTTCCCTTAAGTAAAAAGTTACTGATGTCAGTATTGAACATGTGACCACGATGCAAGCAAAGAATATAGCAAGAAAATGGATTTTATTTCATCATCAAAATTAAGCCCCTTTCATGTCAAAACTGAGCAAACACACTCTTAAAATTCTTTAGGTGTGAAGTGACACTACTATTTTGTTTCATATTAAGACGCATAAGCTTCTGCACTTTGTTCAATGTACTCTTACCATCCCATGCTTAGCATAAATACTACCTTGGCATAGTTCTTGTCCATAATCATGAAGAATATAGATCACCAAGATGCAACCTCTTACCATCCCATGTTGAGCATAAATACTCCCACACTTCCTTAGAATTTTTCGTGTCCATAATCATGAAGAACATAGACTCAATAAGATGCAACCTAATAGTTGCCATGGCATGAGTATCAAGCTCCTCCCACTGATCTCATCAATGTACAAACCCTCTCTGCGCCTTGTCAATGGTGTTGCAAGTCCTTTGTTGACTAGCAGATCAAGCATTCTCTACTTCCATATAATGAAAATTGTGCCATCATACTTCTTAATGTAGTGATATTCTTTCTCATAAGATCCAGCCATACTGATAAGAGCTAATTGCAAGAGAATAAAGCTAAGAACTTATGGAAATTTTTTGACAATTTTTTTGGCAGAGCCTCTCTACATGGAGATAAAAATCTCAACTAGAAACTCAGCAGAATCACTACAATGTCAATGCAAAAGACTGATGTAAGTGAACTAGAGGACTTGCTGAAAAAATCTATCAAAGTGTAATGGGAGCAAAGTCTCAACCCAAATCAAGAAAAAATCAACACATAAAATATCAAAAGTGCTCTCTAAGCATAAACAAAAAATATATAATCAAGATAACTGACAAATGTGACTGCCAACAAGGCATGAAAAGCACTTATACCCTTCTATACACATCCTATGGCAAGGACACAAATGGGGATCTCTAGCAACCTAATCTACCTCACACTGGGTAACCTAGACCCTAGTGATTGGATTCAAAAAACCGCAGGTAACGACCCTCACAAAAGGCTACACAAACACAGCTAGCCACAACCTCAGAAAGGGTTGTTTTGGATTGAGTCTAGAAAACGACTCGAACTGCCAAAACAAGCCAAAATTGGATCCACTTCAAGAGCATATGAGACACTCACATAGGTGCCATTGAGATGCAAGCAAAGTCTAAATGATTTTCGTATGGGGAGTAAAACAAAAAAACTCCTTTGAATAGAGCACATGCACACACAAGGTGCTAATCACACATATCCATATGCATAAAAATCCCAAAGATAATTAGTCATTGGTAAGAAATCTCCCAAAGAGAATTAGTCACTGATTATCATGTGTAAGAACACACAAGGTGCTAATCACACATATCCATATGCATAAAACTCCCAAAGATAATTAGTCATTGGTAAGAAATCTCCCAAAGAGAATTAGTCATATGCATAAAACTCCCAAAGATAATCAGTCATTGGTAAGAAATCTCCCAAAGAGAATTAGTCACTGATTATCATGTGTAAGAACAACAGATTTGCAATAGAAATGCCTACCAACAAGAAGATCTGCAAACCTGTAGCTCTTTAGTCTTGTGAGTCTGACAAACTAATAAAACTGGTAACCTATGAGCTATCAATGGCTAACCATTACAAACCAGACCACAATAAGCACACAACAAGATCTGTGTATACAATGCACCAAGAAATTAAATAGTAATTGTCAAGAATTCTCTCTTTGATAAGGTTGTGGGAAAACACTGTGGAAAAATGCGAATGCTATGTAGATGTCAATGCCATTGTGTTGATGTCAAATCCATAAAAAAACATCATGTAGGTGTGTGACAGGATGTTGCAAATCCACCAGTGATGATGTCTTGAGAAGGTGGACAGAAATGTGTATGTCACGAAGTCTTGGGCTGATCTAGAGCTCTTTCTTTCTCTCTCTCTCTCTCTCTCTCTCTCTCTCTCTCTCTCTCTCTCTCTCTCTCTCTCTCTCTCTCTCTCTCTCTCTCTCTCTCTCTCTCTCTCTCTCTCTCTCTCTCTGCCAAATTCACCAAGCATGAAGTGTATGTCATATCCAAAAGAAAACCTCTACTAGTAATCTCCATTCTGTGTCGTCAAGTGTGTGTGTGTGTGTTTGTGTGTATGCACACACACACACACACACACACACACACACACACACACACACACACACACACACACACACACACACACACACACACACACACACACGCACGCACGCACGCGCGCGCACACACACACACACACTTTCCTTCTCTTGGAAGTGCCTTCATGTTGCGGTGTGCTCTTGCACTATAGAGCACTCCAAACACTAGTCCTAGCTCTCTTTTTCTTTATAGCATTCTCAAGAGCTACAATAAATCTTCAAAAAACATCAATTCTATCTTTTTGTTTGCCTCAGTGCTACCTTAAATTTTTTATTGCTTATTCTTATGCAATACTTGCATCAATGCAACGGGTCAAGTTTAGCGCTACCAGTACTCAGTTTAGCGCTACCAGTACTCAATTAATTTTTTGCCTACACAAAAATAGGCTCCAACGCTATGTTTGTTGGAAACCTGCATTATTTACCATGTCTAATGTTGCTCATTGTGTAGCAATCCAAAAGTTCAAAATCTTAGAAGGTCCAATACGTATGCTATAGACCTTTGAGCTAAAAATTACATTGGACACTAAGGCTTGATCTTTAGCTCATTTTGAAGCTCTTGCACATGCACTGGGAGCAAGAAGAATGTTAGCTTTGATACCACTTGTGAGTATGCATGTGGTTTGTGTGAAGTGTGAGTGCAGGTGAGGAAGGAGATAGGTGCATAGAGTGTTGGTGGAGCTCATCATGAGGATTAATGCCTTACCTCTCGTTATTGTTCTATATTACCAAAGTTAGCACAATCAACGTGATGGGTGTTTGGCTAGTTGGCGTGAACCCTAACAAGTAATACATACATATATATTTATTTATTTGAAGATAAATGATTTATTATGGGTGTAGGGTGCTACATAAGTAAGCATCTCAAAAAAATCACAGATCACTTACTACATTGAAGCACACAAGCTAAACATTTTAGTAGAAAGTTCAAGAATGGACGATGCCTAGTACGGGTGACACCTATACAAATGTACCAAAAGTGGATTGAAGGATCCATCATTGATCCAAAGTTAGAGCTTTCAAGGAATGGAGATGATGAGCAATATCTAGGGTGACACACTCTAGCTCCCTCTATCTCTATATGGTTTTATTTAGAGAATTGGGAGGATTTAAAGATCGCTCATCAACTTGACCCTATGTATACATTCAAGAATGTAGGTCACTCTTTGTGGAAGCATATTGTTGGTTTGAATGACATAGATGCAATTAGGAATGACTTAAAAGAGAAAAATTACAATGCAGATTCTAGCCCCATGTTGATAAAGAGATAGGTTGAAAAGAATACGCATCTATAGCATGGGTGCTTACCTCTGAAGAGATTAATTTTACCAATCACATAATACAATCTATCTGCACATGCACGGGATTTGGTGCCTCATTGAAGATTATATTCACTATGGATGGTATGACCCTTTTCAATTTAAAGACACATGATTGACATAATTTCATCAAGGTAGAATCCAAACCTTTTTTTATCATAACAAGTTGTTGTTGCAACCAGATACTGACTAACTCAATTGTAAATTTTTAAATGTAGCACCTTCTCTCCCTTGTTATTTATGGTTGCCTAATGAGTGGTATTCAAAATGTTATCTATCATTTGGGGAAGCTATCAAAGTATGTTTATTTATCAAACGTATTTATCTATGTGCTTTTAATAAATGTTTAACACAATGTCTATGCTTTCTTCTAGATGGATCACATCTAATGTGATTAATACAATGTCAATACCACAAAATAAAAAGGAGTGTATAGAGCACTTTGCATGGTAGTGAATGAGATAAAAACTTCTTTTTTTGACATTCAAGTCCACATACTCATTCATTGGTAGATGAGATAGAGACTACATCCATTGTTAACAGTTATTAGATGTTTTATGTTGAGAGATTCATGGGATTTTTAAGGGGTTTATTTGCTAAAGAGCACAATCAAAGGGCTCAATGGATGGGGGATGGGGAGGGGATGGGTGCTTAGAGAGTGCATGTGTTACCTTTCAAAGTACCTTGAGCATGTTGAAAAGGATGCTCCTTGCAAATGGACAATTGAAGAGTCTCTTATACTTTTAGATGTTATGTGAAAAAGGCATTCGTCACGAGCTCTCAACTATAGAATGCTTGAACATATCCATGTTTATTATTTACAACTCATAGTTTATGGAAAGATTTTTTGAAGAGTATGAGGAAGTTTTCATCCCAAAAAGAAGACAAAGAGGTGGCAAATCTACCAACATTGAACTTCCATCTATTCTATCATGGCTATCTTACTGTATTAGAGACGAAATTGTGGAAGGAGAAAACATCAATGATGAGCAAAGAGAGATTGGATTTAACTATGATAGAGATGTAACAATTCTTTTATGAGTGCATGTTTATCAAGTTGTTTAAATTTATAGTATTACTGCTTAGATTTAATGTGCTTGATTTCAACAATTATACGCATGTGAAAATAGCAACATGTGTACCTATGAACAACATATTTAGGTCAAAATAATTGATTAAAGACACATAGCTCAAGATCCTTGTATTGTTTCATCTTTTAAAGAGAAATCACATGCAATTGCAAGAGACACAAACCCTACTGTTGACAATCTTGGCTATGTGGAAATTACATTTGGCATTTATGAACTGATTTGCAAGCACGTAATATTAACTTATAGATATACAAAAATGTTTTTACACGGATATCTTAAAGGTTTTTTCAAAGGTATTATTGATATCTTATGTTAACATATTGTATTGAAGGTTGATTGGTTATGTGCTAAATATAGTCAAGAGCCATTCGATTTTTGGTCAGTTGATTCTTCAAAACCATTATTGACAACACAAGAACTATATATTTTTACTGGTCCATTGTGAGTAGTCTTTCTTCTACACTCCCCTAGATTCTCTGAGTCCATGGAGGCAAGCTGTGTCTATCAATCCTTGAGGACATCAGATATTTGATATCATTGACAAATAGCTTGGTTACCTTGGCTATTTGATTATCGTTGTAACATTTAATGGCCTAGTAACTTGTGTGTAACGGAAAATAGCATGAACATAGTGAGCATTTCATTAGAATAGATTCCTAATGAGAATAAAAAGAGTGCTTGGGTGGGGAGAGGAAAAAAAATCATAACACCTAGTTAGATAGCATGAACAATACTTAAAAAGAGAGAGAAATTAAGCTATGACAACAGTTGAGGACCGGATTTGCATGGAGCCGGTCCCCCCTCCAAAAGGCTTTGTATTATGGTTTCTCCCACCAAGAGAGACATTTTACAATACAATTATTTGTGTTCCTTCAATATTAGCTAGTGCAATGAAGATGGAAACTTCAAGCACTAAGCAAAACACTTATTAAACACAACATCAATTCCCTCACGGTCTCAGACCCAAGACCTCACACACCTTCGAAGATGGTGAGAGCTAGCGGGGTATGAGAGTAGATTGAGAGGAAGAAGGAGTAGTCTTACGAGAAATATGTACATCTCCTCACATAATCATTCATATTAGCATAGCTTAGCTTAGTAATTAGCATGGTAGAGGAGATGAGCATGCATTGAAGCTTGGCTTTGGTTGGATTTGCATCAGTAAGCCAAGAGTTGTTCATGTAGGCCTCCCTTCTCCAAGCTTGGAGTAGGTGATAAGCTTTCCATTAAAGCTTGAGAAGGAGAGAGAGAGAGAGAGTCTTCTTATTCCACACATGGACTAGTGTGAGTGTGTATGAAATAATGCCTCAAGAAAATCATCCCCCTCTCTCTCTTGGTTGACCCCTCGTTATTTGCTCATGCTCACACCCTATTGGACCTCTCCAGGCTTAGCAAATGGAATTTCAAGAGCATAAGTAATATCCTTCTGAAATGTGTCCCCCTTTCCCCTTTTGGGAGAGATTTAGGTAATCAATAAATACAACTAAACTCTCATTGGACCCCTTTGTCTCCTGGCCAATAGGAATCAGGCAAGCCATTGGGCTGTTAAATGCTCATTGGACCCCTTGGAAGACCGTCCAATAGTCTTCTAGACAGCTTAATTCCTATTGGTTCTTTTATTAAGTTTTATTAAATTAATTAAACTAGATTTACTCTAGCCTAATTCTCATTGGTCCACCTCCATGGCCATCCAATAGGATTTGAGTACACCTTGTGGGCATCTGGGCTAGGGAGCTGACATGTGTCCCTCATTCCCTTTGTGTAAAGGGAGCTTGTGTGTGTGTGTGTGTGTTTCTCTCTCATCCCCTACTTGCAAGGCTTGCCCCCTCCTATGTAGGGATTATGAAGACTTTTTTTACACACACTAAGTATCCAATTTTCCTAGTGTTTGACCTTTGGACACAACCTTTGAATTTTGGAACCTTCGCATTTTGGAAGTCTTAAATGAGCTGAACCTTAGGGTCTTTCAAGCCCATTGTTGCACATTGCTCTTTTGCAGATGGACCCCCCTTTGGATCCCTATTTTCCCTCCTTTGGATCCCTACTATGGCCAGCTTAACCAATATTCTAGCTTTTTCTCCCCTAACACTTCCCCATATTAAATGATCAGTTTACATGAGAAAATCATTTAGGAGAATTAGATATTAGTTATTATGACATTACCTCTCTCTTGAAATCATAGTCGTCCTCGACTATGGGGTAGAGAAGATAAATCATATTCATTAGTCCTTTTTCTAGCGGGTAGAGAATCCCTATGTTACCCTACAACATTGTTCAAGAATGGATGACTAGTCCGTTTGGTGCTTGAGAGCCTAAGCTTCCGCAAGCATGTCTGCACATTAGTCCTATCAATCGTCCATAGTAGAGTGACAAGATCTACTTGGTGCTTGGGAGACGTCGTCTTCACAAACTTGATCTAAGCATGCATACTACTTCACATTTGTGCACAATAAAGCAAAAGAGAGTCTTATAAGATAAAAAATTTGTTCATTTTAAACATTTGTACATTTGCTTACTCTAGAGAATCATTGTAAGCATTGACAAGGTTTAGGTTATCCTTTAATTGTATGCCTTGCATCCATCTAGCATCTTCAAAAGGATAATTCTTAAAGTTAATAAGATATCGCCGGATAGCCTTACCGCCTCTTAGTACCTTGTCTTCATGTCGAGAATGGACTCGGGCTGCATCACCTCTTCTTGGTCCTCGATCTCCGGTGGGTCTTCAATAGTTGGTTCTTGTGGTGGATCTCCTTTGTAAGGCTTTAGAAGGCTCACATGCAAAGCATTCTATAGGAGAAAATGGCTTAACAATTTGAGTTGATAGGCCATCTCATTGATTGGCCTAAGAATTTGGAAGGGACCATAGTACCTTTTTGCTAATTTAGCATAGCACTTTTGGTGTTCTGTAGGATTCTTGCCTGTCGTGTGCCTTAATCGAGACTTGGGAGATTTGAGAAAGACCCAATCATTTTCTTTAAAGGATTGGGCTCTTCTGTGCTTGTCAGTAGCAGCCTTTTGCCTTTGTTGTGAGATAGAGATAGCATCCTTAATCTTTTGGAAAGATTCTTGTAGGTCTCGGCTATACTCATTTGCAGTGAAGATCTTCCCGTGTACCTTAAGTAGCAGGGGACTTTTTGATCTTCCCTCAATTACCTCAAAAGGTGCTTTTCCCATGGAAGTATGTACAATGTTATTGTAGGCATACTCCACTAAGGGTAAGTACTTCTCCCATTGGGATCTTTGATCTACTTCCTTGACATAGGCTTTTAGTGGATCAAGAATTGTTAGGTTCGCTATTTCACTTTGGACATCCGTTTGCGGGTGATAGGCCAAAGAGAAGTTTAGCCTTGTCCCTAAATTCTCAAAGAGACCCTTCCAAAAATTACTCGTCATTCTAGGATCTCTATCCGACACTATGGACATTGGCAAGCCATGGTACTTGAAGATTTTTGAAATGAAGAGGGTTGCCATTTGATGGGCTTTGATAGTCTTTTTGATAGGTATAAAATGAGCTTGTTTACTGAACCTGTCTACTATCGTCCATATTCTCGTATTCCCATGGATAGACTTAGGCAATCCAAAGATATGGTGAATTAGGGATTGGCAAAGGTTGAAGCAATCCACGTTGCTTCCCTCTATCAAACTTCCTCTTTTGGCATACTACACATTTAGAAACATACTCTTGTTTGCTTTCATGGTAGGCCAATAGAAATATGTTTCAATCCCCTTTAGGGTAGATTGAATCCCTCTATGCCCCGCATAAGGAGGAGCATGAGATTCATACATTACTTTCTCACGTAGTGAGTTAGTAACGCATAGTCTATTTCCATAGAGAAGATAAACATCTTGTAAGGTAAATGGTTCCTCTTTCTTCCCTAATGCAAGGGCTGAAATCACATCTCTAAAATTGGGATCAGTAGCATCCTCACCTATCATAGAAGATAGATCATTGTGAGTTTCTATGAAAACCACATTCACTCTCGGCCATCTTTAGAGTGCATCGGCTACTTGATTATGCTTGCCAGCAATGTGAGCAATATGAAAAAGAAATAACGAAAGAAAATTTCCCACCTCATTTGTTTGTCGGGAGAGATTGGTCTGCATCATGAAGTACTTAAGACTTTGGTGATCCGTTCACACAGAATGAAAGGAGTCCCCAATAAATAGTGCTTCCATGAGTCGAAGGCATGTAGAACTGTGAGGAGTTCCTTTTCATATATGCCTAGAGCTTGCTCAACAAGGTTGAGCCTTCAACTTTCATAGGCTATGGTGTGGCCTTCTTGGAGCAAAACAGCTCCAAGGCAATCACCACAAGTGTCACATTGGACCTCAAATGGCTTTGAGAGATCCGGAAGTGTAAGCAAAGGTTGAGAGATAAGCTTTTCTTTAAGCTTTTTGAAAGCATTGTTCTCCTTGGCAGAACATGTATACCTAACGTTTTTCTTTGTTAGGTCATGTAATGGTCGTGCAATTTCTAAGAACTTTTCTATGAAGCGTCTATAATATGCACACATACCTATAAGGCTTCTTAGTTCATGAAGATTCCTTGGTTTAGGCCATCCTTTTATTACCTCTAACTTTGGTGGATCCATTTGGATGCCATCTTGAGAGATAATGTGACCTAAATACTGAATCTCTTGCAAGAAAAATTCACTTTTCTCTCAATTAACATAAAGTTTATTCTCTCTTAGAACTTGAAATATTACCTAGAGGTGTTTCTTGTGTCTATCTAGTGAATTAGAGTAGATGATAATATCATCAAAGAACACTCTAGTAAAGGTTCGGTGAGGCATGAATAGCTTCTCCATCAAGCGGTTGAATGTGGTTGGTGCATTGGTCAAGCCAAAAGGCATGAAAATATATTTGTAAAGACCAAACGTAGTGCAAAATGCGGTCTTTACAATGTCTTGATTAGCTATCCTTATTTGATGATAGCCACTTTTTAGGTCAATCCTACTGAACTAGGTGGACCCTTGTAGCTTATCAAATAGGTCTTTCTACCCTTGGAATCGGAAACCTATTCTTGATAGTGATCCTATTTAGTTCTCTATAGTCGACACACATACGATATGTGCCGTCTTTCTTTTACACTGATAGCACACGGGTGAGCAAAATGGAGATGAGCTGGGCCTAACCATGCCCTTCTCAACTAACTCATGCACTTGCTGCATAATCTCCTCTTGTTGAGCTTGAGAAACTCTATAAGGAGGTTTATTAGACGGTGAAATTCCTGGAAGAAGTTCAATTGCATGGTCATCATTGCCTCGTTTAGGAGGTAGCTCACAAGGGATGTTGTCAATAAAGACATCTTGAAACCCCTTGACAAAATTGGATAACTCTAATTCCTTGTGAGTATGTATATTTTCTTTTGTTGAAACAATAGGTTCATTTTGACAATCTTTAACAAAATCATGTACACGAAAATAGACCTCTTTATTGACTTATTGAAAGCTTGCGTATGTACAATGGGTATGGTGTTACCCATTTTCTTAGCATCTATGTACATATCTTTTTCCGTGAACCTAAAGTAGATTCTCCTTTCAGGGAATTTAACATTGGCAGCCATGCGATCAAACCATGGTGCCCCTAGGATTACATCTTCATGCTTGAGAGGAGAGATAAAGAAGTCCTCTTTGTCCACATAGCTTTGGAAATGGAGCCTCAATTTCCCAATTAAGGGAGTGACTGAAGCTTCTTGCCCCTTGAAAGCACCATCTGCGAGGGTAGGACATCTCCCATCTCATAGACTTGTATGCCTAGCTTGGTGGCCAACTCTGTGGATATGAAATTGTGAGTAGAACCAGGGTCAAAGAGAATAAAAGCATCATGTTCTCTTACCTTTCCCCAAGTATGGCATAGAGTCGGATATGGTGCGTGGCCTTTGAGAGTTGACATACTCTACCATTTCTTCAGTTAAGCCCAAAAAAAATTGTTGCTTTTGCTCTCCAAAATCCAAATTTTTGAAGGCAGTGGCTTTGAGTTGTAGGTCCCAAAACTTGTCTACATATTTGTGAATGGATTCGTAGGGAGAGAGCTTCAGGCTTCGCCATTCGGTGAGTACTTTGTCTTTGGCATCAATGGCCAAAAACTACTTCATAATGGAAGCTCTTAAAGCTTTCCATGTTCATGAGCTTCACCGTTGGCCCGTAGGCTAGACCACCATTGCCTGGTGGACTTCTGAAAGTGCATAGCTACATGGTGTAGCTTAGAGGACTCCGTGAAGCCCTCATCTCCAAACGTCGCATCGAATTGTTGGATAAAGGCCAAGACTTTGTCCATAGCACCAAAGGTGCTATAGTAGGTAAGGAAAGAGATGCTCTTTCCTCCCTCTTTGAACTTCTTGAGCTTGGACGAACTCTTCCACGTGGCATAGGATTTCCTATGGCCTCTTCTTTTTGATGGTTCAAAGGTTGCAATATCACTTTCTTCGAAAGATGAAGAATTTGAGGAAGATGGAGAAGAGGGTGACCTCTTTCTCGCCATTTTCTTTCCTTGATCTTCTTTGTCTGTACCATCACTTTCATAAGAGGAAGAGGATGAAGAAGATGGAGAAGAGGGTGTCCTCTTTCTCGCCTTTTTCTTCCCTTTCTTTTTGTCATCCCTCTTTGAAGTATGGTGTGGAGAAGTGTTTGATGGTCTTCTCCATTTTAGTGGTGATGGAGAGCGTTTATCCCACCATCTTCATGGAGCCATCTCCATCAAGGTGGCAGGAGAATCATTTATTTCTTGTTATTTTGGTGGAGGCTCTTGAGTTATCCTTTGAGAAGGAGATGCATCATCAGAAGAAAATTTTTGAGCCCTTCATATGGATCCTCTTCTTCTTCCCGAATTGGAGAGAGGACTCTTTTGGAAGTCTCACAAGGAAGCTTCCTAGGTGCTCTCTTGTCATGGTGGGGAGCTTGGAGAATCCCATGAGCACAAAGCTGCCGTTGCACTTCACTTTGGAGGGATGGATTGCCCATGGCTTGTTGAAGCTTAGAAACAAGATAGTTAACAAGCATAGGGGCATCATTAGTAGCATGCTCATTAGCAAAATCAAAGTTATCAACATTAATTTCACTCTCTTTACTATTGTCAGCCATTCTAACAACTTTTAGGTGTAAAATGTTTAGGTGTACTTTGGCACTTCAAGCCTTAGTTGCTACTCCTCTTTACCCCCTTTAGAAAAAGCACTCAAGCTATTGTGCCCGTGGCTTGAATACCATTAATTGCAAGGAATAGAAGAGAGGGTTGTTCAACACCAAAACATCACCGGCTCTTGTCAATCTTCTAGTATCTCAATAGTGGTTAAGCCGTAGGCAAACCCCGTAGGACTCCATTATTAAGACCATAGCTCTCAACGGTGATGCCCCGTTATCTGCACAAAGGCAGGCACATTGCAAGGCTGAAAAATCCCTATTCTACTTACTCATTTGCAATTAATAATAACAACCATTTATAGCTAGCTTGAGGACCTCCCTTCTTGAGCAAGAAAAGAGAAACCTTGTGCTCTGATACCAATGTAACATTTAATGGCCTAGTAACTTGTGTGTAGCGGAAAATAGCATGAACATAGTGAGCATTTCATTAGAATAGATTCCTAATGAGATATCAGAAGAAAGTTGGACTCGCTTTTGGGCCCTGTAAGAAGTTCCATGTCAGCTTAGAGAGAGAAAATGAAAACGTTAAATTGTGCATTTTATGTGATACTTTTTGCGCCAACAAAAAGCCAAGATGACATTCTTTGGTAGGTAGCCACCGTCTTTATCATTCTTATCCTTCATTCTCTTGTCAGGAATCCAACTAACCGTATGACTAATGATTTGAAATGCCATCTTACAAGTGTTCCCTCCAGAAATATAAGCCACACAAACTCTATCAACTCTAAGCATGAGAATATGGCCTTCCCTCCCAAAACCTGAGATATTTCATGAGTTTTGAGTGTCTGTCTATTTTTCTATCAACTCAAGGAATGGAGAATGCTTCTTTTTCTGATGAAAACACCAATTTGAACTCGCAATCCTCAACCCCTTCATCTTTAACACTTACCCAAGGAAAGAACACACATCATCTTCATGTTGATGTATTGCAAGAGTACGCACCGTTGCTGAAACATAGGAGGGAGTCTTTCTTATCTCAATGGGAGAAAGAACTTATAAGGACAAACAAGGAACATCATTTGGATTTGTGGACCGATGGGTCTATTTATCCAAAGGATCCTACGACAAATGCGCCACCTCCCTTTGCTAATATCATTAACCTCTTACATTTCACATGTGATGTTAAGGATGGGCTATTGGGATACACCGAACATTTGGAAATGAGAGGATTGAATGCAGAAAGGCAAAGAAACTTCCTGGCGATGGAGAACATGCAGTTGAAGAAACTTAATGAAGCATGCTCTCAAAAGATTTCATCAAACAAAGAGACAATCCAAGGCCTTGAGAAGAAGATCACAAGTTTGCAAGAGAAAGACACCGTGCTTGGTAGTCGAAAAATAAAACGAGATATGTGCAACATTGAGAACATGAAGATTGGTAGTGGTGGCCTGAAAAAATGAATACAAGATTTAAGGTAACTTGAAGTTTGTTTCTGCTTTTGTATCTTCAATGTGCTTCACTAAGAAACGGATACACTTTCTTATACATGATCATAACACATGGTGCTTTTTTGGCAGGTCTTTACTACATCCAAACTTGAACGGTGTAGGCTTCAATGCCGGAGTCCATTATAGCCGTCTAGTTCCAAAAGAAGTAGTTGAAGAGATGATAACTCAGAAAAAATTTTGTAAGTTGAAAGGGAGGTTCCTTACCTCCTTCATGAACGAGAATCAATTGGAACCAATGGAAGTGCAATCAATACTTGATGAGAGTGGCATCTCGCAGATGGGATATAGGGCATTCTTCAAAGCATTAGCTAAAAAGCCTCAAAATAAACTACAAAGAGGATCACTGTTGCCAAAGTCATCACATGTAAAGGCTGCTCGCTGGCACGTAAACGATGAGGTGTTTGAGAAACTTGGGTCACCATTCCATATTGAAGCAACGTTCTTAGACAAGGGTGGCAAAGAGGTACAGTTTAACAAGCACAACAACCTCTTCGTTGATCTTGAAGCATTGCAAAGGTATGCAATTCACTTCTTTGACATCAGTCGAGAGGAGTGCGGTGGGGTTCTCAAGTTTGTTTTGAAGCTGGATGAGTGCGAGGTCCTGAAGAACAAGAAGTTGGAGAGAGTCACCATTACCCTCATGAACAGAGCTCTGGATCCATCAATAACGAAAGAGGATCCATGATACTTCAACGTTGTGCAATGCGAAAACAACATTCTAACTCTAGGATCATTTTAGGTATACTTAGTTCACTCTATAATAACAAAAATATTGATTATTTGGTTGTTGAGTTTGTGTTTTCATTTTTCACTGCAAGTTGATAAGAAAAATTTTAAAATCCTCAATTGGGTTTTTAGTAAAACCCAATTTCCTTCTATCATTAGTGAACAAAGAAACGGAGTTGTTCTTTTAGTGGAAGGATTTGGTGACTATACAGTGGAATGACACATGGCAGGTGACTTAAAGTCTCTTAAGTGTATGTACAACATAACACATGGAGCAGCTGTGGCAAATCCATGCTTATATTGCATGGCTGATGCACAATCTCTTGAGAGTGTGCAATGGAATAGAGCTCCCAACAGACATCTTCAAGATAAAATTTTTAGGCTAGTGCTTGATATTCCTCTGAGTAGAGTTCACGTATGTACGCTTCATGCACTCTGTCGAATAATTGAAAAGATGGTTCATTTGTACATATGTTTTGCATGGACATTAAAGCCAGAGAGTGAGTCAAAAAGAGTGATCAAAGCATTAGAGGGAGTGCTCTTAGACATTGGTTTGCATGGAGACAATGTCAAAATCGAAGAGGACCCTAAGATAAAGTTGTTACAAGGTACCTAGGAAAGCATCGATAGGCGGTGTGAAGGCCAGAAGGTTTCTTGGGTTTAGCCTCAAAGATACAGATAGAGAAGAGAGGAGAAACCTGTTCAAAAAATGGAAACATTTACATAAAGTTGTTAAAGACAATGCTGGTGGTGGGGCAATCCAAAATCACAAGGCGAACGTGTGGAAATCACTAGATAAAATTTTCCACTACGTTGAACAGCATTCTTGGGACCAAAGTAAGCTCACATCATTTCAAGCAGCCTTGCTGGATTGGAAGAAGGCTTACCTTACAGAATGGGGGGGGCAACATATCACACATTACATGGTGTGTTAGCATTCTATGTATACAAAAAAAAAAAATCAAATTGTACTCTATTGACCATTTTGTTTTATGTCAATGCAGCACATATTGTTCAACCATGGTCCATATTTTTCCAAGACATACGTCTCACTATCAATATGGTCCACACAAGGCATGGAAAAAAACCACTACATGACAAGGACAGGTTATTTTAAGCACACTAGACATGGGGGAGGAAAGGATAAGGCCAATAGCCTATTAGAGTTACACCAATGAACTTATAGACGACTAATTGATAGAGCAAGGTAGAATGAGCTTCTTAAGAGTTCAGAAATTACACGATCTTTACAACACATCCGCAAAGAGAAGAAATAGATGGCTTGGGGAAATTCAAATGCGGGGGAGCGCCATGCGAGGTGGCGACATTCACAAGTCAAGAGCGGGAGAAGATGGACTTGAGGGAGAAGATCGTTGTTTTTATCCTCTTCAATGCACCTTCTTCTTCTTCACTTTGTACTTCTTTGATGTGCAAGCTCTGTAGATGAGCTCATTCCTCTGTCGATGGTAGCTTCCCCACGGGCATCAAGCGTCTTCTTCCCCTCAAAAACAGCCGCTTGTTGTATGTATCTAACCTCTCCCGGTCTTCAACCCCTGCAGCAAGAGCCTGAGCTGTTAGGACATGAAATAGGGGGCTCTAAGTGCTTGGCACCCATACCCAATGCCAAAGACACGTAGAGAAAACTATTTCTCAATCAGAATTAGTCTTTTTGTGTTTAGTGGGAGGGGGTGCCCACCACACAATCTTGTAATAACTTTCATTGCAAACAGTGGGAACTTTGCATTGTCCTCGGAGTATTCCTTGTGGTATATTATGATTTAAAAAAAATAGTAAAGCATTTATGGGCCGTAAGTGAGATGAGTACAATTGCCAAGTACTTGAATTGTTTCTACAAACCTTTTTGTGGTTGAAATGCCCGATGTAGTGAGACAACGCCGCATCCTTGCCTTGTACTCCAGTGACAAGCCCTTACCGTGAGCCTCCCGCTCTTCTAAGGAAACTATCGTCATACACTAGCACCTGTCAACAAAAAGATTGATCATAATATTTTACCACTGGGCCATCTCCAATACCATCTTAATGCCTTTAAAAATTACCATCTGATTCTCGTCCATTTCCAACATCGACCTTCCCCACAAGTGAATAGACTGATTATTCATTACCTGAGCTCTGGGTGCCACGGGCCTATCCATGTTTTCCAAGCCGAGTTGTTTTGTTGTCGATGGAAACTACTCATCTGTTGGAAAATTGGCCTCTCCGGACTTCGCTTCATTGAATGTATCTTTGATCAGTTTCCATCATGAAGTAAATTGTGAGTCGTGGACAACTGTGTGAGCAATAAGATGTTGGTCCACTCCATCATCATCCATAAATCCCCTGTCTGCCTCACAAAAATTTGCAATTGTAGTTAGGCAGTAGTCCTCCCATATATTCAGCTCATGCATGATATCTATGAGCAGAACGTAGAGGGTGTCGCTCGCCATAGCAAAGCTAGGAGCGCAATTAAGAGGCAAAGTCACTTCCTTATTTGGGCTTTCTTGCTTGCATCCTAATGCTGCATCCTCAAGAGAAGCAAGAGTTAAGCCCGCATCAAATGTTTTCTTTAATACCTCTACCTTCTCTTCTTTGGGTCAAACTACACCTCCACATACTCTACCTCTTCCTCCAGCGCCAATGGACAACTACCAAAAGTTGTTGAGACTGGGAAGTCTCTGACTCACCATCTGTCTGCAAGTACAAGTAGCAGACAAAAGCGTGATAGAATTCCACTAAGTGACACCTTTTTAAGTGCTTCATACACCTGTCTTGTACAAGCAGTGCATTGGAGGGACACTTTTCTAGACAGTAATTTAGTCTCCTTGAAGCACTCTTGTCACGGTCAAGGTCGGTTGGGTGCACATATCTCATGCCATCAATTGTCATGGAATTGTCACAAATGACTGCCTCATACTATTGCAAATGGGTTTGTAGGTACTCAAATAAGCAATCTATGATCCTCTGTATAGAAAACTCTGCATTAAACATTCCTGATAGTTCTGATGCACGGTGATGAGCACGGGTGTTGTATAAGAACGTGAATAGTTTTTCTTCACATGTATCGTCGCCCACATCGTCTGTCTCTAGGACTATGATCCCCATGACTGAAAGAACAAGAAAGCCAAAACTACTATTCAAAATTGGTATGTATTTGGTGTCATAATCAAGCGGATATTGAGCCTCGAGTATCCCTCAAGGTCTCTAACCACTTGGTTGTGTCCCATGCGCTAATTTCATAATAGGTGACGTCACTTGAGTCAGAACCAGGAAAATAGGGGCGCCAAGAATCTTCGAAGGGCCCTATTCACTTGGTTTTGACCCAAGTTGAATTAACATTGTACCAACGTCCATTGGGAATAAGTGGATTGGAACAAATAATTTAATGTTATCAGTAAATGCTCTGTATCCTTGCCCATATCATCTATCTCCAGGACTATGATCCCCATGACTGGAAAAAAAAGCAAGCCAAAACTACTATTCAAAATTGGTATATATTTGGTGTCATAACCGAGCGAACATTGAGCCTCGAGTATCCCTCAAGGTCTCTGTTCGCTTGGTTCTATCCCGTGTGCTAATGTCATAATAGGTGATGTCACTTGAGTCAGAACCAGGAGAATAGGGGCCCCAAGAATCTTTGAAGGGCCCTATTCGCTTGGTTCTGACCCAAGCTGAATTTACATTGTACCCATTTAGAATAGGTGGATTGGAACAGAGCATTTAATGTTATCAGTAAAAGGTATATAGGCCTACTCACTCACTATGCCCAAACATAGCATTGAATAACAACTCAGGCACGATCACATAAGGAGTAATTATTCCAACCATGCGGTGAGAGACTTCTAATCTTACCCTAACGACCACTTTGGCCCTTCGAGTGTTGTTACCCTTGTGCTCTAATCCCATAACACAGTGGCTTCGGTGCGCACACAGTTAACATCACACATGCAGGGGGGGGGGAGAGAGAGAGAGAGAGAGAGAGAGAGAGAGAGAGAGAGAGAGAGAGGGAGAGAGGGAGAAAGAACCTATCTCAACAATATCCAATGGTGCCGAGTTGGATGGTGATGTCGCAGGTTGCTGAGAGAAAGAACCAAAAGGTGGCCAGGAGGAAAAGAAACAAAAGGCGAAGGCCAGGGCAATGGTGATGCGGCAGAGCAAAGGACTCAAACCAGTGGAGGTTGCTCAATGCAAGATCGTGAGAGGTGGCCAAGGGGAAGAGTGCAGAAAAGGTGAAGGAAAGGGCGATCTGTTTGTTCTACTTAGAGATGGAGATGGAGACTGCAACGGAGATCGGCGTCTGACTCTAAACAGTCACTCAAAAAAGGCACGTGGGTTGTGCTCACAAGGACACCTAGTAATAAACGGGCTCAGATTCCCATGCAGTACGATCTACCAACCACAATCTCGGGTGTAATCATGCACATAAGTGAAGTTGTCACCCTCGCCAAGGTAAGCATTCTAAGTTTAGAGGCAATACCCTGCCAAACATTTTAACTATACCCTTGTCCCAGATGAGCACTCTTCTGCCTCTTTTCGCATCCTCTACTGCCACCGTTTTAACTTTGCCCCCGTCGACGCTACACGGTAAGCAAACCATCTCTTTTGTGCTCCCAACCACTTTTGTGCATCTCCTCTTACTCTCTAGTACTCCTCCTTTTCCATGTCCTCCTCTTACTCCTGTTCTGCAATGCTTTAGGGACGCAAAACTCTACACACAATGAAGAGGTATGCTACTACACTTTTGTGCACTTGTATTTTGTGTAGTCAGTACCAAGCGAATAAGGGAAGGTAAACTCTATTCGTTGCATGTGTTCGCTTGGTATTGACCATCGTATTTATTAAAAAAGTTTGCTATTACACTTTTCTTAGGTCAATACCGAGCGAATAAGGGAAGGTAAACCCTGTTTGTTGCACCTGTTTGCTTGGTACTGACCTCAGAAAATATTAATGATGTTTGCTATTACACTTTTCTGAGCTCGGTACCAAGCGAATAAGGGAAGGAAAACTCTGTTCGTTGCACCTGTTTTCTTGGTACTGACCTCAGAAAATATAAATGATGTTTGCTATTACACTTTTTTGAGGTCAGTACCAAGCGGATAAGGGAAGGTAAACCCTGTTTGTTGCACCTATTCTCTTGGTATTGACCTTAAAAAATATTAATGATGTTTGCTATTACACTTTTCTGAGGTCAGTACCAAGCGAATAAGGGAAGGCAAACTCTGTTCGTTGCACCTGTTCGCTTGGTACTGACCTCAAAAAATATAAATGATGTTTGCTATTACACTTTTTTGAGGTCAATACCAAGCAAATAAGGGAAGGTAAACCCTGTTTGTTGCACCTATTCGCTTGGTACTGACCTCAAAAAATATTAATGATGTTTGCTATTACACTTTTCTGAGGTCAGTACCAAGCAAATAAGGGAAGGAAAACTATGTTCATTTCACCTGTTTGCTTGGTACTGACCTCAAAAAATATAAATGATGTTTGCTATTACACTTTTCTGATGTCAGTACCAAGTGAATTAGGGAAGGTAAACTCTGTTCGTTGCACTTGTTCGCTTGGTACTGACCTCAAAAAATATAAATGATGTTTTCTATTACACTTTTTTGAGGTCAGTACCAAGCGAATAAGGGAAGGTAACTCTGTTTGTTGCACATGTTCACTTGGTACTGACCATCGTCTTTATTTATGATGTTTTCTATTATACTTTTCTGAGGTCAATACCAAGCGAGTAGAGGCAATACAACCGTATTTAGTGCACTTCTTTGCTTCGTGCTGACCCTAGAAATCCTATGTCCCTTGTGCAACAAATGATATATCGTCTTCTGTTATGCTATTTGTAGAGATGCCTCGTGCAAAGGCCACGCCTAGAAGGGCAACATGTGACTCTTTGAATGGTCAAGCAAGAAGACACCGATATGAGGCGCACAAAGGTGTACTGCAAGAGCTACGAAGGATCAAATGACACGTGCAATCGGCCATTCCACGTCTTCCTTTCCAACGAGTAGTGCGAGAGATTTGCGAGCAATGGAGAGTCGACGTGCGATGGCCCGGGCCAGCATTGCACTTCTCTGCCTGCAAGAAATTGCAAAAGACTACCTCGTTGAATTCTTCAGCGAGGATGGATATATCTTGACTGCCCATGCACACCGCGTTACTATCATGCCACGGGATTTTGATACTCTTCAGAGGCTGTGCTTCCGCTACAATGGGTTGCTTCAGCTAGTACCTATCCAGGATAGTAGAACCATGGATATTCTAAACATCCCCCCTCTCCATCCTCGTGCACGACAGACAGAGCCTTCTAGGGCTGGATTAAATAGCAGAAGGACACGATCATGGGTCGAGAGGAATGAAATAGATGGGCACGCTGAGCCAACTGATGAGGGGCATGAGCAGGCCAGGGTGGACCCTGAGGCGGTCGTTGAAGAAATAGAGACATTTATGGAGGAACCAGTTATGAAGGAAAATGAGCAAGGCATGGAGGATCCGGAGCCTATGCATGTAAGGGAGGATCCTGTGCCTGTAAGGGAGGAGCCCTTGCCTGTTAGGGAGGAGCCTATGCCTTCTAGGGAGGAGCCTTTTCCATTAAGGGAGGAGACTGAGGCAGCCAAGGATAAAGCTCAAGAAAGGCAAGGGAAAGGCTCTCCTTCACAAGGGCCATCCAACGAGGAGCCTTTATCAGAGGAGTTGATTATTTTAGAGCAAATCAACGAAGAGAATTAAGAGGAGTTGCATGCACAGATACTGTTGCCTAGAAGGTCAGAGGAGGCCTGCATTTTCAACCTTGATCAACAAGACTTCCTGTGCATGCACAGTTTCTCCAACTCCAACGCAACGGATGCGGTCGTCAACATTGCTTTCTGGTACTTCTCAAGCTCTTTATAAGTCATGCTTGGTTCATTAAATGGCTCACTTTCTCTAAGACATCAATACCAAGCGAGTCAGTGGCTTATGGAATTGGATAGTGATACCACTCGCTCGAATTGACCCATGTCTTTGTGACAATCTTCGTTAACGTTGTTGTGTTACGTCTCAAGTTTTTCTTTATAAGTCACTCTTGGTTCATTAGATGGATCACTACCACTAAGACATGGGTCAATACCAAGCGAGTCAGTGGCTTATGGAATTCGATAGCTGCCCCAATCGCTCGGTATGGACTCATGGGTTTGTGGCAGTGACAGCCCGCTGAAATATCTTAATTTTAATCTCTTCCATTGATTCATGTTAGGCACGCTATCTCGCTTCTGTCCGCTGAGGTTCAAAAAAATATACGTAACAGATCCACTGATCTCACCTATGCTACAGAACAACGGATTTTCCTTTTTGGCTCTGATGGGTTGGTTTAGCAGAGTCAATTTTGATCTAGCACGTTTTTTGGTCACTGCATACAATCAATCGTGAGTTTCTTCTTGCCTTGTAAAAACCATGTTGGATTTAGGATATTTCTCCTCATCTTTGATGGTTTTGGTGTAGGGATCATTGGAGTCTGTTGTTATTTGACATTGAAGATAAGATTGTATACTACGCAAACCCGGGGCAAAGCAGGTTGTTTCACGGTCGTGTAAAAACGTAAGGCACATGTGGTTACACTTGGAAGTAGTGTCTCTTTGTAATGTGTTACTGACTCAAGTGATTATGTATGTAGTGCCGCGAAAAAACTTGTATGCTATGTAGAGCATGTTTTGTTAGAACATGATCTAGGGACTACCATCTGGCACAAACGGGTAATCGTGCCCATACAGGTTGATGACTATAGCTGTGGTTAGCTGAATGCCTTGTTGCTCCTCAGTCAAATTTTGGATGTACCAAACGTAATTAATCGTGTTGTTTCATTGTTTGTTTGCTGCAACGTTTGTATTAAAAGAAGCAACATCTTTACTTACTTTCCTATTATCACGCTTCTATAGGACTTCAATTACATAACTACACCCCCAACGATGTGCGACATTGTTCTATAATGGCCATCCATCATATTATAATCTCGGTAAAGAGACGTACAAGAGAGAAAGACGCGAGAGATGAGGAGTTCGAATAGGGTCGCATTGACGAAATGACGCAGCGCTATAATTAGACTCAAGGAGAGGTTTGAAATATGCAAGAAGCAATAAATCAATATTATTTGGACGACGCAAAAGTAGAGAAATGGGCTACACATCATCGGAAAGATCAAGAACAGAGGGAAGCTTCACAGGTGCAAGATACATGGGAAGCCATGGAAGAGGCCCATGATTTTGAACGACGTGAAAGGATGCCCGAGACCAACATCCCCCGAGGCAGAAGCAGCAGTAATCGGGGAAGAGGGCAAGGGAGCAGTGGCAGCAACCGGGGGAGAGGGCAGGGGACCAGTGGCAGCAACCACCAGAGAGGACAGGGGACCACTGGCACAAACCGCGGGAGAGGACAGGGGAGCAGTAGGGAAAGGGAGCAATAACTTGTATACATCTTGACAGAAACAACACAATTTGTAAAGTTTTGAGACAGTGGAAAATGTACATTTTTAAACATTGTTTGAGCGGCACAAAATGTCTCTGTATTAGTCATTTTGAAGAGTACATCATGGTTTGCATGGCATCAAAGCTCATTGCATGCACAAGGTATGTGACCTAGCTTCCAGTGGAAGCAATTAAGTGAAGTGTATTTGAGAGTGACTCCTTGCACAAAGTTGTTTTCTCCTTGCGTCTTGGAATCTGAGAAAAAGAAAGAGTTAGATTCTATGTCTTAATGTATTAAAGAAAATCAAAATTCATCCATTTAGTAAGCACCTTTCTATTGTTGAGACTGAATGCATACAATTCCGGCAAAAATGGAAGTTCTTCACATGTAAGATCTACCCTGAGCTGTGCAAGAGTTGTGCTTGACATTGTCTCCATCACAGTAAGTAGGCTGTCTCAAAAGTAGAGCTCCATTGATAAAGGTTTGTTCTTGAGGCTAGACTTTGTATCTTGGTCGAGTGGAATAAGTTGCCCCCACTAAGAAGATGATATCTAAAATAGTAAATCAGCACTATGAAATTTTGAGAGCTTATATTGAACTTGCAAATTATGGACTTCTTTCGCAAAATACAGATTTTGCCCTGTGATTGTTTCCTATCCCAATTATGATCTAAAAAGTCCAAACAGCTCTCAGACTTGCAAATGAACATTGTTGCGGTAGTTCTTATTTGCTCATCGAAGAAGAAATCTACAAACACTTCAAGAGGCATAAATAGTGCAAGCCAAACTATTTTTGTGGCAATTAAATACTTGAGGGACTTTTGTATATCCTGAAACAACCTATTCATAAAGCTTTCACTAGTTTGCAAAGCTGGCAAAGACCAATCCTTGCTGTCAAAGGATGGAAGTGACAAAGGAGCTACACGACCCCAACCAAAGGAAGTTCTCAGTTCCAAATATGACATATCATAAAATAACATTCCATTATCTACAAGTTCCTTGTGTTATCTTTCTCGGTACATTTGCTCACCAATAAATGCATGGAAAGCATCAAAAATCCCAACTATGCTCTCAACTGGTTGCCAATCCGTCCTATTCAATGGATAAATATCTGAAACATACCAAAGATGATATCCACCACTTAACCTTTGAATATAATCATGCACTAAGTGAGATGCTTAAAATAACTTACAGTTGGGTCGATGTTGTGGAAAACTTGGAGGAGATGTTTGCAGCTTTAAGTCTGCATGTTGGAAAGCATGTTGTATGAGGACCTCTTTCTCCCGCTTGCTTTGTGCACACACTTTCAACTCTTTAACTTGTCCCTTAAAAGCCTCCACAAAATCATTGTGTTGCCTCCTCTTCATCCTCCTAGTTTGCAGTAGAACCCAACTTCCAATAGTTATTCAAGATGGTATCCATGCTTGATCATCTGTAGTATAAATGTTAAAAATGCTAACAGAGTCAATGGTAGTGCTAGGCCTTCGAGAAGTAGTCATGGTGTGCACTAGAATACACAGAAATATTAGCGCAAATATGAAAAAGGGAAGAAGTTTTGAGAGGTAAGTAGAGCTACTCAAAGTTATATTTGGGCGGGAACATAGATACTAGATAGAGTCTTCAATGAAAGTTCTGAAATTCGTCGGTACAGAGTTAGTATGACTTATGGAATTTATGCCTTGAAAGCGTGAAATTGTGCAATTTGATGAACAAAAATAATATTTTCTCCCTTTTTTCTAAAAGAGCTTGGCTCTAAAATGTCGATTCTCAACGTAACGTTAGCCTCTTCCTCATTGGTCGAGCGCCACTCTCTCTCTAGAACAGAAAGGCCCAAAAGTGAGTCCAACTTTCTCCTAATGATAACAAGAATTCTTGGGTGGAGAGAGCAACAAAAAGTATAACACCTAGTTAGATAGCATGAACAATACTTCAAAAGAAAGAGAAATTAAGCTATTGACAACAGTTGAGGACCGGATTTACATGGAGCAGGCTCCCCCTCCAAAAGGCTTTGTATTATGGTTTCTCCCATCAAGAGAGATATTTTACAATACAATTATTTGTGTTCCTTCAATACTAGCTAGTGCAATGAAGATGGAAACTTCAAGCACTAAGCAAATCACTTATTGTACACAACAACAATTCCCTCACAGTCTCAGACCCAAGACCTCACACATCTTCGAAGATGGTGAGAGCTAGCGGGGTATGAGAGTAGATTGAGAGGAAGAAGGAGTAGTCTTACAAGAAACATGTACATCTCCTCACATAATCACTCATATTAGCATAGCTTAGCTTAGTAATTAGCATGGTAGAGGAGATGAGCATGCATTGAAGCTTGGCTCTTGGTTGGATTAGCATCACAAAGCCAAGAGTTGTTGGTGTAAGCCTCCCTCTCCAAGCTTGGAGTAGGTGATAAACTTTCCATTAAAGATTGAGAAGGAGAGAGAAAGTCTTCTTACTCTACACATGGACTAGTGTGAGTGTGTATGCAATAATGCCTTGAGAAAATCAACCCCCCCTCTCTCTCTTGGTCAACCCCTCTTGCTATTTGCTCATGCTCACACCCTATTGGACCTCTCCAGGCTTAGCCAATGGAATTTCAAGAGCATAAGTGATAGCCTTCTGACATGTGTCCCCCTTTCCCCTTTTGTGAGAGATTTTTAGGTAATTAATTAATGCACCTAAACTCTCTCATTGGACCCCTTTGTCTCCTGGCCAATAGGAATCAGGCAAGCCATTGGGCTGCTGAATGCTCATTGGACGTCTTCTAGAGAGCTTAATTCCTATTGTTTCTTTTATTAAGTGTTTTTAAATTAATTAAACTAGATTTACTCTAGCCTAATCCTCATTGGTCCACCTCCATGGCCATCCAATAGGATTTGAGTGCACCTTGTGGGCATCTGGGCTAGGGAGATGACATGTGTCCCTCATTCCCTTTGTGTAAAGGGAGCTTTTGTGTGTGTGTGTGTGTGTGTGTGTGTGTGTGTGTGTGTGTGTATGTGTGTGTTTGTCTCTCATCCCCTACTTGCAAGGATCACCCCCTCCTATGTAGGGATTATGAAGACTTTTTTACACACACTAAGCATCCAATTTTCCTAGTGTTTGACCTTTGGACACAACCTTTGAATTTTGGAATCTTAGCATTTTGAAAGTCTTAATGAGCTGAATGAACCTTAGGGTCTTTTAAGCCCATTGTTGCACATTTCTCTTTTGTAGATGCCCCCCCCTTTGGATCCCTATTTTCCCTCCTTTGGATCCCTACTATGGCCGGTCTGCCAGCTTAACCAATATTCTAGCTTTTTCTCCCCTGGCACTTCCCCATATTAAATGATAAGTTTAACATGAGAAAATCATTTAGGAGAATTAGATATTAGTTATTATGACAACCGTAGCTTGCCTCTTTTGAGATCCAAGGAAGTTGTATCTAAAGGATTCCATTGATCTTTTTGAACCTTACTAACATCAGGTGGGTTGGGTGGGCCATTGGTAAGAACAAACTCATTTCATTTGCCTCTCTCATCTTTGTGTGTGTGTGTGTGTGTGTGTGTGTGTGTGTGTGCGTGCAAGGTAAGAGGAACAAAATGAAAATTTTGGAATTCAAAATAGATTACGCAATCATGAGATAAGTGGATTATAAATTTGAGCTGAGTAGTCGCTTGATGGTACATACAACAGAGCTCTTTGTTTTCCAAAAGAATACTTAATTCCCTTTTAAACTAGAGCTATTGGATTTTATACCTAGGGCTTTTAAAAATGGCCATTAGGCGGCTACTCTAGGCATTGTGTACATAATAGACATTACATCACATATATCTGTAGCTCTAGGATCAAAATTTACATAGGTCATTCCCAAAAAAATAAAGTATAATTTGTCAAAAATTTGGCTTTTAAATATGTGGCCGATTACGAGGGTGCCCAAAAGTTTTATAAGCCAAAATATCCCCCCTTCCTATCCAATGCACATCGTTGTACATGTTGCAAAAGATCATTGGTAATTTTGAAAATATCACTTTTCCAAGGACTTTAGCACTTTGTTGTATTTGGCTGATCTTGCCATGATGTCTACCTTGAAAGATTGATCTTTGAGAGGGGTGTTGAGCAATGTGCATTAGTGGGCTATATGTATTGCTTGCACCTCCTCTGTTAATGGATTGAAAATGTTCAAATCCATCTCAAAAAATACCATCTCATGAATTCAAACGTTTGCATGTAGTGTGACGGCAAGAACATTATGAGTGTGTACATTCCTATGATGACATTCTTAAGAAGTGCCTCTTGCAGGTCCTAGCTGATGCCATCAGTGCCTTCAAGGAAGATTTCCCATGGATGCTCTGCTTTGTCAATTGAAGGAGTACGAGCGGAAGTGCGACGCGAGAGAGAGTGCGAGAAGAAGAGCACGACGATATGGTGAACTCGCTCTACTGTAATTTGTAGAGCATAGTGAGTTCTTATTAGGTTTTTACAAAAAATATGTGTACATACCTGGTGGCCCGCCCACTTACCTGGGCGACCACATTGGGCTTTATACCCCAACAACCTCCCACTTAAAGTCCAATGTGGTACTTTAAGTGTGAGAGAAGCTACTATACAAGCTAATATACAAGAGATGTAGAGAAGTGATGTACTACCCTACACCTAACTGCTTGCGAAAATGTGCAAAGCTCTCTGAGGGAAGTCCTTTTGTAAGTAGATCAGTAGGATTTTCTGTGGTGTGAACTTTGACAAGCTGAAGTTGCTTATCCTCGAGCATTTCCCTGATGAAATGATACTTCACATCCACATGCTTTGTCTTTGAGTGATAAACTGGATTGCGAGCCAATTGTATAGCACTTTGACTATCACAATATAACACAGGCATCTCTTCTTTGATTCCCAAATCTGTTACTAGTCGATTAAGCCAAATTGATTCTTTGCATGCCTCTGATGCTGCAACATATTCAGCCTCTGTAGTAGACTGAGTAACACAATCTTGTAATCTAGAACGCCATGATACTGCTCCACCAGCCAATGTAAAGACATACCCTGACGTAGACCTTCGGTTGTCTAAGTCACCTGCATAATCTGAGTCTGTAAAACCCTTTACACTTAGCTCCTGACTCCCATAGCATATACGCATACTCTTTGTAGCTTTCAGGTATCTCAATATTCCTTTCACTGCCTCCCAATGTTTCTTGCCTGGGTTTGACATGTATCGACTTACTACTCCCACTGCAAATGCAATGTCTGGGCGAGTAGCAATCATTGCATACATCAAACTACCCACTGCAGACGCATATGGAATCTTATCCATTTCAGCATGTTCTTCCTCAGACACAGGACAATCTTGTTTGCTAAGTTTCACATATGGTGGCAATGGAACACTCAGTGTCTTTCCCTTCTCCATATTGAAACGTTGCAAAACCTTGTCAATATACTCTGTTTGAGATAACCAAATCAACTTCTTTGATCTGTCTCTCTCAATGCGCATACCAAGTATATGACTTGCCTCACCCATGTCTTTCATGTCAAACGATTTTTCCATCTTTGACTTCAAAGCTGAAATTTCTTCCAAGTGCTTGCCAGCAATCAACATGTCATCCACATACAAAATAAGGATCAGCCAACTACCATCCTTAGCCTTCTTTGTATATAGACAGTGATCGAACTCACTACGTTTGTAGCCTTGAGAAAGCATAAACTTGTGGAATTTATGGTACCATGCCCTCGGTGATTGTTTTAAGCCATAAAGACTTTTTAACAACTGGCATACCCAATCTTCCTTGCCTTTCTCAACAAACCCTTCTGGCTGCTGCATGTAAATTTCCACATCTAAATCACCATGCAAGAACGCTGTCTTGACATCCATTTGGTGCAACACCAAATCTAATATGGCAACCAATGCAAGAAAGCATCTCAATGTAGTCATCTTGACCACTGGAGAGAAGACTTCATCAAAGTCAATGCCTTGTTCTTGCTTAAAGCCCTTGGCAACAAGCCTTGCTTTGTACTTTGGCTGACTATCATGAGCGGTGATCTTATACCTGTAAACCCATTTACAAGGTAGAGCCTTTTTTCCCTGTGGTAATTTAACTAGCTTCCATGTCTTGTTTTTATGCAGAGCTGTCATCTCTGACTGCATGGCCAATTGCCAATTCCCGGAGTCCTTCATTTGCACTTCTTCCTTGTAACATGAAGGCTCATTGCAATCAGTCAACATGATATAGTTCATAGATGGAACAAACCTATCAGGAGGTCGCGTGACACGTCCAGATCTACGCACAATAGGTGGCTCAGGCTCAGCCACAACCTGTGGTTCCACTCTATCCTATCCTTGCTCCTCTTGAGACCTGACATTTTGTCTTGCACGTGCAGGTCCATCTTCTTGGAAGACAACTCTTCTAATCTCCTCAACCCTCTCTGGTTTAGAATGATATTTGGATTCATTAATGTGAACATCATTGCTACGGACAACCTTTCTGGATTCGGGATCCCAAAGTCTGTACCCCATCTCACCAGAATTACCATAGCCTAGAAAGATGCACTTTCTACTCTTTCGCTCAAGTTTGTTCCTAAATTCCTTTGGAACGTGAGTATATGCCTCACAGCCAAAGACTCTGAGATGCTTGTATGAGGGCATTTTGCCTGACCATACCATCTCTGGCACTGAATCCTTCTGCAAAACCTTGCTAGGAGATCTATTTACAAGATGAACAGCTGTTGATACAGCTTCAGCCCAAAACCCATTTGGCAGCTGTGCATTAGACAACATACTTCTGACCTTCTCTTGTATGGTCCTATTCATCCTCTCAGCAACACCATTTTGAGGAGGATTGTAAGGAGCAGTAAGTTCACGTTTTATACCTTTTGACTCACAAAAGTCCTGAAAGGCCTTTGAAACATACTCTCCACCTTTGTCAGTGCGTAAGCATTTAAGCTTCTTGCCACTCTGATTCTCCACAAGTGTCACAAACGTTTTGAAAACACTAAACGCTTCATCCTTGTGCTTGAGAAAGTAAACCCATACTTTCCTCGAGTAATCATCTATAAATGTCATAAAGTAAGAAGCTCCCCCTAGAGATAGGTTAGGCATAGGTCCACACAAATCACTATGAACAAGTGCCAATTGTGTATCTCTTCTACTGCTTCTATGCTTATGTGGCTGCTGTGTTTGCTTACCATACAGACAATGTTCACAGAATTCAAAATCATTAAATGAAAATCCAGGCAAATAACCAGAACGAGACAAGATTTCCATTCCCTTCTTGGACATATGTCCTAACCGGCTATGCCACAAAGAAACGTTCGGCTGCTCGGTTACATTGATTACATTTTTAGAGACATTTGATACATAAATCATGTAAAGTCCTCCAGACTTTACTCCATGTGCTACTGTCATAGAACCCTTGGATATCTTCCACATGTTCTGTCCAAAAGTGGTGACGTAGCCAGCATCATCAAGTAAACCTGTGCTGATCAAGCTCTTTGTAATTGCGGGAACATGTCTCACATTCTTCAGCGTGAAAGAAGATCCATTCTAAAACTTCAATTGAACATCTCCAACACCTAAGATCTCACATGTCTGCCCATTGCCTAGCCGAACATGATCTTTAGTGGTCACATAAGAGGTAAACCACTCCTTGTTTGGAGACACATGAAGTGATGCCCTTGAGTCTATAATCCAGTCACTCAGTGCATTTCAGATGCTATAAGAAGAGCTGAGTCCATTGTATTCTTCAAGAAGTAGATGTCTCGTGACACTAGACTGTCATCCTCTGCAACAGTGTTTGTCACATTTAATTCTTGAATCTTCACTGAGGACTTGTTCTTCTCACCATGGTCTTCATCTTTCTCTTTGCCTTTTTCTGCTTTCCATTCTCTGCAGTCTCTTTTCATGTGACCCTTCTTGCCACAATGGTAGCATTCTATGTCACTCTTGCCTTTAGCACTGCGGGACTTGCTACGAGACTGATTCCTCTTTCCACCTTTGTACTTTTCTTTGGTCCTTCCCCTGACAACTAAGGCTGTTCCTTTGACTTTGTCCATTGTCTTTCTATTGGTTTCTTCAGTAAGCAGACTTCCTTCTACACCTGCTATGTTCAAACCATCTGGAGGTGCAGAATTACTCAAAGCTGTGCGAAAAGTATCCCAACTTTCCGGCAATGTGATCAACAGGAACATAGCTCTAACAGGTTCATCAAACTTGACACCTTGAGCTGACAATTGACTATAGATTGTGTTGAATTCATTCAGATGATTGGACATAGGTGTCCCTTCTTTCATCTTCAAGTCAACAAGCTTCTTAAGCCAGTATACCTGTGAAGCTGCACTCTGCTTCTCATAAAGATCACTCAGCTTTAACCATTCTTGATAAGCCGACATCTCGTCTGCTACATTGAAGTAAACGCTTTCTGCCAAAGTCAGCATAATGGTAGAAAGTGCCAATTCATCCATTTCGCTCCATTCATCTTCGTCCATATCTTCTGGTTTTATCCCCTTGAGCTTTATAGGTTTTATCTGCTTCTTTTGTACCAACATGTGCCAAATCTGCTTCTTCCACAATGGGAAATTGGTTCCATCCAGTTTCTTGATATTGTAAAGAGCAGTGTCCTGTGATCCAGCCATAGCTACGCTTCACAGTAGTTTACTTTTCTGGGAAAAATTTGGCAAAGTTTCCCCTGTAAACTGACCTCTGAACCAATATCAACTTGTCAAATGAACCAAGAAAGCTTCAGATTCTGCAGAAATTTTGGGGGAGTCTCCTTTGTAAAATGGCTCTGGTGTACTAAAAACAGACGAAAAACAGCTCAAAAAACATTGTCTCTCTAACACTGTAAGCTGTGGGTAAACCTGTCCTGCACCTGTACTGTCTCTGGCTGTCCTGTCACTATCCTGTAAGCATAGACTGCGACAATGCCTCAACGGCAGTAAAGCAAAGATGCAATCCCAACTGTCTAACTCACAGTCAATACATCCTAGCTGCCTATCTAAGGGTGCTCGAGGGATTGCTCCAAGAACTGTATCACCGAAAGGATCTCAACATTCGAGAATCCCCCAGCTCAATAAAACCTCACTCGACCCTCAACAAAGGCTGCAATAAATCTGACAGTACATAGACTTCCCACAAAGTCATACATCCACAAATTTCCCACTGTATGCTGTAACCGCTGCGGCGGTTGTTTGCTGCGTGACTCATAGCCAGCAAACCCTCAACAGACATACATCATCTCTGACAATACATACCATGTGGAAGTACCTGCAATGTCATGATGAAATCTGGAATATCAAGCAGCAAACACAAGCTACCTGATGAAATAGTGGATGTCGCCTACAATCTGTGTGTAGATGCGCCCGTGTCGTATGTGACACGCCTCCAAGAACTGTGAGCCGTCCTTCGATGTGTAGACAGCCACAAATCAACACTCTGGGAGTGTCGATATCCTCAGTACCTGCAGTCGTAAGCCGAAAACCCCAAATTTGCAGAGTTGGATCTGCACCCGCTGAGACCACGTAGTCGAAAATGGCCTGCGCAGAACTTTGTCGAAGCCGAACGGTGACCGAGATGACCTCAGAATGAAATTCTGAGCACACCAAGCCCTACGGGTTCTCCCACAAGATTTGGGGCCGTGTCTTTGCCTGTCGAATTTCACTCCAATCTGAGCTGGTGACTCTAGCCTCCTACAGTGTTTCCCCGAGCCTCGATCTGAGCTCTGATACGAGTTGAAGGAGTACGAGCGGAAGTGCGACGTGAGAGAGAGTGCGAGAAGAAGAGCACGACAATATGGTGAACTCGCTCTACTGTAATGTGTAGAGCATAGTGAGTTCTTATTAGGTTTTTACAAAAAAATATGTGTACATACCTGGCGGCCCGCCCACTTACCTGGGCGACCACATTGGGCTTTATACCCCAACATCAATGTCATAAAAAGCTTCTATGCAAGTGATTATCATTTTTTCTATTTTACACGTCATTTTTCATGTCAAATCTCATACATCTTGCAGCATTGTTTTTTGTAGCCCTGAGAGTGTGTAGCATATATGCTTTTGTGGGCTTGGTGTTTTGGTTTGAATTGGCGAGGATAGGGTAATTCAACATTATCTTTCTTCTGCTTTTCAACACTTTGTATGTATCCCAGGATCTCCTTCTAGCAATTGGAAAATAAGTAGGGTAGATCCTCAGACTCTGTGGTGCATTCATGTAGATAGTTTCATCCTAAGGACCCTTGTTGAACCATCTTTTTCTCCATAGTGGGTGGCTCTTAAGTATGAGTAGTACTTGTTATTTTGTGGCTGCAACTAATTCATAATCTCTATGTGCATTCATCTCTAAAGCTAGAAGCAACTTCTTCTTCCATAAGATGGATTCTTGCTTCATTAATGGAGATGCTAGCATGTTGTGGCCAAAGTTTTTAACTTGCTCATCTAGTTGTATCATTAGAAGTGATGCACACTCCAAAATCTTTAGTTCATATTCCATGTATTCTTTAGCTACTCCATCTAGCATGTCGACCATCCATTGCTTAAGCTCGTCTTGAGAATCCATTTCTCGTCCATCTAGGTCATGAAATCTACCCTTGATTGAAGTACTAAGTAGATCTCCTAATGGTAGTTGATGAAAACTTTCAAACTCTATGCATGTGGTGTGGGTGATTGGTAGATGTTTAGGTGCTTGTGAGGTGCCACCAAGATCCACAAATTTTGCCTTTATTTCTCAAGCATGCATCTCAACTTGTGCAGTCAAATCTGCTTTTGCTTTGGGTGGCTATTCTTGTAGCTCCTTGATCTATTGCTCCTTTTGGGAGATAGTTGTGATCATTTCAGTCATCAATAGTTGTCTTTACAAATTCTCTTATTCCAACTCAGTCTTGAGTGCTTTAAGCTCATTGGAATCTACTGTTGAAGGGAGATAAGTAGATGTTGGTGGTGTTGCTTGATTGGCAAGGAGGATAGAGAGAGTTTGCTTCACAACATCATATGAGCTAGATAGCTTTGAGTATTTATTTCCTCCCTTTTCAATTTTTCTTTGATTTCATCTCACTCTACTTGGAAGTGGCTATTAGCCTCAATATCCCTCTTGATATCTTTGCAAATATTTTTAGCATATCTCTTTTCCTTCTCTAGAGCATCTATTTTTTCCTTATCTTGAGCTGTTTGTAGCTTTTGTTTGTCCTTTTGTAGACTATCCACCACTAGATATTTGAGTTATGCTATCTCTTGAGTTGCTTTTGTGGTGGGGTCTTTGGCCTCTTCAGCTTCCTTAATCCAAGCACCAATGCCATTTTGGCAATTGTAGTTTTGTCATATTGAGGGTCTTGTTCAGAGTCCCATTGTTGCAATAGCTCCAATGACCAAAAAAATTATCAACCGGAGGGATGAGCTACCCGGCTAGGGCATGGAAACACTCACACGATTAGTGAGCTAATTATGGAAACACAAAGGGTTAACTCTACGAGGTGAGCTTCTCGGCCTATGGAGGAGCTAAGCCGCAATGAAGGGCAATCTCCATATCCACTTCTCTTCACCTCCAATCAACCCAATCACACACACTACGATTGAAAGATGCACACAACACTAATCCTATCATGCAGCACACTAATCGAAAGCACACACACATAGATCTATCAAGCACCACACTCCAATCAAACCTACATGCACACAAGCATAAGAGGGCAATCTCACAAGATTAGAGAGGGATTAACCACTAATTAGTTAAGATCTAGTTAATCTAAGCATCATAGGCAATCATGTAAGAAGTAAGAGAGAGGCATAGTGAGAGAGAATGAATCATTGATTAGTGTTAATCAAGTCTCATGAGCAAGGAGAAGCTCAAGGACTCCATAGCCACACACCTCAAGAGCTCTCACCAAAGAGTGCTCTCAACAAATGACTTGAGAACCCTAATTTCTTTTACACGCTGCCTTATATACCTATGGTAAAAATATGCAATGTTCAGCCGCCCAAGGCCTTTAGGGCTCGCTACTTATTGAATCTGCAACCTAGGCACAATAAGTGACCTATTATTTACAACTTGGAACTCCCATTGAGCCCGTAACACATTAAAATATTACAATGGCTTGAAATAAATTGGGAATCTACAATACATGACCATTTTGGGAAAACATGAAAAATGTGTAACTCCAATCTTTACTACTTCTTTGTGTTCATCCTCAATGTGCATTCGTACGTCTTCGATCTTTAGCAGTTTCTGTTAACTGACGTTGACTCAACATTCCCCCCTTCCTATTTCAGTGCCCGTCCTCGGGCACTGTTGAAAAGTGTCCGTGGAGGCAAGGGAAGGTTTTGATTGGTTGTTGATGGGCTAATTTTTTCAATTGTCGTTGAATTTGTTGATGAGGTTCTTCATTTATCGTTGGATTTGTTGATGAGTTTCAATTTGCTGCAGCATCTTCATTGGTTTGAATATGTCTAATGTGAGAGATGATGTTGCATTTGTCCGTTGTAATAGCATAATGATGAGGCTATTGTTTATTTATAAAAGGTATGTACAATAGAAGTAGAATGATGAGGTTCTAAATTAGGGTCTAAAAGCTGGATGACCAAAGGGAAAAAATCTAGTGGAAAAAAGTGCCTTTGGGATAAGCGCATTATCGGAGTACTTATGAGCATGGAAATATTAATAAAGTAATCAAGAGATTATTTGCTGATAGATATGGAATTAAAAAGACAGCAAATATGAGATGGTAGCATGATGGAATATTGGTTTGTCTGTTATAGCCCACTCAAGGTGCATAGGTGGAAGCAAAAAAGAGTGTCTAATGCATATGTCCAATGATGGGACATCCTATTTATGCATACATAGAAATGCATGGAAAACAATATGCTGTGCAAGAAATATTTTGAGGGGTTATTCAAAAATATGGTGTAGCTATAAAAGCATATGACATAGCTTTGCAAGCTGGCACCCCTTTAAGAATGGTTTTTGTTGACGAGGATATGTGCTCTCATCTTACTGTGCATTGTGCATGAGTGTTGGACTCTACGACACTCCATCAATTATAAGTTAATAGACTTCGACTCTTATGCTCATCTCATCCAGCATGAGCGACACGACTTTAGATATGTTCAACTCTTCCAGCTATGCTTTGCTCATTTTATGGCTCAGTAGCCCGACTCTGACTATGCCAAAGAGTGTTTTTTGCACCCTGGCGACTTGACTTTTTACATTCTTGTGCTTACTACAAACATTTCTTCAGGTAAAAGTAAGCTTTAATCCTCAAAAATAGGATTAATGAAGGACCAAGTTGGCATTGAAGGTTTCTTTTGCCATACCTGTTTTATCATCTTTGACTTTTCATTCGCGTTGGTTGGGCTGTCCTTCTTTGACTGTGAAGACTCCATTGTCCGTTTGATTCTCCAATTGGGCATGTTTATAGAAGTCTTTGATGTTGTTGTAGACCTCTGTTCACTGTCGGCATCTGGCTTTTGACTAGGAGCATTGGAAGACTTAGGAATCCAAACCTTTTGAGGATCTTTGTAACTCATTTGTTGACTTTGTTGAGCTCTAGGTCTTGTTGAGCTCTTGAGATCTTCATGCAAGTCTGGTGTAGCTGTAGTTGGCTTGTGGTTGATTGGTAGCCAAATCTTTGTATAGCGTGTGTAGAATCCTTGTCCAAGAGGAACATTCTTTGAGATCCATCTTTTTTCTGTTTCCTCTTGAAAGTTGTGGTAAACTTCAACATCTTTCGATGTTATTCTCTTGTATACCTACTTCTTAGGTACCCTAGAATATTCTCGAGGTTGATACCTAGTGGGCCTTCTTTCCTGGGAGGGACTTGACATTACTTCATATGCTCTAACCTGTGGTTTTGGTACCCATATCCGTCTATTACATCCATAGTACTCCTATTCCTTTAAGCTCCATTGTGCTGCTATCCATCCCATGTGTTTGTCTTTCTGTGTTGATTTTTTGTCGTTAATCCAAACTGGATCATTGACTTTGACTAAATTGCTCTGAATAAACACTTACTTGACTTTCCTTTGCTTTTTTGAGTACTTTGGCTGAAATATCTTTGCTTTTCTAGGTGTCTCCTTAGAGGTTTCAATTGGGTCAGCAATTGACTTGAAGATTTGAAAGTCTGACTTGCTTGAAGAAGCTGATCCATGAGGGTTCTTTGATGTCAAGGCATATTCTATCACACCTTCTTTCCTAATTGGTGGAGGTTCCACTTTAGCTATACCTTTGTCTGCAAGATTTTTCTTTGATCCTTGTGACTTCTACAACTCTGAATTTGGAATTTATGGTTCTATTGAAGATCTTTGTCCAGCTCTTGCCATGGTCTCATCTTGATCTAACTGTGTCTCTATGGAGGGTAGCTTGAGACTTTTTTGTTACAATCTGACTTACAATAGTTCTTTGTGCTCGAAATGACTGATTGAACTTTGGACTTACTATTGCTTCTTGGTTGACTGCAACCTCGATCTTCAAAACTTCTGGCTTTGATGGCATTCTCTGCTCTTTTTGATTTGCACTTGTTATTGCCTGATTTGCTTTAAGCTCCTCTGAAGTTTTGCTTGATGGAGATGAATCGTCTTCAATAAGCTTTGCTTTGGTATTAGTCTCCATTTTAACTGTGCTTGAGGACTTTGTGTTGTCGTCCATGGGTGACCAGTCTTGGTCTTCATTCTTTGTTTTCTGTGATGACTCCGTCATGTTTGCATTCTGTATCTTTAGGACCTTTTGGGCCATTGGCATTCCCATTATGATGTTGTCTGGCATTTCCTTTGCTGTGATCACATGAAATTGAACTATGATGATCTGTGAACCTACTTCAATGGCGATGGAGATGATTCCCCATCATTCTGCTCGTTTGTTTCCTAATATGCTCACAAATCTAGAAGCATCTTCCAGCTGTGGTTGGCCACATCTTTTCCAAGTGCAAAAAGACATCAGGTTCTTGTCTAACTTGAAATCTAGCTTTACTTCTTTTGACAACTTTTCTTTGTTTTCACCAACAATGTTGCACTTGATCGTCTTAGGATTTCTTTCTGTATTGAGTGCTTTTGTGGTGGCGGTGTCTGTAGGTTGAACTTTTTCTACATTGGCTTTGCCTTGATCACTTGCTTCCGTTGATGTCGACTCGTATGACTGTGATACTGCACTTTTTTGCAATTGTTGAGCATTGTCTTCCTGCATTTGAGTAACCTTTGACCTTAAAAGGTCCATTGTACTGTCTGGCAGAATCTGTCTCTTCGGAGTAGATTTTGGTGGTGACCTTTGTGTAGCTTTTTGGACTTTATCTCCCATTGACTTTGACTTTTTTGCCACCTGTTCTAGTAGCTTGAGGCTTTGCATCATCTTTAGATAGTCTTTGACTTCAGTCGTACCATCGTAGGGGTTTGTACAAGATCATGATCTTGCTGATATTTGTTACCATGTGCATCTTGATATGCATATGTGAGCTTGGTCACATATAACTGTTTGAACACTATCGTACTTGTTGGATTTTGACTTTGACTTGTGGAGATCAACTGAAACTTCTGTCCTTGATGATATTCATAGAAGCATTTATCTGTAGACTCTTATGGAATATGGGTCAATTGGAAACTTCGAACAACCATATGATCTTTCAATGGTTTCTGCTTAGAATAGGTCTGTTGGCTAGAAACTCTGGGGCTTCTAACTGACATTGCGGTTCTTGATACATAAGCTGAGCTTGATGGATTTATAGCTGCCCCTTTCTTAGGGTGATCACTATAGCCTGCTTCATTGTAAGAGTTCAAAATTGTTTGGCTCTGATTTAGTCTCACCTTCTGGGAATGTGAAGGTACACTTTGGGTAGCATTGTTGATGTTTGGCATTTGTAAACCTTCTACATAGTTTCCTATGTATCTTCGAGAAACATGACAAATTATTCCCCAAATCAAGCTATAAATAGCTTTATCTTTGCCCTGATATTGTCTATCCCATAGGTCTCCTATGATATGGGCTTCTATGGTTTCAAGACCAAAGGCATCATAGATGCTAGACTCTTGTCTATATCTACGACTTTTTTTGTCAAAGTATATGTTCGTTTGGTCACAACATCGAAGCTTGATTTTCGATGGAGGAGAGTTTGGTTCTGAACAGATTTCTGGGTTCACTCGGGTAATATCCTTCAGCTCTAGAGAGAATGGGCTATAATAGATTTTTTCCTCTGAAATGAACCATCCTTTCTGATCTATCACTGGACGCACTTCTATGAGCTGGTATGTGAGCCGTTCAAACACTGGTTGATCCTTTTTGTACAGTTGTCCTTTTTGGTCTACATAGTGTGCATATGAATGATGTGTACCATACAATGCTAACATCATTCTGTTTGATGTGTCTCTTAGACTCGTGAATGATTGCACACTTGTGTCAATGGATGCAAAATCATTTGCAAATTCAACAGTCTTTTCAACCTTTGGTGATATCTCGACACCTTTACTAAATTCAAGCAAGAATTTGTTCTTCAAAGAATCATTTTAAGCTTTTCACGTGCCTGTGCATCTTTTTGCTCATTTTGAACTTGGAATGTTTTTACTGGTGCTTCTATTGGTAATGCATAATCATCTGATTGCATTAAAAGTGACGAGTTAAATGTACTTACATCGAGATTCACATTTCCAATTTGCTTTGTACCTTGCTTGGCAGTTGATGTGTCCCTATTGTCTGGAGTTCTTGGACAATCTTCAGGAAAATGTCCACCTTTTCGTCCACAATCTGAGCAATACGCCATGACTAGTGGTATTCCAATTGGCTCCGTCATGTTACTGAGAAGTTTCTGCTTCTATGCTTGCCTAGTTGTCAGCATCTTCTTTTAAAACACTGAGCATCAAGCTCTAGAATGCTCCATCTAGACCTTTGTACCGTCTTTGGTTTGGTTCTCCAATTAGACTGGCTTCTATTGGCTGATCTGTTGTTTCTTCCATTACTGGCTCTCGACTATAGATCTGACTACTGTAATCCATTTACAATGACCCTGATTGTATATGCACTAAATGGATGCTTTGCGAACTAGTGCAAGTTTTTGGATAACCACTTGGGCTGATCTTTTGTACTTCTATCTGCACCTCATCTGTGAGTTTGCAATACCTGGCTCCACTAAAGTTTGTGAACATGTGGGAGTTCTCTGAATTTTACTTCACTTTGATCAGTAGGATCTTGGCTTGTGTGCTACTTTTACTGCTCATTAGATATCTATGGCCTTCTGAATTTGTGTACAAAAATTTATCTCCATTGTAGCCATAAAGCTGTAAAATCTGCTCTGTTGCACTTATACATGTGTTACCACTGCTACTGGCTTGCTCTGTTGTACTTGAACTCTCAGCTCGAGATGAGTCCATGTCAATTGGTTCTGTAAAAACAGTCTCCTAGCAAATTTTGGTATTGATTAGCATAATTTCTCCTGCTCGTACTCACCTAATCTGCAATCCACCGTGGTTTGTCGATTTTCAGCTTGATTTTGACAGATTTAGAAATTTGTCTGTCCCTCACCTTTTGGCTCGTTTGATATGATTCGCTCTTGGGATTTGTGAATCTTCTAGCTTTGCGGTGTTTCCTCGGTATGCGGTACACTTTCCGGCTTTGCTTTTGCTCTTCTGGGTCTTTTTTCGGGCTCGTTTTCGCGTTTGCTCCGCGTGTGATTTTTTTGCTTTTCTGGGTTTTTCTAGCACTTCCTAACTTTTTTTGTCTTTTTCTGGCACTTTCAATAAGTTCCTTTTTTTTTTGCTAATTATTTGTTAAATTTTAAATTTTCTATTTTTTGATATTTTTTGTATTTTTTACGCTCTTTTTTGGAAAAGTTTTGATTTTTACGGAATTTCTAGTGAATTTTCAAAAAACAAATTGTGATTTATTTGTGAGTTTTTGAAATTTTTATGATTTTTCTATGTGCTATTTTATTTTTTTGTGAAATTTTCTATTGTTTTGTGAATTTTAGTATTTTTAATGGATTTTTTGAGGTTTTTTTCTTTCTTTGTGATTTTTTTGGTCGTTTTTTCTAGAATTTTCTAAGAATTTTTTATGTTTTTTTGAGTTTTTTAATTTTATGGTGATTTTTTTCTGATCAATTTTGAATTTTTATGAATTTCCTAGGTTTTTTTCTATTTCTCTAAAAAAATTTAACTCTTTTTGAAATTTTTAATGATCTTCTATGTGATTTTTAATTTTTTGTGAATTCTTTCTATATTTTCTTTTTTTTGGTGATTTTTTAATATTTTTTAATGAATTTTTGAAGAGGTTTTTTTAAAAAAAATTAATGAAATTTTTATACTCTTTTTTATTTTTGAAGAATTTTTTAAACTTTTTTTTTGAAATTGTATTTTTTTAATGATTTTTTATTTTTTTCAATGATTTTTTTTTTGTGAATGGCTTTTTGATTTTTTATGTCCTTTTTAAAATTATTTTTTAACTTATTTTATTTTCCTTTTTATTGTGATTTTTTTTAAAAAAAATAATGCAGCCCCTACTTACCTGGCCGTTGACAGTGGATTTGCGCACGCGCGGTATAATTGGAGCAGCGAGTTTCACGGCGGGGATTGGCAACGTGGCGTGTAACGCAGGGCAGGACAGTGCGGATTGCAGGGAAGTAGAATTAGCGAGAGAGGGCCCAAAGGGGGAGAGTGGGAGACGATGCGCTGCAGCGGCTACACAACAATAGGGACTCAGGGAGTGTGTGTGTGTGTGTGTGTGTGTGTGTATTAATAACTTTAAAAACATGGGGGGTGCACGCGGGCAGCAGGGGAGATTCGAGAGAGAGAAGGAAGAGTTAGAGAGAGAGAGAGAGAGAGAGAGAGAGAGAGAGAGAGAGAGAGAGAGAGAGAGAGAGAGAGAGAGAGAGTGGGAGAGGTGCACACGGGAAGGGGATTGAGGGGGAATAGAAAGAGAGAGAGTGAGAGAGGGTTTAGAGAGGAGAGTGAGTGAGTGCAGAGAGTTGGGGAAAGACAAGCAGAAAAGTGGGGCTCAGTCTTCGAGAAAAATCATTTATTCAACCATACAAAATTCCTTTCCTTGAATTTGACAAGAGGAAATTTTACAAAATTAGATTATTTTTTGGGATTTATTTTCTCTCTTTTGGGGCGGAATATCTCTGTTGGCGGATACGCCGCGACGGACGTCAGTACAGCAAGAACTCACCTAACAAGATTTGTCAGCTAAGGACGAAGCTCGACCCGCAGGCGCGTGGAACGAGCCTACACTCGATCGACTATTGACTACTTCCTACAGAGGTCTCCACCCAATGTCTAAGTTACAGCCTTCAAAAGTACACACGAGGAGATGTCCTCCCATCAGACGTTCTCGAAACGCTACGAAACTTTAGGGAAATCCTATTAACATCAATAGGCCGCTCTCCCTAAGGTCCGTGACCCAAAACCCTACCAAAAACACCCGGTGCAAAATCACTTAGGATGTCTGACAGGTTTTTGCAGGTCGTCGTTTCTGAAAACTAAAGTGCCTAATGTGTAGCTCTACTCATTGCGAACGCGTTCATATGCTGAAATGCGAAAACAGACACCATATGCTCACCGAATTACCAAAAATAGCTCGCGGGTCAATCTTGCGAAGCCGGGCCGTACACGCGCAATGTAGGTGTTGGCACGTAGCTCTCTCCGGGGGCAACACGCTGCACTTCTCCTCACTCGATTCCGACCACCAGTGTGCGCGTAGCGTCAAGATAAACTCTCACTCTCTCTCGTACACAGAATACTCATCTCATAGACACTTGATGAAAATCAACAAAAAGGTTTTTTCATTAAGGTCAAAATTTGGTATAAATACCTTCCAATTACATTATCTCAAGTTCCAAAGTAAAATATTACTCAGTCTAATGGCAAAAATAATATACGAAATTGGAAACTTCTACAAGCCCTAAGTGTTTTCAAATGAAATTATAGGTTTTTTTCTTAATCAGGGAATGACTACATAGGATTTCTTTCTTTTCGTAGTCCGCCAGTCTTTAGTTGAGTGTAGCCGCCAGTCTTCTGCTAACACTCCCCCCCTCCTAGTTCATGTCGTCCCCGACATGACAGTGGAGCTGTTGCTTCAGTGGAGGCTTTTGCGCATCTTCAGAACAGACTCATACCGTGCATGCTGGGCCAGTAATGTAGGGCCGAATATATCTGTATCGATCGTGAAGAAGCCGGTGTAGAAGGCTTCTTCAAAGGCCTGGAGGTGGTATGAGGGCATGTATCACCTCATGGGAAGGTTGAACAGACAGTTCATAAGCACATCTATATATATCTTGGAAGAAAAATATGTTGTTTGTTGCCTGCCCAGGTTTAAAGACCTCAAAAACTGCCATAAGGGTTTTACATATCTTCCTGAGCATAATGCAAGAGAGGTCAGACGAGCCAGTGAAAAATTTAATGGCGCCCGTTAGGGTTTTCACCATGTATTGCTCACTCATTCTCTCGCTTGCCTTCAAGCCTGGCAGCTTTGGGTAGTTGAGCAACGTGGGGTGGCTTCTCTTCAGCAATTCATGCTCCTTCCATGTCCGCATCCTTGGTAGAGGGAAAAAGCTGAGGTTGTTTCTGATTATTTTAGGCGCCTCTACCAGATGTACTAAATACTGAGGGTATTTAGTGAGCCATGCCTTCCTCCATCTTGGTTGGGAGTCTACAATGAGTTTAACCCCTTCTGGTGTGGTGACATCTTCATTGTACATTGGCACTGTGGGCTCCTCTTTGATCCTCTTGTTGATTGTAGTAGCCTCATATTTGAGAAGAGGATAGGGGAGAGAAGGTTGTAGCCATTCATTTCGAACGACATTTGTATCTAATTTTTGAATTGTCATCGACTTTAGTATCCTCTACTCCCACTGCATTGCTTCTTTTGTTGTATCCTTTATAGCTGCTTCTATGGTTTTCTGTAGATTGTCTTCCTCTTCTTGTGTCAAATCCCGGGGCTCTTGTACTGATCCCCTAGGAATATCCTCTTGTATGATAGTGTCCACCGGATCTGACACATTCTCTATGTCAATTCCTTCCGTTTGCAGCCGGCCCTTGACTTTGTTGGCGTTCTTCACTTGTTTGGCCATGAAGTTCATCTAGCTGCTTCTGTAAATTGTCTTTTGCTATCTCAGCTTGTTCTGTCATAGACACTAATAGGTCATTGAGTTCTCATTGACCCTATCAGCTTTGTCTAACTTCTGTTTTATCTCAGTATTCTCTGTTTACAACGTTTGTGAATTATCTTCTAATCTTTCTTGAAGCTTCAACAATTCTGCTTTCAATGACTTGTTCTCCTCTTCCAATCGGCTTTGTATCACCATTGATCCTTCTGCCATCATCACTCTCTGCTTCTTCTCAAGCATCAGCTCTTTTTGGAGTTCTATCATTTGTTCTTCAAACGCATCTTTTTCTTGGCTCGTGCTAGTTGTAGCTGCAGCTCTTTCCCTGCCCGGCGATGCTCTCAACCTTTGAATAGTTTGCTCTTTTACTTTGATTTTATCTTTGAGCTCAATTACCTCATCTTGGATAGCTTCATATGAGATTTCAGCCATGTCCTTAGCTTCTTTCAAGCTCTCTACTTGCTTCGACTCTTCCGTTAACTGTAGGGTTAGCTCATCCCTTTCCTTCTTAGCTTCAGAAAGAGCCTTGCTGACTTTCTAGTATTCCTCTTCAGAGTTTAGCAGCTTCTGATTGTTTTCCTGACCTTGATTTTCTAGCTCCTGACATTTCTGTAGTGCTGCTTCTAATTGAGCTTGTACCTGTGCTTGGACATGCAGCTGCTCCTGGTTTTGCCTTTGGAGTGTTTCCACTTCTGTTTTCACATTTTCTTCACTCAACCTCAGCTCTTCATACTCTATTTCTTTGGCCATTGATCTGGCTCTCAATCCTTGTAGTCTTTGTATAACTTCTTCCCAGTTTTCCTCTTGTGGTTGCAAATCTATGGTGTTTGTTGCATTCTCCTTCAGCTCCACCAAAAGAGGGCTCAATGCGAATTTTTCTGGTTTAGGTGTTGATAATTGAAATGCTATCTGGGGTGCCTCCTCTCGGATGTATCCAGCAGCTAGCAGATCCAAGAATATTCCATAATTCCTTGCCTCAGGATCTTGCTTCTCATCTTTTGGTTCAATTTATGCCTTCTGCTCTTTCTCTTTGTTCTCCTCTTCCTTGGAGTCTTGTTGCCCATCAGATTTGTTGAACTCCTCAGTTTGTCGGGGTTGAGGAGGACTAGGAGGAGGTGGTGATGGTGGAGAACTTGACTCTCGTCTTGATGGTGAGTTGATGGTTTCTTTTTGAAATCCCGGTCAGCTTTTGTTTTCCTCTCTCTTAGGCTTCCCCTTCCTGCTCTTCTAGCAGTTGCCTCCTCACATCATCAACCTCTTTGTCAGTAAATGGTATGACTGGAATGTTCTCAGTTGCCGCATCTAGAATCTCAAAATTCTTTATGTAGTCTTCGAAGCGATCCCTATTTGCCCTTTGAGAAGATCCAGACATTGCCTCAAGTGAGGGCTTCCATAATTCATTTAGATATCCTTTTAGCATTCATTGGGCTTTGAAACTTTCCATCAACCTTTCTAGCCGAGCAGCCTTCTGGGATTTGGTCTCTTTTGCTGGCATTTGTACAATAGCTTTCTTCCGTTGAGAAGGCTCTTCTTCCACTGTCTCTAGCTTTCTCTTTAGTCTGGTGGTTACCCGGGGAGCTGTAGGTTGTTCCTCTTCCTTGTCCTCTGTCAGCTTTAACTAGTCATTCTGTGATGGAGGAAGAGGCCACTGGCCCCTTGCATGTAAAGCTTCATATATCACCTTTGTAAGCATCTCTAGGTGCAATGTATGTAGGATTCGGGGTTCCCATTCTCACAATGTTGTATTGTAGGTACGCCGCATAATCTATCTCTTTTGGCTTGCTTGTCTTCATTGCCCATGTAAATGTTGTTCCAATTGCTGTCGGTGGTGCAGTGTACTTTTGAGGTCTCTTTGTGCACATATGGAAATATTGGTTGTAACGTTGGCACATGGTTTCCACCATTAGATCAGCAACATCCTCGAAGGTGTAGTTCTTCTTGATTTCTTTGTATACCTTTACCTCTTCTTGCCTCTTGTTGACATTGTCGCCTTTGTTAGAGAGGTTCAATTCACTTGTGATCACTTCTGGCGTGATTACAATTACTCTGGTCTTTCCTTGCAGATCTGTCACTTTGGCTATGCCGTTTTCTTTGATTGTGGTGATGAATTCCCAGACTCTCTGGATGTCGATTTCTGCTAGCAACGCTTCAAAATAATTGTGTAAGTCCAGCTTTTCCAAGAGAGACAGTATATCTGGCTTTCTCATAAACTCATTGAGTTCCTGAGGTATCATTGGTAGCTCTATGGCATTGCCTTCTGCGTCCTTGAACAAGCCTTGGCATATCCTGAGGTCGTTTGCTTCCAGTAGGTTGCTTTGTAACCAAGTGGTAATGGGCTTTATGGTTCCTGCTGGTATTACAAATGGCTCCACTTCATCTAAGTAATCTTTGTTGGTCATTCTTTTCTTCTTTGCTGGTGACTTAGCGGCTGCCATGGATCCTGTTGCACTCAGTAGTCCAAAGTTAGCGTTCTTTACAGATTAGCTGATAAAGCTGAGTTTTAACTATCCAATTGACTTGAAAATTGAAACATGAGCTCAAAAGGGACTAAGGGTGGCTTGCAAGTGAAAACAATAAGAATTGTGCTTCAAATTAAGTCTGAGACATACTATGCGTAGGATGTCTTTATCCTCAGAATGACTTGAAACTTGTCACGATGATAGCCTATGACGTGTACATCACAGCTATGTGCTTGGATTATGATTTGGACACCAAAAAGTGAAATATTGGACTATTTTAGGCTTTTGGTTCACAAATGAGTAGGATGTCCTGTACTGATAAGCAAATGTTGTCCAAATGGCTTGAAAATTGATATGTAGGCTTCTTGTAGCATGATGGTTCCATTTATGATGTCAAAATTTGCTTAGTAGGTCAATATGACTCTGGAGACATACTACGCGTAGGATGTCTTTCTTGCTCAGAATTGCATGAAATTTGTTAGTATGATAGGGCATAGCCTGTAGATCATCACCATGGTCTTAGATTTGAATTTGGATAAGTTTTGAGGGTAGAAAGACCATTTCTGGTGTTTGGGACTCTAAAATGTACATCTATGGAGCTATGAGGCCAAAAAGTGATTTGTTTGGCTGGACACTTGGTGGGTGAACTTGTATGAATGTGATAAACATTTATGAAGGCCAAAAAATCCATCTGGAGGTCATTTCAAGCTTAGAGGCATACTACGCGTAGTATGTCTTTTTTCATGATTTTGTAGATATGACCTCATAGTTAGCTTTGACATGATGTGAAGAGTGTATGGTTCAAGTTTCACTTGATTTGGATCATTTTTGATAGGTCTATGACCAATTCTTGCCTCTATGCTTTGACTTTGTGTTATTTGATGCATAAGAGGTCAACTTTTGTCCAAATGGGGTGAAACTTGAGGGATAAGCTGTAAATGACATGTAGAAGCTGTGTGTATGGCTAAATGATGAGTTGGGTGCCCAAACATGGCCTTGAGACATCCTACGCGTAGTATGTCTCTTGTGTATTTTTTTGGTAATCAGTCCTACTAACATGTGCATATGACCTCCCTAAGTCCCTTTGTGATTTATTTCAATTTTAAAAATCAAATGGTTAGTTAGAAACTCCCTTCTTGGCTTTCGGAGCCGCATAGGTGATTTCTGACTCTTGGAGCGCTTTCCCGCGATGAAATTTCTTGATGATGACCCGCATAGCTCTATTATCCCTTGGGGAACCTTGCCATGTAATTCTTGTTGGTTTTGGCTTCACTTGAGCTTCGTTTGGCGATTTGTCGCTCTGGGAGCGCCCATGATTGCATTTGCATGCCCCCGACGATTTGTAGTGGTCTACCACCATAGGATTTGGCTGTCGAAGGCCTTGGTAAGCCGCTCCCGAAGTTTGGTGGCAAACGGACGTCTCGCTTAGTTGTGAGATCCAAGTGACGCTTTGCGTTTCCGATGCCGTTTCTGAAGCTTAGGCCTACATTTGGTCACCTTTTGGCCATGTAGCCCATGTAGCTTTGTACAGCTCGTCGAGAAGCGCCTACTCATGAGTTTTGGTATGATTCGGGCTACCTTTGCCGGATTTCCTCTTTGTGGCTTCTTGCAGGGCTCTAGAAGTTAGGGTTTTTCCCGTTGCTTTCTTGCCTCTTTCGGGCATCCAAGATTGGTCTCCTAGGCTACGGTAAACCCCCTATGAAGTCTTGTTGGTATTGGGTTAGCCGTTAGGTGGTTATCTATGCTCACAGGTCTCTACCTTGCAAACCTCGTTGGAGTTCTATGCTAGTTTTGGAGACAAAACATCACATATACATGAAGAGAATAAGGTGCTGAGTCTACCTCTCATATCTGGTAGTCGCCGGATGATTGTGTGCGGCGTATCGGTTGTTGGAAGTCATGTGCGCTCTAGGTGGCTAGAGCTCTCTCTCACAAGTAAATAGTAGAAATGAGCTCTAAGTGGAGTGAAAAAATCTTATAATGGGGGTCCCATAACCATTTTTCATGAAATTTGACATGTGCTCCTAACTTTTTGCGAAACGCGGTTTAGACTCGAAAAGTTCTCCATTTGGACTCCATTTGCCCAGTTTCTGAGAATTTTGACGATTCGGTCAAAATCTGGCCACAACACACCTCCCGCTTCATTCTTATAATTGCACCCCCACTGCACCCTGGGTTGTTTTCTAGTCACTGATCATCCCCATCTTTTTTTGTTTTTCATTACGACTGCATTTCACCTACTTTTTGTATTTTTGAAGTTTTTCTGCCAATAATTAGTAAATTTAAAAGCAAAATAGAAAAATCAATAGAAAAATCAACCCAAAAAAACCCCAAAAATCAAAATAAATCAAAAAATTCATCGCGACACATTATGTACACTCACATGTAATTTTTATGGCCGGATTTCTCAGTTTTACCAATATGTTGCCAAAAAAAATGGCTATTTTTATATATATACATACACTTATTGGCCCCAATTTGGCGTTTGGCCTCATATCTCTGTAGATTAATGTTGTATAAGGGCATATGTACTTTGGTTAGTCCAGAAAATTTCACAATCAAACGTAAACCCCTTAAAAATAGTCAAAACATGCCCTTTTTGCTGCTTTTTACTATCATCGGGTCCGCATTGAGAATGCCTCCCCCCTCCTAATCGGAGTCCTCCTGGACGACAAGGTATCGCCTCGGGGTATATGTTGTGCATGGGTTTTTTTTTATTAAAAAAACGTGCTAATGCATGGCCTTGTAACATGGCCCTACCTGATGCATATGCGGTCAATGCATGGTAAAAGTAATGATGTGCGAGAGGAGGGAATAAGCAAAACGCTTATTGGTATTCGACGTTGAGGTTTCTTGTTTGTTTTTGATTTGGTTGGTGGATTTTCTTTGCAATTAAAAGTTGTAATTCTGCCGCTCTTTGTTTGATCGTCTTCTTTACGAAGGTGCCCTGGTTTTTCGCTATTGTAGGTATGACCGTTGTGGTCTCCGTGGAGAGAATTGTCGTGGCTAATGTGGCTGTAATCTTTTTCTCTTTTTCTTGCCATTTGTAGCTTTGTTTTGGATGTGTTTGTAGGTTTATTGTCTCTTTTTTGGTCTTGGTGGCTTTTTTGTTGATCGACATCCACACAGATTGATTTGCCGATGTCGTTTGTCTGGCTGCTGGTTTTGCTTATACTGAAGGGAGTTCCTGTAGCATTGCCTTGGGGATCCAAATACGTTTCTCATGTAGTTGGCGATTGAGCATGTTCTTCGGTATCCATATTTGTTTGATGACTTTGTTTGGTGTTTGATTAACCTGGTTTTTCGGAGGCTATCTGCCAGTGCACTGTGGTTTGTAGGCTCGTTCACGTAGATCTTTCCGTACCCATACTTGTTGTTTGATTATTGATGACTTTGATCTATTCTTTGTCGCTTGTGGTATCTCATTTTTTGATTGAAGACAGTTGGCTGTTTCTTGTGTATCCTTCGTAGGCATCTTTTGCTAGTTAAGTGGCACCCATCTATTTTTCTCTTGATCAATTGATTGTGGCACCATTATTGGGTTCTTTTGGGTTGTCCTAGCAAAGGCTACCACTTGGTGTTCTTGTGCTTGTTGAATTCTGACTGTATTCGAACTCCAATCTATCTGCACATTATATTATTTCTACCATGGTTTTCCCAATAACATTGGCTATAGTGTGCTCGCATCCTCAACCACATAAAACTTGTGGGAATAAACATTCTGATGTACTTGTATATGCAATATCGTCCAGCCCAATGTGCTTAATGAATTTAAGGTACTGCTTTCCAGCACTTGTTGAGTAGGATGTAGTTGATATTCGAGTTGGAGCTGATTATATAATTTGCAAGAAATCAGATTTTCTTGAGCTCCAGAATCAAGCAATGCCGTCAATTCAACTTGATTGCTACCCACTTTGACTGCAATTATTGGTTCCACAGTGTCTTCACCAAAATTCGTTAATCGAATAGCATTTATTCGCAACGGTGATCCACTTTGTTGTTGTTGTCGTAGAAGCGTTCTTTTTGCAATGCGTTCTTTTGCTTCTGCTTCTTCTCGTACCCTCTGTTTCTCCTTCATCAGTTGTTTTTCTTGATGGATTTGTTGAAGCATATCCTATGTTAGTGGTAAATGATACTTTTTTAACCGACACCCACTAATCCAATTTGGCATTTCTTCTCCTGCCAATGTAGCAAGTTTGACAGCTCCACTTTGTGATAAGTCACTAATCACAAAGGGTCCCATCCCTCGCTTTTTAAGTTTTTTGGCATGTTGCTTCAAAGTATAAACAAGTACATAATCACCTGTTTTGAACTCTTTCGTACGCACATGCTTGTCAAAAAACTCTTTTTGTCTTCTCTTTTTAGCATAGATTGAAGCTACAGCTCTCAATCGAAGTTCGTCTAGCTTTTCAAGATCATCTATTCTTGAAGAGAGCTCATGGCCTGTCCATTCTAAGAGTTTCGCTACTCGTAGAGTTGGAACTAAAAACTCTATGGGTAATATAGCATTTATACCAAACACCATGTTGTATGGTGTGGTTCCGATTGATGTTTTGTAAGCTACCCTCTATGCCCATAGTGTTGAGTGTAATTGTTGATCCAATCTGTCCTTGATTCTGATACAATTTTAGTCAAAACAGTGCATAGGGTTTTATTTGTGGCCTTAGCTTGTCCATTTACCTGTGGATGATATGGAGCAGATTTTCTATGTATGACCATGAATTTCTCTAACAGGTATTCAATGACTTCGTTAAGAAAATGTGTTCCTTGATCACTGACAATTTCTATTGGTAATCCGTATCGTACAAAGACATTCTCATACAAAAATTGTGCAATGGTTCTTGCGTTTGCTTTTTGTGTTGCTTTGGCTTCAACCCACTTTGTGATATATTGGGTATGGGTGCGATATGTAGGGGGTGAAATAGGCCACAAAATCAATATCCCATTTTGCAAATACCCGTGCTCCCATCATTGGCCGGAGTGGCATCTCATCTCTCTTTATCGGCACCTTAGTGCGCTGACATGAGTCACAACGCTTTACAAACTCCTCAGCATCCATGTGCAATGTAGGCCACCATATTCCTGCGGTTAAGACAATTTTTGCCGTCTTATCGCCTAAAAAATGGCCTCCACTTATTCCTCCATGTGCGTGTTCTAGAATCAGCAGGTATTCGCTTTCACTTGCATAGATTCTAAGCTGATTGTCCTTTCCTCTCTTGTAGAGTTGATTTCCAATTAAATTAAAGTCTAGAGCCGGCCTCCAACTCTATAGCCCTTTTTCGCGCTTTTGTTATGTTTTCAGGAAATGTCCTTCTTGTTAAGAAATCAATGATATTGACTCCATGCAGGTGCAATGGTTACCTGAAACAATGTCGCGTGATCCACCGGTCCTTTGGCACTACATATAGTACAATTGTTAACATAAGCATGTGCGTCAGCATACATAGTCGGCCAATAAAGTCCTAAGTGTTTCAATCTTTGGTGTGTTTTCATTGTTGAACAATGAAATGCACAATCTTGGATGTGTGCTTCTTCAAGATAACACTCGAATTCCTCTGGATGTATACATAATTGTAGAATTTGGTCCGAGCCTAGATGGTACAGTCGTCCTGCAATCAACTGAAAATTTTTGTTCGTAGAAATGTTTGTTGTTTGGATTTGTCTTCCTTGTTATCAAATCTACCTCCAAAGGAAAGAATGCTAACAATTTCCTGAGACCATTTGGGTATCATTTCAATATTGAAAAGATAAGCATCAGGTATGTCATCATCTACTCCTTCAGGAGCTTCCCCATTTTGTAGCCTTGAAAGATGATCCGCCCATAGATGAGTTTTACCTCTAATACTACCATTGTGAAGTCAAACTCTAGCAATATAATAAACACCGTACAATTCTCCCAGTATTGCATGGTTTATTTACTAGATACAAAAGAGCTTGATGATCTGTGAAGAACACAAATTTGTTTGCAAGCAAGTAATGCCGAAATTTCTTTACAACATAAATCATTTCTAATCCTTCTCTTTCAGTGGTGGTGTAGTTCTTTTCTTCACTATTTAGCTGTCGGCTCGCATAACAAACTGGGAAATCCATTGTTCCGTCTCCAAGTTGATCCAGAATACTCCCAATTGCGTATCCAGAGGCATCAATGTGAACATGGAATATCTTTTCCCAATATGGTGCTTTAAGTATAGGTGCTGATATAAGGTTTTCCTTAAGCTTTTTGAATGAAGTTTCACACTCCTCAGTCCGGTCGAAACTGACTAATAAGAGATATAGTGGTTGTGCAATGACTGCATACATACATATGAATCTTTGATAATATCCGCAGTGTCCCATGAAATATTGTACTTATTTGGCATTAGTAGGCCTGGGCAAGTTTGCTATGATCTAATTTTGTCTAGGTCAGTGGCTATGCCATTTCTTGAGACAATATGTCCTAAGATGCAGCCTTGCCTTACCATAAAAATGCACTTTTCCGGGTTGAGACAGATTCGATATGTTCTGCACTTCTCAAATACCTTTTGTAAATGGTCAATATGTTCTTCTCGTATAAGAGAGTAGACACAGAGATCATCCATATATATTTCTAAGAATATTCTCAGGTATTCTTTGAACACATGAGTCATTAACCTTTGGAAGGTGGTTGGGGCATTGGTTAGGCCAAAAGGCATAACTCTATACTCATATATTCCCCACTCTATGGCAAATGCTGTTTTGTGTTGATCCCTATTGCAATTGCCAATTGGTTATACCCCAAAAACCCATCTAAAAAGGAATAAGCCCGTTTTTCTGCTACCCTTTCAAGCACATGTTCCGTGATTGGCAAGGGATAATTATCCATTATTGTGGCTGCGTTCACTTTTTTTAGGTTCACACACACGCGCAGCTTTCCGTTCTTTTTGGGGACAACCACAATGGGTGACACCCAATCTGTATGCTTGATTTTATAGATGAATTCAGCATCCATCAGCTTTTCAATCTCTTCTTTGATTCGTTTAGCAAATGTGTCATTATATGTGTAAGGACGCTGTTTGCTTGGTTTGGCATCTGATTTTAAAGGAATTGTATGTTGGCATATCGAGGGATCAACTCCTTTCAGGTCTTTGTAGGACCATGCAAACACATTTTTATACTTCATGAGAAGTTGTGTTAGCCTTTCTTCTTCTTTAGCCTCTAAATCAGTTCCTATATAGACAGGCTAAGGCTCTTCGCCTGGCGTAGCGAGGTCTATCCATTTTGCATTTTTCGGCCCATCGTAAGATTCCTGGTTTATTCTTTCTCTTACTGGTGGTGTCATTATGATTTTTCTATCTTGGATAGTGAATTTTCGATAGTGGGATGGTACATTCATGTTTCCCTTTTTTGAATCCTCCTTATCGTCACTTTCTCCCTCAGTAGTCCATACCTCTCGTAACGACCGTTTTAGTTCTTGGTATTTCTTTTTACGCTCCATTTTGGTCCACTTTGGATCTTTTGTCTTTTCCTGTTTTGATTGTTGAGATTTTCTTGATTTTGTTTTTGTTTTAGTCTTGCGTGCTTGTTTTATTTCCTCATGTGTCCTTTCCCTTCGAACTCTTGAGAATCTTCCTGATATTTGGTCTTTTACACAATCCTATGCCTTGACAAGCAATTTTGTTTTCTGCTCTTTTTTTTCTATAGCGTTCCTGGCGTCTAGGGTGTTGATTTGCAAAATCATAAAACTTGATTACCGCGGTTGTCTCCCCACGTTTGCTTGAGCTGTCTGAACACTCATTATCTGCATCTTACTGAATTCCAGATTCATAGAGGAGTTATAAAACTCTTCTTGTTCTGGTGAGTGTACATTCTCATCTCCTGCAGTATAAGGCTTACCATGTAATAGGGTAGCACATCATAGCCATCCTTATCGCAAAATTTTGTCGTTGGGCTATCTGTAATGGTACAGACATCCAATGTTGCTAGTATGTGTTCCCATTCCAGGGAGAAAACCAAACACCGAGCGATTTTTTCCAAGCAAGCTAAAAATCCGAGCAAGACATGGCAAAAGTTATCTTTCTAAGCTATTATGATAATTATATAATCTAGCACAATACAATAAAATAAAAATTTCTTTATAAATGCATGGATGCTATTCATATCTTACATCAACTTGGGATTCTTGCAATTGATGCAACACTAGTATTTTAATTAACTCATACCCTAGCACGCGTGTGCGTGTGCGTGTGTGTGTGTGTGTGTGCGTGCGTGCGTGTGTGTGTGTGTGTGCGTGTGTGCGTGTGTGTGTGTGTGTGTGTGTGTGTGTGAGAGAGAGAGAGAGAGAGAGAGAGAGAGAGAGAGAGAGAGTGTGTGTGCTTCATTCAATATTACAAAAGAGTTTACATGTATTGTGTGACTTTGGAAAACATTAGATGATGAGAGGTTGTAGCACCCAAGGTGAGCATGGGCAACATCGTTTCTCCTTAAACTTAGTCACACTCGCAAGGGAACAAGCGGGGGACACTGCTCGAGAGGAGTTCTCGATTGAAGTAGGAATCTACCTTCGACTTTTCATTGGCAAGGGGAATCAGGCAAATATGTTGCATGCTTTTCTTCCTAAATACTAGCTTAATACCTTCATTTTTGAATGGCATGTGCAAAGCTTGCAGAGATATGAGAAGCTAGGGATTCCAGTATTTATGGCAAATTCAAGTCCTCCTTCCCCTTGGTATCCTTAGGTGCAACCTCGCTCTAAAAGATCTATATTTCAAGTAGCTCTTGTAGCGTAATTTTACAAGAAATCTTTCTATGTTTAATGTTAAAGAAATTTCCTCTTGAAAGGGCTCAACAAGGTATGCTCTAGGAAGCTCTCTCTCTCTCTCTCTCTCTCTCTCTCTCTCTCTCTCTCTCTCTCTCTCTCTCTCTCTCTCTCTCTCTCTCTCTCTCTCTCTCTCTCTCTCTCTCTCTCTCTCTCTCTCTCTCTCCCCCCCCCCCCCCCCTCTTTGGATGAATCTATGGCATTAAAACTTATGTTCTTCTTCTCCTCTTTGTGAGTATCGAGAGAGGTCTTGAGTTCAACTCTCCTTTCCGGATAGTTCTTTAAGGTTTCTTGGGAGTTTCCTATGAAGTTAAAATCTTCTTCTTCTTCTCTCTCTAAGTGGCATTAAAAAACTGCCCAAAAAGATACGTGCCAACGAGCCTGTTATAAGGCATTTTTGAAATGCACTCTCTCTCTCTCTCTCTCTCTCTCTCTCTCTCTCTCTCTCTCTCTCTCTCTCTCTCTCTCTCTCTCTCTCTCTCTCTCTCTCTCTCTCTCACACACACACACACACACACACACACACACACACGTACACACACAAAAATTCCCTCCAGTTTTTGGGAAAATCAAATTTTCAAACATACTAAATTTCCTTTCTTGAATTTTCAAGAGGAAATTTTAGAAACGTAGGTTTATTTTTTGGGTTTTTACACTAATTTTCTCTATTTTAGGACGGAATTTATCCTTTTCCCCTTGCCTTCAACCAACATTTTTGAAATTGAAAATGACACGATATGAAGCTGAGAGACATTTTTCTCGAACACTGATTCCTTCTATCTCTCTCTCACTACGGATCCTCATACTTAAAATACGGTGGTCTAGGTTTGGGGCTTCTCAAAGTTGATTTCCGCATCGTTCACGCTCTCTATTCTCAAGATTCTATCTCTGCTCTCAAGATTCTATCAAGCCTCAGCTTCATAAAAGTTATCCACAACTCATATGTAGAAACGAGCTCCATTGTAGGCCGTTTCAATCGCTTAATGATATGAAAATTTTCCAGAAACTCGGGCTCAATCACAAGCCACAAGTCCTGTTCCTTATTACATTGCTCTCCAAGGAGCCGGAATCTCTCTTTCATGAGCTCTTGAAAGCGCTCCTCCTCATCTCTTTGCATAGGACGCACCTACTGTGACGAGAAAGCACATTCAATCCATCGCGGTTCGATCACGAGGTGCAGAATATGGAAGGAGATTGCCCTCCACCCTTCGCACATGTCTTTGGTGTTGGCCCTCAATCATGCTGTGCCCGCGTAATGTGTTTGCCTGCATGTTCTGTGAGCCATTTCAAATGGGCTTCGTTGAATCCACACAAGAAGGTGTCCATCTTCAAGTTCCCAACCCTCATGCAAGGATACCCAGCCACCATCATTCAAAAGAAGCTGCGCGTACTCCTCTCATAGCTCCGACTCCCCAGTAAGCACACCATGTCTGTTCAGCAGCTCGAGCAATTGACCCATTTCCATGGGCTCTCTCTCTCTCTCTCTCTCTCTCTCTCTCTCTCTCTCTCTCTCTCTCTCTCTCTCTCTCTCTCTCTCTCTCTCTCTCTCTCTCTCTCTCTCTCTCTCTCTCTCTCTCTCTCTCAAAGCGCCCACCATGTCTGCTCAGCAGCTCGAGCAATCTCCGTCGCAAATTGGATGCAGAAATCTACAAATGGAAGGGCTTGACCTGGGGCCTATCGATCTTGGGCTCTCTCTCTCTCTCTCTCTCTCTCTCTCTCTCTCTCTCTCTCTCAAAGCAACGTCAAAAACTGCTCAAAGCAGTGCGCGCCGGCGCGCGCTGTTTTGGGCAGTTTCTGACGTCGCTTTTAGAGAGAGAGAGAGAGAGAGAGAGAGAGAGAGAGAGAGAGAGAGAGAGAGAGAGAGAGAGAGAGAGAGAGAGAACGTGTTAGGAAATAAGACGTAGCTAAATAGATTTTTGAGTAGAGTACTTAATGGAGAGAGTACACACGATATACATGGTTCACCGAATGTGGGCTACATCCACGGGAAAGCAGCCACTCAATGGCTTTAGCACTTCAAAACAAGAAGTAGTTTACAAAGGGATTATACCCTTAATGGAGCTCCGGCCTTGCTTCACTCTCACCACCTCACACTCACCTTGTTGCATCAACTTCACACTATATAATGTGTGTAGAAATGGCCTCCTTTTATAGGCCAAAAGGGCTGCCCTCTTTTATGAGAGGCAGCCATGTGTAGCTCCCTTGTGCGAATAAGTCCAAATCGGACCCTCCAATCCGCCCATGTGTGGCCGCCCTTGAGAAGACAAGTCCGCTTTTGAATTCGGCCACCGGCCACTTGCCATTGACTTTCGACCACCGGCCACTGGCCATTGACTACCGGCCCACCGGCCACCGGCCAACCGATCGGTTGTTTTCCGACCACTTTTCGGCCGCCGTCCGGCCAAAAGGAATATTCCGGCGAAAAAAAAACTACTTTCCATTCTGGCTTCTTATCCTTGAATGCCGATTGAAGATGAGCAAAAGCTCAACTTCTCCTTGTTGACCACCTTTGTAAACATGTCTGCAGGATTTTCACTTGTATGCACCTTTCCTAGCTTTAGCTGTCCCTCTTCCAAAAGAGTGCGTATGAAGTGATATCTCACCTCAATGTGCTTTGTCCTTGAATGAAAGGCTGAGTTCTTCGCAAGATGGATAGCGCTTTGGTTATCACTGTACAAGACACAATTGTCTTGTTTGAATCCAAGCTCTTCTAAGAATCTGTGAAGCCACAGAATTTCTTTGCTTGCCTCCATCATTGCTACATACTCTGCTTCCGTGGTAGAAAGTGAAACCACTTTCTGCAGCTTTGAAGCCCAGCTTACTGCTGTGCCTCCAACCGTGAACACATAGCCAATAGTGCTCCTTCGAGTATCTTTGTCACCTGCCATATCTGCATCAGCATACCCTTCTAGAAAAATATCAGTTCCCCCAAAATACAAAGCAGTTTTTGTTGTCCCTTTTAGATACCTAAGTATCCACTTCACAGCTTGCCAATGCTCTTTACCTGGGTTGTCCATGAACCTACTCACAACTCTCACTGCATGTGCAATGTCTAGCCTTGTCCAGACCATAGCATACATTAGAGAACCTACCGCTGCAGCATATGGAACTTTAGACATATAGGCTATCTCCTCTTGTGTCTTTGGACACATATCCTTCGTTAGTTTAAAATGACCATCTAAAGGTGTAGAAACTGGTTTTGCATTTTGCATTGCAAACCTTTCTAGTACCTTCTTGATGTAATCTTCTTGAGATAGCTTTATTGTCTTCTTCGTCATGTCCCTTGATATTTTCATACCAAGTATCCTCTTTGCAGCACCTAAATCTTTCATTGAAAAAGATTTAGACAGCTCCTCTTTTAGGTCTTTGATGTCCTGCATGTTAGCACTTGCAATCAACATGTCATCAACATACAACATTAGGATGATAAATTTCCCATCTCCCAAATTCTTCGTGTAGACGCAGTGATCCGAGTTGCATCGTGTGAATCCATGATCCAACATCCATCGATCAAACTTCAAGTACCATTGTCTTGATGCTTGCTTTAAACCATACAAGCTCTTCTTTAATCTGCAAACCATTTTCTCCTTACCTTTTACTTCATACCCCTTTGGTTGAAGCATGTAGATTTCCTCCTCTAAGTCACCGTGAGGGAATGCCGTATTTACATCCATTTGCTCGAGATTTAGATCATGAGCAGCCACAAGGCTTAAGACAAGCCTAATTGAGTTCATTTTTACAACAGGAGAAAATATTTCATTGAAGTCAATACCTTTCTTTTGAGAAAACCCTTTTACCACAAGCCTAGACTTGTACCTTTTCTTCCCACCTTCTTCTTCCTTCACCTTGTACACCCATTTGTTTTGAAGTGCCCGCTTAACTTTAGGCAACTCAACCAACTCCCATGTTTGGTTGCGATGTAGTGAGTCCATCTCCACTTGCATGCTCTTCGTCCATTCTTCTTTGGATTCATGTTGCATAGCTTCTTCGTATGATTCCGGCTCTCCAGAATCTGAGATCAAGAGATGGTTGAAGGAAGGAACAAACCTTTCTGGAGGTCTACTTGCTCTTGTAGATCTTCGGGGAATAGGTTGAGGCTCCTCATTTGGTTGACGTTGTTGCACATTGTCGCCGTTTGCAGTCCTTGAGTCTTCACCGTCCTCAAGCTCCATATACTCATCATCTGTTTCTTTTGTTTGTTTTCTTTCCAAGTAATCTTTGTACATATTTTGTTCGTTAAAAATTACATCCCTACTCCTTAAGATTTTACCATCTTCAGGATTCCATAGGCGATACCCAAAGTCACCTTCTCCATAGCCAATGAAGAAACACTTTTTGGACTTTGCATCTAGCTTTGATCTTAGGCTTCTATCTATGTGCATGAAAGCCTCACACCCAAACACTTTGAGAAATGCATAATTCACCGGTTTACCTGTCCATGCCTCTTCTGGAACTCCCCCATCCAATGCCGTTGAGGGTGACCGATTGATTAAGTACACAGACGTACTTACAGCTTCCGCCCAAAGCTCAAGCGGTAGGCCTGCATGTAGCCGCATACTTCGTGCTCGCTCCATGATTGTCCTATTCATCCTTTCCGAAATACCATTTTGTTGAGGTGTCCTTGGGGTTGTCCTTTGCCTCCGAATGCCATTGCTAGCACAAAAGCTTTCAAAAGCTTGGCTGCAATATTCACCTCCATTGTCGGATCTGAGGCATTTAACCTTGGTACCTGTTTCATTCTCCACAAAGGCTTTCCACCTTTGAAATATGAAAAATACATCGGATTTATTCTTCATGACATAAACCCATGTTTTTCTAGTCGCATCGTCTATGAATGTTACATAGTACAATGAGCCACCAAGTGATGGTGTACTTGCTGGACCCCAAACATCAGAATGAACCAACTCAAGTTTTTTAATTTTTCTTTCATTTCTTGATTTTTGAAATTTTACCCTCTTTTGTTTACCATAAACACAGTCTTCACAGAACTCTAAGTCCACTTCTTTCAAACCTGGTAGAAGCTTCTTTGTTTGAAGGATTTGCATTCCTTTGGCACTCATATGCCCAAGCCGGTAGTGCCACACCGCACTGTCAACTTCTGTAGTTGCTGCACAAGCTGAAGGTTGTGTGCTCATAGTACACAAGTAAAGTGTACCGACCTTTTCTCCCTTGGCAACCACCAAAGATCCCTTTGAGATCTTCCACCGTTTGTTTCCGAATGAAATGTTGTGACCTTCATCGTCCAATTGTCCTGTACAGATCAAATTTTTCCGAAGAGAAGGAACATGCCTAACATCTTTAAGCTTCCATTCATTTCCGTTAGCAGTTTTGACAGAAACTGTACCTTTGCCGACAATCTCACAAGCTTCATCATCTCCCAAGTATACATACCCAAAATTACCTTTGGTGTAATCTTGGAAATGTTGCTTGTGTGGTGTCGCATAGAATGAAGCCCTGGAATCTACTATCCAAGAATTAGACACATTGTCTAATGAGAGAATTAGAGCATCTTGCTCTACTTTACCTGCCACATTGGCCTTCGATGTTGGCTTGTTGTCTTGAGACTCTGTCTCCTTCTTCTTCTTGGACAAGCAATCCTTCTTGACTTGGCCCTTCTTGCCGCAGTTCCAACATTCAAGAACTAACTTTGTGCGTGACTTGCTTCGTCTTGAGTGATCACGACCCTTTTGGTTTTTGAACCTCTCCTTAGGCCTTCCTCTTGTTTCCACTGACAATGCAGCACTTGATGATTCTCCGTTGCTTCTCCTTCGTTTTTCCTCTCTTAGGAGAACACCCACAACATCATCAAACTTAAGAGTATTTGTGCCAGAAATAGAATTACTTACAGCCATCACAAGGCTGTCCCAACTATCCAGTAGAGATGATAGTATAAGGAGAGCTCGCACTTCGTCATCGAAATTGATTTTCACCGATCGAAGTTGACTTATGTTTGTGTTAATCTCATTTAGGTGTTCTGCAACTGAACCATTCTCTTCCATCTTTAGATTGAACAAGCGCTTCATAAGAAATACCTTATTGGATGCCGATGGTTTCTCGTAGAAGTCGTCAAGTGACTTCATCAAGTCGTCCGTGGTCTTCATCTTCGAAACATTGAAGGCCACCGTTGACGCCAAGCTTAACCGAATTGTTCCCAGTGCCTTTCGATCAAGGACAATCCATGCTTCATCTGCCATGGTTGCGGGCTTCTTCGCAAGATCGCCTAGTGGCAAATAGAGGTCCTTCTGGTAGAGATAGTCTTCAATCTGCATCTTCCAATGTTGGTAGTTTTTGCCGTTGAACTTCTCAATCTTGAGCTTCCCTTCCTCCGCCATAACTCCCACTCAATTCAAGGAATCCTTTCTTGGAGATAATTTAGCTACAAGCAAACCTTGCTCTGATACCAGTTGTTAGGAAATAAGACGTAGCTAAATAGATTTTTGAGTAGATGACTTAATGGAGAGAGATAGATTTTACACACAAGAGATTATAGAGTAGAGAGAGAGAGAGAGAGAGAGAGAGAGAGAGTACACACGATATACGTGGTTCACCGAATGTGGGCTATGTCCACGGGAAAGCAGCCACTCAATGGCTTTAGCACTTCAAAACAAGAAGTAGTTTACAAAAGGATTATACCCTTAATGGAGCTCCCGCCTTCCTTCACTCTCACCACCTCACACTCACCTTGTTGCATCAACTTCACACTATATAATGTGTGTAGAAAAGGCCTCCTTTTATAGGCCAAAAGGGTTGCCCTCTCTTATGAGAGGCAGCCATGTGTAGCCGCCCTTGTGCTAATAAGTCCAAATCGGACCCTCCAATCCGCCCATGTGTGGCCGCCCTTGAGAAGACAAGTCCGCTTTTGAATTCGTCCACCGGCCACTGGCCATTGACTTTCGACCACCGGGCACCGGCCAACCTATCGGTTGTTTTCCGACCACTTTTCGGCCGCCTTCCGGCCATAATATTCTGGCGAAAAAAAAGTCTCAGGGGCCTCCGCCCCCGAGGCCCCTAAAGTTGCCCCTGATTCTTATTCATGAAAATTTTGGTTTCCGGTGAGTGATTTTCCTTCACGCACGATGGCTTCTCCTCATAATGGGGGCCTTACAAATGTGCGCTTTTACCACAAAAAATTACAAGGGTAAATCGGGCTCCATACTTAACAGAACGAGCCTGTGTGCATTGTTTGGTGAATTTTGCTTTTAAGAGAGAGAGAGAAGAAGAAGAAGAACAAAGAAGAGAGTTTTAAGGTCGTAGGAAACTACCCCAAGAGACCTCAAAGATCTAGCGAGAACGAGAGTTAAATTCGAGAGTCGAGACCTGTTCTTCAAGAGGGAAATGGCATAACCAATCTACCATACGAGAGAGAGAGAGAGAGAGAGAGAGAGAGAGAGAGAGAGAGAGAGAGAGAGAGAGAGAGAGAGAGAGAGCACTCGATCATACATAGTGCACACAGGTCGATTCTTTGGAAAATTTTCTTCAGTACAGTGCCCCATCAGTTTTTTGGATGTCACTTTTGGGGGAGAGAGAGAGAGAGAGAGAGAGAGAGAGAGAGAGAGAGAGAGAGAGAGAGAGAGAGAGAGAGAGAGAGAGAGAGAGAGAGAGAGAGAGAGAGAGAGAGAGAGAGAGATGACAAGTAATCAATGGAGTTGATTATAAGCAACACAAGTAAATTGGAGGGTTAATGCACAAGTTGCAAGTTGCAAGATAGCTGTTAAGATCAACAATGCATGCTGCAAGTTGTTGTGCAATCTCAAGAAGCAAATGGTGGGGGAGTGGGCTGTCTTGCATAAGCTGGCTGCCAAGCCCAACCATGCAAGGTGCCAGTTCATTTGCAATCTTAACAGTCAATCATTGGGACTTGCTGCAAGGCGACTTGTGAGTGCATCAAGAAGAACGCTATGAAGCAAGGCACGAGGCTGGGGACTAGGGCCATGAGTGCATCCTCTCACAAATTTCCTATTGAGAATACCTCCATCCTCTAATGCCTACATATTTTGGGATGCTGGTGCTCAATATTCAACATCGTTTCATTTCATATTATCACGATATTATCTTATCTCTTGCTATAGAATCACTCATGAAATTATAAGTTTCTCTTACATGCATATTCAAGAAGCCAAACGAGGGACTTTAATGTCTTAGGAACAATTCCAAGAGACTTGAAAGATCTATCCGACGAGTCTGGAAAAGAAGAAGGAGAAGAAGAAGAAGAAGGGAGAAGCCACTCATACATGTAGTCGTAGTAAAAGTAATTGGTGGTGCTATATTGTGAGCTTTACTGTGGGACTTGGGTGCATTGACAAGCTCCTCATAATTGGTTGCATAATAGTTATTCTAACAACCCATTACCATCATGATAAGATGTCTGAGATTGCAATCATGCCACTTTGAAATTGAAAAATGTCGGTTAAGAGCATCGACTTACTGACATTAGGCTATTGCACAGTGCAGACTCAAGGAGTTCACCTTCCAAGGGCAATCCCCTTCCTTCAAAATAAACCAGCCTATACTCCTAGCTGCAATCCTTCATTAAAAGGCCCAAACTTTTCTTGGCTAGGCTAGAAGCATGGCTACCTCCAAACATACTAACCAAGGTCATGGGCTATGTAGGCTAGCCCTACCTTTTTGGTCCCAAATTTGAGCAAGTCTGCACTCTTTTATGGGGGGATCAAAGTACTCTATCATGATGGTCTGTGCATTCAAAAAGCTTTACCTATACTAAATCTAGGCCAAAGCATTTACTAGGATATTACACTTTGTGGTTAAATAAATACTATTAGATTTTTCACATTTGGAGATTCCCATTATTGGAGCTTTACTCCTAATTGTGCAATGTAGGCATATCATCTATACTAAATAATCATCGTTATTTATGGCCCTTTGGATAATTTGAATATTTTGTGGTTTTAAATCGAGTATGATGCCAATTGGGGAGAGAGAGAGAGAGAGAGAGAGAGAGAGAGAGAGAGAGAGAGAGAGAGAGAGGTGACATGGCGATAAGGATAATGCCATCTAGCTAGCCTGCCTTACTCATGGTTTGATCTAATCTCACCATTCAAAATTGTTTGGAAACTATCATGTGGTCAAAAAATAGATACACACAAAAAAGTGAGATATAGCCTTTGACTCCATGGCAACACTACCTTCTTCATGCACCCAAAAAATAGCCTCTTCACACACTTGATGATGCACCATCAATTTCTGTAAGGATGAGAGCAAAAAGCTTGATGCTAGATTGAGCACATGGATTGGTGCAAAGCGAAGGTTGTAAATGTGAGCCTAAGGTTGCAGCAAGAAGTTTGTTAGCGTAGTCCACATAAAGTTATATGGGTATCCTTAAAAGAAAATGCTACTTCCTCTCTTAGTGCCCATAATAGGTTTTGTGATAGAGTTTTCAAAGTTATTAACTAACTTTTTTGTAAGGAATCTTAAATTTTCGCTCGGTTTTTCCTTGACTCGGAATATGTGCTCGAAGAATGGTAAAACTCGATGTTGAGGATGGCACTCAAACCGCACCACATAGGAAAACATGGGACCATGCCATATAAATATTCGCTCGGATTTTGGTTCGCTTGGAAAATATCGCTCGGTGTATGGTAAGACTCCCATTCTAGAGGTTCTAAGGCATCTTCGAGAAAAGGTTCCGGAATGTAATCCTTGTCCTCAATAGCCCTTTCTAAGATGCATTCCTCTCTTTTTAAGCTTCCACAATGTGAAGCTCCGCACATCCATAGCTCTTTTTTCTGCCCTAACTATGCTGGGAGTTTGGACCCTGCCAATGTAGTTGAATCAAACTCTTCTACTGGTGTCTGGTTCACATCCTTGTAACTATGGTCTTTTAGGTATATTTTGGTTGTAGTCTCCCCACTTCTGAGGTATATGTAGTCATAACCCCAATCCTGGACCATCTTTAATTGTCTCATGAATGGTCTTCCCAAGATGATCTCGTAATTGTTCTTTTTGTAGAAATCAACTATTGCAAATGTATGCTCATACTCGATTCCGCAAGAGGTGACAATTACTTTTTCGAAAAGTCCTAGAGGATTTTCCATGAACCCATCTGCTAGTTGCAATTTCATTCTGGTAGCTCTCAAAGCCGGTTTTCCCCATTTTTTCCAGATTTCTTTGGTGGCAATAGCGACTCCCGCTCCACTGTCAAGAATAGCTTTGGATACTACTCCCTGGAATTCTACTAGTAGTGTGGTATTTCCATCTTCTCCCTCACAATATTCTCCAACCTTGTTTAAAGGTACTGGCCTAGTGTTTAGTTGAGGCTTTTCCAATTCTCTAATCCCTTCTTGAAGCTTCGAGGTAGGGTCTTTTACTCCAAATTTTTATAAGCATTTGCCTACAGTTGTCCACATATTTGGTTGTAACCTCAGGTGTTCGGCTAACGTGATTGTGCATGCCACAGGTGTGGACAATAACTCAATCATGTAAAGAATGAGGATGCAAGAGAGCTACACAAGACAAGCACAAAGCACACAGAGATGGAAAGCTTCTTCTTCTTCTTCATAGAAAAGAGAGTTCAAAATGACTAAGTGCTAAAGCTGAAAAGTAGCACATATGTACATGCGGTCACTAAGTGTGAACTTGCTAGAAGCGTACTAGGCTGGCACTATAAGTGTAGTCTAGCTGTAGAATCACTGGCAGAGATCCTTCGTGTCGTTCACCTAACGCGCCAGTCAGTAAATGCCGTAAGCGGCCAAGACCCGTAGTGGATGCCAGCTCAAGGTGTAGAGCTCGACATCTCAACACTCCCCCTCGAGCTCTGCATGTCGTAGAGTCCAAGCATAGTCCAAAAACGTCGAAGCTTCTCAGCTCCGAGGGCCTTGGTAAAGATATCCGCTATCTGCTCCTCTGTGCTGACGTAGACCAAGTCGATGTCGCCCGCCAACACTCGCTCTCGAACGTAGTGGTAATGGACCTCTATGTGTTTGGTCCTGGCATGGAACACTGGGTTCCTAGCCAACTGCATGCTGATGAGGTTGTCACAATGGATGACAATCTGCTGGTCCACCTGCACTCCCAAGTCCTCAAGTAATGTGCGTAGCCAAGCTACCTCGCACGCCGCAACTGTTGCACCTCTGTACTCGGCCTCTGTGCTCGATAAAGCAACCGTAGGCTGCTTTTTACTGCTCCAAGTAACAATAGCACTCCCAAAAGAGAACATGAAGCCACTCGTAGATCTCCTATCAACAATGCTACCTGCCCAATCTGCATTTGTATACCCATACAATCCTAATGGTGCATCTGCTGCATAGAACAATGCGTAGTCAAGAGTACCTTGCACATACCTAAGTGTGCGTCGTACTCCATCCAAATGTGGCTTCCTCAGAAGCTGCATGAACTGACTCTCCAAGCCTACTGTGTAGCTCAAGTCTGGCCTCGTGATAGTCAAGTAGATTAGACTACCCACAATCTTCCTGTACATGTTGACATCCTCAACAACATCACCCTTCTCTGCACTCAGCTTTGCATTCACATCCAAGGGAATAGAAATTGGCTTACAATCAACCATACCATACTTTGACAACATGTCCAAAGCATATTGTCTCTTTGATAGCCATACACCCTCTGGAGTCCTGATCACCTCAATGCCAAGAAAGTAGCGCAACTCGCCTAAATCTTTCATTTCAAACTCCTGTTTGAGAAGACCCTTCACATGGTCAATCTCCATAGCATTGTCACCAACAATAATAAGGTCATCTACATATATGGTAATGACCACAATCCCCACATTACTCTCACGTACATAGAGTGAATGATCAGCATGAGCTCTCCTAAAACCAATACTGACAAGATACTTGGCAATCCTGTCATACCATGCTCTAGAGCCCTGCTTCAAACCATACAAAGCTTTGAGAAGTCTGCATACATAATCTGGGTAACCTGGATCGACATAACCAGTTGGCTGATCCATATACACTTCCTCTTGCAACTCACCATTCAAGAAGGCATTCTTTACATCCATTTGATCCATAATCCATCCTCTAGATGCAGCCACTGCTATGACAGCTCTCACAGTCGTCATCTTTGCCACTGGAGCAAAGGTCTCCTCATAGTCTATGCCATATGTCTGTGCATAACCCTTTGCGACCAGCCTTGCCTTGTGACGCTCAATGTTACCATCAGCCTTATGCTTGGTTTTATACACCCATTTACAGCCAATAGCTTTCTTGCCACTTGGCAATGGCACCAACTCCCATGTGTCGTTTGCTTCCAATGCAGCCATCTCTTCATTCATTGCATCATCCCAATGCACATTTCCAACTGCATCCTCAAAACATGTGGGCTCCACATCTTGTATCACCTTAGCCATGTAGGCTTGGTGATGCGCTAGATACCCATCATAAGTCAATTTCTGAACTGGATTTTTGACTCTGTTAGATCTGCGCGGTCCTGGGTCACTCCTTTGCCCTCTAGCATCTTCTTGTACTTTCCTTACACCAGGTGTCCTGACAGCCGGAATTCCAAATTCCTCATCAAGACTTTGTTCAGAACCATCTGAATCCATGTCTACATGTGAAAAACCTGATGATGCCATAAAGGGAGGTTCATCAACCTTTTCCTTTTCTTTTCGTGATACATTCCCTGTACCTGCTGGTGGAGTAACCTGCGTACGTAGTCTACCATTCCATGGCTTCTCAACAGATCCACGAAAAGAGGACTCTTGTGGTCCACTCAAAACCTGTGACTGTGGCCTCACATTTTGTACAACCACATCATCTTTTACATCAGCCCCAATAGTGCCATGTGCATTACTGTACCAGCTGCTCATCTCATCAAAGACTACATCTCTGCTCACTCGTAATTCTCGTGTAGTAGGATTGTAGCACCTGTACCCCTTTTGTTCAAGGGAATATCCCACAAGAATACATTTCTCTGCTTTAGGATCCAATTTCCTACGCAACTCATCTGGTACATGCACATAAGCTATGCATCCAAACACTTTCAAGTGTGCCAAATCAGGCTTTGTACCTGTAAACTTTTCCTCAGGCGTTACATCATGCACCGCAGCTATAGGTGTCCTGTTCATAATGTACACAGCTATATTTACAGCTTCAGCCCAAAAATGATGAGGCATGTGCTTCTCATTCATCAATGCACGTGCAACCTCTACAATGTGCCTGTTTTTCCTTTCTGCGACCCCATTCTGTTATGGAGTATATCTGCATGTAAACTGCCTGCGTATACCATGCATTCGCAGAAAATATGAAATATCATTGGAGAAGTACTCTCCCCCTCCATCTGACCTCAATGTCTTTATTTGCATATCTGTCTCCTTCTCAATCATGACTTTGAAGTCTTGAAAGTGACCAAACACTTCACTTTTGTTACGCATGAAGTAGACCCATACTTTCCTTGTATGGTCATCAATGAAAGAGACATAATACCTGCACCCATGTATACTTGCAATATCGGTTGGACCCCAAACATCTGTGTGCACCACCTCAAGTGGCTTTTTACATACATTGCGCTCATGTGGAAATGAGCCCTTTGACTGTTTTCCAAACTGGCATGCTGCACACACTTTATGCATACCATCCACCTTGAATTTGGGCAAACCTTTTACAATCTGTTTTGACTGCATGCTGCGCAATCTCTACTCATTGACATGGCCAATGCGTTTGTGCCAAATGTCAACATCAGCCACAACACCTGTGCCTTGTGAAAATAATGCAGCTTTTACCTCAGGCATGTCTACATTCAGTGTAAACATTATGCCCACACATTTTCCCTCTGTGATGAGCTTAAAGCCATTCTGGAAATCTTCTACATAACAACCATTCGGATTGAAGCGAACCTGCAAACCCTGCTCAACCATTTGTCCAACAGAAACAAGATTCTTTGTAATGTTTGGGACATGAAGTACATCTGCTAAGTACTTTGATTTCCCACTCTTTGTATTTAGGGGTATGTCCCCTACATGAGCAATGGGGTGAGCTGTGTCATCTCCTGTCTGCACATAGCCTGACACATCTGGTTTGCGCATATCTCTAAACCACTCTCCACGAGACGTCATGTGATTAGAGGCACCTGAATCCACATACCAAACATCATCTTGGGTGGAATTCTCTGCAGTCATTGTATTCATTACATGCTCCATAACAAACATGCGCTCGTTTTTGCTGTCATCTGCATCTCTGCTAGTAGATGCATAGTTGCCCTGTTCTCTCTTTCCACTTGCTTTTCCCTTTGGACAGTCACATGACATGTGACCTCTTTCACAATAAGTCCAACATTCTATGCTATCTGGAGTATGTTCCTGCCTGCTTGATCCTATACCACAACCTCTTTGACTCCCCCTGCCTTGAGACTGGTTTCCCCTGCCACCTGTATTGTTTTGATTTGATTGACCTTCCAGAAATTGGTCCCTGCAACCCCTTGGGCCTCGACCACAACCTCTACCTCTACCTCTGTTGGAGTTAGAATAGAAGGCCTGTTCAGAATTATTTCTGCCATGAGAAGAAGATGTGTCAAGGTTCTTCTCCTCAAGAATAAGCATAGAAATCAAATCTTGGAACACGGGGATGTCGTCTCTTGCATTCATGGAAGACCTGAAATGTACATACTCATCTCCTAGACCATTCAAGCATGCACGGACAATGTCATCATCTTCCACTGAGACTTTAATAGATCCAAGAGCCTCAATGATACTCTTGATCTTCAAGGCATAATCATTGATTGAGAGGTTGTTCCTCTTAACCTGATTTAGCTCTGACTTTAGTTGAAGCTTCCTAGCCTTGGTGTTCACCTCGAACACTCTACCTAAGTTTCTCCATGCAATGGAGGGGGTTTCAGCATCCTGTAGATAGCCCATCATGCCATCTGTGATGCTCATAGAAAGCCAATACATCACTTTGCTCTGGCCTTGTTGCCGGTCCCTCAAAGCTTTCCTTTGTTCTGCTGTAGCATTTGCCTCGGGAATCTCTGGTTCCTTTTCATTGTCTCCTTCTACATAGTCCCAATAACCTTTTCCTTTTAGGAAATTTGTTATTTTGAACTTCCATGCAGGGTAGTTATTTTTATCAAGCTTCTCACTAACAATCTGACTGAAACCGTGAGACATCTTGAAGCACTAAGACAAAATAGCTGCAATCTGCAAAAACTTGCAAATCTGCTGAACCTGCTATCGTGGTACTTGTAACGCTTTCTACACTCAACGAGTGTCCACAATCAAGCGTACATACAACCACTGTACTTGTACAGTAAATCTCTGTGTACTGCACTTTGGAGACCTGTTCAGAAACTTGTGCGAAAAACTTTGGCATCTGGTCGTGGATTGCGAACGAAGAGATTGTGATGCTCTTGCTTTCTTAACCTCTCTTGCCTTCACCAAGCTCTGATACCATGTAAAGAATGAGGATGCAAGAGAGCTACACAAGACAAACACAAAGCACACAGAGATGGAAAGCTTCTTCTTCTTCTTCACAGAAAAGAGAGTACAAAATGACTAAGTGCTAAAGCTGAAAAGTAGCACATATGTACATGCGATCACTAAGTGTGAACTCGCTAGAAGCGTACTAGGCTGGCACTATAAGTGTACTCCAGCTGTAGAATCACTGGCAGAGATCCTCCGTGTCAGTCACCTAACGCGCCAGTGAGTAAATGCCGTAAGAGGCCAAGACCCGTAGTGGATGCCAGCTCAAGGTGTAGAGCTCGACATCTCAACAAATCAACCCCTTGTGAATCCATTACTTTGTTAGGAGAAAGTCTTTGAGATGGGATTGCTCTCACCTCAGATTTAGCTTCATACTCCCCTAGGTAAGAGGGTAAATTTTTTAGCGAGTCTGGTTGGCTGTGCCCCGAACTAATTGAACCCTGGTCCCCCCTTGTGAGTGCATATCAAAGTTCATTTGTGATCTTGTCTCAAACTCTTCAATGGGAGATAAGGTCTCATTTTTCTCCTTTCTAGTGCTATTTATTTGGTGGTTCACCCTATTAGCTTCATTTGCTTCCCGGATTTGCTTCCACAGGTCATTTAGACTGTTACAATCCTTACCCATTTCTACCAATGTTTTAGGCTGGAAACCATCAATTGTCTCATCTGTTGTGTTTGGCACTATGATAGGTTCTCTCCTAGACTCAGAGGCAGTCGTGAGTCTCTCCTTCGTGTCTACTTGTTTCTCCAGAGTTGGTTTGATAGGGGTTGGAGCTGGTACCTCGTGCCAACTTGCAGGTCTACCAAGCGGATTTTCTATCAAGGATTGGGCTATTTCAATCATCTTTTGACACATTTCCAACCTTTGTTTTTCTATTTCTGCATATGGATAAGTCATCCATCTTTGCTCTTGGTTTTGGTTGTTTTTTAGTCTGGCTTCGTATGCTTTTAAAAGCGCGTCCAGCTGCTCATTTACTTTTTCTACCAGCACTGATCCTCCCAATCCTGCACTTTTGGGTTCTACTATTTCCTTGGCTCCTTTGGTTGTAGCAGTGTGTGAACTTAAACTAGTTAGATCCTCTAACCGCTTCGATCCATCCTTTGTGTGTTTTAACTCCTCGGATAGAGCCATTTGCTCTCGTTCTCTCCTGGCTTTCGAACGCACCTTTCTAGCTTTCCAAGTGTTTCTCTGATTTTTCATTTTGCACTTGGGGCATCGATCTTTGGCTCTTCAATTATGGGTTCGTTTGTCATTCTTTGAGCTTGTGCTCCTGTCATTACCTGAATAGGTATTATTGTCTCATTTTCTGACCCTCCACTAGAAGGCACTGCTTCCAGCCCCCGGGGATTCACTCTATATACAAAATAGGATGCCACCTGCGAGCGGACAACTTTGATAAAACCCCTATATACGAATCATATTAGGAAATATGACCCCCCTTTCTACACTTATACGACAATCAATGAAGAAAACTCTTATACCCCTATCTTACATATAAAATTTAGGTCTCAAATGATCTAACTGAGTAAAACTAGTCAAAGATTGTGTAGCATAGTGATTGGCAATGTACTAAGGAACCACTTTTGTTGCTAACTAGATGTAACCTCAATGTGTCTTAGTTTGGATTTTAAACTATGTGCTCGATCAGCCTGCACTCTGGCTACTCGTCCAATTCTGACCCATCCAAAGTTGGTGTAAATCAACCCTTGAACTGATCCAAATCAGCCCTTATCTATGACCGGCTTGATGCAAAATTTGATGTGTCACCTGATAAAAAACTTCCCCAAAATTCATCCAATTTCAGTGCACACTAGTGAGCAATCATTACAAGTAATTAACCTGGGTCAGTTCCCCCCCCCCCCCCCCCCCATATATGTGATACCCCCCTCCCTTATTTTTAAGCTTGGGAGGTAAATTATTGGGGGCCTGCCCCTAACTTATACGCTTATGTAACTTGTAAAAAATCCTCCCTCCCTTGAACTTACGTGGTACGGTAAGTTTTCCATGGTGAATCTCCCGGGCTTCCAGCATGTTCAAAGTAATTTTTGCTCCTTTACTCGGGTTCTTAGGGCAATCAAGAATCAAGTGAGTAATTCCACACTCGGTGCAATACGTGTTGACTCTAATGATTTCATCGTGAGGACAATCCCTTAGCCAATGATCTCCGCCACAGTTGTAGTAGGGTCCCTTAGGCTGTTGAGGTGCTCCTTGAGCTCCTCTCTGTTGGTACGCATGCCTCTGCCCGCCCATGCCTCTGTTGGCTATGAACAACAGTGTTCGTTCATCCAGGCTGTATCTTCCTTCTCCTATTGCCTGTGCAGCTGTTGGTGGTCCTGTACTTCCAATCATGCTCCAAGGTTTTGGCGTTGTGGGTTCTTCCGGTGGATAATAGATAGGATTTGCTGCATATCCATTGAATCTTCGTAATATGCATGCATAGGTACCAAAACCTTCTCTTCTAGTTTGTTTACCGTTGGTGTGTATCTTATGCCGACCGATCGTAATCCTGGTAGGTGTGGTTGTTGCCCCAATACTGGTTGTGGTCTTTCAACACCTACAGGTCCTGGTAGGTTACCTGCTTGATACCTAGGCATCGGTGGAAGTTGAGGAGATGCTACCTGAGCTTGGGGAGCATAAGGTCGCTCTCTCACATATCCCTTGTTATAATAGCATTCCTCCGTCACATGGTTTGTCCATTTTTGTTCAATTGCACACCACTTCGGCTACTTAGCCTGAGGCTTGGCATACATATTAATTTTTTTTAGCACTTCCTCCACAAGCTGCTCCTGGCTTACAGCTACTTATCCTTTCGGTGTTGTCTTAGCAGACTTGCTTCCACTTTGTTGTGAGGATGAATCGTCATCAAGATCCTTGAATTCACCCTCCTTGTAGACCGCACAATTGTCTACAAGGTAAAGAGCCTCCTTAGTTAACTCATTTAACGTCGTGCTTATCTTCATATATAAGTCCTTCTGGAGATCTGCGTTCCTTAGTCCTTGAATAGATATAAGCATAAGTCTGGACTGAGTTGGCAGTTCTTCCACAGGGCAGAACTTCACATATCTTTTTAGTCATAGGGCTGCCTTTCGCACAGATTCCCCTTCTTTCTGTTTGAATTTATGGATTTGTGAAACTGTATTATGAGCTATCCCCCTTTGTGAGAATTCCTCAATAAACTCGTCAAAAACCTCCTCCATAGACTCAAAATCTCTACGCTCCACAGAGTCAAACCAAGTAGCGGCATCCTCTTCTAAGGTAAGTCCAAATCCTGTAAATTGAGTAGGGAAGTCCAAAACTTCTTCAGCTCTAATTACATGCACAAAGGCTGCTACATGATCCCTAGGATCTCTGTTTCCCGTGTATTTCTTGTTTACCCATTTTTGCACCTGGGAAGGTCTAATTCTATGATGGTCTACAAATCTCATCATTGGTTCTCCTCGTCCTACTCGATATACCTCCTCTGGCCTTCGGTAGTGGGAGGGTTTCTCTCCCAGAGGTGCTCCTGAGCCATAATTTCTGACGGTTCTTGCAAGAGGTGGTTCATCTCTTCGAACTCGTTCTATGGGTTGTCTTCCGGGCTCTACCGACTCTTGAGTTTTTGTCTTACTCTCGCCTTGATACTGTGAATAGAGTGGTGGTTCTTGTAAATCTCTTATCCCTCTTGCGGTTGGATAACCATCTCTGTTTCGGTCTTGTTCTAATGTCTCACTTTGTTGAAGCCATGCCTGCAATGATGGTTGGGTTGCTTGTTGGTTCTGCTAGTTGAACGTCTGTTATCGGTTAGAATGTGATGTTGTCTCGTACTCCTCTGAAAATGGGTTTGTTGACTTGTTAGGGGTATAGGTGGACCTTGGTACTTCTTCGGGGGCATATGTTGATCTTTCTGGAACTGTTGCCTTTTCTACCTCCTCTGGGAGAATTCGTTTATATTCTCGCCCGTACCTGTCAACAAAAATGATATGCTTCCCCATAGCAATTTCATAAGAGAACAAGTAAAGAACCTTGTCTTTGCTTAATTCATTTGGGTAGGGTTCTTTGCATCGAAAATAAGAGACTACTCCCTCGCTCTCATGCTTGTAAATTCCCACATTCTCACTATAGGTAGAGACCCTGGTTGTTTTTTTATCATACATAAAAAGAGCTCCAGGTCGATCAATTTTTGGAGACGGCTCTTGAGCCTCTAAAGACCATTTTTCCTTTTGCCACATTATCTCCATATCTGTTGTAATCCTCAGGGTTACTAACTATCAGATAGTGGTTCCCCTTTTCGTCTCGGAATCTATATCCATCATCATAGACTCGAATTATCTCCAGTCTCTAAGAAGGTCTTTCCTCTATACAAATACACTTGCATCCCCGATAGTCAGAATAAACTAGGGCTCCCCTAGAGTTTGTTCCTTCTAAGAAGATTATAGTGAACTTGGCATCGTTCAAAGGATTTTGGGAGGTACTTCTTCCCAGCATTGTTCCTTCACCGGAGAAACCTCTTGGCTGTTGACTACCCATCATGAAGAAGGACTTATCTGATGAAGTGTCAGTATCACTACCTTTCTCAATGATTGGGGCTAATGGATCTAGCCTTGCCTGGGTTACACTTTCTTCAGTGGATACTAAGCTACCCTGATCACCTGCCACTTTTTGGTCTCTTGGAATGTGTCTTCCTGATCTTAAATTCATCAAACTTAGCAATGCAATTTATCACAAACTCACTTGGCAAGGGATCAGTTTCCGCTCAACTTCTTGCCTTGCTGCCGAATATACCTGTACACAAGCGTTTAATTTTGGCAAATCGAATCAAAGCATTTAACCACTAGAGGTGGTCTTAGTAATGATTGGTATAACTAGTGGGTTAACCTCAACCACTACTGTACTCTATACACTTCGGATGTTTTAGGTCTGCCAATCTGATGTACACCACCCAAGTGTTTAGAGGTAAAGTCTTAATTCCGTCTCTGCTCTGTCAAAAGGTCAGACAAAGTCCTATTTCACTTCTGGAAGAAGTTTTGGAACCCTTAAGTCAATCAGAACCTCCTGGTAGGTCCACTGTTTAATTTTGTCCAAGAAATGACCCTGTAGACATCCTACGCGTAGGATGTCTTTTTTGCTCTGTTTCAGCCAAAATTTTCAATGTGGCTTTCCCTTGATGTGCTGAGCTGGTGTGTTTATTTTTTTTGTTTGGACACCTGTAAGCTGGCTAGCTGATCAGAATTCTGTTTCAGAAGCCTAATGTCAGTTCTGATGATTTCACCAGTCCAATCAGCTCCAAATTGGACCAAACTGACTAGGAGGTTTGTCTACGGCTATATGATAGCTTGGTATGTCAAATAGGAATTTGGACTTTTCTTCATGCATTAGACGTACTACGCGTAGGATGTCTTTTGCAACAGAATTTGACCAAACTTAGCCCACAGCCTTTCCTTGGTTTGTTGAGCTCACTGGTGTGTTTATATTTGTGTTTGAATGTCAAAAGACCCCAAATTTATCTATTCTAGCCTTTTTCAATCAAAAACTGTTAAAGTCTGCTTCAACAATTTTCTCACCCAATTGAGATGAATCCTTTCTCATGCATTCAATAAATCATGTAGATCATGCTCATGAAGACATCCTATGGTTTTGGTCTTAAAATTATGCCTTGGCACAAATTGGGTAGGATGTATGGAAATTTCTTTCTTTTGGCCGACACCTATCAAGATATGGTCAATCTTCCACTTTCCAGGTGAAATTAGGGTAAAACCTACCTTCTTAACACACTTGCCAACTCAGATTCTCCAAATTCTTGCTAGATCACCCTATAGACATACTACACGTAGGATGTCTACTGCCTTAAATTTTAATTTTTTGGCTGACCTATGCTCAGCAGCTCTCTCAGAAATACTCACAAAAACTTTTGGACTTCAATTCAGCTTCTAAACACAAATTACCGTCTTTTACAGCTCTTCGATGAGCCTAACAGCAAATATAGCATGCATGAAGTGCTCCAGATCATAAATCATGATGTCCTACTTACCCTACTCCTACTCATCATATGAGATGGTGATTTTGGTGTCTTGGTTGCTTCATGGCCTTCCCCGGACTCTCAAGCTATCCTTTCACCGCCTCTACCACTCCAACTCCTACTCTCCTACCTAATACTACCTAAGTCGAAGGATCTAGGCCAGACACTCGCTCCCTAGACTCCTCCTAAGACCTAGAGAGTCTCCCACCCTCTGATCCTATCTAAATGTAAAATAAGACTCTGGCAAGCTAGAGAATCCCTATCCTCAAGGACTAGTCTCAGTCACCTACCTAGGGTTTTTGTCCCCGGCAGCGGCGCCAAAGTTGGCGGATACGACGCGACGGACGTCAGCACAGCGAGAACTCACCTAACAAGATTTGTCATCTAAGGACGAAGCTCGACTTGCAGGCGCGTGGAAGCAAGCATAGGGTGTCAACCTACACTCGACCGACTATTGACTACTTCCTACAGAGGTCTCTACCCAATGTCTAAGTTACAGCCTTCAAAAGTACACAGGAGGATATTTCCTACAACGCTTCCAAGAGCCAAATACCCATCAGATGTTCTCGAAACGCTACGAAACTTGAGGGAAATCCTATTAACATCAATAGGCCGCTCTCCCTAAGGTCCGTGACCCAAAACCCTACCCAAAAACACCCGGTGCAAAATCACGTAGGATGTTTGACAGGTTTTTGCAGATCGTCGTTTCTGAAAACTAAAGTGCCTAATGTGTAGCTCTACTCATTGCGAACACGTGGATATGCTGAAATGCGAAAACAGACACCATATGCTCACCGAATTACCAGAAATAGCTCGCGGGTCAATCTCGCGAAGCCAAGCCGTACACGCGTAATGTAGGTGTTGGCGCGTAGCTCTCTCCGGGGGCAACACGCTACACTTCTCCTCACTCGATTCCGACCACCAGTGTGTGCATAGCATCAAGATAAACTCTCACTCCCTCTCATACAGAGAATACGCTTCTCACAGACACTTCATAAAAATCAACAAAAAGGTTTTTTCATTAAGGTCAAAATTTGGTATTTCCAATTACAATATCTCAAGTTCCAAAGTAAAATCTTACCCAGTCTAATGGCAAAAATAATATACAAAATTGGAAACTTCTGCAAGCCCCAAGTGTTTTCAAATGAAATTACAGGTTTTTTTCTTAATCACGGAATGACTACATAGGATTTCTTTCTTTTCGTAGTCCGCCAGTCTTCTGCTAACAATCTCCTTTTCCTCTCGCCCTCAACCGGCTTTTTGAAATTGAAAACGGCACGATATTAAGCTGAGACACCTTTTTCCCGAACACTGGTACACGCTCGCGAACAGAGGCAAGAGAGAGCGGACATGCTAGAGAGAGAAGGAGAGAAGGTGGGTTCACGCGGAACGGGAAGAAGAAGAAGAGAATTTTAAAGTCGACAAAAATTATCGCAAGCGATCGTAAAGATCTCGTCGATGAAGATTTTTAATGCGCCACAAGGCACGGTGGGAGCCGAACCTAGCTTTCCAAAAATACCAAAAATTAGCCAAAAGTCCAAAAAATCGCCAGAAAATCCCAAAATTTGCCTGAAAAGTCCAAAAAATTCCCTGAAAATTTTGGGAATTTTAGAATATCATCGTAATTCACAATCGAGCATTTTCAACACGCAAAAACACATCAAAAATAGTAGATTTTACCGAAAACGCCAAATTCAACTAAATTGTCCACCCGACCCCCGGAAATAACAAAACACTCAAAACTCGACCACAGAGGGCACAAATGTGAACAAAATGATTCCATAAATATGCACACACAAAATAACTCGTAAGGATCGCAAAATCAAATTTTTATGGAATTATCCAAAAATTAATACAAAGGTTAGCAAAAAATTACCAAAAATTACAAAAATCATCCAAAAAATACCAAAGAAACTTCTACAAATTCTCCACTCATTGGGGAATAGTGGAGTCAAATAAAATTGCCAAAATCACATCAATTCAATTGCCAACAATTTTATTAAAAAAATCAAGACTAGGCAATTAAACCGGCAAAATTACCGACAAAATTAGGTCAAAAATTGACGCAATTAAGATGTGTAAATGTTTTGAGCACAAAAACGCAGCATTTAATCATTACACACATCATTTATGCAATCAAAACATCGAATTAACCATGCAAATTAAACACTTTTTAAGGCACACACACACTAAAAAATTGGCAGTTTTTACCAATCTTTAGGTGCGCACACAAAAGGGTTAAATTTGTCGAATTTGTAATGTGACTTCACAAATCAATAGTTGGGCATGAGCACAACACAAATCAAGCATCACAATTGAAAATCATAACGCACACATTGATTTATAGGTGCACAAACATGGGCAAAATAGTGCACACACACCTAAAATTCGTATACACACACTCAATTAGAATGCAGACACACTTAGGTGTTGGTGATCGGTAGATGTTTAGGTGCTTGTGAGGTGCCACCCAAATCCACAAATTTTGCCTTTATTTCTCAAGAATGCATCTCAGCTTGTGCAGTAAAATCTACTTTTGCTTTGGGTGGCTATTCTTGTAGCTCCTTCATCTATTGCTCCTTCTGGGAAATAGTTGTGATCATTTCAGTCATCAATAGTTGTCTTTACAACTTCTCTTATTCCAACTCAGTCTTGAGTGCTTTAAGCTCATTGGAATTTACTGTTGAAGGGAGATAAGTGGATGCTGGTGGTGTTGCTTGATTGGCAAGGAGGATAGAGAGAGTGTGCTTCACAACATCATATGAGCTACATAGCTTTAAGTATTTATTTTCTCCCTTTTCCAAATTTTCTTTGATTTCATCTCGCTGCTTGGAAGTGGCTATTAGCCTCAATATCCCTCTTGATATCCTTGTAAATATTTTTAGCATATCTCTTTTCCTTCTCTAGAGCATCTCTTTTTTCCTTCTCTAGAGCTGTTTGTAGCTTTTGTTTGTCCTTTTGTAGACTATCCACCACTAGCTATTTGAGTTATGCTATCTCTTGAGTTGCTTTTGCGGTGGGGGCTTTGGCCTCTTTAGCTTCCTTAATCCAAGCACCAATGCCATTTATGGCAATTGTAGTTTTGTCATATCAAGGGTCTTGTTGAGAGTCCCATCGTTGTAATAGCTCCAATGACCAACAAAATTATCAATCCAGAGGGATGAGCTACCCGGCTAGGGCATGGAAACACTCACACGGTTAGTGAGCTAATCATGGTAACACAAATGGTTAACTCTACCAGGTGAGCTTCTTGGCCTATGGAGGAGCTAAGCCGCAATGAAGGGCAATCTCCATATCCACTTCTCTTCACCTCCAATCAACCCAATCACACACACTACGATTGCAAGACGCATACAACACTAATCCTATCATGCAACACACTAATCGCAAGCACACACACATAGATCTATCGAGCACCACACTCCAATCAAACCTACATGCACACACAAGCATAAGAGGGCAATCACACAAGATTAGAGAGGGATTGACCACTAATTAGTTAAGATCTAGTTAATCTAAGCATCATAGGCAATCATAAAAAGTAAGAGAGAGACATAGTGAGAGAGAATGAATCATTGATTAGTGTTAATCAAGTCTCATGAGCAAGGAGAAGCTGAAGGACTCCATAGCCACACCTCAAGAGCTCTCACCAAAGAGTGCTCGCAACAAATGACATTAGGAAAAATGTGGACTCTCCTTGGGCCATATAGGATTAAGGTTAATTAGGCTCCAGCCAATAGGAAGAGATCAATGTATATAAGCTTAGAACCTAAGAAAGTAGAGGGAATAATAGGGTTGTCCACTCATGTATTGTTTTGTATCCTAGAGGGAGGTGGATGGATAAAAGGGGGAGAGGGAAACGGGGGGGGGGGGGAGGTGATGGGTCCACAGATACGTTTTTGTGAAAACCCTAAAATTTCAAAATTTTCAAAAAAAACTTAAATTCAAAATATTCCATCCAAAACTCCCCCCAAACCTACCCTACGATCAAAAAGTCATTTTCTCACTCTAGAACCTCTTTCCCAAGACTCCCTTCCTCCATAGCCCCTTTCCATAACACAAAGCTCCCACTCTCTCTCTAAACTCTTACACCCTCCTCCTTCCTCAAGCTCTCCATTGCAACTTTAAACTCCCACTCTCTCTCCCTCCTCCTTCCTCAAGCTCTCCATTGCAACTTTAAGCTCCCACTCTCTCTCTAAACTCTGTCTCCCTCCTCCTTCCCCAAGCTCTCCATTGCAATTTCAAGCTCTCACTTAAGCATCCATGGCCAAAAATGGTCAAAATAGACGCCCCAAACCCATCATTCAAAGTATGGTTCTCCACAACTCGAAGAATGAGGAGCAGCAATGGGAACCTCAGGTTTTTCAAGAAGGTGCTTGGGTCTACATGCAACCTTCTGCAATCGGTCCCCATCGTGTTCGTGAAAGAACAAACGTTGATCTCCATTGGAAGGGAAGACCAATAGGCTTCAAACAAGTAAGAGACAAGGGTACGGTGGCAATCGTTCAACATGTCTTCATGTTTGGACACATGCGTCTACGAGGGATCACCAACCCAAGGGATTTTCCTTGTAATTGTATGTACCTTGCACTTCAATGGTTTTGGTGGTTAAAAAATTGGACTTTTTACATCTCACGGACTGTTTTGTTTCTATGTAGATGTTTCTCCTTCTAGCCTTGTGGAGGAGCAACCGCTCTCGTGCCTTTCAGGCACATTTACAGCCATGCATGCAAGTCTTGGGGATATGCTCTTCCCCAACACAACTTCATCAAACCTTGCACGGAAAAGGGTGTTCTTCTACACCCACAAGTACATTGTACCTACAGATGAGCAAGGCTACGAAGAGCTACAACCTTTGGAAGCTACAACCTAGCGTAGCATGGAGTGGCCAAAGTCAGATGCATTCACTGTAATGTCTTTGAAAGCCAAGATTGTAGCTGATGTGAGAGCATCATTAAAATTTGGAAAAGCCTTGCGTTTCGTTGGGCTTGGATGGTGTTGTCTTGCTATTGTCTTCGCTAGCATATTCGGATCTTTGCCTTTCCATCATACAAACACTATGTATGTTTTGCAAAGATCTACATTACGATACATTGGAAGCCATCCTTGGCGAGAAGTGGGGGTATCTTGAAGGACTTCACAACGGAGATCGCTTTCGGTGTCAAGTTGGAAGTTTCGGCATTGCTATCCATTTCATCAAGGTGCGCTCCACCCTTTACGTACGGTACTTCTATGAAAGATGGATGTGCAAGTTTGGTGAATGGATTTCATTGCAATCCACCGATGCTACAATTGAGGTATTTGAAATTGTAATTAAATTGTCGAGTGGTGCTATTGAGACCGTCCAAGTGAACAAGCATTGGACATTGGCCAATGTGCGGGAGCACTTAGTGATAATGGGTTTAGAGCAAGGATAAACTACAAAGTTTTGCATTGGACGACGTAAGGTGAATGATCTTTCTCTCTTAATTATGTTATCTTTATGTTATTTGGATTATTCATCACTCTAAGGTGGGTATGCTATTTCTTATTTTTTTTGCTAGATTAGTAGCCGCATGGAGAGCACGATTCAAATTGAAAAGGCATGGATGACGGAAGAGAATCTGATTTTATCATTAGAGTAGTTATATTTTGTACTTAAAGTTCCTATAATATCACAATTGTAAGTTCAAACAGATGGTTGTATCAAATTTTGGCAATGCACATTATCTTAAAGTCGTAGTGATATGTTTTTAGAGTTAAATGATTGTAATTTAATTTGAAAGTTTTTTATAACTTCTTATTATTTGTGTTACTGTATGAAAATTGTTTAATATTTTAATTATTGTTATTAATTTTGGAGGGGGGGGGGGAGGGGGGCGCTATATAAAGCCTCCTAAACCCTACCACTTTCACAATTCACCTACATAGCCTGTTCACACTCTCATTTGAGCTCTAGCACTCTTTGCATTCCTACCTTAGCAGCTAGCATCATGGCATCCTCCTCCACCCCTCCCGAAGCCACGGCGTTACAACGCTTCCAAGCATTTTTACAAACAACCGAGTGGCAAGATCGTGATGATCTCCACAATTTCTTCATCCAATTCCCTGATGTGAACGCAACTATTCACCTAAACATCCAATCTTTTCAGTCTATCTTGGAATTTTTTGAAATCTACATCGACAAGTATGTTGTTCCAATTGTCGGACAAGAGGAATTGTGGATTCCATGCGATTTGCTTCGCTACATACACAAAGGTGATCGGCCTTTCACCCAGCGGCTTCAGCGATTTTGTGTAATTGCGGGTGAGGCAGGGCAGGATATTGAAGATTCACGTTTGATAAAGAAGAAGGTCGGCACCCAGTTTCTATGTCGCTTGGCGACTTTTGTGTTTCTTCTTGCGGAGGAGCCTGAAAGATCTGAGGTGAGTTTGCCTCATTTGCGCCTTGGGGGTGTCGTCAAGGACACAAAGGAGCCCATTACAGCACCCTGGGATGCAAGCAAAGAGGGAAATATTCTTGCCCTAACCTACCCAGGAGGTGTCATGGATGCCGCAAAATCCATGGGTGATAAGGGTGCAGAAGCATCCTTCAAGCCCGCTGCTGTAGATGCGTTGGAGGAGACATTAACTCCAGAGGTTTTTTTTGAACACCTCTCCTAAATTGGCATAAATGGGGAGGAATATTTGTTTTTACATGATCTTGAAAAAACTTTTGACATCCGCATGGATGAGTGCCTGTCCATCCTTTGTGCCACTGTAGAGTCCTCTACCATTGACCCCTCCTCCGATCCACTGGATCGAACCCCTTGGAGAGAGTGTGGTAGATACAGTGGAGTTGGAAATGGTGGCGGTGACAGATGCACCGCACTCATCTGTGTCGGAGGATAAATTTGTAGCTACACGTGCATTGCTTGAAGCCCAATGTACTCCTATGCCTGTTCATATGGATGAACTTGAGAGTGTCGCTATGGCTCCCAATTCATCCATTTCTCTTGACTGTAAAGGCATAAACGATGAGGACGACAAAAAACAAGAGGTATCAATTAATTTTTGTTTTGTAATTACGTTAATTTTCATTGTTGCATTCTGAAATCTTATTTACCTATTGATTTCTTTGTAGAATGTTGTGGAGCTGGATGAGCATGCAGGTCGGGGAGGAGATGGTAGGCTCCAAGATTTTGGATAGCAGTCATCCCTTGCGCATTACCTTGGCAAGCTCCCCCAAGACGGCTTTGCAATAATCCACAAGGAGTACACTCCTTGTGGTCAATTTTGGGTGTCAATGATGAAAGCAATGAGCTGCATCCTATGCCTGTCAACCATATCTCAAGCCTCCCAAGTCATTTATCTTTTAGATAAATCTTTGGCCAGTGCTGCATTTGTGACACACATTCATGGTCGTGTACTTTGTAACGTGGCCTTAAGCCAAGCTGTAGGTCTAAGCAATGTGGAACAAATTGCTTGGGATGTGCTGCACAAACAGCTTCCCTGCGCCCAAGAGCGACGAGAAAACATTGCTCGCCATATCTTAGATGGATCAAGCACTCAATAGATGCATATATCTTGTAATTAACTCTTTCAAATTTGGAATGGGATGTATCACATCTTTGTACTTTGCTATTTCAAATTTGGAATGGGACTTGATTTTAACTGTGAAATTTTGTATTGAGTTTATGGTACGATAGACAGTAGGTGATTGGCTCTATATTCTGGTATGATTGTGCAATTCTCTGAACCAAGATCAAGAAATTTTTTTTCATATAAATAACACCAAAAAGGCATAATATCAATGCAATTTTACAAACCTAGCCAAGAGAAGGTTTAAAAAATATGTCTGAGGGTCTGCCGCCGCAGAGGCACGTGGGAGGGCAAAAGTAACTGTTACTTTTGCCCTCCCGCGTGACAGCTCTTGTAATCAACTTCTATCGACATGTCTCTCTCTCTCTCTCTCTCTCTCTCTCTCTCTCTCTCTCTACTTAGTTCTACTCATATCACTTATAAACACAAATGTTCAGTACGATGGAAAAGAAATCACTAAAGCCACAACTCGTTATATTTGAACAAGATATCTTTACATTGCTAAAATTTCATAAAAGTCAAATTTAATCTCTCTCTCCTCTGATTCAACACGCAAGAGCTATATCCTTGGCCATTATTGTCACCCGTTTTGCATGAATAGCACACAAGTTTGTGTCTTCAAAAAGAGAAATTAGTTTATATTCTTCCGCTTCCTGCAGAGCTTCTACGGCGATACCTTGAACTCGAAACGCCTAACTTTGCATGATCACTTTCACCAAACGTGCGAATGGTGCCTTGCGGATGAGAAGGTCTGAAGTCTTTTGATAGTGACGAATCTCTTGCAAGGCCTTTGGAATGCATTGCTTCACAGCAGGAGCCCATTGTTGAGGGATAGTAGGATCTGGCACATGGGCCTTGCGAGGGCGAACCTTGAAAAACTTTTCCTTTCTACGAGAGGGCTTGCGAGGAGGAGCTTGCGCATCTTCAAGGCCACCATGTGCTCCGACTGGCTCTTCAACTCCACCCTACGCTCCAACTGGCTCATCTTCTACATCCTCAAAATCCTCTTCATTTAGTAACCCATGATCACGTGTAGGCTGATCTGACGGCAGAGCTCCAAAGCCACGTGGCAATGTCTTCCCAGCCGAGACTCGATGATTGCTTGGGATCTCCTGTCCGCTCCATGGTGGGCTTTGTGCTTCGCTATCCATCTCGGTTTCAGTGTTTGAAGTCACTACCCGTTTCTTCTTGCGTGAAGGTTGTCCATCTTGCTGCTCTTCACGTGACCATTCCCTCTCCATCTCTTCTAGGAGCTCTTGTTCGTGTATCCAAGGTGGTTTTTGAGCACCTTGGACAGATGAGTGAGGGTGAGCAAAAAAAGGTTGATCTTTTCTTGTTGTTTGCTTTGTGTGTGCCATTGTGTAAGAAGGGGCAATATTGAAAATGAGACTCCCTCTTCTCTAAAAGCCCCCTATTTTTAAAAAAATAGGTCTCTTCACACTTGACCCGGCCACTTAAAAAAACTCTTAATATCATCAAAATATAAAAAACAAAAAATGGAAAAATGGAGAAGTATTATATGCAACTCAACAAAGAAATCTACAAACATAAACATTACATTGCATAGCATCATTTGTTTTACATGTTGGGTAACCAACGTTTGCCCACTCTATGGCGATTTTCACGCCACCTAGCATGATTAAGGGGTCTGGTGGAGTTTCTCCATTTCTCTTTAGCATTAAGTAGAGATTGTCTCCTAACCTCCTTGGCAAGACTTGACTTTCGCACTCGCTCTATGGGTGACATCTCCCCAAAGAACAACGAACGAACCAATCAAACATCTCCTTCATGTAGTTGGATCTCGTAGTTCCACCACCGTGACGTGTATTTTTAAAGTAAACACCTTTGGCTCAATAATGTGATTTCTCCATTCCTTGAGTGCTCCACATGTCTAATGAACCATATTTTGACATAAAGAATGCTCCATGCGCATACAAAGTATGCTGCATCAAGAAAAAATGCTTAGATCAAATGAATGTTTATGTATAGCATCAAAATTTGAACTGAACAAAGTAACTTACCATGTAGTGTGTGATATTGCTCTCTCCCCACGCTTGCACAAATGCTTTAGTGAAATTAGAAATGTGATCTTTGAACAAATTTTGTTGCTCGCTCGTGGTTTGGGGTTTCCACATGATTTGAAGCACTAACTCAAAGTGGTGCCACACTTGCCTACGCAGATTTACAAGCACGGGATTTGAATCTTGATCGGTCGTACACTTGCAAAGTGATTTCCATAGCTCCCATGGAGCATCCTCCTCACCCCTCTCCTTTCGCATCTCTGGTGTCTTGAAAAACCTGCATGCTTTCACACCATTCATAGATACTTTTTGTGGCACTTCATGCATATTTTCCACCCCACCAATGATAGAAACATTGCCACCATGACATCCAATCGAATTTAGAATTGCTTCAACTATTCTAATGGCTTCCACAGATCTAGAAAATGGTTTCATTATGAAAGCGTACTCTATGTGAAGCTTTAACAAGCGATCAAATATACGCATGAAGGCATGCAAAGTGCAAAAGTGTACATTTGTAAGTGGAAAATTGATAATGGGATGCCATGTTCTATCTTTTGTCGACTGATTGGGGACCTCCATGATAGGACACTTCAACACCGAGCACACCCATCCCTTGCATCATCATCCATTGACCATGTTGCATGACTTCCCTTGACACTTTTCTTTGAAGAAGTGGAGCCACGAGTACTCTCCTTGTATCCTCGTACACAATATGGACAAGGAAGAAGTGATGAAGCACCTTGTTTACACCCAAGTATACATTTGATTGTTTGTAGATCACCTCCTAAGTGCTACTCAACATCAAATGTACCTACTCCATCTACTTCTAGCTTTTCTCCCTCTAGTTGTGCCTTAATAACCTTTGTGATCCACGGGATCATAGAGAAGACCCATGCCAACACCTCATGAGTCTCTTTCGGAACTTCAAAAGCTCCTAACCACCATATTTCATTTTTCGATTGTACACTAAATGATGGTTTCTGAGAATGATCACCGATAGCATCGACTTTTGCAAACAACATTGCCTCATTCATGAGTGTCACACTCATACGTTCCAATCTCCGTCCTTTGACAATTTGACATTCATCATATGAGCTTCTCTCCAAGTACTGAAACAACACAGGAATTGAATTGTTATACTAAATGATATTCAATACAAATAAAAAATGACATTACAATTTGTATTACCTTGTGGAGACAAAGCATAAAATTTAACCATAGCTCGTTGTAGTCGTTTCAAGTCAACAAAAATATTGTTGAATTGATGATAACCAAAAGACTTTGCCCCATTAGGAATAGTGTTTCCCCCCTTTATATTACCACATGACTTGGCACTTGTGGAAGAGTACATCATGGATCCTTCAATGTGTTTGTATTCGCCAAGGGATTCCCGAACGAGATCATTGTTTGCTTTTTTTGCAAGTCAGACCCTATGCGGAATAGGAAACAAATTCTCGGTGATGCCTTGCTCTCGTAATGCATCTTTCATCAATCCATGAAGTGCATGGTATACATTTGTGTTGATCCCAACTTCATCACAAGCTCTCTAGACATCATCCTCAGACACAAGGTTAGAGATCTTTTTTAGGATCTCCTTTGTGATGGCATCTTTCATGTGTTTGGCCTTTTTGCAATCTATGATGTAAAGTATTTCTTCCTTTGAGATGCATCCTAGGAGAAGATTGCAACGGTCCTCTTGTCTAAAACTTCCAACACACATCTTGTATATATGTCCTATTTCAAAAGGTGAACCACGTCACAAATTGATGGAAATTATTTGAGAGTTATGAACACTGTGAATTAAAAAAATAACTGGTTGTCGTGATCCACTTCTTACGTGTCCCTCCATTAGAGGCTAAGTTTTCAATGGAAGAGAACTCCCTCTTACGCTCATGCATGCCAAATGGAGTGGCTTTTAGGTGCATCATTGCAATTTGTAGCTTAGTTACCTCTATTTCTGTAGATTTCATCTCCTCTTTAAGATCTTTGAGTTATTTCTCTGTGGAATGTAGTTGTTGTTGGAGATTTGTGGACTGAATGTGTAACACTTGACATTGTTGTCGGAACCATGCCGACGCACCTGCGTGATTGGAGTCCAATCTCTTACAATACCCAAGAAGACCACGTTCTCCTTCTCCCACATATTTGATTAAGCTTGGGAGTGTACGGAATGTCGGATGACAACCCACGAGCGGATCTTTTGGATACAACCCTCCATCAAGCCACAAGTCAACATTGGTTTCTCCTCGAAACCGTCGTACGGATGCCGGTTGAGATGCTTTCTCGTCATTTTTTTTGTGGGAGCAAATTCGATCAGTAGACGCAGACTGACAGTAGTTGACCTAGTAGATGACGGCGCAGGTGATTCATTGGTTATGTCGCGAAGAGACATGGTGGAAAGTTATGATGGGGAAAAAAATAGATAAGATATACTTTTTGGGATAAACAGACAATTTTTGGGATAAAAAGACTTAAAATATATTTTTTCATATGTAGACATATATAGGTTCAATTTTTGAGCTCAAAGGAGGGAAATTTTAAAATTTTCAATTTTTAGGCTTTATTAGATGGACGTTTTGATGATGTGGCATTATCTATTTATTCTTGGAATTAATGTAGAGAGGGACCCAAGGAATTTTAGATTTGGAGCTTATAAAAGCTAGATTCTTCTAAAAAAATACTGTTATCTATATATATATATATATATATATATATATATATATATATATATATATATATATGGACCTTTTTAAAGCTTAAAAGATCCATTTTGAAGATTTTATTAAAAAATTATTTTTTGGGGTAAATTGATGCACGATTTGAAAAGTGGATTTTGTCATAACTACTTACTCTCTTTGTTTGGTGATAGGTAGAGAGAGAATGGTTCTTCTCTCTACTTTTACTCCTCTCTCTCTTTTTACCCCCCTCTCTCCCCTACTTTACCCCCCCTCTTCCTCCTATACCCTCATTCCCTACTTTCCCCCCCTCTCCTATCTAGAGAGAAGTTAGAGAGAGAGCTACAAAAGTAGCCCTATTTATTGTCTTTGTTCCCTCCATCCCCTACAAAATTAGCTTTAATCCCTTAAAATTAGGAATCCTTACATGGCCCCAAGGGGGTCCAATTTTTTCCTAATGGACTTGAGAACCCTAATTTCTTTTACACACTGTCTTATATATCTAGGGTAAAAATATGCAATGTCCGGCCACCCAAGGCCTTTAGGACTCACCACTTATTGAATTTGCAATCTAAGCACAGTAAGTGACCTCTTCGTTACAACTTGGAACTCCCATTGAGCCCGTAACACATTAAAATATTACAATGGCTTGAAATAAATCGAGAATTTACAATACGTGACCATTTTGGGAAAACGTGAAAAATGTGTAACTCCAATCTTTACTGCTTCTTTGTGTTCATCCTTGATGTGCATTCATACGTCTTCGGTCTATTAATTGACATTGACTCAGTTAACAGGTCTCTCAGAGGTCAAACTTTTCAACTATCCTCATAGCCACTTTTTCATCTATTGTCTATAGAGGAGGAACATCTCTTTCTTTTTTTGTGATGTTTTGGCATGTCCTTTTGCTTGTGAAGGAGATTTTGGTATCTCGGTAGTTTTGTCTTGTGCAATGTGCTACTCTTCAAGATGTGGTGCTTCTACATCAAATCAATCTTGCATCTCTTATTCATTTTGGGATTCAAGACGTTTCTTCTCTGATACAAGTTTACCTTGAGAAAGAGGTTGTGTAGAAGATTTTCCTTCCTCATGCACATCGTTATATGGTGAAGAAGGTGGTTTGGGAGATGTGGTCTCCCCTGTTTCCTATACTATATTTGCAATAGTTGCTATTTTTGGAATAGTCTCCTCAAGTTGTGTAGGTGTACTATGGAGAGAATTCCAAGATTGAATCTAGCTTTGTCATCCATTGTTTCTTGGATTCCAACTCTCTCCAGTCATCTTTATGCTTCAACGCTGTATGGATTCTTTGTCTTGCCACATCAACCAGTTTAAGGCCGTCTTTTGCAATTTGTCTTCTTTCTTCTTTGAGCTCTTGCAACCTCCCATCTAGTTGTGAGTCATCCGAGTCTAAGGAAGATTAAAGTTCATGTGATTCCACAGATTTCTTTTTGCTCTTTAGCTTTGTTTGCAAGACATTCCTCTCTCAACCTCTGAGACTCCTCCATGGATTTTTGCACTTGCATTCTTGGAAAGCGTTCCACTTGTTGTGGTTTCTTCTTGACAAGGGTAATCTATGTCATAAAATCTAATATCTGATATCTAACCAACCCAGATAATTTTCTCATATTAAATTGATCATTTACTGTGGGAGAATAGACGAAAACAAGGGTTAGAATATAGACATGTGCTAACGGGTCTATCTCAACATGGGGCCAATGGTAAAGGGGTCCAAATGAGAGATGATCTATCAAAGAGAAAGGCTAGATAATGGGTCTTAAAGACCTTAGGGTTAGCTTCATTAAAGACCTTCAATGGTTAGTGTTAAAATCCCTTTGACCTTAGGTAAGCTAGGGCTATGCTTGAGGTGGGAACCCTGCCCAAGCTTGAGGTGCTTGTCGTGCTTGCTGACTAAGGTGCTTGGGGTGGTTAATGACTAAGGTGCTAAGGTGCTTGAGGGTAAGGTGTTCAGAAAGTCGAATCAATTCCTACTCATGAGGAGGCGAGCCCTAATTGTAGGGTCTAGAGAGAGAACACACACACACACACACACATACACACTCACACAAGGCAAGCTTGGTACCAAGAAGGAAAATAAGACACTTGTCAAGATCCTCCTCATGTTGCCCTCACAGTGTGCCTAAAGCCTATTGGTTAGCCTCCCAAGGGGTCCAATGATAGTCTAGTTGATTTAATTAATTGTTTTTGCATTTATCAAGTCCTCTTTATCAAAGGGGAAAGGGGGACACTTGTCCCAAGACTACCCTTGTTGCTTGATACGAATTCTTCATGTGATTGGCTAGGCTTGCAGGCTTCCAATGAGCTACAAGGGGAGGTCGACCAAAGCAAGAAGGGGGGTTGCTTGGGGGGTATACTGTCCCACATACAGTCACACACACTCTCATTGTGTGAAGTGCAAAAGTTTAAGAGCTCCATCTCCTTCTCCAAGCTAGCCTACACCAACACTCTTGGCTATGGAGTGCAAATCCAACCAAGAGCCATGCTTCAATGCTTAAGCTTGCCATCTTCTCCATCTTCATTACTATGCTATTATGTATGCTAGCAAGAAGAGTGATGATAAGTGAGGAACTATTTCTTTCTCCTATGAATGTTTTCTTCTTCCTCTTACCTACTCTCATTCCCCGCTAGCTCTCTCCACCTTGGAAGGTGTTCGAGGCCTTGGGATAGTTAATGCTTTTTACAAAGTCTATGTTATGCTCGTGATGCATGAAGCTTTCCATCTTCATTGCATCACTTAGGTCACAAGGAACACAACGATTGTATTGTACAAAGTCTCTCTTGATGGGAGAATCTATAATACAAATGCCTATTGGAGGGCGGCTCCACATAAATCCGATCCTCAAATGTTGTCAATGTCTCTAATTCTCTCTCTTTTTCAACTTATTTCTCATGCCATGTTAGGTAGGAAATGTGTTTAATGTTGCTCTCTCCATTCAATAACTCACTCTACCTACAAGAATAAATTTCCTTAATGAAATGCTCACTATGTTATTCTCTTTCCGCTAAAATCTAAGTTAATAGGCCAATTCCATTACATTGGTATCATAGCATTTGATTTCTCTTTTCTTGCTTAAGAAGAGAGGTCTTTAAGTAGCCTATTAATGGTTTATTTTTTTAATTATAGTAGGGAAAGTGGGACTGGGATCTATTATCGGTTTTGTTGAGCCCACCATGTGGGATATGGTGCACACATCGGAGCTTTGGTCTTAATAATGGAGTCTTTTTAGATGTTCCTATAGCTTTACCATTATTGAGCCATAAGAAGTCTAAAAGGAGCTATCCCTCAACAATTCTGCAATATTAGACCCACTCCACTACTCTCCATAATTAACCAATTTGAGACGTGGGTGTAGATGCTTAAGTGCTGATTTTCAAAGGCTAAGAGGAGTAGCAACTAAGGTTTTGAATTGCCAAAGAATACACTAAGTAAAGACAAAAATTCTGTTAACATGGTTGATAATAACCAAGAGAGTGGAATGAACATTGATAACTTTGATTTTGCACATATAGATGCTAATGATGATGCCCCCATGTTTATCAATTATCTTGTTACTAGGTTGCAGCAAGCTATGGGCAACCCTGCTTTGCAAGCCGAAGTTACTCAAAAACTTCGTGCTTATGGGATTTCCTTTCCTTTCCGAGAGGAGAGAGAGCTTAGGAGGCCTATTAATGAGATCCCCAAAAGAAGACTCTCTCCCATACAAGAGGAGGAATCCAAAGAGCAAGCAAGTAATGAATCCTAAGTTCCTTTGAAGATGTGGCTCCACAAAGACGGTGGTCTAGACAGTCGCCAAATCCTCCCAAGGGGAAATGGTCAACCCATAGTCCTTCTCCTCGTCACTCCAAAAGGGAAGAGAGGAAACAAAGGAAGAAAAGGGCAAGAAAGAGGTCACCCTCTTCTCCTTCTTCTTCACCTTCCTCCTCTTCCGACAAAAGCTATGGCTATTCTCCTAGAGAATACAAGAGGGGAGCACATCACAAATCTTACCCTGCATGGCGAAGGTCACAAAAGCTCAAGAAGTTCAAAGAGGGAGGAAAGAGTATCTCTTTTGTCACCTATGATGGAACCTTTGGTGCTACCGACAAAGTATTGGCCTTCATCCAGCAATTTGATGCGGCCTTTGGATACGAGGGCTTCATGGAGTCCTCCAAGCTACACCATGTAGCTATGCACTTCCAAAAATTGGCTTGTTTATGGTGGGCTAGCCTTCTTCGCAACACAAAAGCCCCAAAGACATGGAAAACTCTACGAGTTTCCATCATGAAGCAATTCCTTTGCAAGCGATGCAAAGGACAAAGTGCTTACCGAATGGCAAAGTTTGAAGCTTCTCTCCCATGAGTCTATTCACAAATATGAGGACAAGTTTTGGGATTTACATCTCAACGCTGTTGTCTTTAAAAGATAGACTTCGTCGAGAAAAAGCAACAATTTTGTGTGAGATTACCTGAAGAGATGGTCGAGTACGTCAACTCTCAACGGCCTGGTTCTATCACTGAAGTAATCCACCACACCATGGTTGCTTTGCATATCAATTTCCAACAAGGGGCTAGACGGAATGTCAAGCCCATGGAAAACAAAGACAAGAGTGATGCAAAGGGGAAAACCAATGCCCAAAATTCTTTCCAAGGAAATTCCAACAACAACAACAATCGATCCAAGGAGAAGGGAGTTTACAAAGGTAAAAACAAATTCTCTCATGAAGATCTTGAAGCTTTTTGCAAGGATCATAAATGTTTTAAGTGTGGGGAGCAAGGACATGGCTATCGTTCTTGCCCCAAGAGAAATGCCTGCAGTAAGACTCCTAGAGCTTCCACCATCGAAGCTCTAAAAGAGGATTCTCATTGCAAAGGATCACCTCTCTCCTATGCTTGGGGAAAGTTAAGGGAACATGATGCCTTCATCTTGTTTGACCCTGGCTCTACTCACAATTTCATATCAACGGAGTTGGCCATCAAGTTGGGCATTCAAGCTTTCGAGATGGGAGATGTTGTAACTGACGATACCTCTTTCAAGGGACATCAAGCCTCCGTTACTCCCTTGATTGGGAAGTTGAGGCTTCATGTCCAAATCTACGTTGACAAAGAAGACTTTTTCATCTTTCCTCTCCAACATGAGGATGCTGGTTCAACCGCATGACTGCCAACATGACGTTCCCTAAAACAAGAATCTACTTCCCCTACAGGGGAAAGAGCACATATATAGATGCTAGTGATTCTAGTCATACTATACAACATAAATCCTCCTACTAATGATAAATCAATAAAGAGCTCAGTTTCTGCGTACCTGATTTTTGTCAAAGAGTCCCTAAAAAGTCCTAATGTTTTATCAAATGTAAATGGTAGGAATCAAGAAGAGTTAGACTTGTCTAATTTTCTAAAAGGATTCCAAGCAGGGATTTTAATTACGCGATGACGCATTTTGTTGAATGTTAATTATTGTTGTTATTATCACTATTTTTTTCATGTTAATAACATATCTAATGTCATGACCTACGAAAACCGGTAGAAAACGTAGAACCGGCGGGACAACCAACAATCCCGGCAGGCCCGGCGGGCTTAATATGAAACCCGGCGGACTCGGCGGGACAAGCAAGAATCCCGCCGTGCCCGTCGTGTACCCCCTCTATATTTGGCGGCTCTATATAACCCTTTTATAGACATCACATCACCTCTTTGGTCATCCTTTAGAATTTAGAAGAAAAACTAAAGGTAAAAAAATGAATAGTCTTTAAAAAAAATTAAAACTTAATGTAACTCTGATCATGGATCATTAGTTCTTTTTTGGACTGAACTGATTCTTGAAAGGAGGTAGAAACGTGAATCTTTGGGTCGGTATCTCTACATTTGGGATGGACTGATCTCATGTTTGGTTCACCGTTATATTTGCTAAATTGATTGCTATATTGATTAGAACTTCTATCATGGGTCATTAGTTCTTTTTTGGATTGAACTGATTCTTGAAAACAGGTAGAAAGGTGAATCTTTGGGTCGATATCTCTACTTTTGGGATGGACTGATCACATGTTTGATTCACCACTGTATTTGCTTGCTATTCCGATTAGAGCTCCAATCATGGGTCATTAGTTCTTTTTTGGACTGGACTGATTCATGAAAGGAGGTAGAAAGGTGAATCTTTGGGTCGATATCTCTACTTTTGGGATGGATTGATCACATGTTTGATTCACCGCTGTATTTGCTTGCTATTCCGATTAGAGCTCCAATCATGGGTCATTAGTTCTTTTTTGGACTGGACTGATTCATGAAAGGAGGTAGGAAGGTGAATCTTTGGGTTGATATCTCTACTTTTGGAATGGACTGATCACATGTTTGATTCACCGCTGTATTTGCTTGCTATTTTGATTAGAGCTCCAATCATGGGTCATTAGTTCTTTTTTGAACTGGATTGATTCATGAAAGGAGGTAGGAAGATGAATCTTTGGGTTGATATCTCTACTTTTGGGATGGACTGATCACATATTTGATTCATCGTTGTATTTGCTTGATCATGTTTGAGTAGATTGAGGTTTATTCCCTTCAGGCTTCACTACTACGCTTGTGTGTGATATTGATTATAACACTAATGTTTGGTTTGAATAATACTTGAAAGAAGAGATAGCATACTGAGCTATGTTTATTGGTATTGCAAGCATCCAATAAGTATGTCTTCCACCAGGAATGTGAGCAGTGATGTTGGTGTCTCAAGCCTGGCTTCCTTGAGGAGAACTCTTACCTCGATGCCAGGTCCTGCTTTGTAGGGCACCACTTCGTAGGGCAAGTGAAAGGCAGGTGGAAAAAGTCCAAGACCTGAGTGGAATTTTGCCACAAATTTAAATAAGTATCAAGATTGGAAATGTAACTTTTGTGGAGAAGATAAATCTGGAGGAGCACCAAGAATAAGGGATCATTTGCTAGGTGGCAATACCAGAATCCAAGGAGGAAAGTGCAAGGGCTTAGGTGCAGAAGATGCAGCTATGTGCTTAAAAGCTTTAATTGGTAAGCTAATTTCCACGAGCAAAAGATCAAAACTCTCTACTTTCGACCATCACACCCCGGTATCGATAAGATCAAACCAGGATGAGGGATCATTGGGTGTAACCCCCACCAATGGAAGCACTCAAAGCAGGGAACCAACTTCTCATATCGATGGAACTACACCTCCAAACCATGGATCTCCTGACTTTCAGGTAGGATCGTCAAAAAGTAGACAGGTTAGCTTACAGACGAGCTTCAAAACGCTTTCCTTAGAAGAAGCACAACTTGCACTAGCTAAAGCCGTCTATTTCACTGGGGGATCATTGGCCATTGTCACCCGTGATGCATGGAAGTCAGCTTGGAAACGCATTGGGGAGTATGGTGCTGGATTTACCCCTCCAACATATCACCATATGAGAAACCAAATTTTGGATAAATGTTACACAAGCACACAACAGGATATTCAAAGGGTAATATTAAATGCAATAGAACAATCTGGATACACCATAGTTAGTGATGGTTGGTCCAACGTTCAAAGGCGGCCATTGATCAACATCATGCTTGTATGTCCTCGTGGTGAATGTTTTATCAAAGCTGTGGATAGCTCTGGTCAAATAAAGTCTGGCAGTTTTATAGCTGACATCATTGGCGATGCAGTTGAGGAACTTGGAAAAGAAAATGTTGTCCAAGTAATCATGGACAATGCCAAAAATTGCAGGGCTGTAGGTAGGATACTTGAAAGTCGCTTCTCTCACCTATATAGTGCTGGTTGCAGTACACACAGCTTGAACTTGGTATTGCAAGATTGGTACAAGAGTAATGACACTGAGTGGTTCAAGTGGATAGTAGACAATGCTCACTTAATAGTCAAGTTTGTTTTGAAGCGTCAGAGGGTTCTTGACATGTACCGTCAGAGGATGTCTACTATGTTAAAATTGTCGGGCGAAACTAGATTTTGCACCAACTACTATACGGTAGAATCACTAATAAAAAATAAGAATGCTGTGATGGAGACATTTGTTTGTGCCACTTTTTCAGAATGGGAGGCCGGTCAAAGGGAGAAGATAAAAAGCAAAATAGGGGTGATCAGAGATCTACTAGCTGATCGCCACTTCTGAAATGATGTGGTGGATGTGCACAATGTCATGATGCCAATTATGCTCGCATTACGCCAACTGGATTCTGCCTTGCCTAACATAGGTAAGATGTGGATGGCTTGGTGGAGTGTTCAAGAAAGCCTTGCAAATCCAGAGGAGCCCCAGGAGCCAATTGTGAAGCCTTGTAAGACACCATTCACTCAAAAGAGGAGAGAAATACTGAGAAAGTATGTGCATGGTCGATGGGTTGGAGCACATAGTCCACTACACAGCGCAGCTTTCTTATTGGATCCAGAGTATTGTGCAATGGAAATATACAAACTTGATGAGGAGGTGCTGGAAGACTTTTATGATGTGATAGGCAGGTTTTATGCTGATCCTGATGAGCATGCATCAGCTGTTACTGATCTTACGAAGTACTTTAAACTCAAAGAGGGTAAGTTTGGTACAGAATTTGTGCAGAAACTTGCCACGGAGCAACCAGCGTGGAAGTGGTGGATGATGAATGGTGGTAGTGCACCCACCCTTAAACGCCTAGCTGTTAGAATCCTAGCCCAATGTGCATCCAATTCAAGTTCTGAGAGAAACTGGAGTACATATAAATATGTACATTCCACCATCAGAAACCGCCTTCTAAATTCAAGAGCTAAAAAATTGGTGTATATGTACTGCAACCATCGGCTATTGGCAAGAGTGCAAGCTGAGAACTACAAAGAGGAGATGCCGCGCTAGACTTATGATGTAACCAATGATTAGGTGGACGACGACAGTGAGCTACAAGGGGAATCTCATGAAGTAGAAACTACATGTACTTTAGAAGAGATTGAAGAGAATTTGGAAATTGAACCAACTTTGACCCGTCTCGCAGCAAGCGACGATGGTTTAATTAATAGATTATCGAATCCATTGAGTGACTTCTGTTTAAGTTCAAAACTGTTTATCTTATAAGCTTTTTTTTATTTTTAGTTTAAGGTTTAGACATTTGCTTAATAATAAATGAAGCCCTTAAAAACCTTTACAAGGCCACAAATCACTATTAAAGCTTCATAATATACAAAGCCCTAACAAATCTTTGCATTATCACATATCATAATTGAAGTTGAAGTGAAGACAATTCACAATTCACTAATAAATTCTCACAAGACAACGAGTAAATGTTTTCAAATGTCACAAAAACTATCCAAGTGATAGTGAAATATTTGTGAGAATATCTTCATTCTCCTGTTCACGCTGACCTTTAAGCTTATTATAGTCTTCAGACATTTTGAACATTGCATATAGATTTTTGGATATCTCATACTCACATATAGCACAATGAAAGCTATTCATCATGCTTTGCATCAAGCATGATATATGGTACATATGTCCGCATGGCAAGCTGAAGTGACCACACCACTCATGAAAGAATGATCTACATATGGGGCAAGGACCACCGTGCTCACCAGAAGCTGGAGGGGCCTCAATAGATGTTGGGTGCTCAATCAATGTGGAAGAATTTTGTTTTTTTATAGTCGCCTCTAACTCTTTTACGTGGCGAGATAGCACCTTCACCTCCCTTTGCAAGTCTCTATTTAGGGTTGCTTCTGCATGAGAGCCTTGTGTAGCTTGTGATGCTTTCCTGAGTTGAGTTTGAAGCTCCTCCTTAACTTGGTGCACATCCATTGATGCATCTTCTAGTGCCAATGACATCTCTTGCCGTGTGACGGTGATTGCACTGCTGCGAATGTCCTAAATAGTCATATGAGGTGTCCTTGAGCTGAAGTCCACTGCTTCACCCAAGACATAATGCATGTATAACATCTTGGCAAACCACAATGGACAATCCATATGATGCATAGGATGACCCATAACATCGAGATATATGTTCTCTCCATTGTCTCGTATGTCTGCATTAATGCATTGTGATAGCTTGAGTCGGCCTTTCTTGATGTTGTCATCTGCAACACCTGGCCATATGGATTTGAACATTTCTCGGTCAATCCTAGAGTTCACCTCTTTCCATTGTGTACCCACTGGGTTGGCCCACTAGGAGCAACGAGTTGCAATTTGAGCGGTGTCATTCACTCCACCGCCTTGACACATGGATCTGAGACGCTCAAAAGCACGCTTAGCCCTTTGATTATCATTATCCATATCCTGATTAAACACTATACTTCAGTTACGGCATACAAACTTAATGATAATCAATTGCTATAAGAGTAACCACCATTTTACGACAATCAATTGATATAAGAGTAACCACCATTTTACGACAATCAATTGATATAAGAATAACCACCATCTTACGACAATCAATTGATATAAGAGTAACCACCATTTTTTAAATCAACGAATGACAATCAGTGATTCCACGTGGCTTATTGCTTGAAACTTAAGAGAAAAAACAAAACTCATAGAAAATTTGTTGTCTATTGAGATATAACAAAGTGTTTTTATTACTCATACTTCATCCATGGTGCATAAAACCCAAATTTTACAAGTGCTTTTATAAGTCAAAAGTCTCAGAAAACTCTGCTTCATAAAGTACATCATATATCCATCAAAAAAAGGCTACACTTATTTCAGAGGAGGGCGTAAGCATCGTTCTGGCTGGACTTCAAATCTTTCTAATTCTTCGTCCAAAAGTGCCAAGGTCTTTCTCTCTGTGGATTTCTTCCTCACCCAACCTTCCACAACAATCCTAGATATGGCTTGTACCTCCACTGAAACCTTATGTTTGAACCAATCTGTGTTGTAGTAGTCAGAGAACTCTCCACAAAACTTACAAAATTGCCATATCACCCATCCTATGGCGTACACATCTGTGCCATCTAGTAACTCGGGAGCTCTCCATGGATGAAGCTTTTGCCAGTTTTCATTGGTATTGTTGGTCTTTTGTGTCTCTAAGCCAACACGCAGAGACAATCCCCAATCAAGTATTCCAATACGGGGAGTGAGATCCTTGGTAAAGTCCAACATGATATTCCATGGATGGAGATCATTGTGGATCACTCCCTCGTCATGTGCGAATCGCAATGCCTTCACCAAGGCATGGATCAACGAGGGAGCATGATTTCACAGGCTCTTGATACGTGTTTTCTGGTCTTCAGAGGGCTGCTCCCATTTAAAGTCTGCAGGGATCTTTCCTTTCCCCTCTTGATGCGCTACAAGCGTCGTGAAAGAGCCATGTGGATGGGGCACTGTCTCCATAAGATCACCTAAAGTTCCCTTATTGAAGTAGGGGAATATCAGAAACCGTGGCAACGTTACAAAGTGGGCAATACTCCTCACAATCCCTCTATGGTTGAGATCTACCCCACTTTCTGATGCAAAGCTTTTCCACTGATGCTTGTCCTGTCCATGGAACTCCTTGGCACAATAAGTATTCGTTGTAGGAAGGAAAGTGATCCCTTTGATTTGAACTTGCCACCCTGTGCCATAAGCCCCTGACCCAAGTTTCTTGATCTTCTTAATGGACTTATTTGGAATGCCCAGAGTTGTACTACATTCAAAATTGTATATACTGCTCTCCAGGTGACTGGTAGAAGCAGTAGAACCCGATGTTCCCTCAATGGCAGCCTCCTCAATAAACAGTTCTCCAACTTGGCTGCTCCCCACAACTCTGGTGACAACCATTCGCATTTTCTTGCTTAGGCAAAACTGTGTGTCTATGTGGGATGCTCGCCTTGACCTCTCCTTTTCAGCTCTCCATCTAGTGTTCCAATGCTCTAGCTTACCCTTGTCTACTTCTTGAGGGCATTCCTCTTTCAAATCAGAGGCCACCTTGGGCAAATTGCCCACCCAACTACTCAGTAATGAGTTTATTGATTCGGTTGTTTTGTCTGGATATAAAAACAACATTTTGCGAGAAATCTCACTATATAATGATTGCAATCTAGACTCATCTCCAACAATCTGCGCTATATTGTCGGGATCTAGTGCACTGACGATCATAATCAACAATTGTCTAATTTTCTTTTTGAACTCTATCATTGAAGTAGCAGAAGGATCCATTTTGCCTGCAATGGTATTATTGCAAACAACACATTGTGAAATATAACTATGTGCCACTGCATTTGGATCTATTCTACGTGAAAGAAAAAGTGCAATATAGACCATAGATCTTGTACGCTTTTGCAGTGACACACCTAATCGCAATTGCAACCATGTGACAATGCCTCACCGTACGACAACTTACAAATAGATGCTCCTGTCATTCTAGAAGCAACACACCTAGTCGCAATTGCAACCATGTGCCGAAGCATGAATGATTGGGAGCAACATAAAACATAGTCACCCTACGCTTTTGCAATGACACACCTAGCCGCAATTGCAACCATGTGCCAGTGCATCCACGCACGGTGACTTCTTTCAAACAGATGCTCCTGTCATTCTAGCAGCAACACACCTAGTCACAATTGCAATCATGTGCCGAAGCATGAATGACTGGGAGCAACATAAAACATAGTCATCCTACGCTTTTGCAATGACACACCTAGTCGCAATTGCAACCATGTGCCAGTGCATCCGTGCACGGTGACTTCTTTCAAACAGATGCTCCTATCATTCTAGCAGAAACACACCTAGTCGCAATCGCAACCATGTGCCGAAGCATGAATGACTGGGAGCAACATAAAACATAGTCATCCTACGCTTTTGCAATGACACACCTAGTCGCAATTGCAACCATGTGCCAGTGCATCCACGCACGATGTCTTCTTTCAAGATTCAAGCATATGAAGCATTATGAAATTATTTGATCACACATTCATGCATTAGATGCTACCGTCAATCTAGCAGCAACACACCTAGTCGCAATTGCAACCATGTGCTAAAGCATCAATGACGGGAAGCAACATAAAACATAGTCATCTTGCGTTTTTGCAATGACACACCTAGCCGCAATTGCAACCATGTGTCAGTGCATCCACGCACAGTGACTTCTTTCAAACAGATGCTCCTGTCATTCTAGGAGCAACACACCTAGTCGCAATTGCAACCATGTGCTGAAGCATGAATGACTGGGAGAAACATAAAACATAATCACCCTACGCTTTTGCAATGACACACCTAGCCGCAATTGCAACCATGTGCCAGTGCATTCATGCACAGTTACTTCTTTCAAGCAAATGCTCCTGTCATTCTAGCAGCAACACACCTAGTCGCAATTGCAACCATGTGCCAAAGCATGAATGACTGGGAACAATATAAAACATAATCATCGTATGCTTTTGCAATGACACACCTAGCCGCAATTGCAACCATGTGCCAGTGCATCCACGTACTATGATTTGATAAAAGAAATTTTAAACCTTTAAGTTTTAACGCAAAAAACTCAAAAAAACATCAATAAAATAAGGAAGGGTTTAAAAAATTACTACTACACTGCTTTGAGAATGTGGAAAGCTGCCAGAAAGTTTGGTGAAGACTTTTCAATGTACCTCTTTTGTGAAAAGACAAGCACCGGCGTCACCTTTATATAGCCACGGCGGGCCCGGCGGGCAAATAGCTTTACCCAGCGTGACCGTCGGGAAGATTCACTAGCCCGGCGGGCTACGAGCCGGTCTCCCTGGAGGTAAAAAAAGATGAATGTCAATTAACAAAATATTTGTTATTTTGCATTTCTATTGTTATTAACCTGAAATTATAGTGTGATCACATCATTTTGAAATCCCTGAAATTTCTAAGATGTGTTCATGGATGATATCCCTATGGACGTACATCCAAAATGAGGGGATGATGACCATCGAATTGAGCTTCGACCAGAAAGCTCACCGCCTAACAAGCCTCCTTATCAAGTTCCCAAAGCTCAACAAGAGGAGATCGTGAAGCAAGTACAAGAATTGGTAGACAAAGGGATGGTGAGGCCTAGCTCCTCTCCCGTCTGTTCTCCAGTCCTTTTAATGCAAAAGAAAGATGGTACATACTGCATGTGTGTAGACTATCAAGCACTAAACTATATCACTAACAAAAACAAATTTCCCGTACCTCAGGTAGAAGATCTGTTTGATAAGCTACATGGCTCTACCTACTTCAGTAGCATTAACCTTAAAAGTGGCTATCATCAAATAAGGATAGTGGATGAAGATATTCTAAAGACAGCGTTTTGTACAGCGTTTGGTCTTTATGAATATCTAGTCATGCCTTTTGGCTTGACCATTGCACCAGCCACATTCAATTGTCAAATGGAGAAAATCTTTAGACCCTTCCACAAATTCATTGGAGTGTTGATGATATAATCATCTACTCCAAGTCCTTGGAGGAACACAAGCAACATCTCCAAGTGATTTTTCAAGCATTGAGGGAGAACAATCTTTTTCTCAACCAAAAGAAAAGCGAATTTTTCCTTCAAGAGATTCAATACTTAGGTCATATTATCTCTCAAGTTGGTATCCATATGGATCCATCTAAGTTAGAGGTAATAAAAGCATGGCCTGATCCAAGGAATCTAAGCTTTATTGGTATATGTGCATACTATAGACACTTCATAGAAAAAATTTCTCAAATAGCAAGACCATTACATGACTTAACAAAGAAGAACGTTAAGTATTCATGAACTGCTAAGGAGCAAAATGCTTTTGACAAGCTCAAAGAGAATCTTACCTCCCAAATAATTCTCATGCTTTCGGATCTCTCAATGCCATTTGAGGTTCAGCGTGATGCTTGTGGTGATTGCCTTGGAGCAGTCTTGCTTCAAGAAGGGCATGCCATAGCATATGAGAGTTGAAGGCTCAATACAGATGAACGGGTCTTAGGCATTCATGAGAAAGAGCTTTTGGTTTTTCTACATGCCCTGACACATGGAAGCACTATCCATTGGGGACTCCATTTATTCTACAAACTGACCACCAAAGTCTCAAGTACTTCATGACGCAAAAAACCAAGCTTTCCGCCAAATAACAAGTGGGAATTTTTTTTTTTGTAATTTTTTCCATATTGCTCACATTGCTGGAAAGCACAATCAAGTGTTTGATGCACTTTCACAATGACCAAAAGTTAATGCAGGGTCTATAGCAACTCACAATTATCTATCTTCTATGATAGATGAGTATGCTACTATCCCTGACTTTAAAGACATACTGTTAGCCCTTGCTTTGGGGAAGAAAGAGGAACCATTCACCTTGAAAGATGGTTATCTACGGTATCTTATTCATTTTAAAAATTATCCTTTTGAAGATGCTAGATGGATGCAAGGAATACAGCTTAAGGATAATATGAACCTTGTCAATGCTTACAGTGCTACATTAGAGTAAGAAAATGTACAAATTTCTTTTAAATGACCAATTTTTTTGTCTTACAAGACTAGTTCTATTTTTATTGTGCACAAATTTAAGTAGTATGCATACTTAGAATCATGTTTGTGATGACGACGTCTCTCAAACACCAAGTAGAATTTGTCACTCTACTTGGGAGAATGAAATGGACTAAAGAGAAGACATGTTTGCGGAAGCTACGTCTCCCAAGCACTAAATGGATTACTCATCCATCTTGGAATAATGTCGTAGGGTAAAAAGGGATCCTCTACCCGCTAAGACACATTGACTAGACTATGATTTCAAGAGAGACGTAATGTCATAAAATATAATATCTAATATATAACCATCCCAAATAATTTTCTCATATTAAACTGATCATTTAATGTGGGAGAATAGATGGGAACAAGGGTTAGAATATAGACACGTGCTTACGAGTCTATCTCAATAGGTCCAAATGAGAGATGATCTTTCAAAGAGCAAGGCTAGCTAATGGAGCTTAAAGACCTTACGATTAGATTCATTAAAGACCTCCAATGGTTAGTGTTAAAAGTCCTTTGACCTTAGGTAAGCTAGGGCTGTGCTTGAGGTGGGAACCCAGCCCAAGCTTGAGGTGCTTGTCGTGCTTGCTGACTAAGGTGCTTGAGGTGCTTAATGACTAAGGTGCTCCATGACTAAGGTGCTTGAGGGTAAGGTGTTCAAAAAGTCAAATCAATCCCTACTCATGAGGAGGCGAGCCCTAATTGTAGGGTCCAGAGAGAGGACACACACACACTCACACAAGGCAAGCTTGGTACCAAGAAGGAAAATAAGACACTTGTCAAGATCCTCCTCATGTTGCCCTCATAGTGTACCTAAAGCCTATTGGTTAGCCTCCCAAGGGGTCCTATGATAATCTAGCTGATTTAACTAATTGTTTTTGCATTTATCAAGTTCTCTTTCTCAAAGGGGAAAGGGGGACACTTGTTCCAAGACTACCCTTGTTGCTTGATATGAATTATGCATGTGATTGGCCAAGCTTGCAGGGGTCCAATGAGCTTCAAGCATGATCTACAAGGGGAGGTTGACCAAAGCAAGAACGGGGGTTGCTTGGGGGGTATATTGTCCCACATACAATCACACACACTCTCATTGTGTGAAGTGAAAAAGTTCAAGAGCTACATCTACTTCTCTAAGCTAGTAGAGAAGTTGAGAGCTTACACCCAACACTCTTGGCTATGGAATGCAAATCCAGCCAAGAGCCATGCTTCAATGCTTAAGCTTGTCATCTTCTCCATCTTCGTTACTATGCTATTATGTATGCTAGCAAGAAGAGTGATGATAAGTGAGGAACTATTTCTTTTTCCTATGAATGTTTCTTCTTCCTCTTCCCTACCCTCATTCCCCACTAGCTCTCTCCACCTTGGAAGGTGTTTGAGGCCTTGGGACTGAGGCTTGGGATAGTTAATGCTTTTTACAAAGTCTATGTTATGCTCGTGATGCATGAAGCTTTCCATCTTCATTGCATCACTTAGGTCACAAGGAACACAAAGATTTTATTGTACCAAGTCTCTCTTGATGGGAGAATCTATAATACAAATGCCTATTGGAGGGGGGACCGGCTCCACATAGACCCGGTCCTCAAATGTTGTCAATGTCTCTAATTGTCTCTCTTGTCCAAGTTATTGCTCATGCCATGTTAGCTAGGAAATGTGTTTAATGTTGCTCTCTCCATTCAAGCACTCAGTCTACCTACAAGAAGGATTTTCCTTAATGAATGCTCACTATGTTATTCTCTTTTCACTACAATCTAAGTTAATAGGCCAATTCTATTACAATCTCTATTTCTTCTTCCTCTTCAATTGTCTGGTACTATGAAGGGATATACTCTTTCCTCTTGATCTCTCCATGAAGCTCTATGTTTGACTCCATGGCTTTGCTAGTTATAGTTGGTACTCTTGAGCTTGAGCCATACGTCTTTGTTTTTGTGGGCATTGTATAAGCACCCTCATCGCTTGGACACTATGCTTTGACTTGTGTAGAAGGTTCAATTAGGACTCTACGTCAGGGAGGTCCTCAATCATTCCAAGAGCATGGTATGCAATGCAGGTTAACATTGGTCCAACATTCACATAGCTCTTATTCTTCTTGTTTCTCTTTAAGTTAGCTTTGACCTAATTTCCTAGAATGTAGATACCCAAGTCGCATTTGATGATGTGACGCTCTGATAAACCAGTGGCCATGATTACCTCCAAGTGTAAGAGTGGCTCGTGTATCTGAGTGGATTTAGCACTTTAAGATGTTGTGAGATGAGTTGTAGTGGAAGATCTATTTTTTAATAGATCAAGTCTTTATATGGTAAGCTTGTGGCCATGCTTCTTGGTAAATGCTTTGTCGTTATCAATGGACTTGGTCTTGAGTAGCAAGTTGTGGTGGCCGACCGGCAAGTAGAGTGCTTGGAAAATGATGCCATTGGTAATCTTTACTTACGTTGTTGCTCCATTTTTGTATGTGAGGGAAGCTTCACCATTGTACTAAATGCTCAACATTAGTTCATGTGCTCTTTGAAAGTCCGTTTCCCATGGTGGTAGCCAGAAAAAGCTATTCAACTGCAAGCATTTGGCACTATCAATCACTTTGGGCTTTTAGTGTAGAGTCCGCATCTCTTTGGGATATATGGTTGAAAACTTGTCAAAAAATCCATTTTAGTGCAAACTTGACCATAAAATAAAAATTGAGCATAAATTAAGCATATAAGATTCAATTTTGACCAAACTTGACGAGTTTGTCTAAGACAACTAGAGGCACTAGGAAAAATTGGTTCACACCACATGGATTGCGATCCATATTTGGAAGCCAAATTTTTGGTTTTCTTGGTATCATTAAGTTTAGTATGCTTAAGAGATGCTACAATATTAAAAAATTTGGATTAAAGGGTTGCACATCAAGTCAATTTTTGCTTTTTTTTTTTGTAGACTTGGAGAAATATGGAATTTTCACAAGGTTTTTTGTATTCAAATGACTTGAAACTTTGGGGTTGGGCCATAATTAGCATGTGGGTCAAGATGGCTAGATGCAAGTTTAGAGATCTGGATGGGTACATGGGTCGCGATCCATATATGCTCATAGAATGGGTTAAGACTTGGGGAGTGTGTTCTAATAGTTAATCCTAGAATGGGTTAAGACTTGGGGGGAGTGTGTTCTAATAGTTAATCCTAGCACATTGATGAAATATTTTCAAATTTAGATCAAAATTTACTAAGTTAGTCCAATTTTCCAGCTTATGGCCATATTTGTCCGACTTTGACCACAAATTAATTTTTGGATCCCTCTTTTGTGATTGCAACCTTGTAGTTAGTAGATGTTAGATTTCCCTGATTTGTTGCTTTGATGTTGAAAATCACTTCTATATCCACTTGTCTGTAAAACTAAACCACATTCTATCTCTGCTAGACCCTTCTGTCATTGATGTCAAGTTTAATGCTCCTATCAAGTACTTTTTGGATGCTCTTTGACTCTTTAACTCACATAAACATTTCCCTAGTTCTCAACAAAAGGTTTTTCTCAAAAACTTTGACTTCTGGAAATTAGACACTTTGAGAATGCAATATCTTGAATTTTACTCAACGTGTAGATTTCCCTCACTCTCTTGATGTCTCTAGCACTCCAAGCTATCTGTGTACCTGATTCTAGGATGCAATGGCATTTGGGGGCATGAATTGCGATCCATGTTCCTAAGCCAAATGATGAAAAGTTTGTAGGATACCATCTTGGCATGTTTCTATAGTGATTGGGCACCATTCTTTTTGGGTTTTGAACTAGTTTTTCTTACTCTAGGTCAAAATGACCATTTGGAGTTGGAGCTTTTGAAATTTTGGGGGTTTTAGGTCAAACTATGTCCAAATTCACCCAAATTTGAGGAGAAGTTTTCATCCAATGTGCTCTAACGGTTGGCAAATTTTGATCCATCTTTGAGATTTTGAGGGGCATAGATCATGATCAATGCTAGAACTCATTTTTTCATTGTTGTTGCTGCAGAGTACTAATGCGGGTTGGGGAAGTCTCTTGCTAAAATCTTTTTGGGTTTGGGTGCAGGGGGACATGGATCACGGTCCATGTTCCTCCACCAAACTTGAACATGATGATGTAGCCTTGAAGTACATAATTTGTTGAACCTTTTGCCAAATTATTTTTGAGTTTGGACCTTTTTTAATCCTTCTGTTAGCACTGAACTCTTTGCCAAAATTCTAGTTTAATTTTGATTGGTGTGATTTGTTTGGTGTTTTTTGTGATGTGGAGAACACATATGCATGTTGAGTAGGTTATGTAGATTGTACTTTGTCAAATCTGGTGACCAGTGGTGGCATCAGTGACTCATAGCAGAGCAGACAAAAAAGTAGTGCATGCTCTAGGTCGTCAAGCAGCTCTCTCTCTCTCTCTCTCTCTCTCTCTCTCTCTCTCAAATGAAAATGAGGTCTATTTTGTCCTTCTTTGGATATAATTATCCCACTTAACTAGAACCCCATGTGTACTCTTACCTTCTTTGCTTTGATTACTCATGTTATATCATTTGAGGCTCAAACGGCTTGCGATTTGGATATCCTGTCACTATTTACCCTCGATTTTGCAAATTTGCTAATCTGTAAACTGGTCAAAATTTTAATTTGCACCAAATCTTTTGAAACTCACTATGCTTGAATCGTTTGCTTTGTTGATTCAGTGTTTGCTTTCAAAACTCAATTTCAACTCTCTTGGGTAATTTTATTAAATTTTTATCCTTATTAACTAAAAATTAAATAAATTTATTATTATTTGGTCAAAAAAATTAGCCAAAATTATTCCTCACACTCATATATACATACTCTCACTCTAGGCATTATGACTGCTACAATTTGGTCAATATGGCTCATTAATATGCATGATAAAACATTAAAACAAAATTAAAAAGAAAAAATCAAGCAAAAATACACTTTATACATTGTACACATGAATTCTCATCATCTTGCAGTAGCCATAGACTGCTACTCCCCCCTTTCCATTTCGAGTCATCCCAGACAAAAGTTTGTGCAATGTGCATGGGTGGTAATGTAGTGTCTATGCAAAGCCATGTAATTTGGCCCTAGTATGCCAATGGAAGAAATGCATGGGGTAACACGATGCTATGAAATATGTGGGTACTGAACTATTTATTGAATGGTCTTTGTTGTAGAGGCTTCATCTCTATTATGTTTTCTGAACAAGAGTGCTTGAAGATGTCTCACTCTATCTTTGATTGTGGATTTTGAAAGTACATGTGTCACAATTGCATGTGTCTTTGATGGCTTAGGTAGCCACTTGTACTTGGTTGTTGTGGTTGGTGAGACAGCTGAGTCAAGTGGCAGCCTAATAATTTTGGTCTCCATTTACAAGTTCTCTGCATTGGTTGGGGTTGGGTTTTTGTCTTCTTTGAAATCTATTGATACTTGGGTGGGCTTTCAGTGGATTTTGATTTCCACTTCCAAGTATAATTGTTTTGAGGTTGTCAAGATTGTGTAACAGGACTTTGTTGTCTCATCTTGGTGGCTACTTTTGGAGTTGTTGCTTTGGGTATCCATATCTGCTTAGGTTCGTTGGCCATGATTGATTTCTTCACCCATTCTTCATTTGTTGATTGTCCATTGAAAAGTTTTCATGTATAGATATCATTACTTGCTTTGGATATGCAACCATGGGCTATACTTCCCACATATGATCACTCTTAGCTACTGGAGTGACATAAGAGGTGTTATTAAGTATGAACTTTAATGCATCCTCTTGCCAACTGGAACTGATTTGGATGTCTACATCCAAGGAACACCTAGTATGATTGCCTTGTTGAGATCTATATGTGTCATGACATGAAATTGATGCGGGCATGGATGGCTGTCAATATTGATTGATAGATTGACTTGAACTAAGCTTACATTATTCCCTCAATTTGTAGCATTTAGCTCTATCTAATTTGTTGATAGTGGTACACTTGTCATCTTCATGTATGTCAAATAATTGATGATATTGGCTCTTGTTGTTATGTCCACAAGTGCTCATTTTGTTGATCCATTTGAAAGCTGTATTTTGATGCATACATCCATACCTCAGCCAATTTTTCTCTATCTAGATTGTGTTTATTTGAAGAGGTGCTATTTTTGGTCGTGTCAAAATTTGCAAATTGTTTCTTTGTTCTTTGCACTTTAGTATTCTCAACTTTTCTTCCTTCTGAGCTTGTGCTTCATTAGCTTTGGCTTTTTTCTTCCTTCAACTGCTCTATGGATCTTCTCTAGCATTTTGGTAGTTAGTGGAAAATGATACTTCTTTAACATGAAACCACTAATCCAATTGGTCATATCTTATCCCTCTAATGTATCAAGGTTTATGTCTCCACTTTATCATATATTATGAATCACAAATGGACCATTACCTCACTTCTTTAAATTATTGGAGTGTTTTAAGGTGTAGACTAACACATAGACTCCCTTGTTGAACTCCTTCTTGATCACGTTTTGATCATGGAATTATTTTTTGTTTTGTCACTCAAATCCCTAATGAAAACTTCAACAACTATGCACTTACACTCAACACTTTTGTGTGTATCTAAGTCCCCAGTCTTTGACCTTGATTACATGATAACACTCACCATTTGGAAGGGTACTATATCATAGCCCTCTTTGTCACAAAATTTTGTTGGGGTTACCTCATTCACATATATGTATAGATTAGCCCGTATCTGGTTCAGACCAAAAGGTTCACACAATTCCTCAGGAAATGGTTCCAAAATATAATCCTTATCCTCAACTGCTCTCTCTAGGATTCCTCTAAGATACAATATTCTCTTGCCAAGCTCTCACACTCTGAAGCTCCACACATCCAAGAGTGCACTTTTGTCTATAGCCATGCATGTATCTCTTGTTTATTGATCATTCCTAAGTCAACTTTCTCTATAAGAGTTTAACTAAAATCTCTGTAGCTACGGTCTTTTACATTGATCCTCATTGTAGTCTCTTTGTGACTCAAGTAGGTGTGTTTGTAGCCCCAACCTTGTACCATTTTAAGCTGGCACATATATGGTCTCCCTAAAATGACATCAAAGATGTTTCTCGTGCCAAAATCTACTATTGCAAAGGTATGTTCATATTCTATCCCACAAGAGGTTACTATAATCTGTTCCAACATACCTACATGTCTTTCAACATAACCATTTACAAGTTGTAGTTTCATTCTTGTTTTCCTGAGTGCTTGTCTTTCTCATTTCTCCCATGTTTCATTTGGTGACAATGGCCACTCCAAACTTGCTATCAAGTATAGAAATCATTTTTACCCCTTTATGTTCCATAGGCAAGGTGGTATTCCTACTTCCTCTTCATAGTAATCACCCACCTCATTTACAAGTACTGGTTTGGCCTTTGGTCTTTCTTGTGTCATTTTATCCATTTGATCATCTAAGTATTCAAGTCTTGAAGATAAATTTTCAATCTCATCTTCTCTAAGTTTTTGCCCACTTCTTTCGATAGATGTGGTCTAATTTGTAACAACTCAAAGAGAGTTATCATGCATTGTATGGGAGTTGACATAAGTTCATGCAAAATCTTGTTGTTCATCATCTTTGGAATTGGCTTCCATTATGAAGGCACTACCTTGACCTCCGATTTTGTTTAATGTTATCCTATAAAAGATGACAAAGTTTTCAATGTTTCTATTTACTCTCCACAGATGCTTCTATTCCTGCATCATAGTATAAAGGTTGTATGTCTCCTAGGTAAAACTTATGATCCATGTTGATCTTGGATGATAGGTGCAGACTTGAAAGTTGCACTACCCTCCTTCTTGTTCCTTATCATTTCCCATAAGTCTTGTGGCTATGTCTCTTCCACTTCAAGAATTGATACCATCACTTGTGTGACTTTGAGTCATCTGAGGTATTTACCACTACCCTATTGCCCAATGGTGTTTCAATATCTAGTCTCACTTGATTCTTGTGCTCAAATTTATGTGTCCCTTTTGTGGATTGATCTTGTTTAGGGATTTTTTGTTTCTCTGGCTCCATTAGAGCTTGGGCTATCTCTATGAGCCTTTTGCACATTTCAAGTCTTTGTTTCTCAATGTTTGGATGGGGGTATGTCAACCATCTCTCTTCTAATGCCTTCTTGGTCTTTACTCTAGCCTTGTAAGCTTGCAATTGAGCCTCTAAAGGTTTTATCACTTTATCTACCAAGATTGAACCTCCCAATGATGTCTTGGATGACATCGCTCCTTCAATTTGTCCCTTGTATTCCTTTTCTTGTTGTATCTACTCTCTGGTTTGTTGTAGCTTTGTTTCTAAGGTACTGGATGCGCTTAAAGACCGCCTCGCCAGCCGCCAGTCCAAAGACTACTTCAGCCCATAAAGTTGTGTCAAGGGACGACACGGGCGGGGAGGGGGGGAATGTTAGCAGCAAGCTAACACGGATACCATTTTTTCGGAGTTCTCATTGTAAAACACTTATTATTTTGATAAATTGGTAATATTGTAACTCCTATTCTCTCAGATAAACTCTGTAATTAATGAGCCGGGGCTATAAGCTTCCAGATTGTATCAACCTGGCATTAACCATCTTTAGTAGAACTCCAAGATTATTAGTTTTGACCGCCAAAAACCTTGGCCAAGGTATAAAAGCCAATTTTTGTAAGTTATTATTAAGTTTTGGAGAATGAAATACACAACATGAGCTAATGGCGCTCACTCCTCTCCTTCTTGCGCTTACTACTCCCTCCCCGGTTGTCACATTGCAGTCGCGTTTGTTGCATTGCAACCGCAGGTAAGAGCTCTACGCATTGACGTAAACACATCACAATATTTCGTAGCTTTTGGTGTCGCCGACCCACGGCCTAATTTCATCATAACTAGAAATTTACACTTTCAAATAAAAAACTAAGCATAGGCGGGGTATTGGGGCATCATTGCTAAGCATTTAGATGCATTCTGGGTCAAAAACGACTAGGTCAAAAATCCACTGCTGTTAATAATCGCGATTTTGGAACTTGACCTAAATTGGGGTTTGAGACCATAAGCATGTGTCCTTAGGTCTTATAAACATGTCCTAGAAGTTTCATTATGTTTGGATGTCATCTGATGCTATAACGGATGTGATTTGTTTGCCGATGAGCGATTGGCTTTTGGTGATTTCAGTCACTTGAGTGTAGCTTGAGTTAGATACGAGCTGTTAGTTTTTTTCCGGGAGATTGACAACCTCTTGTAGCCTCTATGCACTAGTCGAGACAGCTTCATCCGATGGATTGGCAATTTAATCGTGGTTCTCGCTAATACTACAATAAGTTAGGATGGTGCGGTTAAACATGCGTCCCACAAAGAACCTACTAAACTAGCACGTGTTAACTTTATTGCAAATCAGGGGGCAAGACCACCAATGGTCAAGCCAATGCCCAAACCAAAAATTGGAAATTGTCATAAATGTGGAGCGGATGATCATTGAAAGAATGACTGTCCCAAACCGGATAATAATGCATGACCTATAGAGGCTAATTGTGGATGTTGTGGACAAAAGGGAGGACACTTTCCTAAAGATTGTCTTAGGAATCCAACCAGCAAAGGATAACTTTTATAAAAATAATTCAAATCATGCCAAGTAGTTTATCAGAAGGGGAACCAACAGTTCTTGTTCAAGTGATGACTAGGGCCCAGGACAAGGAGAACAAGAAGCAAAATGCAAGAGAATATGAAAAATCAGGTAAATCCTCTAAAAATTCCAAGAAAGAAAGACGCAAGAGGTACGAACTTAAGAGACAAAAACAACAAATAGAGATTGAAGAGAAGATAAGGAAACAGAAGAAAAATTCAGACTCCTTCAACAAAATTCAAGGAACCAAAATCAAAATCGACTGGATCAGTACTGGTCGACCAAATCTACGAACCAATCAATGCAGCTCTGGAGGCTTTCTAAGCTGGGCTGAAAGTGGCGGGTCGAACCCTAGAAAATCAATGGAAAAAATATCCAGCACCAGATATGGAAGCAACTAGACTAGAAGCTTACTGAAACCTTGTGCAAATCACACAAACCATGATGAAAAAACAGAACCCACAACAGGAGATTGCAAAAAAGATGTCTGAAATTGAGACTAAAACCATGAAGGAAAGAGTTCAAGAAAAGGATGAGTTGGAAAACATGACAAATGATAAAGCACCATCACCTAAATTGGAAGTTCCTGATAGTGAGGAAGGATGGGACAAGGTGCTGACAGTTGAAGGAGATTGGCCAAACTATTTATGGAAAAGAGTTAGAGAAGCAAAATATGGGAGTATAATGTTGAAATTTGTTCCAATTGAGGAAGTTCAATTTGAGAAATTCCCCATGGAACTGGACAAACAATCATTATATGGAGATTGGGGATCCAACCAGTCAGGCTTTTCAAAATCTGGAACTTTGCAGATGCTACCATCCTACTTAGGGGAGAATGAAGAGAAATTAGTGGTTTGCAAAGCAACCAAACTAGAAAGGCCATGACAAACCTTGGATGTGGCTAATCTACAATCCATTATGTCAACACCAGTTCAGTGCACAATCACCGGAGAACTATTGAGATTAAAACCACAGTTGTGGGGAGATATACGAACCACCATGGAGAAGATAGGGCTAAAAGAAGCATCTCAAATAGACTTGGAAAAATTGTGAAGCAAAGACATACATACTAAAATTGTTAGGCTATTACCTATAAACAAAGTACGGGAGTCCTGCGAAGGGAATGAGAGAAACAATACCCTCCTAGTACAGTATAATGTTATAACTACAATGGCTATTTTAGACAGTGGCACAAGCATTTCCATAGCAACCAAAGCTATCTGGGAAGCTTGGGAAAAATCGGCAATCAAGAAAACCAAAATGAAAATGCAATTGGCAGATGGACACATAGAGAAACCAATGGGCTTACTTGAGAATGTGATAGTCACTTCCTGCGAAATCGACTACCAACACACTTTTGCCATTGTAGATTTTGGAAAGAAACTCAACTACGAAATCATCTTGGGAAGACCATTTATGAGAAAAATACAACTAGTTCAAGACTGGGGCAACGATTATCTCTACCTGAAATAAGTAGGGGCAATCACCCAAGTAAACTTAAAAGATCACTCCTATAGGGATGTCTTGAGGACACCAATAAAAGAATTAGACATTGAGACCTTTGCAAAGACTAAACTTAGGGATGCATAAAGACACTCCAATTTGGATGTGTGGGCTTCTCAGTCAGGGAGTTTGCAAAGGGAAGACTACAATCTAGACAGAGAGGTAGATAACACGGAATATATACCAAAACCATTCTTTGAACGTTTGTTCAAACCCTTTGAATGGACTCAGATACTAGCCACAATGGATGTATGTGTTTATGAATCAACACCTACACAATTCTGTGATGCAGAAGGCTATGGCATAGTCCCTATCCAAATGGTATTCATCGAGATGATTGAGGAGAAACGGGTCTTTTTGGATCACTCCTATGATGCCACGGACAAGTTGGAAGAAGAGACAATTACAATGCAAGAATCGGACTCAAAAAAAGAGCATGTAAGGGCCAAACTTGTACTCCAAGGAGGGGAAGAAAGATTTCTTGAGTTTCCAAACCAACATCGGAGATGTCAACATAGATACTGCAGAAAGCGAGAAAAAAAACTAGAGGAAGAAAATCACAAAACAACCATTGGATACCAAAACTCAATTCTTAATTGAAAGTAAATATTGTGGATTGCATACAAGACAAGGTAATTGGAAGGTATTCTAAATCGGCACTTAAAGAGCAACAAACTCAAAAGAAACCAAAAATTTACAAGCTTGAAACAACCAAGGGAAAGAGCCTCCAATGACAAAAACACAGCATAAGGCTAAATAAGTAGAGTTGAAAAAGACCTTGAAAGAAATCTAGACAACAAAAAATGGAATCAAATAGTGAGGATGAACATAGAGAAATCAATGGTCCATCTCATTGTAAAAAAAATACACTTTGCAAGACCGCAGGATTGTTGTTGAGCAATCGTTACAACAATCAACAAAACGGGGAAAATCCTATGAAGGTCCGGAAAATGTGAAAAGAATCAACCTAGTAGAGCCTGGAGAAGAGCCAAAACCTGCATATATAGCTATGGATTTGTTGCAAGAAGAAGAAGAGATTCTCATAAGGACGTTGAAGGAATATAAAGATGTTTTTGCATGATTATATAGAGATCTCAAAGGAGTGGATCCTACAATATTTCAACATACCATCCCTATGAGAGATGATGCCAAGCCTCGTTGATAAAGACCATATACATATAATGAGACCTTTGCCAAAAAAATCAAAGAAGAGATAGAAAAACTCAAGGAAGTAGAGCTATGAGATAGAACACACAGATTGTGTATCACCGATTGTTATGGTGCCTAAAAGAAATGACAAACTCAGAGTGTGTGTAAATCTCAAAAAAATGAACTCTGCCACTATACGAGATAGCTATCCTCTTCCCATCACTGATCATGTGCTAGAACGAGTAGCGGGCAAGGAAGCTTATAGCTTTTTAGACAGCTTCTCTGGGTACAACCAACTGACAATAGATCCCAAGGACCAACATAAAACAACCTTTGCTACAGAATGGGGAATTTTCACCTATAGAGTCATGCCTTTTGTCTTGACCAATGCACCGACAACATTTCAAATGCTGACGAGCCATGCCTTCAAGGAATATCTGCAAAATTTCTTGGAAGTATACATGGATGATCTTTGTGTGCACTTCACCCAACCAGAAAGTCATTTTGAGCATTTACGATGTGTCTTTGAGAAATGTCGCTTATATGGAATTTGTCTAAATTCTGAAAAATGCATTTTTATGGTTAGATAAGGCAAGATAATGGGACAAATCGTGTCTAAAAATGGCATAGCCACAAAAATGGAAAAAGTAGAAGTTATTGCTAGATGGCTAGACCAACAACAATCAGAAGGGTTTAGGCATTTATGGGACATTGTGGTTACTATCCTAGATCTATCTACATGTATGCTGTGATTGCTAAGACCATTTATAGCCTTATCACTCATTTTGAATGGACCAACGAATGTGAATAGTCATTTCAAAATCTTAAGCAAGTTTTGACCTCAGCACCAAAATCAAACTAGAAGCAAGAAAACATTTAAACGCATAGTAAAAACAGGCTTGATACAATTGGCATTGAAACCACCATTTCTTTCCAAGAATGGATGCAAAGCTTGCATTTGACATTTGAAGAATACACTTTGGCCATAAGGGACACACTATCCACTCCAACAATCTTGTTGAGAGTAAACATGGACATTTACACAAACAATTTTAACTCGACCATCACAACACTATGGGATGCAAACACTAATATTGAATTTGTCTTCAACACACATGCACATCATATATGACAAAAATGGACAACACACTAATTAGCGCAATAAAATCTCAATTTGATATTTGTGTAGCCAATAATGCAACAACAATTGAGCGACTGCACAAGCTAGGCAATATTATTTTTAACATGCAACAAATCAGTGCACAACAAACATCTTATATAGCGTTATTATTATAACTCCATAGTGCAACTCATGACTTTGTATACATAGACACTAACCCTCCTGATCAACATGCATTAGTCCTCAAAAGAAACCATCTCTGCAAAAACTTGACTCCTGATCCACAGTGCTACGAAGTAACAATGTAACAAAATTATCCAATATTCATAGACATCCTTAATAGACTTCGAGTCACCCGACATAGCTTTGAGGATTTGGAATACCTTAACAATAATCACTATAGACCCATTCCAGATAAATAATCATCAAGTTTCTCATCTTTTTTAACATTCCCACATATCCCAAATTAACTGGAGGATTACATTCCACACTAAGCCTAAAAACAGGCATTGTGGTCGAGCTATGCACTAAAAACTTGGATATTCTTGATGAATTCGTTAATGGAGCAGAAGGGGAGTACAAAAATTTCACAAAAACAACGAAAAAAACAATACTCTGGATTCATTTCTCTAACCCTATCATTAGAAAGGAAAAACGATATGAAAATCAAATACTATATTCACCAACCATTGGCAAAGAATGGACTCCAATAGAACGTGTAGTTCATGAATTTCAAGTTGGAAAAAACTACTTAAATACCATTTTCAGATCACAGTTCCCATTACAACCAGCCAATGCTCAAACAATTCATTCTTCACCAGGGTCTTACATTGCAAACACTGGCCTTTAATCCTGAACACATAAGAACACATGGTCTTGCATACACAACATTATCTCGTATTCAAGACCCAGCTAATCTATACCTACTCAAAAAAATACAACCATCTCCTATCAAAGTTGACCAAATCGTATTGAAAGAATTGCAACACCTACAAGTAAATGGATCTCCACCCAAAAGCCATTACAAGCTTACTCAAACACACATATCATCATTCAATCTCTAAACATTGTGTCTTTCATTAAACACATGAGAAAACTCACAACAAATTCCATACTAATGGCATTGCATGTACTCTGCTTGCAAGAGACAAGGCTAGGAAAAAAAAAACACATGCAATACCAGGCTTTCTACAACACCAATTTAATGCAAAAATGGGTGTCTCAATTCTCCATGAAAAAACATTCGTTCACTTTGATCATGGGAATATCTCTCATCCAGGAATTGAAATATTGCATGCAACGAGCAAGTTCACAAACAACAAAAGCATCAAAATAGTCTCTCTTTACAATTCACCTTCAACGCCATTAGCAAATTTAATGAATGCATTAATATCGCTACTTCAACAACATACTATGGAAATACCAATCGTTATCTTATGTGACTTCAACATTGACATTAAAGTTCCTAATACTTCCTACAACCAGCTTTCCTCTTTCTTCAACAAAAATAGCATCAGACAATGAATAACAAATGTATAACTATTCATGGATCTTCTTTAGACCACATTTGGGCTAGCTCAACAATCTCCACTTACGAATCAGGGACCAACTTCATGTACTGGTTTGACGGGTGGTCTGATCACTCTGCAACATACATTATGCTACTTTGTGACCGCCCTTAACATTGCCACTCCCTATTCATTTGTCCTTTTGTAGGCCGCCGTGATTCTTCACCTTGTTTAAAACGTTACAGTTTTCATTTGGAAATTATGACACATCATGGCAAGGTTTGCACGTGAGATTCAATTTTGATTGGTAATACCAAAATCTATCAGGTGCATTGTAATTTTACATGTACACAATGTTTACATAGAATTAACAACAATAAACACTAAACATGGGACAAACTAGCTCGTATAAAACACTAGATATAGACTAGTTAACACATTGCACATGCACAGACATGCACATACACACACTTGTGCATAGACATGGAGAGAAACATATACACCCATGCATAGGAGGCATCCATAGACAAACACAATGTTCACTTCCTCTTCACAATCGGAGGTCGCAGGGCAACCGATCAGGGTCGTCTATCTCGTGAACTTACTTGTGCATAATCCAACCTACAGGTGAGGGATGCCAACCACGCCAATGCTGGGAAAGAAATGCAACAAACTCCAAGCAACATGCACCAAGTCAGCAGCTGGAGTTGCTGCCAACTCAGCGCGCAAAATCTGTTTTGCTGAGCCCATTGCTGGCACTCTCTGCGGTCGATAAATTCAGTTGGCCGCACTCCCCTTGATTGTGAAGGCCGGGACTGGTCCGTGAGTGACCATTCCTTCTCCCGTCAATGGCTTCCGGCCTGTGCCGGTGCGTCGCAATATCTCAGTATTGGAGTGAATGGTCTCATTCCATTCCCTACACCTTCTTTTGTTTTTTCAATCAATAGATTACACAACACGTGCTTTACATAGATAGCACCTAGAGTCGCTCCGAATTTCTGCGAAGTAACTTCTCCAGTTCATTCAAACGTGACACACAGAAACTCTGCGAGGTCAGCGCCATTTTGCCCTACTCTACACAAAAACACTGTTTTGACTCATGCAAGGACCTGCCTGTGCAGCAGATGACTGTGGTAAGCCACCGATCTTTCTGTTTTCCGTGAACTCAAGCCGTGCCTATCTCTGCTCGAAAATTCCTTCGTATGCCGCAGCCTTTACATAAGTTTTTTTAATTTCAATAATGGTGATCTGCCTGCATAGGCTTTGCTAGTTGATCTCAGAACCCATGGGTTCTTTGGCCATGTTAGACTCATCCTTTCATTGAGGAGGTCTGTTCTGCCTGTAAAATTTTGTAATGTGGAACAAAGCTGCTCAGAAGGTCTGGAAGGAAGCGAATCAAGAGTTTATAGCTGAAAAGCCAGCTGTTGCAAGTTCATCTGAGGCTCCCGGAAATCATCTTGGCCCAAAAAGGCAGAGGCGCCCTAGTGTTCGCCTTGAAGACATTGGTGATCGTCCTGCAGCAGTTTTAGCAGAGAAGAAAAGAAAGAAAATAGTTTTCTTTGCTTCTTCTGTAGATGCTTGTCCTGGCAAGAGGACGCCCAAGTTGGATCCAGATGAGGCGCTAGAAAACACAAGCAAAGTGCTCAAAGTTCGGTCCTTGGTTAATGTAAATAATGGAAACACCCATGGGTGCGATTCAAGTCATGATGATGGTGACCTTGAGAGGCAGACTGTCAGGCACAGTGAGCTTGAATCTCCCTGCCGTAGTGCACCTGTCGAATGCTGGCAGCAGGAGGCACAGCCAGCTCTTTGTGATGTCACTGAGGTGATCGCACCGTCCCACTTTCTCAAACCTGTCAGCAAGAAAGGCAGAAATGGAAACCGGAGACGTGGAGGGCCTAAGGCTGCCATTTCTGTCAAACAGTTTACTTCTTCAGGCCCATCGGTTACTGCTCAGAGGGAGCCTCACATAAAGGATGGCATCGACGTGCATTCTGAGGAAGAAAATGAGGCCCGTACACCTGAAGGTTTTAGGGACTGTGATCTTGAGACATCTGATTATTTCAACGACGCAAAAGATTTGAGCAACTCGCTTGAAAGCAAACCTTCAAGTAATGGTGACATGTCTCCATTGCGAGGTGAGCAGGAATCCCAGTTTAGAAGGGCTTATGAAAATGGATCATCCAGACATGACCATGGTCTAGCCGAGAGAGATGAACACGTGCCTGCTTCACAACAGGTTGCCGAAGAAAGCTTGTCAAAACTAAACAAAGAATTTATAGATAGAAATAAAGAAGGGGGAGTAAGTACTGGTGTTTGGACTGAAGCAGCAAATAAGGCTCAAGCTTATGTTGTAGATTCTCCAAAATCGGAAGAAGCAAATAGGGTACCCTTTGCCAATAAAGTGAAGTTTAGTGAAAAGCAGGAAAGCAGGGAACCTCCCAGTAATAATGCTGAACTACACTTTGCCAAACGCCATCCTCCCCTTCTGCATGGAGTAAGGGGCTGGTTGCAGAATCTTGGTTTAGGTAAATATGCACAACAGTTTGAGGCTCATGAGGTTGACATAGAAGTGTTGCCGTTGCTAACTTTTGACGATTTGAAAGAGATGGGGATCACTGCGGTTGGCTCTCGCAGAAAACTGTTTTTTGCCATTCAACAGCTTGGAAAGTGCTTGTTGGTAAAAGCAGACTAATCATGTGAGCTTTCAACTCAAAAGGCTACTGTATAGTTTAGTCGTATCAAGGACCCCAATGATCTGAATGTAGGCTTTGACCTTCCCTGATGTCAGGCTTTTTACATCTGTCCTGGTTGGATAAAAAGTTTACAAATCTGAACTTTTTACTTGCATTCTTGTGTTGTAGCATGGCCTACCAAGTTTGTTTCATGCTCCTCTTTTTTGACAATGTGCGAGATAAACAAAAGTCTTTTCAGATTCTGCTTGCAGGTGGACAAATGAAAAGCTTCAGGTCCGCCTTACTGCTCATTATAATCATTACCTATAGAAACTGATGTAAGTTCCTGTTCTGTCTAAAATATCTTCCGCATAAACATCATGTATAAGTCGGACTGACTGTCTTGTAGCTGTACAAGTTTTTTACTGCTTCAAGAAGCAAATGCTTACTTGGTTGAAGAAGCTCTTGTCAACAGCACAAGTTTTACCTCGACTTAATGGGTTGTAACAAGGAATCACCATGCTTCTTTATCTAGACTTTAGTTGATATGGAGGCCCAATTTAATACAACAAAAAGTAATTTGGATCCTGCACGCCACAATTTTGGGCAAGTGCTGCATGTGAGCATTTGGTAACCAAATACTTCTGGCATTCTCTGTTATTCAATTCTTGCTTTATGACTTTCCTACTTTCATGTGCTTGAAATCAAATGTACCTCTTTTAAGGCACGCAGATTGTCTTACATACTTTTCAAGTGATGTGCAGCTGTCATGTAAGAAAAATCCTTGTACAGAGTGTTCATGGTTGCGTGTGCTTGTAGTGATGCATCTCTGTCCCTCAAGTTTTGCAATGCTGAAAACTGTTATTGCTTGTAAAAGTGTGATTTTATGTGACGTGCTCAAACTTTTTCTGAACCTTGGTAACGTCACATATTTGCCGATTTATATGTAAAGGTTTGGTAGCGTATACAGCCAAAACTGACACTATCAGGTTAGCATCATAGTCCCATGGAACGGGAAACGGAAACGAGACCGGCAAGGCCATCTAAGACAGAGATGGCTCAAGCCCTTTTCAATGGAACGGTTTAGAAATGGCTTTTTACAGTTATATTTTGTAAGCAACCTTTGGAACTTTCTGAAGAAATGGCACAAAGGAAACAAGAATGGGGGACTTTGGAAATGGAGTTTCTGATCCAATAGGCCCCTAACTGGAGTTTCCTGAGGACAATGGTTGGCATGCATGTGATATTGTATTATTATTGCATGTTCTTAACACAGCTTCTTCAACGGTGTGTGCAATCTTTTTCTGGTAGAGAGGATTTTTACTGTTATGAAGTCCACAGTCTTCTTCTAGTCATTTGGCAAGCTTTATGAGGAGCTCTAGATGCACTTTTTGTAAATTGGAAGGAAACTCTGACCCCGTTGTATGAAACCACTTGGCTTATCTGTTTTACAGCATCTTGTTGGGTAGGGAGTCCAGAGATACTCAATGGTTGGTTTTCATTGCTTGAAGACGCTCTCTATTTCTATTCAAGGTTCTTTGGGGGGGGGCGGGGTGGGGGGGGGGGGGGGGGGCTGGGTTGAAGATCTTTCCCTGTTGCTTTTATCATACACTTGCTGGGGGTGTAGCATTGATTAATGTAAGCAAACCTTCTCCAATATTTTTCTACTGCTAGCCATCTGCCTAGTGTCCATTGAATTTCTAAAGCGATCTTGGCGAAGCTGCTAGCAGTGTTTGGTTAGATTTGTTTTGCTGGTCCCTAAATCCTTACCTTTGATTCAAAGTTTGATGTGCTCAAGTGGGTGTCTTTCTATTTGTGGTGCTTTTGGGCAACTTAGGGGCGATAGTTTCACTTTTGGCCGAGGTGCAAATGGCATTTTCTCAGGTTTGGTTTCTTTTGTTCTAGATATGAACTTGAAGATGCAATTTTTTAATCTTCTTTTTAATCATTGCTCTTTGTTTTCAGGGTGGCTCTCTTTGCCTTGCAAGGGTGAAATGTTAGGGCTCGTGTCACACTTAGTTAATTTGTTTTATATGTGTACTGGAGTGAGAATCAAGAGCATAAAACATCCATAATTTCAATAGACTGAAGAGAGAATAGCAATGAAGGTACCTTGCATAAGGAGGATGTCGTCCTCAATAGGCCTTGTTATGCAAATGACTTGCCAATTTGTGTCCAAATCATAGGAAAGGGGTTCTTGCCAAATTTTAGGGTGGGTGTCAATGCGAATACAGTGAGCGTGTCGATGACAAACATGACCTTTTTTTTGGTTTTTTTTGTTTGTTTGGGGGGTTGGGGGGGGGGGGAATGTTCAGGTTACCCATAGTGGTTCAGCATTTTAGATCCATTTTTGGCATCTCTATGTGCATGCAACTTGACAAATGTGTTCCTCCTTACATTAGAGTTGCGGTAACCCTTGCCATCGAATCTTAAGACACATCGGCAGTGGATCGTCGAGAAGGACGTCTATAGCATAGCTATTTTGCATTAACATACACAATATGTCAATACTCAGAGGAACAATTTTCATGAGCACGGAGACATAATGGGTTGTCAATCACAATGGAGTGAACTTACTAGAAAGATGCACAAGAGTTACCAAAAATAAACAATTAACAATTACAATCTTCACGTCAACTAATTACTTGATGGTTTTTCTCAAGTAAAAGAGCTTGAAATGCTATGAATCTGTAAGAAACTATAGGCAAAGGGTAATAGAACCTATCTCGACTCCGTAATCCCATTTTTGAGAGAGAGAAGTCACAATTCATCCATTTGCAGATCAACAAAACATGAACAAAATTGATCTAACATCGGCTCTATTGGTTTAAGAGCAGCTTTTATTAAAAGATTAGTATTTAACCTTGAAAATATAACCAAAACAATAAATTAAGGCTTGCACAATGTAAATGCGAACCTTCAACAATGCACTTAAAGACACTTGATTTGGATTACCGAATTGTAAAATATGTCGATTACACATGAACTCTGCTCACTTCTCTATTTCACACGTACACTGATTTTTTCTAAAGCTAAGTTTCTCACTTACATTTTGACCATTATATTCACGACTTCTTAAAATTGGCCTTAAGCCTAAGTCTCATGGGTAATTTACATTACATCAAAAGTAAGTGAGCTTCATATATAGTTACAATCTATAGAATTAGAATAAGATTAAAAATGAGGACTTTAGCGAAAAATTGGCAAAAAAGGGTATCCGTAGTCGGCATCTCTAAACACTTCTCCCTTTTTAGCTTATGTCTTTTTTTGATATAACCATGTGCATGCTGGTCTTTGGGTTGGTGTTCTTCAAGTAAAGAGCTTCAAAACTCTCTTGCATTTGATGACACTCTCCCTTTCCTTGAGTGATTACTTCCTTGGTGTGTTCTGGTTGGTCTAGACATTTTTTGTCGCCAATAAATCTTATGTTTCTTGGAACGTTGTGGAGGTAAAAATGAGTATATGCGATGTCTATTCTTTTGTGCACTTAGCCTCCTTGGATAGTTGACTTTGTGTGTGCTTTGCCGCACGTGTCGGAGGCTGGGAACTTGCTTGTGCACTGTGTGCAAGCTTCGAAAAGCTGCAAGCACACAACTAGAGAGTCCTAGCAAGCTCAAGGAAACAATGGTGTGTCACTCACCGCTCAATGCTTTCGTCGTGAAGGATCCTGTGCTACGAAGAAGAAGGAGCCGTCATCGATGCCGCCGCAATGCTTGATTACACACACCTTCTCTCTCTCTCTCTCTCTCCTCTCTCTCTCTCTCTCTCTCTCTCTCTCTAGCATACACACACGCACATACACACGTGAGCACACGAAGGAGAAGGAGACAGAGATGGAGCAAGAGAACTTTTCTAACTTACACCTCAAAGAATGAGGATTTTTAGGTCAAATGGACCTTTTATAAGAGTTTGACCCATTCACACATGGACGTCCACAGTAACAATTTGCAGAGCAAGGGACACACTGTAGCAAATTATCTTTTGCCACAGCATCACCCCACACGTCCGAGCAGACGTGTCTATTAGGGGCCTTATTATTGAGAGGAGGACATCTCAAATTTCTCATGTTGGGGAGGATTTAAGTCTCCCACCACCCTAGAAGAGGGGGTCTCCATGCAAATAAAATTAGTAGACCATTTTGGTTATATAATAGAAAGTTTACTTTTAGCAAATTTTCCACCCCTGATGAGCTATTGATGTATGTATTACTGTAGGATTTTCAAAAATCAAAATTTAATATTTTTGTCACTTTTATCCAAAAATAATAAGTTTTGAGCTGCTGGCACCTATCTAGACGCGATTGGCTCATCTAAATCTACCACACCCTGAATTTCCATAAATTTAGCTCTCTGTTTCAAAAATTGCTAAATATAGCAGGTGTGTGCATCTGACGCTTAAGCTCATCATCCTTAAGCTCGTCTTTAAAAAGAAATTTTCAAGATTGAATTCTGATAAGCTAAGGTCACCCTAGTTAATTGCTCCCTATTCTAATGCTAATAGATTTAATTCGTAATTCTAAGGTATGTATGTGTATGCATGTCCATGTGCATGGGCATGTATGTGCATGTGTATGGATGACCATAGGATGATCCATAGCCATGGACCCATCTGGTCTGGAAAGAATGACTCTAAACATGGGGTTACATGAGGTGTAGCACCCAAAGTTGGCATGGAAGGCTAAGGGAATGAGTACTTTTGACCTTTCTTGACAAGAAAGTGAGGTTAGGACACCTCTACATGTGAGAATAGCAAGAGAGGGCGCCCTATGAAGCTAGGGGCTACCTTGGAAAGTAAGGGGCCAGCTTAAGTAAGGCCCCAGCTCGCTAGAATCTATATAAATACCCCTTCTCTCATATATTGCACACCCACTAAAGACAAGGAAATTCTGATGCTGTGGCAATTCATTGGTGAAGCAACTCCAGAGCCTTGTGAGACCAATAACTCCTAGGCACCTTATGTGATGGAAAATTCAAAGGGAAGGCCTCTATGAATGAAGAAGTGCCAATCATCTCACGAAAGCAATGCCATCACTCATGAGAAGGTAGAAAAACTTTTAAATTATTTAATGTTCATTGCATCACAACTAACTAGGAAGAAAAACCTACCCTAAAAATATTGGGGCACTTCCAATTCGAAACTACGTCATTGTTGGAACCTGTTGTTTTCTTAAGTTTGAATTTATTAAGAAGGAATTGTTTGATGATATATTGTATGGAGTAGGAAAGAGTGTTTGTTTAGGAAGGAATCTCTCAACCTTACTTCATTTTATTCCAATATTGATGTAGTCTGAACTCTCCTTTGATCACAGGGAGGTAGCTTGAGTTTCTACGCACAACTCTACATTTTATATGTGCAATGCTAACCCATTTCTATGAGGAAGCTTAGTTCATTTCTATGGAATATAATGTGACTCACCTGGAGGGTTACTCTAGGAGGTGTAGCACTTATTGGTTGTATGGACAGCCAATGATAACGGGTGGAGTGAACATATTTTGGAAGAAGTTTCTATGATTATGCAGTATTCGAATAATTATGAAGTAGTATTGTATGTCGAGTTTTTCCTAAGAAAGATTGTCCTTGTGTTATGAACAACCATGTGGTTGTAATTAGGAAACAAGATTAAAGTGTGACTGTGGGCGTGGAAAGTGGGGAGTGGCTTTGGTTGCCATGTCAATGGATGGGTGGTCTTGATTAGTCAAAAAAATTCTTCTCTCCCTATTCTTTTAGAAAAAGAAAAATTAGAACCTCATTGCACCAAGAGCTTGCCTCTGAAAGCTATGGACAAAAAGGCATTTGATTTTCTCTCTTTTGAAAGATGATATCTAGGAATGCTCAGACTCAAATTACTTCGTGACAAGAGTTTGTCCATTGGAATTGATACTATCTTGACTATTTTTTTTCTAACGATTAGGGCCTAGAGACCTGTGAGGTACCCTACAGTTGCCAAGAGCATATGGTGATGGGTCGGAAACCTCACAATGATGGCAATCCTTGACACTTAAAATCTTGGAAGCTTTCAAAAGCCAAGGGACCCTGTGGGGGAACTTATCATCCTCAATAGTACACTATCTATCATCGGTCACATCCGATTAATGAATAATGTGAAGAAAATTTGGGACCAACTTTCATCTTCATATGATTGAGTCTCTCCAATGAAGTGTGTAGCTTTGGAGGTGCACTTGAGAACCTTTGATGCTAAACACTTATTACAAGTGATAGGTTGAATACTATTTCTTGGGATGAGATCGTTCCAATGGTATTGGACCAAGAGGACAATTCCATACAGTAAAGAAGCCAAGCTCTAAAGCCTTGGCTGCTTGGGGGAAGGGAAGGGGGGGGTGTGGAGGGTTTCACCAGATGTAAAACCTATATATTGTGTGCATTCAAGGACGATTTATAAAGCCCCTTAGCTGTGAATTTTTCACCAATAAAAGGGACCCTTTTCCAATTCAATCTGTAAAAAATAATCAAGATCATTTTTTTAAACACCCTTCTCTATGTGAAAATGTGGCAAAACAAAGAATAAACTAATCCCTATTGTTGAGCCCACGTGATAGGAATTTTTTTATTGTAGGGACCCCCTCAAGCTTGGTTGGTTCTTCCAACAACAAAAACAAAAACAAGCAAAAGGGTAAGAGGAAAAGAATTTTTTTAAATCAATGTTCAAAAGGATGCCTTGAAGGCTTATCAACATTGCAATTATTATGGAAAAATAGACCATTATTGGTGGCAATGTTGAAAACAAATTGGAGATGCTCTAACTACTACAGTAATAGTTAGAGTCACCAGCCTTTGTTCATTTGGAGATTCTACCCTTAGAGGACTCTCTAGGGACATTGGAGGTTAAGATGGATCTTGCAAATTGAGATGGTTGTGATTGGATTCTTTATAGTGTTAGTGCTTCATTGTGTTAGGAAATAAGACGTAGCTAAATAGATAATTGAGTAGATTACTTAATGGAGAGAGACAAATTTACATACACGAGATTATAGAGTAGAGAGAGAGAGAGAGAGAGAGAGAGAGAGAGAGAGAGAGAGAGAGAGAGTGAGAGAGTACACACGATATACGTGGTTCACCCAATGTGGGCTACGTCCACGGGAAAGCAGCCACTCAATGGCTTTAGTACTTCAAAACAAGAAGTAGTTTACAAAGGGATTATACCCTTAATGGAGCTCCCACCTTGCTTCACTCTCACCACCTCACACTCACCTTGTTGCATCAACTTCACACTATGAAATGTGTGTAGAAATGGCCTCCTTTTATAGGCCAAAAGGGCTGCCCTCTCTTATGAGAGGCAACCATGTGTAGCCACCCTTGTGTGAATAAGTCCAAATCGGACCCTTCAATCCGCCCATGTGTGACTGCCCTTGAGAAGACAAGTCCCCTTTTGAATTCGGCCACCGACCACCGGCCATTGACTTCCGACCACCGGCCACTGACTACCGGCCAACGGCCAACCGACGGTTGTTTTCTGACCACTTTCCGGCCGCCGTCCGCCCATAATATTCCGGCGAGGGAATAAAAAAAGTATCGGGGGCTTCTGCCCCCGAGGCCCCTTAAGTTGCCCCTGATTTTTGGCCGTGAAAATTTTGGTTTCCGGCGAGTGATTTTCCTTCACGCACGATGGCTTCTCCTCATAATGGGGGCCTTACAAATGTGCGCTTTTACCACAGAAGATTACAAGGTAAATCAGGCTCCATACTTAACAATCTCCCACTTGGAGACTGATTTCAAAACCAAACCTGTGACTGCTTTCCATCCTGGCTTCTTATCCTTGAATGCCGATTGAGGATGAGCAAAAGCTCAACTTCTCCTTGTTGACCACCATTGTAAACATGTCTGTAGGATTTTCACTTGTATGCACCTTTCCTAGCTTTAGCTGTCCCTCTTCCAAAAGAGTGCGTATGAAGTGATATCTCACCTCAATGTGCTTTGTCCTTGAATGAAAGGCTGAGTTCTTCACAAGATGGATAGCGCTTTGGCTATCACTGTACAAGACACAATTGTCTTGTTTTAATCCAAGCTCTTCTAAGAATCTGTAAAGCCACAGAATTTCTTTGCTTGCCTCCGTCATTGCTACATACTCTGCTTCCATGGTAGAAAGTGAAACCACTTTCTGCAGCTTTGAAGCCCAGCTTACTGCTGTGTCTCCAACTGTGAACACATAGCTAGTAGTGCTCCTTCGAGTATCTTTGTCACCTGCCATATCTGCATCAGCATACCCTTCTAGAAAAATATCAGTTCCTCCAAAATACAAAGCATTTGTTGTTGTCCCTTTTAGATACCTAAGTATCCACTTCACAGCTTGCCAGTGCTCTTTACCTAGGTTGTCCATGAACCTACTCACAACTCCCACTGCATCTGCAATGTCTAGCCTTGTCCAGACCATAGCATACATTAGAGAACCTACCACTGCAGCATATGCAACTTTAGACATATAGGCTATCTCCTCTTGTGTATTTAGACACATATCCTTCGTTAGTTTAAAATGACCAGCCAAAGGTGTAGAAACTGGTTTTGCATTTTGCATTGCAAACCTTTCTAGTACCTTCTTGACGTAATCTTCTTGAGATAGCTTTATTGTCTTCTTCGTCCTGTCCCTTGATATTTTCATACCAAGTATCCTCTTTGCAACACCTAAATCTTTCATTGAAAAAGATTTAGATTTGATGTCCTGCATGTTAGCACTTGCAATCAACATGTCATCAACATACAACATTAGGATGATGAATTTTCCATCTCCCAAATTCTTCGTGTAGACGCAGTGATCTGAGTTGCATCTTGTGAATCCATGATCGAACATCCATCGATCAAACTTCAAGTACCATTGTCTTGATGCTTGCTTTAAACCATACAAGCTCTTCTTTAATCTGCAAACCATTTTCTCCTTATCTTTTACTTCATACCCCTTTGGTTGAAGCATGTAGATTTCCTCCTCTAAGTCACCGTGAGGGAATGCCGTATTTACTTCCATTTGCTCGAGATTTAGATCATGAGCAGCCACAAGGCTTAAGACAAGCCTAATTGAGTTCATTTTTACAAAACAGGAGAAAATATTTCATTGAAGTCAATACCTTTCTTTTGAGAAAAACCTTTTACCACAAGCCTAGACTTGTACCTTTTCTTTCCACCTTCTTCTTCCTTCACCTTGTACACCCATTTGTTTTGAAGTGACCGCTTACCTTTAGGATACTCAACCAACTCCCATGTTTGGTTGCGATGTAGTGAGTCCATCTCCACTTGCATGCTCTTCGTGCATTCTTCTTTGGATTCATGTTGCATAGCTTCTTCATATGATTCTGGCTCTCCAGAATCTGAGATCAAGAGATGGTTGAAGGAAGGAACAAACCTTTCTAGAGGTCTACTTGCTCTTGTAGATCTTCGGGGAATAGGTTGAGGCTCCTCATTTGGTTGACGTTGTTGTACATTGTCACCGTTTGCAGTCCTTGAGTCTTCACCGTCCTCAAGCTCCATGTACGCATCACCAGTTTCTTTTCTTTCCAAGTAATCTTTGTACATATTTTGTTCGTTAAAAATTACATCCCTACTCCTTAAGATTTTACCATCTTCAGGATTCCATAGGCGATACCCAAAGTCACCTTCTCTATAGCCAATGAAGAAACACTTTTTGGACTTTGCATCTAGCTTTGATCTTAGGCTTCTATCAATGTGCATGAAAGCCTCACACCCAAACACTTTGAGAAATGCATAATTCACCGGTTTACCTGTCCATGCCTCTTCTGGAACTCCCCCATCCAATGCCGTTGATGGTGATCGATTGATTAAGTACACAGACGTACTTACAGCTTCCGCCCAAAGCTCAAGCGGTAGGCCTGCATGTAGCCGCATACTTCGTGCTCGCTCCATGATTGTCCTGTTTATCCTTTCTGAAATTCCATTTTGTTGAGGTGTCCTTGGGGTTTTCCTTTGCCTCCGAATGGCATTGCTAGCACAAAAGCTTTCAAAAGCTTGGCTGCAATATTCGCCTCCATTGTCGGATCTGAAGCATTTAACCTTGGTACCTATTTCATTCTCCACAAAGGATTTTCATCTTTAAAATATGGAAAATACATCGGATTTATTCTTCATGACATAAACCCATGTTTTTCTAGTCGCATCGTCTATGAATGTTACATAGCACAATGAGCCACCAAGTGATGGTGTACTTGCAGGACCCCAAACATCAGAATGAACCAACTCAAGTTTTTTAATTTTTCTTTCATTTCCTGATTTTTGAAATTTTACCCTCTTTTGTTTACCATAAACACAGTCTTCACAGAACTCTAAGTCCACTTCTTTCAAAACCTGGTAGAAGCTTCTTTGTTTGAAGGATTTGCATTCCTTTGGCACTCATATGCCCAAGCCGGTAGTGCCACACCGCACTGTCAACTTCTGTAGTTGCTGCACAAGCTGAAGGTTGTGTGCTCATAGTACACAAGTAAAGTGTACCGACCTTTTCTCCCTTGGCAACCACCAAAGATCCCTTTGAGATCTTCCACCGTTTGTTTCCGAATGAAATGTTGTGACCTTCATCGTCCAATTGTCCTGTACAGATCAAATTTTTTCGAAGAGAAGGAACATGCCTAACATCTTTAAGCTTCCATTCATTTCCGTTAGCAGTTTTGACAGAAACTGTACCTTGCCGACAATCTCACAAGCTTCATCATCTCCCATGTATACATACCCAAAATTACCTTTGGTGTAATCTTGGAAATGTTGCTTGTGTGGTGTCGCATGGAATGAAGCCTTGGAATCTACTATTCAGGAATTAGACACATTGTCTAATGAGAGAATTAGAGCATCTTGCTCTACTTTACCTGCCACATTGGCCTCCGATGTTGGCTTGTTGTCTTGAGACTCTGTCTCCTTCTTCTTCTTGGACAAGCAATCCTTCTTGACTTGGCCCTTCTTGCCGCAGTTCCAACATTCAAGAACTGACTTTGTGCGTGACTTGCTTCGTCTTGAGTGATCACGACCCTTTTGGTTTTTGAACCTCTCCTTAGGCCTTCCTCTTGTTTCCACTGACAATGCAGCACTTGATGATTCTCCGTTGCTTCTCCTTCGTTTTTCCTCGCTTAGGAGAACACCACAACATCATCAAACTTAAGAGTATTTGTGCCAGAAATAGAATTACTTACAGCCATCACAAGGCTGTCCCAACTATCCGGTAGAGATGATAGTATAAGGAGAGCTCGCACTTCGTCATCGAAATTGATTTTCACCGATCGAAGTTGACTTATGTTTGTGTTAAAGTCATTTAGGTGTTCTGCAACTGAACCATTCTCTGCCATCTTTAGATTGAACAAGCGCTTCATAAGAAATACCTTATTGGATGCCGATGGTTTCTCGTAGAAGTCGTCAAGTGACTTCATCAAGTCCTCCGTGGTCTTCATCTCCGAAACATTGAAGGCCACCGTTGACACCAAGCTTAACCGGATTGTTCCCAGTGCCTTTCGATCAAAGACAATCCATGCTTCATCTGCCATCGTTGCGGGCTTCTTTGCAAGACCGCCTAGTGGCAAATAGAGGTCCTTCTGATAGAGATAGTCTTCAATCTGCATCTTCCAATGTTGGTAGTTTTTGCCGTTGAACTTCTCAATCTTGAGCTTCCCTTCCTCCGCCATAACTCCCACTCAATTCAAGGAATCCTTTCCTTGAGATAATTTAGCTACGAGCAAACCTTGCTTTGATACCACTTTTGTTAGGAAATCAGACATAGATAAATAGATAATTGAGTAGATTACTTAATGGAGAGAGACAAATTTACATACACGAGATTATAGAGTATAGAGAGAGAGAGAGAGAGAGAGAGAGAGAGTACACACGATATACGTGGTTCACCCAATGTGGGCTACGTCCACGGGAAAGCAGCCACTCAATGGCTTTAGTACTTCAAAACAAGAAGTAGTTTACAAAGGGATTATACCCTTAATGGAGCTCCCGCCTTGCTTCACTCTCACCACCTCACACTCACCTTGTTGCATCAACTTCACACTATGAAATGTGTGTAGAAATGGCCTCCTTTTATAGGCCAAAAGGGCTGCCCTCTCTTATGAGAGGCAGCCATGTGTAGCCTCCCTTGTGTGAATAAGTCCAAATCGGACCCTTCAATCCGCCCATGTGTGACCGCCCTTGAGAAGACAAGTCCCCTTTTGAATTCGGCCACCGGCCATTGAATTTGGCCACCGGCCACTGGCCATTGACTTCCGACCACCGGCCACCGGCCAACCGACGGTTGTTTTCCAACCATTTTCCGGCTGCCATCCAGCCATAATATTCCGGCGAGGGAATAAAAAAAGTATCGGGGGCTTCCGCCTCCGAGGCCCCTTAAGTTGCCCCTGATTTTTGGCCGTGAAAGTTTTGGTTTCCGGCGAGTGATTTTCCTTCACGCACGATGGCTTCTCCTCATAATGGGGGCCTTACAAATGTGCGCTTTTACCAGTGAAGATTACAAGGTAAATCAGGCTCCATACTTAACAATCTCCCACTTATGCATTGCACCAACGTTTTCAACCATCAAGCACCAATGTTTTCGTACATCAATAATGAGAGTTTTCAACCATCATCCATTATCATTTTCAACAATCACCATTAGCATTCAGCCCTAGTGTTTGCAGATTGCGTCAAATCAGCCTAGTGCTTTTGCATGAAATTAGGCATGGAATTTTTACAGTAGATCAGTTCTAGTGTTTTTGTAACCGAATGGGACCACTAATGGTGTATCAATGTAGTGAAACAACTCACATATTTCACAACATCTGAATTATTACATGATGTAGATGATGCATTGGTGGTGTGGATTGGGACAACAACCTTGAATAAGTAACAAGAACAACAATAATCTTACATGATGGAGTCGTACTTCCTTCTCTGATCACACCATCAAGAAACAATATTAGACTATCGTTCTATCCATTCACAATGAGAAGTTTAACCTTCATAGTAGACTATCATACTATCCATTCACATTGAGAAGTTTAAACATTATATATCATTACACACACAAGAAGAGCTGATTATCTCTTTGACCTTGATATCTGTAAAGTTCTCACAACAAAAAAGGAGAAATTATTAACTTTTAAATGAGTTGAAGTGCTATATTAGTTTATTGTGAGTCCCCACAATAAATCAAGTAATCTAGTCAAGCACTTCTTCCCATGTACCAAATCCACCTATTTCATTGTAAAAAAACTATGAGCGATTACACAATTATGCACATTTGTCATAAGGCCTTTCAAGTTAAGCTAATCATAGTACATAAAAGTCATCCATGAGGGTGCAAGGACCAATGCATGCCTTTCTCCACCCAACTATACTCCTCTTAAAGGTAGACCTCGTGGCCTACCTTTAGGAGACCCCTTGACTTGCATGCCTAGCTGGTTGTGCCATGGCCATGCCCCCTTGGTCCTACCATTGTCCTAGAATTACTCCCCATTTGAAGGAGATTTTTAGTCCTTGAAAACATCAACACAATAACCATTAGGTTAATTGATTCAAATGATGCTCACCAAATTTAGTACTAATATGTGGAGCTATCTGCTCATAGAAAAAGAAAACTCAATGATTCAAATGCTACTCACCAAAGTTCGTATTCATATGTGGAACTGTTTGATTTTGAAAAACTTAATTTAACGATTGCAATCGATATCTTCTTCAGAGATTGTTTCTTAGGGCCAAAAGGGACCTCTAGTTATTTCTCATAATGGTAGTGGAGCCTACTTGAAGCGAGATGCTCAAACTAAGAAAAATTATTGCTCCTACTACGTTAGGAAGAGAATGGGATCTAGGAGCACCTCTTTATTTGGAAATTTAAGGGATTCAAACCTTTAGTATTAAGAAAGAAATCAACTTGAAGAACAACTTTTGAATTCAAACATGCAAAGCAGTTAGTTTAATTGAATTCAAAAAATTTCCCCAAGATGAAATTTACAATCTATCAGGTAAAACCATATCATGTAGCATATCTACAAAAAGATCTTGGCGTGTAGATTGTAGATCTAATTTCTCCACTCAAATCAGAGATCATAGGTAGGAGTTATGGAAAGCCAAAAAATATAAAATTGTCCATCTTTTGGGGGGAACAAGTGCATCCTTAAAACACTCTTACACCCCTCCCATTCTTGTAAATATGGCATTCACCTGTTCATGAAAATATTAATCACCTCCATAATCTTGTGGAAAATAGAGAGGCCCTCCTAGAACCCATCCTCTTCCTGATGGCATAACTTGCTTTAGACGCTATCTCAAGCACAGTGTTTGTATAGCTAAAGTAAGACAATTCCAAGAGATCAAGAAGCAGGGTCATGGGAATCTACAAGTGCATGCCAAGGGGATAAAGAAGGTATAAATATCAAGAGCACATAGGTGGATCCAGATGTGTATGGATATTGGGGCTATTTTGGCCAAAGGGATTTGCTATGGGACTTTGCAAAGGAAATTGCTTGGAGGGTCTAAAGTGAAAAAAAGAAAGTGTAATAGGTGGCTTTCAAAGTGCTCTATAGGCTAGTCTAAATGACATGTAAATAGCAAGAGTATAGCTCTCTAGATATGGTAGTTTGAAGGCAAGTGCGGTTTGCAGATCCCCCAACGGATTGGACGGATGCAGTGTAATGAGCAAAGAATATGTGAGATGATAGATCTAAAGTGCTCAATTTTTGGAGCATGCTGGTCTTTTTGTATTGGCAATGGGAGTTTGGATGGTCAAGATATGTGCGATTGAAGTTTTATCGAGGACCAATTTTGCACCATTTTGATCGCCTCAGTCACAAGGGTGAACGTGTAAATATTTTTGGATATTTTGATGAATGTGCAATCAATCATGTTCTTCAATAATGTCCAAAAATTGATGATGAATATCATTGGAATTTTGTCGTGCTCAAGTGGATCTAAAACTGAGCCTTCAATTTCAATAAATGCGGTGACAAGAGCTTAAGCTCAAGAAGCTACCAGAAATAAACATGTCAAAGAGGAACACAAACTACTCAATCATACAAAAATTAAGAGCTTACAAGTGAGGACTCAAAGAAAATATTGGAAAGCTAAATGAGACAAAATGAAATTTAAATGGTATCTGATTTTCCTTTCTTTATCGGGCACTTGCAAGAACTGCATAGAGACTCTGTTCTTTAGCTCCACTGTTGAGTAGATTAAAAACCTTGATGTGAGGTTGCTGATCACTGGTGCAAATATCTTCGTTGACCAAGTATAGAATCCCGTGTAGAACGCTTCCTTGAACGCCAGCATATTGTGTGAAGGTAGAAACATGCATCTGGCATCGGATTGTGTCCATCGTAACCGAAGTAAATGGAACAACACAATCAAGTGGAGGATTGAGTCATCGTGTGGAAACTGCTACCACAATTGAAGATGTAAGAGATGAAGCGTTTGGAAATGTGGTCGACAAGCACATTTCTTTGGGCTGGATGGATTCTCATAGAGCTCCATATGATGGCAAACTTCCACGTTTGCCTCTATGTCGACTTCTTTCAAACCCCACCATCCGCACGCATGATGACCATGTGGTGGATTTGCAACTCTCCATTGCAAACAAAAGCTACCAACCCTGATTTCTCATCATGAAAATATCATGAGAAGTTAAGCACCTCGAGCTGGGTCGGGTTCCCGCACCTCAAGCTCAGCCCTAGCTTACCTAAGGTCAAAGGCCTTTTACACACATTATTGGAGGTCTTCAATGAAGCTAACCCTAAGGTCTTATGCTCCATTTTTTAGCCTTGCTCTTTGATAGACCATCCCTCATTTGGGCCCCTTTACCATTGGCCCCGTGTTGAGATAGATCTATAAGCCCATGTATCTTAACGCTTGTTCCCGTTTATTCTCCCACATTAAGTGATCAATTTAATATGAGAAAATCATTTGGGTTGGTTAGATATTAGATATTAGATTTTATGACATTACCTCTCTCTTGAAATCATAGTCGTCCTCGACTATGAGGTAGAAGAGATAAAGCCTTAGTCATTAGTCAATTTTACTTAGCGGGTAGAGGATCCCTTTTTACCCTATGACATATTTCCAAGATGGATGACTAATCCATTTGGTGCTTGGGAGACATAGCTGCCGCAAACATGTCTGCTCTTTAGTCCATTTCCTTCTCCCAAAGTAGAGTGACAAATTCTACTTGGTGTTTGAGAGACGTCGTCATCACAAACATGATTCTAAGCATGCATACTAGTTAAATTTGTGCACAATTAAAAAGAGGATTAGTCTTATAAGACAGAAACATGAGTCATTTAAAAGAAATTTGTACATTTTCTTACTCTAATGCAACATTGTAAGCATTGACAGGGTTCATACTATCCTTAAGCTGTATTCCGTGCATCCATCTAGCATCTTCAAAAGGATAATTTTTGAACTTAATAAGATATTGTCGGATAATCTTACCATGTCGTAGTACCTTGTCTTCATGCCGAAGGACAGCTTCGGGTTGTAGCACCTCTTCTTGGTCTTCAACTTCGGGAGGGTCTTCAATAATCGGTTCAGTTGGTGGCTCTCCTTTGTAGGGCTTAAGTAGGCTTACATGAATGGCATTGTGCATGAGCCAATGGTTGGGCAACTTGAGTTGATAAGCTGTCTCATTGATGGGCTTCAAGATTTGGAAAGGACCATAGTATCTTTTTGCTAGTTTAGCATAATACTTTTGATGGCCCGTAGGATTTTTGCCCGTCGTTTGCCTTAATTGAGCCTTAGGAAACTTGAGTAAGACCCAATCATTTTCTTTGAATATTAAGGCTCTTCTGTGCTTATCAGCAGCAGCTTTTTGCCTTTGTTGAGAGATGGATATAGCCTCCTTAATCTTTTGTTGTAGGTCACGGCTATACTCATCGGCGGCGAAGATCTTCCCATGTACTTTGAGTAGCAAGGGACTTTTAGGTCTTCCCTCAATGATCCCAAAAGGTGCTTTTCCCGTAGAAGTATGTATAGTATTATTGTAGGCATACTCTACAAGAGGTAAGTACTTTTCCCATTGTGAGCGTTGATCTACTTTGGTAACATAAGTCTTGAGTAGATCGAGTATCGTATGATTGGCTATCTCACTTTGGCCATCCGTTTGTGGGTGATAGGCCGAAGAGAAATTCAATCTTGTTCCTAGATTTTCAAAGAGACCTTTCCAGAAATTACTGGTCATTCTAGGATCTCTATCTGACATGATGGATGTGGGTAATCCATGGTGCTTGAAAATCTGAGATATGAAGAGAGTTGACATTTGATGTGCCTTAATAGTCTTTTTGACAGGAATAAAATGTGCTTGCTTGCTAAACCTGTCAACTATTGTCCATATTGCTGTAGTCCCATGGATAGACTTGGGTAATCCAAAGATGAAATCCATGGATATACTCTCCCATGGTGAATTTGGGATAGGCAATGGCTGGAGTAATCCAGGTTGCTTCCCTCTATCATACTTGGTCTTTTGGCATACTACACATTTTGAAACATACTCTTGTATGTCCACTTTCATGGTAGGCCAATAGAAGTACGTCTCTACTCCTCGGAGAGTAGGTTGAATACCTCTATGCCCCCAATATGGAGGAGCATGGGATTCATACATAACTTTCTCACGAAGGGAATGGGTAACACATAGCCTATTTCCATGGAGAAGATAACCATCCTGCAAGGTGAATGGTTCCTCTTTCTTCCCCAAAGCAAGGGCTGACATTATGTCTCTAAAGTCAGGGTCAATAGCATACTCATCTATCATAGAGGATAGATCATTGTGAGTAGCTATAGACACCTATTAACTTTGGGTCGTCGTGAAAGTGCATCGGCCACTTGATTGTGCTTACCAGCTATGTGAGCAATATGGAAATTAAATTGCGAAAGAAAATTTGCCCACCTCATTTGTTTGTCGGAAAGCTTGGTTTGCGTCATGAAATATTTGAGACTTTGGTGGTCGGTTTGTAGGATAAATGGAGTCCCCAATAGGTAGTGCTTCCATGTGTCTAGGGCATGTAGAACAGCTAAAAGCTCTTTCTCATAAATGCCCAAGACTCGTTCATCAATATTGAGCCTTCGGCTCTCATATGCTATGGCATGCCCTTCTTGAAGCAAAACTGCTCCAAGGCAATCACCACAAGCATCACATTGGACCTCAAATGGCTTTGAGAGATCCGGAAGCACGAGGACTGGTTGGGAAGTAAGCTTCTCTTTGAGCTTTTCAAAAGCATTTTTCTCCTTAGAAGTCCATACAAACTTAACGTTCTTCTTAGTTAAGTCGTGTAGTGGTCCTGCTACTTGAAAGAATTTTGCTATGAAGCGTCTATAGTATGCGCACATACCAACAAAGCTTCTTAGCTCATGTAGATTTCTTGGGTTAGGCCATGCTTTTATTACCTCTAACTTTGATGGATCCATTTGGATACCATCTTTAGAGATAATATGACCTAGGTATTGAATCTCTTGAAGGAAGAATTCACTTTTCTTTTGGTTGAGAAAAAGCTTTTTCTCCCTCAATGCTTGAAAAATCACTTGGAGATGTTGCTTATGTTCCTCCAAAGACTTGGAGTAGATGATGATATCATCAAAGAACACTCCAGTGAATTTGCGGTATGGTCTAAAATTTTTCTCCATCAAACGATTGAACGTAGCTCGTGCATTAGTCAAGCCAAATGCATGACTAGATATTCATAAAGACCAAACGTTGTGCGAAACGCGGTCTTTAAGATATCTTCATCCACTATCCTTATTTGATGATAGCCACTCTTTAGGTCAATCCTACTGAAGTAGGTCGAGCCTTGTAGCTTATCAAACAGATCTTCTACCCGAGGTACGGGAAATCTGTTTTTGATAGTTTAGTGATATGGTTTAGTGCTCGATAGTCCACACACATACGGTATGTACCATCTTTCTTTTGCACTAAAAGGACTGGAGAACAACAGGGAGAGGAACTAGGCCTCACCATCCCTTTGTCTACCAGCTCTTGTACTTGCCTCATGATCTCCTCTTGTTGAGCTTGTGAGACTCGATAAGGAGGCTTGTCAGGTGGTGAGCTTCCAAGAAGGAGCTCAATGCGATGGTCATCATCCCCTCGTTTTGGAGGTAAGTCCATAGGGATATCATCGATGAACACATCTTGGAATCCTTTTAGAAAATTAGACAAGTCTAACTCTTCTTGATTCCTACCATTTACATTTGATGAAACATTTGTATCTTTTAGAGACTCTTTGACAAAAATCATGTACGCAGAAACTGAGCTCTTCATTGACTTATCAAAAGCAAGAGGATTTACAAGTTGAATAGTGTGACCACGCTCACTAGCATCTATATACATGTTCTTTCCCCTGTAGGTGTAGTAGATTCTCCTTTCAGGGAACTTCATGTTGGCAGCTATGCGATCAAACCATGGTGCCCCTAGAATAACATCCTCATGTTGGAGAGGAGAGATGAAGAAGTCTTCTTTGTCAACATAGCTTTGGACATGAAGCCTCAACTTCCCAATCAAGGGAGTAACGGAGTCTTGTTGTCCCTTGAAAGCTGCATCAACCACTACTATATCTCCCATCTCAAAAGCTTGAATGCCCAACTTGGTGTCCAACTCCATTGATATGAAGTTAAGAGTAGAGCCAGGGTCAAACAAGATGAAGGAATCATGCTCTCTTACCTTTCCCCAAGCATAGGAAAGTGATGATCCTTTGCAATGAGAATCCTCTTTTGGAGCTTCAATGGTGGAAGCCCTAGGAGTCTCATTGCAAGTATTCTTCTTGGGGCAAGAACGATAGCCATGTCCTTGCTCCCCACACGTGAAACACTCATGGTCCTTGCGAAAAGCTTCAAGCTCTTCAGGAGAGAGTTTGTTTTTACCTTTGTAAACTCCCTTCTCCTTGGACTGATTGTTGTTGTTGTTGGAATTGACTTGGGGAGTATTTTGAACATTGGTTTTCCCCTTTGCATCATTTTTGATTTTGTTTTCCATGGGCTTGACATTATGTCTAGCCCCTTGATGGAAATTGATGCGTGAAGCAACCATGGTGTGATGGATTACTTCGATAATAGTACCAGGCTGTTGAGAGTTGATGTATTCGGCCATCTCTTCAAGTAATCCCACACAGAATTGTTGTCTTTGCTCGGCAAAGTCTATCTTTTGAAAGACAGTAGCCTTGAGATGTAAATCCCAAAACATGTCTACATATTTGTGGATAGACTCATGGGAGAAGAGCTTCAAGCTGCGCCATTCGGTAAGGACTTTGTCCTTTGCATCGCTTGCAAGGAATTGCTTCATGATGGAAACTCATAGAGTTTTCCATGTCTTTGGGGCTTCACCATTTCCACGAAGGCTAGCTTGAAAACCAACCCAAGCCACAAATTGCAAGAAAAAGTAAAAAAGAAGAAGATTTATCTTCTGCGCGCACTGAAGATAAATCTCACACCAAGGAAGTAGTTGACATTAGGGTTGTCTTTGGCAGGCCATAAGGACACCATTTATGAGTTCAAAGTTGAAATTGAGCCTACCTATGAGTGTAGATATCTTAAGCTCGCCTAAGATATCCTGAACAAAACTCACATCTTTTTTGCACAAGGAGTCTATTGAGGGATAAAGAAAGGAAATTTTGTATCTTTTTGACTCCTTAATGACCAAATTGATGTTAAATTGTGGAATCACATACGGTTTTGAGTGCTGGTGTGCAGGGACTCATGGCTTGGTGATGAACTGAGAGAAAAAGCAAAAGCATTTTGATTGCAATCAAGGCCACATTTGCAGGTTTGAAGTATCAATTCAATCGAGTGAATAAGTCCATATATGAACCTAAGATCTAGTAGAGTTTTGGGAAACTCGATTGACATAGGAGAGAATAGGAGTAGAGCGTCCACAAAGGAGATTGTAAACCAAGGGAGACCATTAGAAACTATTGCAGAAGAAGTGTCAGACACTTACTCCAATTCAAGCTCAGACATGTCTTCCTTTTCAACTCAATCAGGAACAAGGACCTCACTCAAATCCAAGCATATCTTGACTTTCTTCAAGACCAACAAATACAAAGCCCAGATTTACTTAGACCCAAATGAGGAGTTTGCAGTGCGGATAGACAACCATACCATCGATTTTGAAGAGGAGGTGAGAACAAACAAACAGTATGACTTGTATGTAGACAAAAATAAAGTACAATATCATAAGATACAAGACCGTCTGATTCAGTGGATAAATGGGGATTAGAGGTCGATACTCTAATACCTGATAAGGTTGTAAAAGAGGAACCTCCAATGTTAGAATTAGAAGGGTATGAGTTAACAGATGCTAAACCATTAAAATGCATCCCCATTGACAACACAAGACTTGGAGTTTACTGCTGGGAAGAAAACAATATTAAGGATTTGGTATGGACCACCCATGCCAAATTAGGACAACTAACTCCCTTGAAAATTGTGTACATCTTCAAGATCGGGGAAAAAGGGCTAGTAGAACTCCCCACTCATCTCTTTAGAGGTTGTTACAACAATAACCTTGTTATGATGACCCCAAAAGAGATTGAACAAGCCAAGTACCAGGGAAACTCAATCCGTGAAGTAATTATAGGAACCACACAGGAAATTGATTGGGATGTGGATCCAAATGCTAGATCTTATGATAGCATGGCCAACCAACGAGGAAGCACAACAAGGGGTAGTCACCTCAATGGTACCAATAGGGAAAGAAAGGTTGAAACCACCTATAACAGGGGAGGAATGAGTGACACAAGGACGAGAAGGGGTCCACATGAGTCACACTTACCAAACAGCTGGTTTGAGGGATTAATGGGAGAGACACCGGTTAGAAGGGAAAGAGCAGGTGCAGAACACAATCGTAGCGTCAGACCGGCAGATTTCCAAAAGTGGGTCAAAAAATACAATGGATCGGGGTATCCTTATGACCATTTGGCCAACTTCAGACAGGTTTTGAGAGCAGAGCGCATAACCAACTTCCATATGCAATTTGAGGGGTTCGCATTGATCTTGTAAGGCAAAGCTTTGACTTGGTTTCAAACCATACGGCTTGGATCAATAACCGACTTGCCAACCTTGGCAATGAGATTTGTTGCTACTTGTTCCAAAAAATGGGGATAAAGCACAGTACATTGACACAAATCTATGGTTTCATGAAGAAACAGGGAGAGACTGTAAGGAACAGTGCGATTTGAATGAGGAAATATATACACAGATGTTCGGAGTTGGAAACTCCAACCGAGGAAAGACTCGACTCATTATTTTTGGAAGGACTATTAAACAAGGAATTACATGCTATCTTGTACATGAAAAAACATGTACTTGGGAAGCATGTAGTCTAGACATGATTGACTTGAGCAATAATTGCAAGATATATAATGAGGAAAGTAAAACTAAAGATGTAAAAATCCAACGAACAACAATCACTGTGCCAACACAAGTCGGACCAGTTGTTGCAACGTCTCCCAGTTCTATAGAGGACATGTTAAAGTGAATGAATGATATGATGATCAACATGCAAAGGATGTCATTGAGGGGCCCAATGTAAGGACCAAATCAAGGACAACCACAAAGGCAATTAAAATGGTGCACCATTGAAGGGAAATTGACAAATCATGAGACAAATGAGTGTTACTACAAGCTTAAATACAATGGGAATGTTCACTACGTGCCAATGAGGCCACGAGGACAACACATGTATCGCTACCCAACAAATGTGGCACCCATGCAGATATTGCCAATGAATATAGAGTGACCACAACTAGTATTAGGCCAGCAACCACCACTCCCTGGGAATAATCTTGTACTGGTCGAGTATATGCTACCCGAGGGATAGTTGGGATGAGCAAGCTCTAGTACCTTTTACTCCATACCTCTCTAACAATGGGAATAGAAGAAGAGTGGTATAGCCAACAACCTACTCCAGTTCCTATAGAGATGATGTTTCAAGCATGTTAGCAGCAAGCTAACATGGATACCATTTTTCAGAGTTCTCATTGTAAAACACTTATTATTTTGATAAATCGGGAATATTGTAACTTCTATTTTCTTGGATTTAACTCTGTAATTAATGAGCCGGGGCTACAAGCTTCCGGATTGTATCAACCTGGCATTAACCATCTTTGGTAGAACTCCCAGATTATTAGTTTTGACCACCGAAAACCTTGGCTAAGGTATAAAAGCTAATTTTTGTAAGTTATTATTAAGTTTTGGAGAATGAAATACACAATGTGAGCTAACAACGCTCACTCCTCTCCTTCTCGCACTTACTACTCTCTCCTCGGTTGTCACATTGCAGTCGCGTTTGTTGCATTGCAACCGCATGTAAGAGCTCTACGCATTGACGTAAACACATCACAGTATTTTGTAGGTTTTGGCGTCGTTGACCCGCGGCCTATTTTCATCATAACTAGGAATTTACACTTTCAAATCAAAACTAAGCATAGGCGGGGTATTGGGGCATCATTGCTAAACATTTAGATGTATTCTGGGTTGAAAATGGCTAAGTCAAAAATCCACTGCTGTTAATAATTGTGATTTTGGAACTTGACCTAAAGTGGGGTTTGAGACCATAAGCATGCGTGCTTTGGTCTTATAAACATGTCCTAGAAGTTTTGTTACGTTTGGATGTCATCTGATGTTGTAACGGATATGATTTGTTTACCGATGAGCGATTGAATTTTGGTGATTTCAGTCACTTGAGTTAGATGTCAGCTAATGCTGTAACGGATGTGATTTGTTTGTCGATGAGCGATTGGCTTTTGGTGATTTCAGTCACTTGAGTGTAGCTTGAGTTAGATGCAAGTTGTTAGTTGTTTTTCGAGAGATTGGCAACCTCTTGTAGCCTCTATGCCCTAGTCGACTCAGCTTCATCCCATGGATTGACAATTTAATCGTGGTTCTCGCTAATACTGCAATAAGATAGGATGGTGAGGTTAGACATGCGTCCCACATTTGGCGCCGTTGAGACGGGGATCGAAGAGACCTAAACTAGGGAAAAACATGAGCGTCTTGTGAAGTTATCCTTTAACTTCCTCTAGGATCGCCTAGAGTTCAAAACTTTCTTTCTGACCAAGGTTCATACCATTGACTCATTGCATGTGTACAAACAACTTGTGTAAAGGCACAAAAGATTTGGATCACCAAACTGGCAAAAAACTGGGTAAAAACTAAAGCTTGTACTGACTTTCTGAATCTTGAGTGTAAATTCAAAAAAAATTGTCCAAACTTGTTGAAATTTGATTCATAGGCTTATATTGATGTGATAAACATGGGGTGCAATTTTTGGGCGAGCAATTTCTTGCGAGTGCTTTTTAAGAATCGGGCGAGTGGATTCCCAAAAGAAGGAATAATCTACCCATCTCTCTCTCTCTCTCTCTCTCTCTCTCTCTCTCTCTCTCTCTCTCTTTTCAACTAAAATTTGATTGTCGGTTCATGGCCAAATTACATTCAAACAAAAACCACCATGGGTGCATCCAATAAACTATTAATAAGACAAACAGAAGTTCCTTATACACAATTATGGTCTATTTCATATAGCAAACCCCAAATCTATGTGTTCCATTGCATCAAAAGTAAATACATATGGGGGGGGGATACATCATGGTGAGGGGGATGAAAGAAGGGCGGTGGGGGGCCATATGCTCTGGGAGGAAACAAAGGTCGTGCCAACGGGGCAGTGCACCAAATGGTGGGGGAACTCCTCCAAATGGTAGAGGGTACGAACTATATGTGGGTGGGGCTGTAGGTAGTGAAAAAGGCAATGGATCAACTCCGGGCCGGGGCCTCAAATGTGGAGGCAATGAATGCACTGGTAGATGGTCCAGTTGCATGCCATGCCAAAACTGGGGCCGTGAAAGTGGGATACGGAGCTGCTATACTGCCCCGCCCTGTCTGTTGAGTGGTGTCGGGAAAGGTGGCTCCAGCGGATGAAGCTGCTATGTCACCTACTTCGATTTCTCAGTTACCTGAGCTCTGTCTATGAAACATCAATGTCAAGCCTAAATCGGAAGGTAGGCGCTGAGCTGGCTCTAGACAAGCACTGAAAACTGACCAATCCTTCTCACAACTGATGCAATGTCTGCGTAGTAGTAAACATTGTGCTACCAATGTCCCCACTCCTGCAAAACAATCCAACACAGCATCTCCCATGTCTGTGAAGGTACCTAGTAGCCATCTACAAAAAAAATGTAATCTTTAGATTTGTTATACCTATAATTTTATAGGAACATGAGGAAAAACTTCCAAAAAGTTTCTACCACCTGGCAAACGCTGGACTCCTCTCAACACCTCTACGATAAGGCCTGCCCATACAATCAAGCGTCCACTACCTGGTAGCTTCTCCCACAACATGTCATCATCTGCAGAGAAGCCACGTATATTTGCTGCAATCTCTCCATCCGCTCGTCATACCTCGAAAACCGATAGCAACCGGTTCTAGGGGGTGAAAAATTGACCAGCAACAAAGTACCAACCTACAAATAATAGTAAAACGTTTTTATTTTGAAATGCAAACATCGAAGTTACTATTAAATATCAAAACAAAAAATAACATACCCCCTCTACATAGTCTTGAATAGTCGTGCAACTAGACTCCGACAACAGCCGTATGTACAATATCCTCAACAACTGGAAATGAGCTCTCTCTGCCTTCGAAGTGACAATGGACAGATGTTCTTCATGACATGTCGCCACAACCATGCCATCAACCAAAAGAAACTCGATCGCCAGAAGAAATGTAGCATCCACAAGCTCACTATCCCATTGGTTCCATAAAAGAACCCCACCCGTGCTAGCTGCATGTGGCCTAGTGTGTAAGGGAAAGGCCATGTACATCAAACGTACACCACCCAATCTCAAGCTGGGGTTCATCTGCCCTGTTCCTCATAGAGAGCCCAAGAATCTATGTAGTGACTGTATAGAACTGCATGCAATCTTTGTAAGCACTAAAATTGTGGACATAACTTTGATTGTAAATTAGCGTGGCTTACCTGCCATTGCACAACACATCTGGAATATCTTTTGCCAAGCACCTGACACTAGCATGCACTGCAAGGTGGCGTGGCTCTACATGCATATCTGTATGTAGCAACATAAGATCAAATATATCTTTCAAGTAGTGCTAAAGAGAACAACACAACATTAACCATTTTCATGTACCTGGAGGGTTTTCTCCCACAACTCTAGCCATGTCTGATAGGTCCTCTGTAGCCCTACCATGTGATGGTGAACATAGAGGGGACTCCTAGATGCCCCCTACTGGTCTTGGAGTGAAGGAAAGTGTCGGTATATTGTGGCTCATAGCACCAAGGCTATGAGCACTATCGCTGACTTCTATAAAATACTCCTCAACCACATGCTCGCTCTCACTATCACTGGAAACAACAACCCTCTTCTTTCTCTTCCCACGTTGCTGGTCAGCCAATGGTGCTTGTGGGTCTTTCTTTGAGGCCCGTTTCTTTTTGTCCGATTTCTTTGATGTGTTTGGAGATAGAGCATCCTCTATCACAACGGCTTTCTTCTGTGACGCATTATGCTCCGCTATTAATTAAAAAGGAACAGTTATTGAGCCCATGTTGTATTGCTGCATGGAAAAGGTAAAAGATATATAGTATGATACCTATGTATAGCGCTTCCTCTTCGGGTGGGTACTCCTTGTCCGGGTAGTCCAGCCACCAAGGACACTTGAGCCATGCTCCCTTTGGCTGCAAGTTGTCTATCCACTCGTCAGGATATAAGCACGGGAATGGGGAAGACAAGAGCATCTCTCCACCATCTACAAGACAGACCACAATGTTTTGAGCCACCAAGAACAAGATTAGTGTATCCTACTACATTCTTAATTTGTCAATTAAAGATGTCAAACCTGTATAACAAGCGTCGTGCCGTGCAAGCAAAGTGGGGTTGCTCTTCGAGATCCTGTGTGGACTTGATCCGAGCACTCCACTTCTTGAAGGCCTTGTTAAAGTGTTTTCGTCTGTATGTCAGTAATGTGTGGGCAAGTGTGCAACCATGCCTCCCTTCAGCCTTCTCGTGTTGGATAGCAACATTATGATTCTCGCCCTCCATTTTCTTGGCCATCTGAAGCACTCTCCTGTAGCAAATAATAGGTCACAAGTTAGATTATCAACAAATTGATAGCTAGTGCACATAATCACTAAATCTAACCTTTCCAATTGCCACCAATACACGTGATATCAAAGCCACTGGATCCAGGCCTTCTCCGTCAACCCTATGCCATTCTCCTTCAAGGATGCATCACCACCTTGGAGCAAATCAATCAAGCGGCACTTCCTAGCAAAGGAAAAGCGAGACTTATTTTTCATTGCTACATAATAAAAAGAGAGAGATATTGAATGATTTAAATAACATTTACTTACTCTTTCGGGCTAATGCATGCACGCGCAACCTCTGCCACTCTTGAGGGTGTCATTTTGGTGGTCTTCTCGCCCCAACCTGTAAATGATATACATTCTTGGAAAAAATCGTTTCCATTCTCTGGATTTGCAATGGTTGCTATCTCAAGCCCTTTGCGTGTGAAATATTGCTCTGTTTGAGATAGCTCTAGATTGATGCTTTCCTCATATGCGTCAGGTGCCAACTCGTAGGCAAAACTCCCTTTTGATGGCAGCCCTTCCGTTTTACTACTATACATAGCATCAAACTCTTCCTATCATTTGCCAAGGAAACAATCAAAATACACATAATAAGATTTTGCAATCAAAACATATTCTCATTTAGCATTGGTTTCAAGCATACCTTCCAAATGAGTTGTGCAAGGACAACCATTGGCAATTTTAGCCACTTTGATTTGTTTGGACCTCTAAAATTCAAAGCCCTTTCTGCTGCCAGACACACTCTTTCGGGAAATTTCTTGCAAAAGTGAAGTAGGATCATAAGCAATTTTCTCATCGTGGTCACACTTCGAGAGATCTTGCAATGTCATATGATTTGGATGAGGAGCTTTGTCAAATCCCCGACCTTAGTCACATGGTTGAGAGGTACTTTGTGGTTTGGGATGGTAATCACAGATTGGAGGCATGGATGCGATGGATGAATGAGAATGACAGCCCAATTGAGAAGGCACCAAAGGTGGAGTGCGTTCTTGTTGATTTTCAACCCCATGAGACAACGAAGTTTCTATTGGTTTTGGGAATGATCAATAGGTAAGCCCAACTATTTTTTTGCAAATGTAAATGCATCTTATTTTTTTGACAATGTAAACTACAATCGAGTGTTAAACAAGGCCACAAGGGTTTCAGTCCTGCCAAGTGCCAATAAGGCGCTAGGCCTCACATAGACACAACATAACATAAAACTTTTCTTTTTCATGTGTCTAGTAGCATTTTTGCTACTTTTTCTTGACACTTTTTTGCTTCATTGACTCATTTTTTAGCACATTTTTATTGCTTCCAACTTGAGATGCTAATGGCAATTGGACTAAAGGACTAAAGCCTAATCATAGCCCTAGGTCATGTTAAAAAAGAATGGAGTATTAAGACTATCACTAAAAGTCTAGGACTAATGAGAAATGAACCTATATTAACCTAAGGTCAAGGCCAATTACCTATGATTAACACACATAAAACCTAAATTTTTTATGATATAATATTCACAAAGCAAAGTGTTGAAACTTTAGGATGCCTAGCTTTCGAACATGAAAGAAGCATAGCTTAGAAGCAAAAATTACTTAAGCCAAGCATAGAGAATGGGAAGATGAACAAAAAGAGCAAAATCATGGAAGGATTACACCTATTCATGCTCTTTTGAGCATCCTTGAGCAAGCATCCCCTTTGTGTAGAGAAGTCTCTTGATCTTTTTATTACAATCCAAGCTTGATTGAAGATAAGTGAAAACACAAGCTCCAAAGGCCTTTTATTGAAATCCAATTGCACACAAAAAAAATTAATGTAAACCTAAAGCTAGGGTTTTGCATACCCGAATTTGCCAAAGGGAAAAAATACCTTTGGTTATGCACATGATGCTCTTTGATAGCAAGTTTATGCATACATAACAACAATGAGAGATAAAATGCTTCTACATAAGCAAATTTTACAAATTTTTACAATCTCTCATACATGATCAAAAGTTCATTAGTTTCTAGCTCAATGAAATATGGAATTAAAAACAAGCCAAGAGCTGAAAATAATGCAATTTTTGAATGAAATGAAGTGGCTCTTCAAAGCCAAATTTTACAATTTAGAGCTTTTTAAAAAGTTGGCTAGCTCACATGAAATTTTACATTTTTTAGTGCAATCTATGAGCTAGAGATGACTGCAACTTGATGAAATAAAAATGAATGGCTCTTAATAGCCAAATTTTATACTTGAAAGCTCTCAAAAAAGTTGGGTGAACACTAGCTCAAAAATGAAAAAATTTAACTTTTGACCAAGCTATGAGCTAGCATGTATACAACTTTGAATCCAAAGAATTGGAATGGCTCTAAATAGCCAAGTTTTGCAATTTTTGCAATGATGACCCCTTTTTAATTCAATTGAAATATCATGCCTGCCCACATCCCTTCAAAACAACTCAACTCATTAGTGCTCTTAAGCATTTGAAAATTCAACACAAGCACTAAAAAATGTACGAGCAATGTTAAGTTTAAGCACAAAGTCCCAACCACACATCCATGCAATGTTGTCAAGGATACTCAAAAGTGAAGCTCTCATGCTTGCTTATAAGAATTTTTTCTTTAGTGACAAGAGGATTTGCAATGAAATCATGTACTAGAAGAGTGCATAAGTTGAACTTTTATGCAGTGAAGCTCATTTATGCAAAACATACAATCATAGCACACAATGAGAACCCGCACTGATGCTCTCACATAGCAATTTTTTTCATAGAAAGCAAGAGAAAAGTTCACAACATAAATCCCATTTAGCCATTGGACCGCAAAAATCAAGCACTTCAATTCTAAAAAGGAAAAACCCTTTGACTTGCGGTTTTGTAATTTGGATCTACCCAAGGTGAAATGAGTGCTCTCAAACACTCAATTCAAAATTTGTAAACCCTTTCCGGATTTTCAAGGTGCAAAACCCCCCTCTTCCCTTTCTTTTTTTTAATAGAAAAATTATTTCTTACTCATTCTCGCGACTTGTTGCCAGTTGTTGGGCAATTGTTTGTATGTGTATTGGGTTCTATGAGTGGTGTTATGAGCCCGATAAGTGAATTTCAACCCGGTCAAGTGGGTGCATGGTCAAAAGCAGCTCCTCCAAGTTGGAAGTTTGGCTGAGGCAATCACCAAGTGAGTGTCTTTTGCACCGTTAACGTTGTCGCTGCGGGCGTCGATGTCAAAAAGTCCAAGAGGAAGAAGGAGGGGCTCACCACCAACACTGATGCACTTCCTAGAGCTCTACGTTCTATCGAGATGGCAGGTTCTATGTCACCCACAAAACGGTGCACTTAGCAAGAGTCTTCTCGCAGAATGCATTCTGTCATGACCATCACTCTTGGGCTTGGGGTTTCCGCTTGAATCATGGCATGCTGTGTCAAGAGAAGCTTTCTAGACAGTGAGGAGAGTCAAGGCGGGTTTTGCGCCGACACGGACAGACACACCCGCGCGTGCATGGGGTGATGAGAGCATGTTTCCTGTGTGGAGTATCAATGACTCACTGTCACGCCATTTTAGGCCGGTTGTGCCTGTGTGTTCAATCAAAGACAGGCCTCAAGCTCTGAATCTCGTGCCGGCTCTAGCCTTCTACACTTTGTTGAAAAACGACCAAAAGCAATGATGAATTGTGAGTGGCAGTGTGCACTAAATGGAAAGGCAAAGGGTAGGTAGAAGGGGTTTCATCTCCAATTTCCTGTGTGTGGGATGCTAAAAAAGCGAATTCATGTGCAGGTGAATAGAAACCAGGCCGCATGGTGAGGCGCATTGATGAGAGCATCAACAACAAATAGTAGATTTACTGCATATGTCATCAAGGCCAGTCATGGAGGTAGTATGTGTTTGTGGGGTTGAATACTACATGGGCAACTGGCTAGCTAGGTTTTGCGAACGCTAGCAGTTCATCACAGACCTCCTCAACGACCTTGAGGCTTGGCGTTCTGTAGAGCTGAAGCCAAAGAATAGTGCAAGAATTGGCAACAACACATGTGCAACGGCCTTGACAAAAACCCAAATCTGTGTGTGGGTGGGCAAAGTAAAGGTGGAGATGTGCCAAGAATGGGCCAAGGCGGGACCGGGGGAAGAAGCTCCGAGCCTCCGAGAATGGCGCATGTGCGTGTGTGTGGCGATAATGTCAAGAACAGCTGGTGTGTATGTGTTGTGAGCGCGTGTTTTGAGCATCGAGTCAAAAACCTGCCAACGTTGAAGCCGGGGTTTTTTCTTTTTTCTTTTTTCATTTTAATTTTTTTTTTCCTTCTTGTTAGCCTCTTAAGAGGAGGTTCTCACAAAATCAACGGAGGTTGTGTGTGTGAGAGTGAACGGAAGGCATATTGGCACTAACGGGATGTGTGTGACGATTGTGTATGGTGAACCGCCTTAGTTGCAAAGAGAGGAGAAGATATCATTCATTAGCAAAGAAAAAATGTACAATTGCTCATTGTATGTGCTACCAAAGACATTAAATGGAGTATTATCCACCTTAACCTTTCAAGCACTCGCAATGGATTGATTTGGCACCAATGGTCATAAGCACATACACTTTTGTTGCAATTTTCTCCTATTATGAAGCCATAGATAATTTGATGTCCAATTTTCTTTCAAAATAATGAATTAAAATCCAAAAATGACTTCAAATCATGCTTTGTATACACATATGAATGTAGTGCATTACTTCTCAAATGCTACTTTTTATCCGATTTCAATCATTGCAATTTTGAATTGCTCATAATTAACTTCCAAAAAACAATCATCCAAACCTAATTTGTTCTCATCACATTGCTACACACTTTTGATTCATATGGCATTCAAAAATTACCATATCCCATTGGCATACATAGCAATTTATAAAATCATTTTTAATTGCGCCAATTGAATCATCTCAAGTCAATCATACACACCAACCTTTTAGGCCTTTCAATCATCATGATTAGTGGTGGCACCAATCATTCATTTCCTCATGGGATAGATCATGTTATTGCATAGGTACACACATTAGTGCATTTTTTCCATGATCATCAAATTGATTCATTATTAGCATGGAAATACACTAAAAATCTACACAATTGAGTACCAATTGAGTGATTTATCTCAATTTCCCAAGTCAATTGTCACACACATATCAACTATTTGGTCAAATTAATAATGATAATTGGTAAAAAATATCAATTATTCATTCAATCACCGAATTGCACATGCCATTGAGTAGGCACACACACCCAAATTTAGGCCAAAATTTAATGAAAAAATTACATCGATTCCACATTGCAATGCTCAAATTTCACACTCAATCAATCATAAGTGAATGCATACATGCTCAGTTTCTAAAGAATTAGCACTATTTTACCTAATCAAGCAATGCACACACTCAAAAATCAAGCACAAATGATCAAATTTGGCTCAATTGGCAATGCATATAGGCTTACACCTAATGATTGCACACACTTTTTATCCACAATCAAAAATCATTTAGGTGCCCTAATTGACCATCAATCAGATCAAGTGGTCTTGGATAGGCACACACACTCAAATTTGCCCACTTTTTTGGCAATTAGGCTTATCCAATGATTGAATTAGCCTAACATACTCATCATTTACATGATTGCATACTCATGTATCATCAATTTCTTGTATGCACACACTAAAGATTAGATGCACACATACTTGAAATTTTTGACAATTTTTTTCCCTCTTTGGTGCACACAATGATTTTTATGCACACACATGAATTCTTGATGAGAATTAAGCATTATATGGATACACACAAAGTTCATTAGTCACAATTTGACTAACATTTCATTCCAAGTGCATCAAATTAGGTGCAAAGTGTAGGTCAATTTGTGTTACACACCTAATTTTAGCAAATAATTAGCAACATTGAACCTCATTAATCAATCAAGAATTGACATAACAAGTGAGTGCACTTACATTGTAATTACACTCCAAGCTATTCCTTTTCTCCATGAGAAGACGCATGATTGTACACACAAGTGTGTGCACCATCAAACCAGCTCCAAAATTGACGATTTGTAGGTCAAAATCAAACACTCAAATCATCAAATTAGGCATAAATTGGTACAATTAACTTGATTAGAGTGATGATTCCACCTCTTGCAAGGGGATTGAACATACTTTACACTTCAAATGTTAGTGGTTAGGTTAGCAAGGTTAGTCAATATTAGTAAAAATTAGCATGGAAATAAAGCAAAATTAGTAAGGGTTCGCATGAAATTAGTGAAATTGGGGGTGGAATTAGAGATTTGGGGTATTCATAACTCAACATGAGCATCAATTTTTTGCACAAACATCATCAAATCACACCAAAATTGAGTTACACACACTCAAAAACCAACAAAATTAGAAGTGAAATTACTCTATTCTACACATCCTAAACTCACTAGCTTAGGTTATCAATCCCCGAAAACGGTGCCAAATTTAGGGAGGCATTGTAGCACGACCTAATTGCAACCCACACAAAATTATCAAATCCGTGGATCGAAAAACCCGGCTACGGCATGGAAGCCCGAGCATCGGATGAATCGAATAGAGGATTCAAGAGATCACCTCTCCATTGGAAGCAGAGATTAGCCATGGCAAGACTAAATCTAAACCTACTCTAATCACTAATCAAACAACTCCTACACACATCAAGCCCACTGAAGTCCGACTTACCATAGACTAGAAACCCCAAGCACACTAATGATAAGCACACACTAATTACCACATGTCAATCACGGCACTTTATCAATAGCTACACACATGAGGTGAATGGTGCTAGAGCTTCATAAAACCTATCTACACACAAGCAAACAATAGGGCACACACACTAACTACAAGATTAAGACCCAAATTAATCAACCTAATTAGTGATGCCAAATATCACAAATTGAATGCTTATGAAAGAATAGGAGTGGTTAATAGCAAGAAGTACATACATCTCTCAAATCTAAAATAATGAGAGCGTAATACTACTTCATAACAGGATGAAATATAGAGAAGTAGACTAATGAGAAAATAAGGATTAGATTAATCAAGAAGAGCTTACACTAATTACAATGGTTAGCACTAGTCTCTTAAGCATGGGAATTAAACTCAAGGCTGAAGGAGTACGAGCGGAAGTGCGATGCGAGAGAGAGTGCGAGAAGAAGAGCATGACGATATGGTGAACTCGCTCTACTGTAATGTGTAGAGCATAGTGAGTTCTAATTAGGTTTTTACAAAAGAATATGTGTACATACCTAGCGGCCCGCCCACTTACCTAGGCGACGACATTGGGCTTTATACCCCAACAACCTCCCACTTAAAGTCCAATGTGGTACTTTAAGTGTGAGAGAAGCTACTATACAAGCTAATATACAAGAGATGTAGAGAAGTGATGTACTACCCTACACCTAGTTGCTTGCGAAAATGCGCAAAGCTCTCTGAGGGAAGTCCTTTTGTAAGTAGATCAGCAGGATTTTCTGTGGTGTGAACTTTGACAAGCTGAAGTTGCTTATCCTCGAGCATTTCCCTGATGAAATGATACTTCACATCCACATGCTTTGTCTTTGAGTGATAAACTGGATTGCGAGCCAATTGTATAGCACTTTGACTATCACAATATAACACAGGCATCTCTTCTTTGATTCCCAAATCTGTTACTAGTCGATTAAGCCAAATTGATTCTTTGCATGCCTCTGATGCTGCAACATATTCAACCTCTGTAGTAGACTGAGTAACACAATCTTGTAATCTAGAACGCCATGATACTGCTCCACTAGCCAATGTAAAGACATACCCTGACATAGACCTTCGGTTGTCTAAGTCACCTGCATAATCTGAGTCTGTAAAACCCTTTACACTTAGCTCCTGACTCCCATAGCATATACGCATACTCTTTGTAGCTTTCAGGTATCTCAATATTCCTTTCACTGCCTGCCAATGTTTCTTGCCTGGGTTTGACATGTATCGACTTACTACTCCCACTGCAAATGCAATGTCTGGGTGAGTAGCAATCATTGCATACATCAAACTACCCACTGCAGACGCATATGGAATCTTATCCATTTCAGCCTGTTCTTCCTCAGACACAGGAAAATCTTGTTTGCTAAGTTTCACATATGGTGGCAATGGAACACTCAATGCCTTTCCCTTCTCCATATTGAAACGTTGCAAAACCTTGTCAATATACTCTGTTTGAGATAACCAAATCAACTTCTTTGATCTGTCTCTCTCAATGCGCATACCAAGTATATGACTTGCCTCACCCATGTCTTTCATGTCAAACGATTTTGCCATCTTTGACTTCAAAGCTGAAATTTCTTCCAAGTGCTTGCCAGCAATCAACATGTCATCCACATACAAAATAAGGATCAGCCAACTGCCATCCTTAGCCTTCTTTGTATATAGACAGTGATTGAACTCACTACGTTTGTAGCCTTGAGAAAGCATAAACTTGTGGAATTTATGGTACTATGCCCTCGGTGATTGTTTTAAGCCATAAAGACTCTTTAACAACTGGCATACCCAATCTTCCTTGCCTTTCTCAACAAACCCTTCTGGCTGCTGCATGTAAATTTCCACATCTAAATCACCATGCAAGAACGCTGTCTTGACATCCATTTGGTGCAACACCAAATCTAATATGGCAACCAATGCAAGAAAGCATCTCAATGTAGTCATCTTGACCACCGGAGAGAAGACTTCATCAAAGTCAATGCCTTGTTCTTGCTTAAAGCCCTTGGCAACAAGCCTTTCTTTGTACTTTGGCTGACTATCATGAGCGGTGATCTTATACCTGTAAACCCATTTACAGGGTAGAGCCTTTTTGCCCCGTGGTAATTTAACTAGCTTCCATGTCTGGTTTTTATGCAGAGCTGTCATATCTGACTGCATGGCCAATTGCCAATTCTCGGAGTCCTTCATTTGCACTGCTTCCTTGTAACATGAAGGCTCATTGCAATCAGTCAACATGACATAGTTCATAGATGGAACAAACCTATCAGAAGGTCGGGTGACACGTTCAGATCTACGCACAATAGGTGGCTCAGGCTCAGCCACAACCTGTGGTTCCACTCTATCCTGTCCTTGCTCCTCTTGAGCCCTGACATTTTGTCTTGCACGTGCAGGTCCATCTTCTTGGAAGACAACTCTTCTAATCTCCTCAACCCTCTCTGGTTTAGAATGATATTTGGATTCATTAAAGTGAACATCATTGCTGCGGACAACCTTTCTGGATTCGGGATCCCAAAGTCTGTACCCCATCTCACCAGAATTACCATAGCCTAGAAAGATGCACTTTCTACTCTTTGGCTCAAGTTTGTTCCTAAATTCCTTTGGAACGTGAGTATATGCCTCACAGCCAAAGACTCTGAGATGCTTGTATGAGGGCATTTTGCCTGACCATACCATCTCTGGCACTGAATCCTTCTGCAAAACCTTGCTAGGAGATCTATTTACAAGATGAACAGCTGTTGATACAGCTTCAGCCCAAAACCCATTTGGCAGCTGTGCATTAGACAACATACTTCTGACCTTCTCTTGTATGGTCCTATTCATCCTCTCAGCAACACCATTTTGAGGAGGATTGTAAGGAGCAGTAAGTTCACGTTTTATACCTTTTGACTCACAAAAGTCTTGAAAGGCCTTTGAAACATACTCTCCACCATTGTCAGTGCGTAAGCATTTAAGCTTCTTGCCACTCTGATTCTCCACAAGTGTCACAAAAGTTTTTAAAACACTGAACGCTTCATCCTTGTGCTTGAGAAAGTAAACCCATACTTTCCTCGAGTAATCATCTATAAATGTCATAAAGTAAGAAGCTCCCCCTAGAGATAGGTTAGGCATAGGTCCACACAAATCACCATGAACAAGTGCCAACTGTGTATCTCTTCTACTGCTTCTATGCTTATGTGGCTACTGTGTTTGCTTACCATACAGACAATGTTCACATAATTCAAAACAATTAAATGAAAAGCCAGGCAAATAACCAGAACGAGACAAGATTTCCATTCCCTTCTTGGACATATGTCCTAACCGGCTATGCCACAAAGAAACGTTCGGCTGCTCGGTTACATTGATTACATTTTTAGAGACATTTGATACATAAATCATGTAAAGTCCTCCAGACTTTACTCCATGTGCTACTGTCATAGAACCCTTAGATATCTTCCACATGTTCTGTCCAAAAATGGTGACGTAGCCAGCATCATCAAGTAAACCTGTGCTTATCAAGCTCTTTGTAATTGCCGGAACATGTCTCACATTCTTCAGCGTGAAAGAAGAGCCATTCTGAAACTTCAATTGAACATCTCCAACACCTAAGATCTCACATGTCTGCCCATTGCCTAGCCGAACATGATCTTTAGTGGTCACATAAAAAGTAAACCACTCCTTATTTGGAGACACATGAAGTGATGCCCCTGAGTCTATAATCCAGTCACTCAGTGCATTTCCATCAGATGCTGTAAGAAGAGCTGAGTCCATTGTATTCTTCAAGAAGTAGATGTCTCCTGACACTAGACTGTCATCCTCTGCAACAGTGTTTGTCACATTTATTTCTTGAATCTTCACTGAGGACTTGTTCTTCTCACCATGGTCTTCAGCTTTCTCTTTGCCTTTTTCTGCTTTCCATTCTCTGCAGTCTCTTTTCATGTGACCCTTCTTGCCACAATGGTAGCATTCTATGTCACTCTTGCCTTTAGCACTGCGGGACTTGCTACGAGACTGATTCCTCTTTCCACCTTTGTACTTTTCTTTGGTCCTTCCCCTGACAACTAAGGCTGTTCCTTTGCCTTTGTCCATTGTCTTTCTATTGGTTTCTTCAGTAAGCAGACTTCCTTCTACACCTGCTATGTTCAAACCATCTGGAGGTGTAGAATTACTCAAAGCTGTGCGAAAAGTGTCCCAACTTTCCAGCAATGTGATCAACAGGAACATAGCTCTAACAGGTTCATCAAACTTGACACCTTGAGCTGACAACTGACTATAGATTGTGTTGAATTCATTCAGATGATTGGACATAGGTGTCCCTTCTTTCATCTTCAAGTCAAAAAGCTTCTTAAGCCAGTATACCTATGAAGCTGGACTCTGCTTCTCATAAAGATCACTCAGCTTTAACCATGCTTGATAAGCCGACATCTCGTCTGCTACATTGAAGTAAACGCTTTCTGCCAAAGTCAGCATAATGGTAGAAAGTGCCAATTCATCCATTTCGCTCCATTCATCTTCGTCCATATCTTCTGGTTTTATCCCCTTGAGCTTTATAGGTTTTATCTGCTTCTTTTGTACCAACACGTGCCAAATCTGCTTCTTCCACAATGGGAAATTGGTTCCATCCAGCTTCTTGATATTGTAAAGAGCAGTGTCCTGTGATCCAGCCATAGCTACGCTTCACAGTAGTTTACTTTCTTGGGAAAAATTCGGCAAAGTTTCCCCTGTAAACTGACCTCTGAATCAATATCAACCTGATGAACTAGTGGATGTCGTGTACAGTCTGTGTGTAGATGCGCCCGTGTCGTATGTGACATGCCTCCAAGAACTGTGAGCCGTCCTTCGATGTGTAGATAGCCACAAATCAACACTCTGGGAGTGTCGATATCCTTAGCACCTGCAGTCGTAGGCCGAAAACCCCAAATTTGCAGAGTCGGATCTGCACCCGTCGAGACCACGTAGTCGAAAATGGCCTGCGCAGACCTTTGTCGAAGCCGAACGGTGGCCAAGATGACCTGAAAATGAAATTCTGACAACACCAAGCCCTTCGAGCCGTCCCACGAGATTTGGGGCCGTGTCTTCGCCTGTCGAATTTCACTCCAATCTGAGTTGGTGACTCTAGCCTCCTGCAGTGCTGTCTCGAGCCTCGATCTGAGCTCTGATACCAGTTGAAGGAGTACGAGCGGAAGTGCGACGCGAGAGAGAGTGCGAGAAGAAGAGCACGATGATATGGTGAACTCGCTCTACTGTAATGTGTAGAGCATAGTGAGTTCTTATTAGGTTTTTACAAAAGAATATGTGTATATACCTGGCGGCCCGCCCACTTACCTGGGCGACCACATTGGGCTTTCTACCCCAACAAAGGCTAGGCCAAAGAGTGAACACTCTAGAGAGAGGGAGTTCTCAAAAGTGGATCCTCAAGAGTGGATATTCAAGAATGAAGCCTCCTTGCCTAAAGGATTCCTTTTAAGGGCTTTCACCACAATCCCTTCTACTATGGATTTAAGCTTGAGCTCTCAAACTACCATATACAACTTTGGAACTCCAAGTGAGCCCAAGACTTATACAAAATGAGTGAAAATATTATGCACAACCATAGATATCTCCCGCTTGATGCACATTTGGTTTAGCCTGTGTTAGCCGCTCTAGCAGTATGCGAGACAAATGATCCGCCATAACATATCTTTTACAAGGTCTCACCACAATGATAAGAACAAACTCAAGGAGAATTACCAACCATCGTGTAATTCTTCTCGTGGAACAAGGTTTATTTACTAGATACAACAAGGCTTGATGATCCACATAGATAACAAACTTGTTGGCCATAAGGTAGTAGCAAAATTTTTTCACTGCATAATCATACCGAAACCTTCTCGCTCTGCAGTGGTGTAGTTTCTCTTGGCATCATCCAATTGGCGACTTGCAAAGCTAATGGGGTAGTCCAATTTATGTTCTCCGGGTTGCGCTAGAACACACCCAATAGCAAAGTTCGATGTATCAATATGCACATGGAAAATTACATTTCAATCTAGCACTCGTAGAATAGGAGCGCTAGTCAAGGTCTTTTTTAATGACTCATAAGCATGGTCAGACTCCGCGGTCTAGTGAAACTCAATAAGAAGTTTGTACAAAGGACGAGCTATCTCAACAAAGTTTAAAATAAACCGTTGGTAATAACCAACATGGTCCATGAACCTTTGAACTCCTTTATAGTTTGTAGGTGGTGGCAATTCAACAATGGATTTAATTTTGCTCTTATCTGTGAAAATCTCATTTTTGGACACTATATGCCCTAAAATGACTCCATGTTTAACCCAAAATTGGTATTTGAAAGGGTTTAAGGAGATGCAATACAATCTGCACTTCTCAAACACTTTTCGTAAGCATGATAGATGTTCTTTCCAAGAGGAATAAACACAAAGATCATCTAAGAAAGCTTTGCAGAACTCCCTCAAAGATTCTCTAAAAGCAGTGTTTATTAATCTTTAAAAGGTAGCAGGGGCATTGGTTAAGCCAAAAGCCATAACACAAAATGCAAACACTCCAAATTCGGTTATAAAAGCTATTTTAGCTTGTTCCTCTAGTACAACTATGATTTGATTGTAGCCATAGTACCCATCTAAAAAGCTATAAGCTTCCTTCCCTGCAACTCTTTCAAGCACATGTTCTGAATATGGCAAGGGATAATGGTCCCTCCTAGTGGCGGAAATACCTTCTTGAGATCCACACACACTCTGAGTTTCCCATTCTTTTTTGGCAGAATCACTATTGGAGACACCCATTCTGAGTGCTCAATCGGGTATATGAATCCGTGTTTCTTAAGCTTTTCAATCTCTTCTTGAACGATCTTTGTAATTTAGGATTCATTGGGTAGGGTCGTTTTGCTGAACTGGTTTAGCCATGCTATTCATGGGGATTGTGTGTTGCACCATAGAAGGTGGAACACCTTTCATATCATGTCCAAGCAAATATATCCTTGAATTCCTTGACAAGTCCTTTAAGTACATACTCCTCAGTCTCTATTAGATCTTGGGCAATGAAAATAGGTTTGGACTCTTCTCCTGGGTCTGCTAACTCTATTTCCTTAACTATCACTGGACCGTCATAGACTCCATTGCTTCCATTGATAGGTTTTCTTTGAGCCTTTGTATACACAACCTTACGTTCCTCCGTGGTGTAGGATTTGAAATGTTCAGCTCTGCAGGGTGTAAGTCTGTGGGATCCTGTTGTTCTGTGGATTGTGATTTCACTTCCGACTCCTTTTGTTGTTGAGCTAACTCTCAATTTTATCATCTGCTTATGGTACAACTCAATTTTAGCTTCTTTGTAGCCTCTAGTTGTGCGATGTCAATGGGTTGTGGACTACACCACATAACACTTTGAAGGTATTCACCCCAGTTATCTACCAACTTCCAATGAGCATCGCATGCCCCTATATAATTAAGCCATTTTGTGGTAGATTTCTTTTCATTTATTCTAGCATGCACATTTTCTTGATATCTTTGCCTCTTATATCTCTTGCTCTTCTTGTCTAATTTTCGATTACGGCCGATCTCTAGTGAAGATTCATTAGATGAATTGCTACTTGTGTCTTCTGCTCCCTTGGATAGATTGTCATCTAGGGTACCACTGGGCCCTGAATGGTTTGTCCTCACATTTGCACTAAGATTTAACTGAGATTCTTCATCCTCAGAGTCAATTTCAATTGATGATTCTGACCCCAAATCGTGTGGGCTATAGTCTTGTGAGACGCTACTGGTTCCAATGCCAATCAGACCTTCATCTTGTAGGTCATCAGAAGCTATATGCATTGCTTCTAGCATATTTAAGGGTACGAGTGGTCGCATTTCATCCCCCTCAGGTATTACCTAGGTTGTCCCCCTGTTTCCCCAAGTGTCTATGGTTGCTGCTAGGTGGACCCTATCCACATTGTCTGACTCAGTCATCCCAGGTAGTACATCCATATAAGGAGAATCCTCCCCAACATCAGTGTCCACTTTACACGTGTAACAATGCAATGGGGCCGAGTGAACTGTGGTGTCAGATCTATGATCAATTATAAACCTGTTTCCTAGAGGATGTGCTCGACCAATTACAAGATCCACTCAAATGACAGAATCTTGGAACTGCAAGTAGACATGGTTTTTAGACCAGTCACGCACCATTTTTGCTTCCCTCATGAAAGGACGTCCTAAGATCGTCTCAGATGCCATAGTGTGCTTGGAGGAATCCATAACAATGAAGGTAATCCTTATTTTATGTCCAAAGACCTTGATTTTGAGATCTTCTAGCATCCCAATAGGTTTAACAATAGACCCATTGGCCATATTTACTACTATGGCTGTGGTTCCAAGATGAGGTCTTCCCATAGTTTCCCAACAATTTTTAGTCACAATGCTAACTCCAGCGCCACCATCATGGATTCCCTTCATAGTTAATCCCTTGGTAGTGAGTGGTATGGTTGCATTGGATTCATATCCCTCAAAGTATCGTCCCAACTTGTTAACAGGTATTTCTACAACAAGGTTCTCATCTAGGTTGGGTTGTGGATCTAAGTGTTCCTCCTCTATTGGCATCTCCCTAGCTCCATGCATCTATGCAATTTGTGGTAGCCTGACCTTTAGTTCTCCATTGAGGAAAGCTCAAAGAGCTAAGAATAGGTCAGGGTCTCCATATAGTTTGTACATGATGGTGGTTCTAACTTTTGAAGCCATGAAATCCATCAATTTGGCAATATTTAACGACACTTTTGGCCTTCAGTCCCTTGACATGGGGAAGATGGGATCTCCATTTCTTCAATAGGGTCAGGTAGTCCCTCTGTAAACATTATTTCCAACAAGAAGTGAGTACTCCCACTTTCCCATAACATTTGGTCACTTTCTTCTTGGATGAGACTAGGTATGGCTAGGGGTCTATGGACTTTTTGAGGTTGTTGTTGCGTAGGGAACACTCTGTCTGTAATCTGGATCTGCCTAGGTGCTGGCTCTAGATCCCTTTGGGTATCTTCTACCAAACTCCTTCTTCGAGCCTAGCCATTATGGCTCATGACGATCTATCTTCCTTGTTGGTTTCTTTCCTAGTGGTCGTTTTGGTCTCCATGGTTTCACCTGAATTAGAATCCTCTTAAACGTGGTTCATATATACGAGGTCGTCACCAATCGCTATGTTGGTCTTTGAACTAGCGTATGACTTCACTGCTTTTTGCGATCTCTTCCTTCGTGTTTTCTTCTTCTTTTGAGCTTGGGAAATTGATGCCATGTATCTTTCTTCAAGAATATAATTTTATGTTTGGAGATCATGTGAGTACGTTTACTGGTACAACATGTGTACTTTGTGATGGCTCCTCAGTAACCTCAATCAAGTTTAATGGTGTGATCTTTGGTACATTTGGATTATTTGGACATTGGGCAATCAAATGATCTATACCACATTGATTACAAATGAGTATTGGCATTGTAGACATGCCCGCTTGATTGGTTTGCATTAGTGTGGTGTTCTTTTGTAGCCTAATAGGACACTTGGCCACACGATGTGGACCTCCATACTCATAGCATTGAAGAGGTGGTCTCTTAGCAGTGTAATTGATATTTTGGCCTCTTGCAGCAAGAGCAACTACTTGATAAACAGGTTTGACTTGTCCCCAATAGTCCTCCATGTAGTATTGTGGACTTTATTCAAGCACATCACTCCCATAGGCAATATTAGGGTCTATATCTTCCTCACAGCCTTCCAAACAAGCAATCAATGATGACATCAATGCAGGCACTCAAGGTGTGTTTGTACATGTTAAGGTTGGTCTATTGGCCATCACGCGCTTAAATACTATGCAATCCTTAGCTTGATGACCATACCTCCCACATGCATTGCAATTCCCATTGAAGTTCACTCTAAAACTAGGGCATTCACTGGTATGATGCGGACCATAGCATACTGAGCACCATTGTTTCTCCCTTCTTGGATACATATGATTGTTTTGTGGAGCACGATTGTCTCTAAGACTCTCTTGAATGGCCTTGGTGAGATATGCTAAAGTCATCTCAGATATCTTTGGCTCCTTAGCAATAGGCTTTAGGGTCATTGGTTGATGCTTTGATGCTTGCGAGCTAATAGATTTAGGCTCAACAGACACTCTTTCTCCTTGAATCATTAAATTATCCTCCAATTGGATTGCATTGATGGTGACCGCTTCCCAAGTGGTGATACCTCTAATGACTAGGCCATTGTAGATATCCTCATGTCGTAATCCCCTAATGAATCTATCAAGAAATTGATTATTATTGATGCACTCATTTGGATTACAACAAGAATTCAAATGCTTTAAGCGACTAATAAAGTCTCTCACCGAATCTCCTTCCTCTCGTTGGGTTTTCTGGAGCTGAGAGGCTACACCCCAAAGCACTCCCTCTTGTATGTATTCTTTCAAGAACAGTCTCCTAAGAGTAGGTAAATCGTTTTTTCTTCCACCCTTATGGTTCTATACCAATCCCCAGCCTTCCCACACAAGGTTAGGCTTAAAGCATTACTCTTATGCAGGTCATTGTGTTCTCCTAGAGAATCGTATATTTGTTCAAACACTTCGATATGCTTTCTCACATCCCCGTCTCCACTAAATTTTTGTGTGAGCTTGGCTATTTGTACTGCCTCACTTCTAGGTTCTCTATCAGGCGTGTTATGGATATTCTTAGTAATATATCAACCAATATCTTGAGCAAATGTTTCCAAGTCACCTAAGTGAGCAGGCACCATAGGTGAAGGCGCTCTAGAACTACATATGGAGTAGGTATTGGCGTTGGGATTGGCGCATAGGAAGCCCTTGGGTTCCACGTTTAATACGCTATTGTGCCATGTGGTAGCCCAAAGTTCATATGTGTGGCCCTAGGCATAGCAGACGTTGGATGTGACATGCTAATGCTAGCCGGTATAGTCCCATGGAAATAAGAGCTTGGATGTTGTGGTTGTGGAGCATAGGTTGTTGAAACAATGGGAGGGGTAGGAACTACATGAGTACGAGGACCTATAGGTGCATATGATTGGTACACACTTGTAGGGGTTGTTGTTGGCATTGAGCAACCATGTAACGGTGCTTTACTAACAACTGAGGTCCATGGCATGTTTCTGGGCTTGCCCTTCATTGGGGTAGGCATGATAGCCGTGGTGTCATCAAGGGAAAGATGAGCTAAACTTGGAAAAGTAAAGCTATCACTTGTGGGCTCAGATTGCACTGAGACTCCTGGCAAAACAATATATGGAAGATCCATCGAACTTACCGAGGGAGTCTCCATTTGCGATAAGGTTGGTTGTTTAGCCTTCCCTGTATCCAAGAATCTCATGAGACCCATGGAAGGCATGTGGATCCCCTTTGTTCTGTCTCTCTAGCTCAATAACCCTATGGATGACCTCACAAACTCTTTGTTGTTGATCCTCCACACTAGTAGCACCCGTTGTAGATTGTAGGACATCTAACCAACCCACGTGATAGGTGTGACCTGTGTATAGGTCTGTTAGAGTTTTCGTTTGTAGTTTGAACTCCTAGTTCTCATTTAAGAACACTCCATCTAGGATTGAGGTGCTAGGGGTGTCCTTTGGACTGGATGCAATGTGGCTCTCTATGGGTTGACTCTTAGCGGTCGCTAATTCAGGAGCACTTGATTGCTCTCCTAGCAATGATATTGACATAGGAGCTTTTTCTTTTAACTCTCTTCATTGCTCCACCTTGTGTAAGCTCTCAATTTCCTTTTCCCTAGCCGCAATGATATACCGCTCAATTTCTTGTACTTCGGCAAGGCTTCTACCATCAGGTAATATAACCTCGCAGGGGAATAGCTCTGAAGAGTCAGGGGGTGCAGTGAATGGAGTATTCACTTGCACACTTTCTAAGGGAATAGGGTCTACATTGGTCATTAATGGAGAATTTACTTCCCCAACCCCCTCATTTACATCGTTAGCTCCCTGTTCGAAGTGAGTGGCTCTACTAAAGGTTTCCTTTAAGTAGCTAAGCACGCTTGGCCCGGACCATGGGCCCATGGCATGCATGTCTTGGCTTGAGCTACCAGGAGTAGCCATTGGGTAACCCTCCATGACGTCGTAGTCAGAGGAAGAGTCACTGGACGTAATATGCGGGTCCTGAGCTGTACTACCTTGGGTCCCTGCCGAGGGCCCGAAACCTAAGGTAGGTGGGTATTGAGAACTCGCGTAAGTTGAAATGCTCACTAGTTGCGGGTCCTGAGTTGTACTACCTTGGGTCCCTGCCGAGGGCCCGAAACCTAAGGTAGGTGGGTATTGAGAACTCGCGTAAGTTGAAATGCTCACTAGTTGCTCGATCTCTAGCACACAACCAGAACGCAGATGCATGTGCCTTTGGCACCCTATAAGCGTCGGCAAGTACCCTTTAAGTTTAACCGCTTGAGTTTTTAAGGCGTTTTGCACCCCGTTTTCACTCGTTTTTGATGTTTTTTCATGTTTTTTTACGATCAATTTTTGGATTAGAGCGTGTGATAGCTTGAAACAAGCATATTGGTCAAGGGGTCGTGGTGTGCTTTATAGCATAGCATTCGGTTACCTGAAGCTCCGCTGGTCCTCAAAAGGGTCCATTTTTACTTACGCGAGAGGCTAAAATAAGTAATTTTAAAGGGTGACTAAGGCTTGAGCCTGGGGAATATTCCCGATCCCGATCCTACCTTTAATTTTCTTTTATTTTTTTGGAATAAGGTCACTGTGGCCGTGCCGTGCGTGCAAGTACGCACACACCTAACCTACCTACTTACAACTAACAGAGCTACTGTTACACACTAACATAGTACTACAACAACTCATTAGCTAACAGATCTACCTACTGTACCGTACAAAGAGCTAACATTATAGATCTACTACCTTAATTCTAACACCTTATCAACAGAGAAAAAACAGTACATTGTAATACCTTATTAAGAAAAACAGTACACTATAGCAAAACAAAGGTCACAAATCCTTCTCAACAAGCCACACACTTTCTTTCTGTACCTTTCCTACATTTCATAATGCACCACAAAGCAGCATAGAGTGCTATTTGAGCTTAATGCAGGGCATTTCCCCGACAACGGCGCCAAAAATGTGCACGTCTATCGCACGTGTCAATGCAAGGGACTTGCCGTACACTGTGCAAGAGCCACAAATGGCTGCAAGCACACAACCATACTAATCTAGCAAGATCAAGAGAGCAAGGGTTTGTCATTCGCTACCCTATGCTCGTCTTCATGGAGGATTCCTCACCACGAAGAAGAAGGAGCTACCGCCGTGACGCGCTCAACCACCTCGCTGCTGCTGTGCCGTCGTCGTCGCAATTCTCAATCACTCTCTCTCTCTCTCTCTCTCTCTCACATGCATACACACACACACACAAGGAGGTGAAGAAGAAGATGGAGATGGAGCAAGAGCACTCTTCAATTGCACAAATGAGAGAATGAGTGATTTTTAGGTTTAGGTGACTTTTATATGAGCTCGTCCATTCACACTTGGGCACCCATGCTTAGCCAACTAGCCCTTGAATGTTCTAGTTAGAGTGTGCCTCTCATCGGTGATCACTCTACCCTTTTCCTATTGGACCGACAAGCCCGGCCCATGACTACTAGAAGTGGACGCCGGTGGGTTAGCACCATCTCTATGCCATTTTTGAACACTATATGTCCTAGTAATTGTCCCTTCCGGACTAGAAAGATAGACTTGAATGGATTCAAGCAGATCCTCTTCTCATTATATCACTGAAAAACCATTTCCAAAAATAGTAGATGCTTCTCCTCGGTTTGAGAATACAATGAAGTCATCCATAAATATAGCTAGAAATCTGTGCAAGAATTCACTGAATATCTCCATCATGCAACGTTGGAATGTTGCTGGAGCATTGCAGAGACCAAATGGCATGACTAGATACATGAATGTGCCCCATTCAGTAATAAAAGTGGTTTTTCTCCTATCTTTAGGAGAAATCTTTAACTGGTTGTAACCATTGTAGTCATACGTAAAACTATACATATCATGGCCTGCAATCTCATCAAGCAGCATATTGGTGAAGGGTAATGGAAAGGTATGTTTGATAGTTTGAGCATTCAATTTTCGATAGTCCACACAGACTATGAGTTTCCCATTCTTCTTTGGTACGACCAATATAGGGAATAACCAATCACTGTTGGTGACTTCTGTGACGAATCAAGCTTTCAGAAGGTTGTCAATTTCCTCTTTAACCTTCTTACCATAGTTCGGATTTATTATGTACCTCTATAGACATACTGGTCTGGCATATGGCTTCAGAGGTTTTCTATGTTGGCAAACCTTGGATCTACACCTTTCAAATCAGTATGTTCCCATGCAAATACACCTTTGTATTTCTGGAACATAAGTCTAGCTTTTTTCTTCATTTCTGGGTTCATATGCTTATTTAATTTGATTAATCAAGGACTTTCTTCAGAGCCCAAATTCCATCCTTCAATCACTTGGTCTTCTGGGAGCAGCCAATTTGGGCCACCTCCCTTCCTTTTGGCCAGTGACTCTGCAACATAATCATTGAATATATCTGTTCGTTTTGGATTCTCATTCTGAACTCCAATGACCCCTTCAGTGTGCATTGGTGTACTGGAATCTGAATATCCCTCTTTGGAGTCAGATGGTTCCTCTGACCGACCAGTCAACTGAACTAGTCTCTCTCCAGGATTCAATTCAATGAATTGATCTAGATACTGCTTTCTCTATTTCTCAGCTTGCGCCTTATCGAATAACACTACATTCACGTCGATTTCAGCTAACAAAAATATGTCCATGGTTGCAAGCATCCGTTCAATCTTCTTAACTCCATATTTTTGGCAAAGTTCCTCAGGTCAAAGTGCTTTCTTCCAGTTTATGGTGTTATTTTTCTGGAGTTGGATTCTTGTACTGGTTCTTTGAATGGTTATGGTCTGATTTGCATAATCATGAACAACCTACACTGTCCGAAGCCATGGTCATCCCAGTAGCATACCATATGCTCCTTGGACATCCAATACCAGAAATCTGGTTTTGAATTTCTCTTTACCCACCCTAATCTGCATATTCTCGATCATACCACTTGCTTGAACAACTCTATGATCAACCATTCTAACCTTAAAGGGTGTTGGTTTTAAATCAATGATACTAAGCCTTTGCTAAAGATGTGCCCCCAAAATATTCACACCTGCCCGTCCATCCAATATAACACCGGATAGCGGCTCCCATTGTTTCCTCACCTTGTAATCCACATGGATTACTGGCACCTCATCATCTCTAACAGCCAACAAATCAACTACTCTGGCATCAACCTCAGCTTTTCTCCGCTGTCTGATAAACTTTGCTACTTCAGGCAAAGTCTTCCTGATATCATCTAATTGGACCGTCAATTTTTGAATTCATTCACATATTTTGACATAGATCTCTTCTCTCTCTTGGTTAAAATTATTATCAGAACTCAAGGAATTAAGACTATCTTCACATTGCCAATCCTATGTTCTGGTGTCTGTACTGAGCCTTGACTGACACTGAGAAAGACACTGTGCTTTTCCCAGTTCAGTGTTTTCTATTGCAGTCAAATCTGATTTGACCTGCCCTAGATCATCCACCAGTTCTTGCACTGTAGCAAGCATGGTCTCAAAGATTCCAGATCCTGATTGAGCTGACTGTCTTTTCTTAGAAGACAGGGCTGGTATCTTTTTAATAACACAAGCATCAAAACTCTCTGACTGTTCTGGTAGCTTCTTAGCTAGATCCTGTGTGATCTTAGCTTCCAGTTCTCACTGCTATTTCCATTCATCAACTACCTTCTCCTTGCCCTAGCCTTCTAGCCTGCTCTCTGTTGAGTCCATTTATTGGTTTAAGGAATGACTGGTTTGATAGGATCGTCTGGAAGTTCTTCAATAATCACTCCTTTACTGCGAGTGACTGCCCGTACAGGAAATGGTTCCGGCGCTTTTGCCTCGATAGCCTCAATACTAGGTGCATCTGGACACTGAGCTACAAAGTGCCCATATTTCCCACAACTATAGCAAGTTAAGACTTTGCTTCTGGAAATTTCCACGACCTTGGCCTCGGCTAGTATACCCCCTTGGTATCTGCCATGCATAGTACCAGTCCCACTGGTACCTGAATTTTCCTCTTTAGGTCCACTAGTCGTCTCTACCTTAGCTGATTTGGCATTTGTAAATGCAATTAGAGACAAATCCTTACCTTTCTTGAAATGATGGATTCAAATGCCACAATTATTCCACAGATGGCCATACGCTTTGCAGTACGTGCATTGTGGGCAATCGTTGGAAACATGATCTTTGGATTTGAATTTGGAGCACTAGGTTTCCATCTTCCTCACTGGTGGTCTGGTTTGGCTGATTTCAGCAATCTACCTGGCTATTTCGTCAATTTTTCAAAAGCAAGACCCTTTATTAGCCTTGTCCTTGCTCTTTTCATCTAAACTACTATCAGAACTGCTAGAAGTCTCACTGGAGTTGGAATTCTCCGTAGAAGAGATGCTACTACTAAACCTCCGCTTCTTATGGATCGTTCCTTCTTGGCTTGCTGCTCGAGCTTCAGAGCTCTCTGCACCAAGTCATTAAACTTCTTTGTGGGTGCAAGTACCTCTTGCTCACTCAGCTTCTTGCTGTAAAATCCATTCAGAAACCATGCACGCAACCTTTTTTCTGAAGGTGGTTCTTGCAACTGCGTGGTTAACACTTTGATGTTTCCACATAGCTTCTTACAGACAATTTTCCTTGCCTGATCTTATCCAGCTCACAGAGAATGTCTTCATCGCCTCTGTTATCTGAGTACTCAAGCCTAAAATCCTTGGTCAGTTTATTGTAAGACCCGAGCTGGCAAGCTAGATAGTGGTAATAACATTTTCTTGCCGCATCCTTCAATGTTTGAGGAAAGTACTCTCCCAGTCATCTTCATCAATATGCGTTAATTCAGCATATTGCTCAAAGGCTTGAATGTGGACATCAGGATCATCTTTTTTCCTGCCTTTGAAAACTGGAAAAGAGATCTTTAAGGAAGCAGTGTAATCATGCCTATCTGTATCATCTCTGGTTTCTCTGGTCTTGGTAGCCTGACTACGTCTGGATGACTTCCTGTAATGATCAGTGTCGGCGTCCCAGTGACCTTCCTTTTCAGTTTCAGTCTCAGTCTCTACCTTGGCCTTCCTGCTTGTACTATGATGATTGTCTTTGCTACCCTTGGCCTCAGTTGTCTTGTGTGTGGACCTAGAACCTTGAGTCCTGGTTTTGTGTTCCTCACGCTCATCCCTCCTCCTCCTTGAGTGACTGGAATGCTGAGAGTCTCTGGCCTCTTCAACATTACTCTCCTCCTCTTGAGCCTCAGTCTCACTCTCGGGGTCCCTCTTAGTATCAGACTCTCTTGCTGACACTTTTGGAATAGGGTCGACTCGTGTGGAATCAATGCAAAACCAAGTTGACAATTTTCGACCACGACTGACTCTGGGCGGCATGTTTGTAGCTAAGAATCCTAACTGGGAGACAAAGCTTGTTGGTCTAAGAGAAATCAGCTCTAGCCACTGTGATCGCCAAAATGGAATGAGAGCTGGTTTCTTCAAACAGCTATTCCAGTGTTAGAGTTCAGAGCTAGCTATTGATTATCTAAGCGGTTCAGTTATAGTAAGGACTGGAATAAAGTACTGGAATGAAATAGAGAACTAAATTGGAATAATGTACTAAAATGGAAGACACAAACTGGAAGACTGGGAATGGTATCATAGATTCAAATCAGTAGTACAAAGATATTCAGTACAGTGTACAACAGGCTTAAGCTCAGATGAAGTTTGAGGATTGATTATAGGAGTAAGTGATTACAGAGTTGAAAGCCAAAAGCTTATGAAGCTAAAAGTCTAGAAGCAAGAAACACCAATGTACAATCTCGTATACACCTCAACAAAATGGTTTTGCCGAAAGAAAAACTACGTCGCTTACGGAGATGGCACGATGTATGGCCAAGAGTCAAGCTTTGCCACAATCGTTTTGGGTTGAGGCTATCATGTGTGCTACTTATGTACTTAATAGGTTTCCTACCAAAGCCTTGCAATCTATGACTCCTTACGAAGCATGGCATGATAAAAATTTTGGTGCCATAAACGCAACACCAAAAATTGGACAGGCTATTAAATGTATATTTTTTGGTTATAGTACTGAAAGAAAAGGTTACATGTTATACCATACACAAAGGAAACATATCTTGATTGCATGAGATATTGTGTTTGTGGAAGATTCTATTTAGCCTTTGGTATCATGTACTAGAGACAATAATGCAAGCTCACATGACATTTATGACACTTTGTTGCCTCTTTTTAAAGGTGGAAACTTGAAGGTAAGTTCCAATGAGGAAAATGTATAGCCTATAAGGGTTTCTAAATGTCATAAAATATAATATCTAACCAACCCAAATGATTTTCTCATATTAAACTGATCATTTAATGTGGGATAATAAATGGGAACAAGGGTTAGAATATAGACATGTACTTACGGATCTATCTCAACACAGGGCCAATGGTAAAGGGGTCCAAATGAGAGCTGATTTGTCAAAGAGCAAGGCTAACTAATGGAGCTTAAAAGACCTTAGGGTTAGCTTAATTAAAGACCAGGTCCTAAAATGGTTAGTGTTAAAAGTTCTTTGACCTTAGGCAAGCTAGGGCTGAGCTTAAGGTGGAAACCCAACCTAAGCTTGAGGTGCTTGTCATGCTTGATGACTAAGGTGCTTGTCGTGCTTGATGAGTAAGGTGCTTGAGCTACTTGTTGTTCTTGATGACTAAGGTTCTTGAGGCGCTTTTCGTGCTTGATGACTAAGGTGCTTGAGGTGCTTCTCATGCTTGATGACTAGGGTACTTGAGGTGCTTGTCATACTTAATGACGAAGGTGCTTGAGAAGCTTCCCATGCATGGGGGGTAAGGTGCTTGAGTCAAAAAGAGACCCTACAAAGGAGGGGAAAGCCCCAAAGTTAGGGGAATCTTTGACTTAACCTCCCACTCACCCAAAAGGCACCCCTTTTCTCAAGGGGAACATGGGATACATGTCAGACTCTCCCTATGCTTAGCCACATGGTGTGCTTGAATGCTATTGGTTGGGCTAAAGAGGGGTCCAATGAGCTTCTAGTTGCTTCTAGTTCCATCCAGCAAATATCTAGATATTTTCAAGCTCTCTCTCTCTAAGGGGTAAGGAGGAAACTTGTCCAAAGACTACCCATGTACTTGAAATGCATGCTGCATGTGATTGGCTAGGGGGAGAGGTAGAACTCACCCCAAGCAAGCAAGGGGTGTGTTGGGGGGGTATTCACCACACACACAGGCGCTCATTTTGTGGATTCATTCTCACTTGGTGACAGTAGAGGAACTCCACCTCCTTCTCCAAGCTTTTGATAAGTGAGAGCCTACACCAACACTCTTGGCTATGGAATGCAAATCCAATCAAGAGCCATGCTTCAATGCTTAAGCTTACCATCTTCTCCATCTTCATTACTATGCTACTATGTATGCTAGCAAGAAAAGTGATGATAAGTGAGGAACTATTTATTTCTCCTATGGAATGTTTCTTCTTCCTCTTCCCTACCCTCATTTTCCGCTAGCTCTCTCCACCTTCGAAGGTGTTTGAGGCCTTGGGACTGAGGCTTGGGATAGTTAATGCTTTCTACAAAGTTTATGTTATGCTTGTGATGCATGAAGCTTTCCATCTTCATTGCATCACCTAGGCCACAAGGAACACAAAGATTGTATTGTACCAAGTCTCTCTTGATGGGAGAAACTATAATACAAATGCCTATTGGAGGGGGGACCGGCTCTGTATGAATCCAGTCCTCAACTGTTGTCATGTTCTCTAAACTCTCTCTCTTGCTAAAGTATTTTTCATGTCAAGATAACTAAGTACCATGTTTATGTTGCTACCATCAATTAATTTCACCCGCTATGCTCACAAAGTAATCTCACAGAAGTGCTTTATCTAATTCCACTACTCTCAAAGTTCATAGGCCATTTCCATTACATTGGTATCAGAGAATTTGGTTTCTCTTTTCTTGTTTAAGAAGAGAGGTCCTTAAGTAGCCTATTAATGGTTGATTTTAATAATTATATTAGGGTAAGCGGGACAGGGATCTATTATCGGTTTTGTTGAGCCCACTATGTGGGATATGGTGCACACCTCGGGAGCTTTGGTCTTAATAATGGAGTCTTCTTAGACTTGCCTATGGATTTACCATTATTGAGCCATAAGAAGTCCAAAAAGAGCTATCCCTCTGCAACTTTGCTATGTTAGAACCACTCCACTACTCTCTATAATTAACGAATTTGAGCCGTGGGTGTAGATTCTTAAGTGCCTATTTCAAAGGCTAAGACGAGTAGCAACTAACGTTTTGAATTGCCAAAGCATACACTAAGTAAACATATAAGTTTAATTAACATGCCTGACAATAACCAAGAGAGTAGAATGAACATTGATAACTTTGATTTTGCACATGAAGGTGCTATTGATGATGCCCCCATGTTTATTAATTATCTCATTACTATGTTGCAAGCAGTTATGGGCAACCCTGCTTTGCAAGCCAAAGTTACTCAACAAATTTGTGCTTATGGGATTTCCTTTCCTCTCCAAGAGGAGAGAGAGCTTAGGAGGCCTCTTGATGAGACCCCCAAAAGAAGACTCTCTCCCATACAAGAGGAGGAATCCAATGAACAAGAAAGTAATGAATCCCTAAGTTCCTTCGAAGATGTGGCTCTACAAAGACGAAAAACTAAACGATCACCAACTCCTCCCAAGAGGAAACGGTTAACCCATAGTACTTCTCCTCGTTATCCGAAAGGGAAGAGAGGAAACAAAGGAAGAAAAGGGCAAGAAAGAGGTCATCCTCTTCTCCTTCTTCTTCACCTTCCTCCTCTACCGATGAAAGCTATGGCTATTCTCCTAGAGAATACAAGAAGGGAGGACATCGCAAATCTTACACTGCATGGCGAAGGTCACAAAAGCTAAAGAAGGTCAAAGACGGAGGAAAGAGTATCTCTTTTCTCACCTATGATGGCACCTTTGGTGCTACTGACAAAGTATTGGCCTTCATCCAACAATTTGATGCGGCCTTTGGGGAAGAGGGCTTCACAGAGTCCTCCAAGATACACCATGTAGCTATGCACTTCCAATAATTGGCTCAACAATGGTGGGCTAGCCTTCGTGGCAACGGAAAATCCCCAAAGACATGGAAAACTCTCCAAGTTTCCATCATGAAGGAATTCCTTGCAAGCGATGCAAAAGACAAAATGCTCACCAAATGGTGGAGAGGTGGAGTTTGAGGCTTCTCTCTCATGATTCTATCCACACATATGTGGACAAGTTTTGGGATTTACATCTCAAGGCTACTATCTTTCAAAAGATAGACTTTGCCGAGAAAAAGCAACAATTCTGTGCGGGATTACTTGAAGAGATGGCCTAGTATGTCAACTCTCAACGGCCTGGTTCTATCACCAAAGTAATCCACCATACCAGGTTGCTTCGCATATCAATTTCCATCAAGGGCCCGCTAGATGGAATGTCAAGCCCATTGAAAACAAAGACAAAAGTGATGCAAAGGAAAAAATTAATACCCAAAATTCTTCCCAAGGCCATTCCAACAACAACAACAACAATCGGTCCAAAGAGAAAGGAGTTTACAAAGGTAAAAATAAACTCTCTCTTGAAGAGCTTGCAACTTTTTGCAAGGATTACAAATGTTTGAAGTGTGGGGAGCAAGGACATGGTTATCGTTCTTGCCCAAAAGAAATGCTCACAATGAGACTCCTAGAGCTTCCACTATCGAAGCTCCAAAAGAGAATGCTCATTACAAAGGATCACCTCTCTCCTATGCTTGGGGAAAGGTAAGGGAGCATGATGCCTTCATCTTGTTTGACCCTGGCTCTACTCATAACTTCATATCGACAGAGTTGGCCACCAAGTTGGGCATTCAAGCTTTTGAGATGGGAGATGTTGTAACTGCTGATGCCGCTTTCAAGGGACAGCAAGCCTCCGTTACTCCCTTGATCGGGAAGTTGAGGCTTCATGTCCAAAGCTATATCGACAAAGAAGAATTCTTTATCTCTCCTCTCCAACATGAGGATTGTTACCATATACATGTGGTAGTGATGTGTGTGAACACACTAGGACCGCCGGGGCATTTTTTCCCTCTTTAGGAGGTTTTTTCCCCCGTGCATTGTATATACGCCCATCACTCTAGGGCTATCTATCTTTCCATTGCACACTAAGTAACACACTCTCTATTGTGTGCCTTGAGCTTCCTTCGTCTTCTCCAAGGTGTGTGTGTTTCTCTGCAACCCTAATTCCAACAATCGGTATCAGAGCAGGTCATGTCCTCCCGGGCTTAGTCGCCAGCTGCTCCAGCACACGCCTGCTCACTTTCTCCGATTTCAGTGAGCTTTGGTGAGCGTTCACAGGTCTGCTCAGAATTTTGATTTGGGCTCATTTCGGCCTCCGTTTCCACTATAGGCAGTACTGCACAGGCTATTTCGTCATTTTGTGCAAAATTTCTGTCAGTGTCGTTTTTTGCATTACAGGTGCCTTATAGTCTTCTACGGTTTGTGCTATATAGCACAGGTTGTTCCCGCTCCATTTCTCCTATTTTCGATCAGTTTTCACATCAGGTGCAGCATTTACCATGGCTGACAACAACAACACAGATGTGTTCAAGATGTTTGTTGCTGAGGACAGGTTGGATGGGGACAACTACCCTATGTGGGCTCATATGATGCAACATGTTCTTGTGTCAAAGGGTGTCTGGAACATTGTGCAGAGCATTGATGTACGTCCTGGTTCTGATGATGTAGGCAATGTTGAGGATGTTGCAGGTCTTGCTGCAAGGATTGCAGCTGTTAGAGTTGTTTTGCCTATGGCAGAACAAGCTCGTTGGGATGTTAAGGATGCACAGGATCATGCATTGATTGCGTTGTCTATGAAGCGCACCATTGTTCCTCACATCCATTCAGCAAAATCTCCAAAAAAGGCTTGGGATATTTTAGCAGGTCTTTATGCAAGCCGCAATGAGGCTAAAATTCCTTTGCTGCGTAAAGAGCTGGAGTCAAAGATTATGCATGAGGAAGATGATATGGACACTTTCCTTGCTAGTGTCAAGGATATCAATGAGCAGCTTATTTCTACAGGTGAAGTCATTTCAAACAGTTCCCTTGTGCAGACTGTTCTTGATGCCTTACCAGATTCCTACCAAACTTTTGCTAGTACTTGGAGACTGATGACCCAAGGAAATCCTGAGGTTGTCAAGTTTGATGCATTATGCACATTGCTGTTGCAAGAGTCACTTTCTATAAAAAAACAGGACTAGGCAGCGTGCAGTTGAACAGGCTTTTATTGCTTCTCAAAGAAGGGTGGTAACAGTAATGCAGCCACTTCTTATGGTTCTGCTACGAATGGCAAAAATTATTTTCCTAATGCTTCTGTTGGCAGTACTTCGTCTGGAAATTCTGGTGATAAGGGCAAAAAGAAGATGCGTTGCCATTATTGTAAAGCCAATGATCACTTGATCAAGTCGTGTCCTAAGTTGAAGGCCAAAGAGGCTAAGAATAAAGAGGGTGGTTCCACTGCAAATGCTGGTTCCACTACAAATGCAGCCATTGTTGAGTCTTCTGTGAAAGGAGACTGTGTTGCTGATGTTGATGCAGAATGGGCTTTTAGCGCAGAGTGCAATTACAATCCTGTTGTCCATGATGCATGCTTGTCAGTTGCTGCAGATTCACATGTGTGGTATTTTGACAGTGGTGCTACAAAGCACATTACCTCACATCGTGAATTGTTTACCTCTCTCGAGTGTGTCCCTCATGGGAATTCAGTCACTTGTGCCAACAACGCCTCTTATCCAGTTCATGGAGTTGGAAAGATTGTGCTTACTGCTGCTACTAGCAGTTCTTTCACATTTGTTGATGCACTTTATGTACCTGGGATCAAGAAGAATCTCTTATCTGTATCCGCACTTGCTAGACTTGGACTTGTAGTCAAATTTGTGGATGACAGATGTACAATTCATGATCTCAGTTTTGGTGATGAAATTGTTGCATCTGGGCTTTTGTGTCATGGGCTGTATAAGCTCACTTTGTATGACAAGTGTGGACAAAATTTTGCAAATGCTGTTGCAGATTCAAGGGCTATTTCAGATGCAAAACTTTGGCATGCACGTTTTGGTCATCTGAATTTTTCCAGTTTGCTGCGTTTGCAGAAATCTGATATGGTTGCTTCTTTGCCGCCTCTTGAAGCACCTTTCAAACATGTTTGTGTAGGCTGTATTTTGGGTAAGATGTAGCGTTCTAAATTTCCAAAGGATGGTTCAGTTCGGGCCACATGTAGGTTGCAGCTTGTGCATAGTGATGTTTGTGGGCCCATGCAAACTCCGTCCTTGGGCAATTACCTGTACTTCGTGACTTTCATAGATGATTACTCCAGGCATGCATGGGTATTTCTGCTTAAAGCGAAGTCCGAAGTTTTTATGTGCTTCAAACAATTTCTGGCTATGGCTGAAAATGTCTCGAAATGTACTATGGGCACCCTCCATTCCGATCGAGGGGGGGAGTATATGTCTCATGAATTTAATGCATTTCTAGCTAGTCGTGGGATAAAACACCAATGTACAGTGCCTTATACACCTCAGCAAAATGGTGTTGCTGAGAGGAAAAACAGGTCACTGACGGAAATGGCACGATGTATGGTCAAAAGTCAAGCTTTGCCGCATTCTTTTTGGCTTGAGGCCATTATGTGTGCCACTTATGTACTTAACAGGTGTCCTACGAAAGCTTTGCAGTCTATTACTCCATATGAAGCATGGCATGATAGAAAGCCTTCTATTGAGCACATGCGTGTTTTTGGTTGTTTGGCATATGCTTTGGTGCCACAAGTGCAGCACAGAAAATTGGATGATAAGGCTGTCAAATGTATTTTTGTTGGTTATAGTGCTGAAAGCAAAGGATACAGGTTGTATCATCCGCAAACAAAACGTATTCTGGTTTCACGGGATGTGTTTGTGGAAGATTCTATTCAGCCCTTGCTGTCATGTACTAGAGACAGTAATGTAAGCTCACAGGACATTTATGACACTTTGTTGCCTCGTTTTAGTGGTGGAAATACGAATGTAAGTTCGAATGAGGCAAATGTACAGCCTATGGGGGTTTCTGAAAATGTTCTAGATCAGCCTATTACTGATGCAGATGTACATGATGTACTTGATAAGGAAAGGGCTGAAAATGAGCAGGCTAGAGGTATGCCAAAATGGCTGGTGCACACTTTGCGTGACAGTAAATTGGATGCACCTTTGTCTAGTCGTACTTGTTCAGGCTCTCGCCATGCATCTTATGCATCAGATTGTTATGCTTTGGCTGTGTCTAGCTTACATGATGTTGAGGAGCCTCTGACTTTTGATGAAGCACAAAATTCAGAAAATTGGATGGCTACCATGCAATCAGAATATGATGCACTTATAGTGAATGACACATGGACTTTATGTGACTTGCCTCCTGGCAAAAAGGCCATTGGTACGAAGTGGGTTTACAAGTTGAAACGGAAGCCGGATGGTGAGATCGATTGCCATAAGGCTCGACTTGTTGCAAAGGGTTATGCACAGCAAAAAGGCATAGATTATGAAGAGACTTTTGCTCCCACTTGTCGTATGACTACTGTGCGTTTTCTATGTGCATTGGCAGCTCATTTTGGTTGGGATGTACATCAATCAGACATTGTTACTGCTTTCTTGAATGGTGACATATTTGAGGAAGTTTATGTAACGCAGCCTCTCGGTTTTGTCATAAAAGGATAAGAGGACAAAGTGTGCAAATGTAACAAGGCTTTGTATGGGTTGAAGCAATCTCCTCGTGCTTGGTATGAGAAAGCTGACACTCATTTGGTCAAACAAGGCTTTCGTAACAGTCCAACAAAAAGCACATTGTATGTAAAGCGTGAGGGTGATGTACTTGTCATTGTGGTTCTTTATGTTGATGATTTGCTGATCACTTGACCAAATGTTTGAGTATGCAGTTTAAGCAGTGTGATGGTGGTATTGCCTTGTGTCAGAAAAGTTACATAGAGACATTGCTATGTAAGTTTGGACTTGAGGATTGCAAACCTATTGCCACTTCCATGGAAACAGGTTTGAAGTTGAGTCTACATGATGCTGGTGATCCTGCTGATGTCACTCTTTATCAAACTGTTGTTGGCTGCCTCATTTATGTATGCAACACGAGGCCGGATATTCAGTTTGCAGTCTCACAGGTCAGCAGATTTATGCATAGCCCAAGGTCTAAGCATTGGCAAGCTGTCGAGAGGATTTTCCGCTACCTTAGTGGCACTTTACATCTTGGCTTGTTTTATCCCAAGGGGGGATCATTGCCGCCAGAATTACATGCTTTTTCGGACTCAGATTGGGCTGGTTGTTTTGACACGCGAGTGTCCACAAGTGGTTTTTGTTTCATGCTTGGCAGTTCATGTATATCATGGTTGAGCAAGAAGCAACCTACTGTGGCCACTTCGAGTTGTGAGGCTGAGTACAAGAAAGTCTTCACAGCTACGGTTGAGTGTGTATGGCTCAGACGCCTTATGGCTGATTTGGATGTTGGACAGGACACTGCCAACACTATCTACACTGACAGTCAGAGCGCATTGGCAGTTGCGAGGAACCCAGTTTTTCATGCTCGCACAAAGCACATTGAGGTGCATTACCACTATGTCAGGGAGAGGCTCTCAGCAGGAGAGATCAGCTTGGCTTATGTGCCAACACAGGACAACCTTGCAGATCTTTTCACAAAGGCATTGTCTCGTGAGAAGCTTGAAGCTTTCCACAAAGCTTTGGGCTTACTCCCCTTTGTGGATTGATCCTGTCCTCAGGGCATGGCATTTCCCTTTACTCATGTGCCAGCTCTGGTTCACCGCATCACTCCAGGGGGGGTTTGTTACCATATACATGTGGTAGTGATGTGTGTGAACACACTAGGACCGTTGGGGCATTTATTCCCTCTTTAGGAGGTTTTTTCCCCCGTGCATTGTATATATGCCCATCACTCTAGGGCTATCTATCTTTCCATTGCACACTAAGTAACACACTCTCTATTCTGTGCCTTGAGCTTCCTTCGTCTTCTCCAAGCTGTGTGTGTTTCTCTGTAACCCTAATTCGAACAAGGATGCTATCCTAGGGGCACCATGGTTGTCAACATGAAGTTTCCTGAAAGGAGAATATACTTCACCTATAGGGGAAAGAATATGTATATAGATGCTAATGAGTCTAGTCGTACTATACCACTTGTAAATCTCTTGCCCTTGATAAATCAATGAAGAGCTCAATTTCTGCTACATGATTTTTGTCAAAGGGGTCCTATTGTTTCATCAAAGGTGAATGGTAGGAATCAAGAAGAGTTAGACTTGTCTAACTTTCTAAAAGGATTCCAAGATGTGTTCATCGATGATATCCCTATGGACTTACCTTCAGGGGATGATGACCATCGAATTGAGCTCCTATCAGGAAGCTCACCGCCTAACAAACCTCCTTATCGAGTTTCCCAAGCTCAACAAGACGAGATCATGAGGCAAGTACAAGAATTGGTAGGCAAAGGGATGGTGAGGCCTAGCCTCTCCCTTTTGTTCTCCAGTTCTTTTGGTGCAAAAGAAAGATGAAACATACTGCATGTGTGTGGACTATCGTGCATTAAACCATATCACTATCAAAAACAGATTTCCCGTACATCGGGTAGAAGATTTGTTTGATAAGCTACAAGGCTCTATCTACTTCAGTAGGATTGACCTTAAAAGTGGCTACCATCAAATAAGGATAGTGAATGAAGATATCCTAAAGATCGTGTTTCGTACAACATTTGGCCTTTATGAATATCTACTCATGCCTTGGCTTGACTAATGCACCAGCTCCATTCAATCGATTAATGGAGAAAATTTTTAGACCCTATCGCAAATTCATTGGAGTGTTCTTTGATGATATCATCATCTACTCCAAGTCCTTGGAGGAACACAAGCAGCATCTCCAAGTGGTTGTTAGGAAATAAGACGTAGCTAAATAGATATTTGAGTAGATTACTTAATGGAGAGAGATAGATTTCACACACAAGAGATTATAGAGTAGAGAGACAGAGAGAGTACACACGATATACGTGGTTCACCCAATGTGGGCTACGTCCACGGGAAAGCAGCCACTCAATGGCTTTAGTACTTCAAAACAAGAAGTAATTTACAAAGGGATTATACCCTGAATAGAGCTCCCGCCTTGCTCCACTCTCACCACCTCACACTCACCTTGTTACATCAACTTCACACTATGAAATGTGTGTAGAAATGGCCTCCTTTTATAGACCAAAAGGGCTGCCCTCTCTCATGAGAGGCAGCCATGTGTAGCCTCCCTTGTGTAGATAAGTCCAAATCGGACCCTCCAATCCGCCCATGTGTGGCCGCCCTTGAGAAGACAAGTCCGCTTTTAAATTCGGCCACCGGCCCCACCGGCCATTGACTTCCGACCACCGGCCACCGGCCATTGACTATCGGCCACCGTCCAACCGACGGTTGCTTTCCGACCACTTTCCGGCCGTCGTCCGGCCATAATATTCCGGCGAGGAAAAAAAGTCGGAAGCCCCCGAAGCCCCTAAAGTTGCCCCTGATTTTTTTCCGTGAAAATTTTGGTTTTCGGCGAGTGATTCTCCTTCACGCACGATGGCTTCTCCTCATAGTGGGGGCCTTACAAATGTGCGCTTTTACCACAGAAAATTACAAGGGTAAATCAGGCTCCATACTTAACAGATTTTTCAAGCATTAAGGGAGAATAAGCTTTTTCTCAATCAAAAGAAAAGTGATTTTTTCCTTCAAGAGATTCAATGCTTAGGTCATATTATCTCTCAAGATGGTATCCGTATGGATCCATCAAAGTTGGAGGTAATAAAAGCATGGCTTAATCCAAGGAATGTACATGAGCTAAGAAGTTTTATTGGTATGTGTGCATACTATAGACGCTTCATAACAAAATTCTCTTAAATAGCAGGACCATTACATGACTTAACAAACAAAAATGTTAAGTATTCATGGACTACTAAGGAGCAAAATTCTTTTGACAAGCTCAAAGAGAAGCTTACCTCCCAACCAGTCCTTATGCTTCCGGTTCTCTCAAATCCATTTGAGGTCCAATGTGATGTAAGAAAATAAGACGTAGCTAAATAGATAATTGAGTAGATTACTTAATGGAGAGAGACAGATTTATATACACGAGATTATAGAGTAGAGAGAGAAAGAGAGTACACACGATATACGTGGTTCACCCAATGTGGGCTACGTCCACGGGAAAGCAACCACTCAATGGCTTTAGTACTTCAAAACAAGAAGTAGTTTACAAAGGGATTATACCCTTAATGGAGCTCCCGCCTTGCTTCACTCTCATCACCTCATACTAACCTTGTTGCATCAACTTCACACTATGAAATGTGTGTAGAAATGGCCTCCTTTTATAGGCCAAAAGGGCTGCCCTCTCTTATGAGAGACAGCCATGTGTAGCCGCCCTTGTGCGGATAAGTCCAAATCGGACCCTCCAATCCGCCCATGTGTGGCCGCCCTTGAGAAGACAAGTCCGCTTTTGAATTCGGCCACCGGCCATTGACTTCCGACCACCGGCCATCGGCCATTGACTACCGGCCACCGGCCAACCGACCGATTGTTTTTCGACCACTTTCCGGCTGCCGTCCGGCCATAATACTCCGCCCCCGAGGCCTTTAAAGTTGCCCCTGCTTCTTGTCCGTGAAAATTTTGGTTTCCGGTGAGTGATTTTCCTTCACGCACGATGGCTTCTCCTCATAATGGGGGCCTTACAAATGTGCACTTTTACCACAGAAAATTACAAGGGTAAATCAGACTTCATACTTAACATGTGATGCTTGTGGTGATTGCCTTGGAGCAGTCTTGCTTCAAGAAGGGCATGCCATAGCATATGAGAGCCAAGGCTCAATACGGATGAACGGGTCTTAGGCATTTATGAGAAAGAGCTATTAGCTATTCTACATGCCCTAGACACATGGAAGCACTATCTATTGGGGACTTCATTTTACAAACAGACCATCAAAGTCTCAAGTACTTCATGACGCAAACAAAGCTTTCCGACAAACAAATGACGTGGGAAATTTTTCTTTTGCAATTTAATTTCCACATTGCTCGAATTACTGGTAAGCACAATCAAGTAGATGATGCACTTTCACGACGACCAAAAGTTAATGTTGTGTCTATAGCAACTCACAATGATCTATCTTCTATGATAAATGAGTATGCTACTGACCCTGACTTTAAAGACATAATGGCAGCCCTTGCTTTGGGAAGAAAGAGGAACCATTCAGCTTGCAGGATGGTTATCTTCTCCATGGCAATAGGCTATGTGTTACCCACTCCCTTCGTGAGAAAGTCGTGTATGAATCCCATGCTCCTCCCTATGCGGCTTTCAACCTACCCTTTCAGAAGTAGAGATGTACTTTTATTGGCCTACCATGAAAGTGGACATACAAGAGAATGTTTCAAAATGTGTGGTATGCCAAAAGACCAAGTATGATAGAGGGAAGCAACCTAGATTACTCCAGCCATTGCCAATCCCTAATTCACCATGGGAGAGTATATCCATGGATTTTATATTTGGATTACCCAATTCTATCCATGGTTATATGGAATGTGGACTATAGTCAATAGGTTTAGCAAGCAAGCACACTTCATCCCTATCAAGAAGACTATTAAGGCACACCAAATGGCAACTCTCTTCATATCCCAAATTTTCAAACACCATGGATTGCTTGGCATCCATCATGTTAGATAGAGATCCTAGAATGGCCAATAATTTTTGGAAAGGTCTCTTCACAAGATTGAATTTCTCTTTGGTCTATCACCCACAAACAGATGGCCAAATTGAGATAGCCAATCTTACAATTCTTGATCTACTAAAGACCTATGTTATACAAGTAGATCAACGCTCACAATGGGAAAAGTACTTACCTCTTGTAGAGTATACGTATAGTAATACTATCCATACTTCTACGGGAAAATCACCTTTTGACATCATAGAGGGAAGACCTAAAAGTCCCTTGCTACTTAAAGTACATGGGAAGATCTTCGCTGCTGCCGATGAGTATAGCCGTGACCTACAAGCATCTTTTCAAAAGACTAAGGAGGATTTATCCATCTCTCAACTGAGGCAAAAAGCTGTTGCTGACAAGCACAGAAGGGCCTTAACATTCAAAGAAAATGATTGGGTCTTACTTAAGTTTCCTAAGTCTCGATTGAGGCAAACGACGGGCAAAAATTCTACGGGCCATCAAAACTATCATGCTAAACTAGCAAAAAGGTACTATGGTCCTTTTCAAATTTTGAAGCCAATCAATGAGGTGGCTTATCAACTCAAGTTCCCTAACCATTGGGTCATACACAATGCTTTTCATGTGAGCCTAGTTAAGCCCTACAAAGGAGAGCCTCCAAATGAGCCAATTATTGAAGACCCTCCCGAAATCAAAGACCAACAAGAGGTGCTACAACCGGAAGCTATCCTTTGGCATGAAGACAAGGTACTACAACATGGTAAGATTATCCGATGGTATTTTATTAAGTTCAAAAATTATCGTTTTGAAGATGCTAGATGGCTGCAAGGAATCCAGCTTAAGGATAGTATGAACCTTGTCAACACTTACAATGCTACACTAGAGTAAGCAAATGTACATGTTTCTTTTAAATGATCAATGTTTTTGTCTTATAAGACTAATTCTCTTTTTATTGTGCAAAAATTTAAGTAGTATGCATATTAAGAATGTTTGTGATGACGACGTCTCTCAAACACCATGTAGAATTTGTCACTCTATTTGGGAGGATGAAATGGACTAAAGAGCTGACATGCTTGCAACAGCTATGTCTCCCAAGCACCAAATGGATTAGTCATCCATCTTGGAATGATGTCGTAGGGTAAAAAGGGATCTTCTACCCGTTAAGACAAATTGACTAATGAATATGGCTTTATCTCTTTTACCTCATAGTCGAGGACGACTATGATTTCAAGAGAGAGGTAATGTCATAAAATCTAGTATCTAACCAACCCAAATTATTTTCTCATATTAAACTGATCATTTAATGTGGGATAATAAACAAGAACAAGGGTTAGAATATAGACATGTGCTTACGGATCTATCTCAACACGGGGCGAATGGTAAAGGGGTACAAATGAGAGATGGTCTGTCAAAGAGCAAGGCTAACCAATGGAGCTTAAAGGACCTTAGGGTTAGATTCATTAAAGACCAGGTCCTCCAATGGTTAGTGTTAAAAGTCCTTTGACCTTAGGCAAGCTAGGGCTGAACTTGAGGTTGGAACCCAACTTAAGCTTGAGGTGCTTGTCGTCCTTGATGACTAAGGTGCTTGAATATGCAAAGATCATTAAAGAAGAGAATGAAAAGCTTGTGAAATGTGGATTCATATACCCTATTGAGCACTCAGAATGGGTGTCTCCAATAGTAATTGTGCCAAAAAAGAATGGGAAACTCAGAGTGTGCATGGATCTTAAGAAGTTCAATGCCGCCACTAAGAGGGACCATTACCCCTGTCCATATTAAGAACATGTGCTTGAAAGAGTTGCATGGAAGGAAGCTTATTTCTTTTTAGATGGGTACTCTGGCTACAATCACATCACAATTTCACTAGAGGACCGAGCTAAAACAACCTTTATAACCGAATTTGGAGTGTTCGCATTTTGTGTTATGGCTTTTGGCTTAACAAATGCCCCTGCTACCTTTCAAAGATTAATAAAAATTGCTTTTAGAGAATATTTGAGGGAGTTTTGTGAAGCTTTCTTAGATGACCTTTGTGTTTATTCCTCTTGGAAAGAACATCTATCATGCGTACGAAAAGTGTTTGAGAAGTACAGATTGTATAGCATCTCCTTAAACCATTTCAAATGCCAATTTTGGGTTAAACATGAAGTCATTTTAGGGCATGTAGTGTCCAAAAATGAGATTTTCACAGATGAGAGCAAAATTAAAGCCATTGCTGAATTGCCACCACCTACAAACTATAAAGGAGTTCAAAGGTTCATGGGCCATGTTGGTTATTACTGACGGTTTATTTTAAACTTTGTCGAGATAGCTCGTCCTTTGTACAAGCTTCTTATTAAGTTCCACTGGACCGCGGAGTGTGACCATGCTTATGAGTCATTGAAAAAGACCTTGAGTAGTGCTCCTATTCTATGAGTGCCCGATTGGAAGTAATTTTCCATGTGTATATTGATGCATCAAACTTTGCTATTGGGTGTGCTCTAGCTCAACCAGGAGAACATAAATTGGACTACCCCATCAGCTTTGCAAGTCGTCAATTGAATGATGCCGAGAGAAACTACACCACTACAGAGCGAGAAGGTTTAGGTATGATTTATGTAGTGAAGAAATTTCGCTACTACCTTCTGGCCAACAAGTTTGTTTTCTATGTTGATCATCAAGCCTTGTTGTATCTAGTAAATAAATCTTGTTCCACAGGAAGAATTACACGATGGTTGTTTATTCTACTTGAGTTTGATTTTGCCGTTGTGGTGAGACATGGTAAAAGACATGTCATGGCGGATCATTTGTCTTGCATACCCAATGGTGAAGCCCCTACTGGAGTCGATGATGAATTGCCCGATACTTCTCTATTCCTAGTCAAAACCATACCTGAATGGAGTGAGAAGATTGAACTTTCTAGTTAATGGTTTTCCACCCAAAGAGCTTTGTAAGGACATAGCTCAAAAACTGTTAAAAGAATGTGAACCTTATTCTTTCATTGCAGGAACTCTCTACAGGCTAGGGAAGGATGATATTCTTAGACGTTGTGCTTGTGAGGATGAGTATTTATACATACTGCAAGAAGCCCACGTAGGTATAGCCGGAGGACATTTCTCAAGGGAATTAACAGCTAGAAAGGTGTTGCAATCAGGCTATTGGTGGCCTACCTTGTTTAAAGATGAATCTCTTTTTGCAAAAGGATGTGATGAATGCCAATGTTACAAGATCAACAACGAAAGGATAAGATGCCATTACATCCTGTTAAAGTGACTCAACCATTTCAAAAATGGAGGTTGGACTTTGTAGGCCCAATTAGTCCGGCAGCTCGTAGCACTCAATCTTGATATATTATCGTTGCCATTGACTATGTGACAAAGTGGGCGGAAGCCAAGGTGACACGTAAGACTGATGCAAGGTCAATTGCCAAATTTCTCTTTGAGAATATTATCACAAGATTTGGTTGTCCCTTTGAGATTGTAACAATGGCACTCATTTTATCAATGGAGTGATAAAAGAACTCACTACCAACTTCATGATATCTCATCATAAGTCCCCACCTTATTATCCACAAGCAAATGGCCAAGCTGAGAGCACCAACAAGACCTTAATTTCTATCTTAACCAAAACGGTGGAAGCTCATCGCACAGATTGGGGTTTGAAGCTGACTTCAGTCCTATGGGCTTATCGTACTTCTTACAAAGTGCCTATTAATTGTACACCATTCAAAATTGTATATGGCCAAGAAGCAGTTATGTCATGGGAGTTCGTAATTCCTAGTCTGCGTGTAGCTTCATAAGAAGGTTGAGATGGTAACCCTTTAGTTGAGCGCTTATAGAACCTTGAAAGGTTAGATGAAGAAAGGCAATTGGTTGTGCAAGATAGGAGGAAGAAATGGTTTGACCGTCATCTAAAGGACAAGGATATCAATGTTGGTGATAAAATCCTTATGTATGGAGAAAGATAGGAGGAAGAAATGGCTTGACCGTCATCTAAAGACAAGCATATCAATGTGGAGAAAGATAGGAGGAAGAAATGGTTTAATCATCATCTAAAGAATAAGGATATCAATGTTGGTGATAAAGTCCTTATGTATGGAGTGCGTAACGACAAGAAAAAGTTGAAATATGCGAGAAAAGGACCATATAGAGTATGTGAAATCATCCTACAAGGAACCATTCGTGTGGAGACTCTTGATGGAGTTGAAACCATCGGATTCCTCAATGGTAGAAAATTTAAAAGATATTATGATTCTTTAAGCCAAGAGGAGCTACGTGCCATCCATTAAGAAAAGGCAGCCGAGGCACAAACAGAATTGAAGAAGATACAAGCTCAAGCTGAGGCTAAAGAGCGACAACAAAGCATAAGACGCCAACGAGAGGCCAAACTTGGAGTTACACATGCATTCCACGTTGAAACAGAGGATGATTGGTCAGACTCTGACACACCTCTACGATACCCTATTGAGCTAAATAGCGCCTATGGAAAAGTGCTATATAGCACCTTGTTGGACACAAGTGCTAAGTATAATCTATTGTCATATGGAGTATGGTGTCAGTTAGGAAAGCCACCTCTATCTGAGAGTATTATCCAAGTCAAGGGTGTCAACAAGAAAAAAACTACAGTCTTTAGAATCTGACACACTTGGCAAAGTTATGACAATGGGGTTGTAGCTCAAGACTTTTTGGTCATGCCTGCTGGAACTATGGAGGGAAATATAAACCTAGGATGCACGTGGATGATAGCCTCCAAATGCACTATTGATTGGGGGACTGGGGGTGTCACAACGCAGAAACCAACTCTTAGCCCTGCCACTCAAGCCATAGTCCCTGAGATATTGCCCCTTAAGGAAATAAAACCCAAAACATTGCATGTCCAAGAGGTGGAACCATATGTCCACATAGCCCAACTCTCTAGAGCTTCAACTCTTGTAGACAAAATAAAGATTGAAACACACAAGACCCATCCTAATATAACAAAGAAAACATATAAGTGGCTCCCTAAAGCTTCTTTAACGACCATAGCTAGTGCTCAAAGACAGGAGCCTGGTAAGAGATGTCCCACTTGCCCCAAGAAATGTAAAGAAACATTGTGTTGGATTCCTAAAAAACTATTGGAAGCCCAAGGTTACTATGAAGGAAATGATCAAATCTGGGTGCCAAAACATAAATTGTGCTCTTACTTGTCACGTGGCCCATGTGCACCCAATCCCATAGCTCCAAAACAGATTGAAGATCATGGAAAGAAAAAAAATCACGGAATGCTACATACCCGCTCCAGAGCTAGTTTGGATACCGAAGAAAGAACGATTTGTTCCACCTAGGTTAGGAACAGGGAAGTCAAATGAAGCTTCTTGCTCTTCATGTAGTTCCTATACGGAAATAAAGCTTCGACACAACCTCCACCTATCATTGTACATATCCATACAAACGAGAAAAAGTGTGCACCTCCCGTTGTAAGTTCACCACCTACAACAACGTTGCAAATAAAATCATGGGAGAGTACCTTACCACCCTTGCAACTAGATAAAACACATAGGGAGGTCAAAAACTATTGGTTAAAGCCTTCACCCATAACAACTTGGAGCAATTGGTTTCAAAAGGTGACGACATCATTCCAAAAGGTATGATCTACCCAAGGAAGGGGGGAGTGTTTGTTGCTCACATCCATCTTCACTTGCTTCCCTCTCAACCTTCCTCCGTGACCTCTCAATCACCAATCTTAGGGAATGTATATATAAAGCCTTATACTAAAAAAAACAAGATAAAAAATTAAAAGAGCAATAGCCACCAAACAATAATCTGGAAACTTACAAGTTCTATACATAACACAAAATCATAAAAACACATTATGCACAAGAACACGACCCTTATAATATTTGCACTCTGACCATCATCTATTTGTGTGTACAGATATGGCTAGTACACTAGAGTCATCCACTCTTGCATTGGGTGAGAGGTACCCTCGTTACTTTTCACAAGTGTTTCACATGGTCTTTCCGGTGCTTGCCTGTGAATGGGATTTGGTAGGTACGCTAGCATGTGAGAGGAAGATGACTATAGACGTCTAGTGACCTTCTTAGTAAACATTGGTGCCTCTAATGATGAAGACGATTTACATGAGTACACGGATGACACATATGGTCTCACGGATGATGACTTTGTTTTTCTCGACGACGAGGATAGGGGTTTAGCCTTAGGGTTTCCCCCCAATCTCTACAATATCCTACTCCCTTGACTCTCTAGGGAGAGTGAAAATAATTAGGTTAGGGTTCCTTATGTTTGCTAAATAGTCTGTTAATTGTAGTAACTTTAGTAATGTTTTAGGCTATGAGGATATAGTTCTCTTTAGCTTATTTCACCTAAGTGTGACTTGTGTTGTGGAAGTCAATGTGTTAAGCTAGTATTTGAGGCCTCGAGTCTCCCGGCTAGTTTATGCTCAAGCTGGTATTTGAGACCTCGAGTCCCCTAGCTACTTGTAGCAACTATGACAACAACAAAAAAGAAAAAAGAAAAAAAAAACAAAAGAGAAAGCAAATATCACAAACTTCCTTGTATTTTATGTTGATCACATTTAAGTGGTATAAGTGACAAGATCACTAGTCTTTAGACCCCGACGAGCATTCCTACGTTAACTACTCTTTAGTCGATATTTTTTAATTAACGTTGGTCAATCTAGTACTTACTTTATCCCTAGCTCTTGTGTACTTCTCTTAGAGTCAACCTAATAGACCTTAACTCAATTGCATTTTATTCAGGCACTACACTTGTTCTAGTTGGCAATGTTACAATTCATGATTTTTTTTTTTGCATTTCCTTGAATATCATGTATGCATCTCACTTATTGCACACCTGCACATGCTGCCTTTGAGCTTTCACAATGTTGTTTTTCTTTTGCTACAGGTACTCGTATCATGGATCCTGATGATGCACTGTTCTATTCCCAGGGCGGAATCTACATCAGGAAGGGGGGCATGTTACCACCAAGCAACCACCTTTTATGTAGCCATGGGCCAGGCTTGTCAGACCCGCTAGTAGTGTATTATGTTATTGGCCGAGCTTGTCGGTCAGGTAGGAATGCTTAAGAGTGATCATCGATGAGAGGCGCACTTCAAAACTGGAACCTATAACGTTTGGGTAAGATTGGCTAAGTGTGGGCACCCAAATGTGAACGGGCAAGCCCATATAAAAGTCAATCTAAACCTAAAATACCTCATTCTCTCTTTTGTGCAATGCAAGAAGAGTGTTCTTGCTCCATCTCCTTTTCCGTCTCCTTTGTGTACTAGTGTGTGTGTGTGTGTGTGTGTGTGTGTGTGTGTGTGCGTGCTTGAGAGAGAGAGAGAGAGAGAGAGAGAGAGTATGTGATCAAGCATTGAGGTGGCACGACATGGCTCCCTCTTCTTCATGGCGAGGAATCCTCCACGACAGCAAGCATAGAGCGGTGAATGACACACCATTGTCATCTTTGAGCTTACTAGTTTAGGCTAGTTGCGTGCTTGGAGCCATCTGTGGCTTGCACACAGTGTTAGGCAAGTCCCTTGCTTCAATACATACGGCAGAAGCCCACGACTTTTGTTTTTTTTTTTTTGAATATATGGGTTATTTATACCATCTTGTTCCTTTCTCTATACCTTACTGTTGCATCCTTGGGGATGATATTGAAGTTATTGTTAATTTATGTTGAGCTACAATGCAAAAAGGACTATGCTAGACCCCCTTTAGTCTCTTGTGTTGTGGCATGATAAATTAATTTATGTGCCACATGAAACAATCATTGACCCTAGAAAGACTACCGTCCATGTTGTGTTATGGTACGATAAATATATGTCACACTAGAATGCAAGAAGAAGGTGTACTTAACAGAGCCCCTCTATTCCCTTGTATTGTGGCGTGACAAATTAGTTGTCGCGCTACAATGTGAAACAGTTGTAGACCCTAGGAAGAGCACCCTCCATGTTGCATTGTGGTGCAACGTCGTGCCACAACGCAAGAAGGATATATGCCTATTAGACCTCCTCCACTGCCTCGTGTTGTGGCACGATAAATGTTTGTCATGCCACAATACAAAACAACCATAGACAATTGATAGAGTATCCTCCCTATCACTGGTTGTGGCATGACAAATAAATATCACATAAGAATGTGACCACAACATGAACTAAGTGGTTCGGTTGGTCGAGACCCCTCTATATTGCGAGGGTTGTAGAGTGACACCAACTTCATTGCTATTTTGGCACCACCCCCACAAGCCTTCATGCATGGCAATACTACCACGTGTTGTTCATGCGTCTGGTGCACACTTCCCAAGGAAATAGACCTCTCCCAATGAGCAAGGCTATTACATGCAATCGTCTCTTTTTGAATATCCATGATTTGTAATGATGATGATGTCCACCTGCATATATAATGTCTCTATTTTTGTAGACTCCAATGTTGTTAGACTTCCATCCTCCCTTCTGAGAGTTGTCTTTTGGGCTATTGCTCTCTTATTTCTCAGTTATCTCCTTTTTATCTTTGATTTCTATTTTGTGCAAAACTTGGCTTCTCATGGCTTACACAAAGCAAACAATGAGAAAGGTATACCCGGACCCTAGCCAACCTTTTTCTTCCTGTGCTGTAGGCAAAACTCTACCAAATTTACATGCAACTATGTAGAGTCAAAAGGCATGAGTAGAACCAAGCCATTCTACATGAGGTCTGCAAACTCTAGAGGCATTTTTTCCTTGCCATCCCTAAGATCCCTTTTTAGAGAGTTGTGTGTGAGATCTGCGATAGAGCCAACCTCAATTCAAGGTGGGATAGAAGCTCAATGGGTTTCCTTCACAAGGCAACTGAAGACTTCCTTATTGAACTTGTTTAAGATAGCTATATGCTCACAGCCCATGCCCATAGAGTGATTGTGATTCCCAAGCATATCAATTTCCTAAGGCTCTTGCAGTTCAAGTACGAGAAGACACTTGCAGCAATGTCAATTTTTGATAGGAAAATGAACACCATTTTGACAATCTTGTCGATAAGTAAAGTGAATATAACGGATGTGAGTATGACCCAACATGCTTATGACACACATTTGAACGTGGAATGGGTCTAAGAACCAATAGATGAAGAGTCTTACATTGAACAGGAGACATGGAAATGGCGGCGGCCATTGATGAAGCCAACAGGGAAGTCTTGCTCTTTCTTGGTCCCAATTTGGACGTTGTCCTTTTTGTGTGAGGATCCATTTTGCACTTTTCCTTTGGCCATTACAAGGTTTCCATATTGGAAGATGGTAGAAGGGATTTGAGACCAAATTATAAATTTTGGTCAATGGAATAAGAAGTTAGTTTTGCAAAGCATGGTTTTTGTCTCAAAACATTTTTATTTTATTGATCAAGTTTTTTTCTACTTGCAGCATGCTGGTCTCTAACCTCTTAGCATGTTGGTCTCTATCCTCCCATGGAATCTTCAACCTGAGGTAGGTGTGCTAGATGCACAATTATCATTGGCTCTCACCTCGGAGTCTACCTCCTTGATCGTATTGTTGATTGGTTTCAATCCATCAACATGGGCATGGCCAAGGTTTTACTTTAACTTACAATGAAAAGTAAGTTTTGTTTGGTCTTTTGCAATGTTTAGGTATTGTGTCTACTCTGAATGGTAGCTAAATTCATGTTTTGGTGCAAATAGTTCTCATTGGAGCTTCATTGGACTAAATATTTAGTGTAAGTGTTGCTACCTTGCAAATTCTATGCACGGGTTTCATGGGACTATCTAGAGGTAATTGTACTTAATTAAGTTTTGCAATTTTGATGCATCAATTAATACGGGTTCGTTCAAAAACTTGTGGTTGTCTTGGAAGCGTTCATCCAAGAGAATATATGGAACGACATGCTCATTCTGAGTTGCAAGGTGCCGAAATAGGACGACGATCGTTCTTGTGAATGGAGAGTTCTAGAAAATGTAGAGCTCCTGCTAGAGCGTAATTATTCTGAGGAGTGTAGAAGTGTAAGTTGAATCTTTTTTTTTTGGTGTAATGAGTGAAAAATTATCTTTTAGGATAGTTATTGAGGATAGGTTTGATGTTCATGGTGAGGGCTTCAAGAGGACAATGGTACAAACTATGATTAATCTTGTGGAGACACGACCCAATGGAGCCCCTACTGCATTTTTCCTGCCATGACCACTGCCTCCACCATAGAGGTACGAAGAGGTGCCTCCAACAACACAACAAGCTTCTATAGTTGCCTCCTCTTGACTTTATGATCATTCTACCTCTAATGTTTTTATTATACCCAATTTTACTGAGGATGATGAAGCCATTGCACAATCCTCTCTCAGACCATCAAACCCCCGTCGTCTCCTCAGCATCACCTTGCACCCTCAACACTCACTTATGCTATCTAGGATGCTCCGACACCTGCTCGGTCACCTTCCATCCATGTTGCTTCTCCATCTATATCTCCATACAGCTATACCTCCACAGAGCAAGCCTTTACATTTTACTGATGATTATCAAGCTCGGGAAGGATCCTCCCTCCCCCCCCCCCCCCCGTAAATGAGAGCTAAAACTCAATGAATTTAATACAACAATACAATGTACATGATTAAACCCAATTTAAAGACTTCAATTTTAGTCGGAATCAAAAACACAATTGTGCTCACACTATGTTGCAAGAATTTTTATTTTTTATTTTTGCATCGATGTATGTATAACGATTTCAAATGTACTAGCTAAAACTTTGTTACAAAATTAAAGGACAAAGCATCATGGTGCTTTGTGTGAGCCACCTTCTTGCATTAGTAATTGCATCACACCACGAACAATCGATCATCTGTTATCTTTGCCCATAGTATCTTCTTCTCCTTTCTTGGAGAGGGACCTTGAAGATAGAGTTATTCCAACATATAGATTAGACCAAAATATTGTGACAATGACAAATAAGGAAGGAACAAACACAACAACAATGTGCACATTCAAAGCATACTTCCTCTCATGTATGTGAATGGAAAATAAATCTAGGAGGTAGGTTGAGATCAACCTCATTCTCCGAGTCCTCATACACCTATCATACCATGACATTTCCTTGAATGCTAAGAACTATCACTAGGTCATGTTCACACCACACCGCAAGCATCCTTAAAGGATTGTTAATGTTATCAGATAAATCTTGGTCCACACCTACCAAATGACCATTCACTCGATGCCACCTTACGTAGTGGAAGGAAGCTATGAAGTTCTAAGAAGCTATCATGCACTCACACAATAGACTTTTTATCCACCTTGCACAAGATTCCATCATAATTATGGACATCCTAATAATCGTCTAAAAAACCAAGGAATTTCTTTGACTTGCAGATAAGCATAGTGGCAATCTTCATGAGCTCCTCATCATGGAAGAAGTCAATAAACACATGCATGTGCATGAAGATGGAGACATGTACCACATGACTCGTAATATTTGGTCTTAAGCACTTCTTTATCTCTTGATATAGCTTTAGTATGAAACATTCAGAGGTCTCAAAAAAGCGAGAGATACTACAACATGACAAAGCCAAGTGTAGAATGAGGAGAGTGTTCATAGAAGAACACGCCCCTTTCAACCAGCACCCTTCTAGTGCTAGCGTTGTAGAGAATTTCACCCACCGATGCATGGAATGCACCAAAGATGCCCATTATGCATTACATAGGCTACCAATCTTCTTTTTCAGAGGGATAGATATCTACAACAATCAAGTTAATTGCACAATACATCATTAAACAAAAAAAACCACATGTGGAGCCTAAAAGATGCACATTTGGTTGATTAGCTAAAAACCCTATCTGTTTTTCTTGGAGATGTGGCTCAAAGTGCATGTCCTTGACTGTTTTGCCCATTTGTGAGACAAGCGAAAGACTTTAACCCTATCTTTGTAACTATTCACAAACTCATTCTCTGTGCGCTTTCTTTTCCTTGTCTGTAGGAGAACCTAACTTTTGATGGTAATGGTTGTGAAAATTCATTGACCATTGTCCAAATCAAAGCTGATGAATAGTTCCATTGACTTCATGGTTGCGTACGGTAGTCGAGGTCTTCTGCTCTCCATTGGTGCTTCTTCAATGACCTAAAGATGCACAACATATATTAGGAAAAATATGAACGTTGCGTGGGCCTTGTAAGAATCCCTAATTTTAAGGAATTAAGGCCAATTTTGTGTAGACTTTGGGGGACAAGTGTATTTAATAGGCTACCATTTTCACCTATTTTTTACTCAAAAGTTCATCTCAACCTTACATGTCAAAAAAAGATTTTTTTTTACCTTTTTTGGACTTACACTTACTAGAAGGCCAATTTTTGGATTTTTCTTTTCCCTCCAAAAAAATAACTCTCTCCCCCTCCCTCTCCTTTGCATCCCTCCTACGTCTCCCTCTCCTCTCCTCTCCCTCTTCCCTAACTCTCTCCCTCTTCACAGGCCTACATATAACTATGCTTCGCGTGACCACGCCCTTAGTGAACGACCTAGAGGGTGAATGGTGCATGTGCGCACTCTACATCTTTCTATTAAAAAAGGCTAGGTGTCGCCAAGGCCTTCACACCTCTCTCTCTCTCTCTCTCTCTCTCTCTCTCTCTCTCTCTCTCTCTCTCTCTCTCTATGTGCACGCACGCATGTTTACCAGACCTAGACTCGATAGGCAGGCAAACAATAGGCCCTCCCCCCCCCCCCCCCCCCCCCCCCCCTTCTCTCTCTCTCTCTCTCTCTCTCTCTCTCTCTCTCTCTCTCTCTCTCTCTCTCTCTTGCTCGCGCACATACACACACATCATGGGAATTTTGACGACCTGCAACTCCTACAAAATAATCCATGTGCACAGGATGCCGTCTTTTGATCTCCTCAATATGTTGGTTATGTGCACCTCTCTCTCTCTCTCTCTCTCTCTCTCTCTCTCTCACACACACACACACACACACACACACACACACGCGCGCACACACACATAGGATGGAGCTAGTCAGCTTGATGCACTTCATGATTGTCCTTCCCTAAGCGTATAGATGCACATCAATAAGCCCCCCGCCCCCCCACCCAAAAACCCAAAAATAAAATAAAATCGTCCCTCCCTCTTACTGCATGTATCTTGTATCCTAGCCTCCCATGGATCAACCCCTTGCCACATGACCACATTTTGTTACTTTGTACTTTAGTCCTTTCTTGATAGATGGAGGACACACACATGTATATTTGATTTGTCTCATAAGCAGACTTCGACCTCTAATACAAGTAGAAAGATCTCTCTCTCTCTCTCTCATATAGTTACCGGATATAATTGTTGTCACATGGATCACCATCTTCACCAACGCAAGGCTAGCTTCACAAATGAGCTTCATCTTTGAAATGCAACCATAGACCAGTGGCACATACTTAGACACAACACCCACATCCACCTGAGAAGACCCAAATACTCACACTAAAGCAGATCAAAGTGACTACTGAGCCCCATAGGAGGTGGATGCCATGGCCATGCAAGGATACCACATTGTGAGAGTGACACCATAGTGAATGAATGTTTCATTGGTATCTTGTATATTTAGACGGTTATAGGTGAGAGGTACATTTCATCGTATCTAGTGTTTAGGTCTCATAGGCCTCATTGGCCTTTTAGAGACCTTAATATACACTCGCTCTCTCCCAGTTCCCTCTGGCATAAGAGGTTCAAAACTGTTGGATGGATATTTGAGGTCCTTTGGGACAGTTCCTTAGACACTAAAACTTCTCTTCTTCTTCTCCCACAGGAAAAGGTTAAAGTACTTTCTTTTTTGCTCTTGATCATTGGCAAGTAAACTGCCTAAGCATAATTGGAACTTGAGGTTTCATCCCATTATGCTTGGCATAACCACAGAAATAACTGAGCAGTTATAAAGAATCATCCTCACAAAGACGTTCCCCTGCCTCGAATACAGGCAAGAAACCTGCATCTTTGATTTAAGATTTGTCGCTTTTCATAATTTGAGATGTGTGACACGATCGACTGAGAATCACCACCCATTTGCCTATCCATAAGTTTAACAACACATGCTGGCGCAGGTATTTTACTAAGGGCACAGGCAACTGCCATCATGCTACACCTCCATAGCTTGCAAAAATTTGCAGGATCAATAATTACATTTGGGGCCTCCCGCATTCAATTATAATCCAAAGATTTTAGATTCGCGAAAATTTCTTTGCTTTGCGAGCCCCTTTTATCGCTGATAGCTGTGAATGAATGGGAAATCCCACTCATCATTCCACCAACCCTCCCCTGGCTTCTTCGATGCTTGCTTCTTGACTCGCATTGCTTCAATCATGTTTGCATCCTCCTGCCTGCCGGCGGCTGCATAAATATTTCTCATACTGACATAATTCGCGTCATCCCCTTCATCTAAACGCACTACCTGGTCAAAAGCCCACCTTCCAAGCTTCACATATCCCCATTTCTGACAAGCCCCCAGAAGAGTGTGCCACATTGTCAAATTGCCACAAGATGATATTTCTTGCGCAATGGCTACAGCCTCTTGTAGAAGGCCTGCACGACCGAAGAGATCAATCATACAAGTATAATATTCTGCACTGGGGATAATGCCATAGCCATTAGTTGCCAAGTCAAAGAACATCTGGCCTTCAAACAACAGACCTTCATGACTGCACATATTGAGCATGACCATAAAGGTTACTGAATTGGGCTCCATACCATCTCCAATCATATTATGAAATACGCGGAAAACAGCATCTTTCTTTCCAAGCTGGGCTAATCCCACCATAAGTGCACTCCATGAAACCACGTTTGGCATAGACAGCTTGTCAAAGACATCTTGAGCTTCAACAAGCATGCCACAATTAGCATACATATCCACTAGAGCAGTGCCAACAATTGTATCATTTTCGCTAACCCCTTGCCTCACAATCACAGCATGCACAGCTTGGCCCCTGTGGACTATACCAGTGCTGCCAATAGCTTTCAAAATGCATGAAAAGCTAGCCGCACTCGGAGAGAAGCCACTTTGTTGCATATGTTCAAAACAGTCAAAGGCATCTTCACAATATCCATTGTCGGCATATCCTGCAATGAGCACATTCCACGTTACTATATCCAAGATGGAAAGATCCTCAAAGACCAATTTGGCTCTCTCAAGTGCACTACATTTAGTGTACATATCTATCAATGCTGAGCCGATCTGGATGTCTTTTTCCAAAAACCCATACCTGAGAATGTGAGCATGTAATGTGTGACCCATGTCTATAGCTGCTATGTTGGCACAGGCCTTCAAAATACATAGGATGGTGATTCCATCCGGAAAGAAGCCCCAGTGCTGCATCTGGTTATAGCATCTTAACGCTTCCTCACCATACCCTTGCTCGACATATCCACTAATGAGCCCATTCCATGTTATTACATCCAATAATGGCAGCTCATCAAACACTTCTTGTGCTTGTTTAAGCTCCCCACATTTGGCATACATGTCTACCAAAGCATTGGCAACCAAAATATTCTTTTCCAGTAAATGTAGTTTAAGGATTTCTTCATGGATTTCTTTTCCTTTATCTAGAGCTCCAGAGCTACTGCACGCTTTCAATAAGCATACTAAGGTTACCGGTGTAGGAGAGAAACCCACTTGCAGCATACAGTCATAACACATCAGCGCTTTCTCACCTTTGCCATGCTGGGCGTAGCCGGTGATAAGTACGTTCCATGAAACAATGTCCCGATTAGGAATCTCATCAAACACTTGCTGGGCTGTCTCAAGTGCACCGCACTTAAAATACATATCTATGAGCGCATTGGCAACCACAATATCCTTATCCAACAAACGCTCCCTCACAATATGAGAATGCACCTCTCGGCCCTTCTTTGCGTTCCTCAGGTTAGCACAAGCTTTCAAAATGCAAGAGAATGTGAAGGCATTTGGAGAGAAGCCCTCTTTCTGCATTTCTTCATAGCATGTCAACGCCTTTTCACTACATTCGTTTTGAGCATACCCAGCTATGAGAACATTCCAAGAGACTATATTCCGACTGAGAAGCCCATCAAATGCATCTTGTGCTTTTGCAAGCGCACCACATTTGGCATACATGTTGATTAAGCTGTTTCCAGCAAACGAGTTACTTTGAAATAACCCACTCTTAGTAAAGGAATTGTGTATCTCAATGCCCTTTTGAAGATCCTTTTCTCTACCACATCCCTTCAGCAAGGCACCGACAGATGCAGCAATGGGTTTGTGAATGGCTAGCTCTGCCGCCGCCTCTTTCCGCTCTTCCTGTATATCAATGTGAGAAGACACATTCGGGCTCTCCAATGAGTGTGTCCCTCCTGTCTTAGCTCTCCTTGAAACCTGTGTGAATTCCGCTGTCGCCTTCCCATCATTTTGAGGAGCTTGAAGCCTAGAGAAATCGGTATGCTCTGCTGATGCCAAAAAAGACACATACATACAAGCATAAAGACGCCATGTGGTAATGGACTGTGTGCAAGAAAATCCATCTCCTATTGACTACCGAGAGGTAATTTTACCTCGTTGTTGCCCCAGAACTGGCAGACGCCCATCAAAGAGTTGCAGCTGCATGTCAATTCCCTTGTTGGCCGAGGGCAGCAACCGCCGTAAGAGAGTGAAACGCTCTCTCGCAACATCTTAACATGCTCCTCTGTGTGTGTGTGTGTGTGTGTGAGAGTGTGTGTGTGTGTGTGTGTGTGTGTGTGTGTGTGTGTGTGTGTGTGAGAGAGAGAGAGAGAGAGAGAGAGAGACTTTTGACGCTTCAGACGGCCATCAACCCTGCAAGGGTTTGTTCGTGGAACTTGCAATCGGCAGGGCCTGGATGAGTTCATTCCATCGTTAGAAGGGCCGATGTGCGAGCTGGGTGAGTGGGGTGGAGGACACCAACAACTTAGAATGTAAAACCCAGAGCGATTTGAGTTTCAAACTTCAGTAAGATCTACTTTTTGATACTTTTTGAGATTTAACTTAGTAAATTTAAGATTTGAAGACGAAAAAACCTACAAACTTTAGAGAAATTTAACATCAAGAACTTCAAATGTAATCAATTTAGACAGCATGGTAGTGTGATATAATGTAGGTGTAGTGGTATTAGTGGCACCTAAGGCTATTGTGCAAAGGTGTAGAGAAATAGCTTGTGGTCAAAAGTGATGTGTGAGAGAGAGAGAGAGAGAGATTTGGAGAGAAAATGTTTTATCGTCAAAATAGAGGCCTTTGCTTGTCTTTTTGGTCCCAAGAGAAACCACCCCCAACCAAAAGACCATCACTATCGACGCTTGCTCGTGAAAAAACCTAAGTTTAACACAATCCCACCTATGAATTTTGAGATCCGCTTCTAAAATTTCACCTCAAGGTGATAGCACTCGTGAAACTCAAAGGGTCCGTGCTTTGGAAAAAAACATCATAAGTTTAGTGCAATCCTACCTATGAATTTTGAGATTTATCGCTAATTTCCACCGCAAGGCAAGGTGATAGCACAAATGAAACCCAAAGGAATTTAAATGTAAAAATCTTCAAATATAGCAGAGGGTTGCCCCAATTCATTGCACCCTCATCAACAATGCTTCAAAAAAAATCATTGTTTATGATGGTGTGCCATTAAACCACTTCGATGATGTTAGCTATGATTCTGGAGGTGGGTTTTTAAGGAGAATCTCGGAACATGCCTTGGAAATTGGAGAAATAAAGAGTAAAATGATAGGAGAGTTTTGCAAACACCGGTTCAACGCTTACACACCTGTTTGTCTCAATGTAAGGAGATATAGAAAAATCTCTGCCTTTAATGTTATTTTTTACTTGCTAAAATTGCAAATTCTTAGCTAGATTCTGAGCTTGCTTAGAAGAACACTGGCAAAAGCTACAAATTTCAGTGCAAAAAGCTGGTGAATGCTTCAAATTTTCACCTAAGAGCTCGGATGCTTTTAATTAGAAGATGTATATTTGTTGTTTTATAAATTATAATTTTTTTTTGTGCAATGTTTTATGGGATTGCAGTCACATACCCATTTCCTTGGCACAGGAGTTGAATTTTAATTTTGAAATTGTCATTTTGACCTTGAGAACACCTCAAGGTGATTGCACAAGTGAAACAAAAAATTCAACGTAAAAAAACCTTCAAACACTATAAGAGGAGTAGTATATAACCGCTAACATTGCCACGGAAAAACAAAGGAAAATAGAAAGAGAAAATATTGCGTACGCGACAATAACCGCGGCTAAAATCGCGGTAGTAGTTTAAAAGCAATAATCGCAGTAATAGCTACGGTAATATACCCGCAGCTAGTATCGCGTCAATTGCTACTCATATTACCGCGCTAATTATCGCTAAACGCCTATTCAAAAATAAAGGTGCTCATTTGGGCCACCCAAATTTGGCCTGCATTAAACAATGAAACATCAATTGTTTTTTGAAAAAGTATACCAAAAAAACAATAAATTGAAATTGAATTTACTTTACCTTGACAATTTAATGTGCAGTAGATCAATTATTTAAAAAAGTTACAAATAAAATAAAAATAGTTGTGTAAACATTGTGCCATATTGTGACTTTACGAAAGTTTGGACAAATATTTTTTATCTAATCCTCCTCGTCCTCGTCGTCGTCCAAAGGCATGTGCGTTTGATCACCTTGACTCTACATAAAGCCAAACCAAATTAAACAAATATCAACAGCTCAAAACAGTTGATACAAAATTATTTGTTTAAACTTACCGCTTGTAGTGATCCAACCGCTGCGTCGAATTGCTCGCGATGGATGTGGTTGTTCTCGAACAACCATTGCCAAGTATCAAATTCTGTATGCCTCTCCCGATACTTGACTATCTCTCTAGTTGGTCGAGTAAGAGTGATATTTCCCTAAGTTAGCAAATAACAAATCATCAACTATAATCTTTATAATCACCGATTTAGGTTGTAATTTAATCAATCTTACATATTTGTCCTTCCAGGCTGCTTTGTCTCCCGAACCATAGTGCGTGGGAGTTTGTCTCGCGCGAGCTTCGCATTGTTGTCTGTAGGATGAGCCCATTGCAGCGTGATTGCTCTTTTCTTGCATTGCCCACTCCCACTCCGCATCTGCCATGTTGCCACCGCGATAGCTCTTGTCTAGATCTCTAACCTGGTTGACTGTTGCGAGTCGTACACTGGACTACTTGTTTTTCAAAAATGTTTTTATGTAGCCCTCCAACCATTGTTGTGAAAAACATTGATCAGGGGCATTTGGAAATCTAGCATGTAGTACGTCCTCAATGTAGCGTGCATGATTGGCGGGCAGTTGGTCTTTAAACTTTACAAAACAATTCTTATACGTCTAATACATAAGAAATTGAAGATGGCATCGAAACGCCATGCCCTGTGTTGTACCGAAGTCCACCTCCCCACCATATTTTACCCTGTAGTAGCGTCCATGCGTGTCTGGCACGGGTGCATCAGTATCCTCATCCTCTGCGTCAGGGACGGCATGCTCTGAAATAGGGGACTTCGTTCCCCCGCCACTACCAAAACAAGCGAAGCCACAAGATCCCCCGCCGCTTTGTCTCTCTCGGTGCTCACTGCCTTGAGACGAGCGTTGATGCGTGCTACTAGAAGAAGTGCGTCAACGGTGTTCTGGCAAAGTAGGAGTGGAATGGAGTGGCATTGTGATGCCATGGGAGGGGGACCTTGCGATGCCATGGGAGTGGGACCCTTCGATGGAAGGGGAGTAAGACGATAAGAAGGGGCCGTAGACTGAGGTGCTGTCGGTCCGAGGTTTGGATGTAAGGAGTCCCTCCCTGACTCCCCCATGGTGTGGACTACGGAGAAAGACAGTAGGCCGCAAGCTGCTGCGGAGTGTAGCGGCTAAACAAACCCTCCGTCAAACGGAGGTACTGGTCTCGTAAAGAGATAGCCCTCTTGAGGTCTAGATCTACGATCGCTGGAGGAACCTGAGTAGAGTAGGTGTAGGATAGCCATGCCTGCAATTAACAAAAATAAACCTATTGACACTCATGGTTTAGGGTTAACTAGCCTGAAATAATCTTTATTTCTTTTCTTGTTCTCACCGTCTGAAGACTCGGGTCCGCTAAAGGCGAAGTCCACCCCGGGTGGGAGCGGGAGCCCACCTGGGATGTGAACCAACCAAAAGAAGAGCCAAATGGCTGCTCCCCACCAGGCGGTCTCTCGTCTGACATCTACATTACAAAGAGCAATATGAGATTTAGCTTTCCCCCCTACTCACTCATCTATATATACGTACACAAGTATATATGCACACAACATACTAGTAGACCTAAGTAGGGGCTAGTAGTGCCAAAGGTCAAGTGGCACCTCTTTAGATATCATCACAGTCTCAACCGTGGTAAAACCAAAGGTACATTGCGGTAATCCATGCATGAGTGATCAATGACCGCAACACCACGATTAAAAAAGAACTAGACCCAAGAGAAAGCGTCTAAACTTCGGGTGCTATGCTCCCGTACTTAGTGTCTACATACATGCATAAACAAATATATATACAATTACGTAAATGTAGCCATCAATTTGAGTAGAGATAAAGAGCTATGGTTGTAAATGTAGCCATCGTTTTGTGTTGTGCGCAGAGCGAGAGTGCTCTTGCTTCTGTAGAGTGCTTTGAAGAAGAGCTTCTTTATTGTGCTTCTTGCGCAACATCTCTTTACAGCAGCTCCTTGTTTGAGGGATCACTGTGTACATTGCATGCTTGCCTCCATTATGAGGTACGGTACCGTTGATGCCGTGTCCAACCTAATGCCGCGTCTGTGGGGAGAAAGAGATAGGAAGAGAGAGACAAAGATAAAGAAGGTAAGGAGGAGAGAGTAGAAAGTAACTTCTGAATTCCATCGGTTTCACGTAATGAAGGTCTTTTTTCAAAGCACTCTACAGAAGCAAAAGCATACCCGCACTGCGCACACCACAAAATGACTGCTTCACCTACAACCATTGCTCTTTATCTCCCTATTTCTTTATCTTCCTCTCTCTCTCTCTCTCTCTCTCTCTCTCTCTCTCTTCCCCCTCTTTCTCTATTTCTCTCTCTTCCTCTCTCTCTCTCTCTCTCTCTTTCCCTCTGTCTCTCCCTCTCTATTTCTCTCTCTCTCTCTCTCTCTCTCTCTCTCTCTCTCTCTCTCTGCCCTCTATCTTTCTCTCTTTCTCTATCTCTCTCCCTCTATCTTCCCCTCCCCCCCCCCCTCTCTCTCTCTCTCTCTCTCTCTCTCTCTCTCTCCTCTTCTCTCTCTCTCTCTCTCTCTCTCTCTCTCTCTCTCTCTATCTATCTATCTATCTAACCTCTATCTCTCCCTCTCTATTTCTCTCTCCCTCTCCCCCTCTCTCTCTCTCTCTCTCTCTCTCTCTCTCTCTCTCAATTGTATTAATTCGCCTCTTTCTTGTAGTTTGATGGGTAAAATGTTGTCAAAAGATCACCACATGCCTCCAGATTGTTGACAAGCTAGATCGTATGTCACTGCACTTGGAATGGAGTATGAGCGCATCCATGCGTGCGTCAACGATTGCATGTTATACCGCAATGAGCACGCACATGCTACCTCATGTCCCGTGTGTGGGGAAGCACAATACAAGACCGGAGTAAGCGGAACACACCTACCCCACAAGGTATTGAGACATTTTTCATTAATTCGTTGCATTCAACACATGTTTAAAAGCAGGCCTACCGTGGAGCTCTTCGTGTGGCACACCAACCACCGCTCACATGATGGAATGAGCATGTCCCTATCGATTCACCTGCAGGGAGGCACATCGAAAATTAATGGTCAGAGTTTGGGTTGGAGTCTCGACACTTGAGGCTTGGGTTAGCAAGTGATGGTGTCAACCCCTTCAGCACTAAGTCTACTTCATGGAGCACTTGGCCTGTGGTGATCGTCAACTACAATATTCCACCATGGGAGACAACAAAGAAGGACAATATACTTCTTTCCTTGCAATATTGACGTCTACCTTGAGCCCCTCATTGAGGAGTTGGAGGAGTTATGGAGAGGCATTCCTATTGTAGATGTCTCACTTGCAAAGGGAGGAGAGAAGCCATGTGAGGGGAGTCCTTATGTGGACAATGCACGACTATCCTGGGCTTGGAGAGATTTCTGGTATCTCCCTTCTCCTCTCTCTCTATCTCTCTCTCCCTTTAGTTTTCCCTCTCTCTAACAATATGATATGTATGCAGGGTTGTCCACATCGGGTCACAATGCATGTCCTCTTTGCAGGCCATCATTGGTGACAGAGAGGTGCAATGCCTTGCGCAAGGTAATCTATCCAAACAACCATCGTTTCTTACCGCAAGTTCATAGAAAGTACAAGGCTCCAACAAATGGGAAGACACCTCTAAAGCTCACGATGGCAAATAGGGCAACCATTTGGTAAGAGCACCACAACAACAATCCGGCTCCGTGTCCTCCACCAAAAGGTATGTCAAGGTATTCCATATTTTTAAGGTTTACATATTGAAAGGACATAAAAATACAACACCTCTTGGATCCCATGCACATATTCAAGAATATAGCCCAAACACTGTGGGACCACATTATTGGCAAGAAGGACTCATTGGGTGCGAAGGAGGATTTGAGGGTCTTGAAACGTCTCCTTGCCTCTGCTACTCCACGCCATGTCCCCAATGGAAAGATTGTGCTTCCTAAGCATCATGGATGCTAGCCAAAGAAGAATTAGACAAAGTGAAGGGTGCCATTGCATCTATTCGCACACCAATAGGATACATGAGGTCGCTAAAGGGAGCTTTCACAAGGGCGAAAAAGGGTGAAAGCATTCAATTATATGGGTTGAAGTCCCATGATTGGCCCAAGATGCTTCAGGTAATGTCCCTCTCCCTATTCTATCTATAGTTTGTGTGTATGACTTTCTCTCACTTTCCCTTCCCCTAATTTACATTGTAGTTCATTCTGTCGGTGAGTATGTGTATATGTCGGGACAAAAAAGTCAGGGATGTTATTTTCAAACTTGGAGAGCTAGTAAGGTACACCACAAGACTCCACTCAACTACACTTTTTTTATGTACACAAAATCTCAACTAGCACTTATTGTATCCTTGTGTGTTTTCTTGCAGATTTGTGAGCTCCAAGGAAATTGAAATAGATGTTATCCCTGCTTCTCAAACACTTGCAACAGAAATTGTGTATGCCATTGAGGATGCATTTTTTCGATCGGTCCTTCTTAGTCAAATCCACCTCTTGGTTCACGTGGTGGAGGAGATCGCTATATGTGGAGTAGTGCACGTACGATGGATGTTCTTCTTAGAGAGGTTTTTAAAGACTCTTAAAGATTTTGTGCGGCTACGGTCTCAACCAGAGGCATGTATGGCCGAAGGGTGGATCGTGCAAGAGGCATTTGTTTACATCTCAGAGTTTTTGTTGGCACAAGTTGATCCTTCAATGCCTCGCATGTGGTCAGACAAGGAAGATGCAAGGATGACTTCACACTTGCTTAGTGGAAAAGGAAAACTATTTAACATGGATATGAATCTATCTCGAGTGGTCAATAACTTTTGTATTTCCAATGCAAAGGTTATGACAAAGTGGGTGGACTTGTGGACAATGGCAAAGGCGTGTTTGCAAGAGAGAGAAGCATGGAAACAAGCACATGGAGGAAGGAGGACACCCCCAGTGCCTAGACACCTTGCATGTTTCCCAGATCTCATTAGTGGAGAGTGGATTCATGAGAGAATGACCGAAGCAAAAGCGTACAGAGAAGACATCACCAACAAAAAATGAGAGTATGCACGAGGCTGTGTACCAAAGGTAGAGTACTCATATACCTAAACCATATTGTAAAGTTTTTTCTTGATTTTATCTTTGTATTTGATAAAAGACATTTTCCTATTTTGTAGTGCCTTTCCTTTAACTCTATGCGGTCAAAGGGTCGTCACTTTTGCATACGCCACATTGATGAGCGTAGAACCACCATGGATTGTGGCATCATGGGTGTGAGGTCCCCAACCCCGAGAAGATTGGGGTGACTTGATAGATGGACTTCCTTTGTTCTCCTTTTCCATTGACGACACCCTACTCTATTTCCACAAAGTAGAGATACGAGCAACAGAAGAGAGGAAGTCCTCTATCCATCGTTTGCGTGGTTATAAGGGTCATACGCCACAAGCCAGGTCGATAAATTTAGGATTCTAATGAAGCTGTTTCCTAACATAAAGATGAAATCCCATTGACATATTTAGAATCCATAAACAACGCCTTTTTTCCCACGTTTAAGAGGCACGGCCGCTATCCATAAACCATAAATATGATAGGTAACTTAGTCTAAACTAAATAGTAATCTTGTGTCACGTAGATTTGGGCCGTCTCGACTCTTGGCACAATGAGTCTCTAATTTCACTTCTCTTAATAAAAGAGAGTGGAGAGTTTCTCGATTAATCGAGACCACCCATCCTTGACTGACAACCTGAACCAGCCCCCACTTTCCACCCCACACTCACACTTTTTACCACATTGTTTTACATATACAAACAATGTTCCTTAATTAATTCCAGACACATGTTCTTTTATACAACGCTTCAAACAATACCAAAACAATTCAAACAAGGCCTAATGAAGATAGCCCTATATTTCAATAAAAATAACTTTTCCAATTGCTCATGAGTTTGCTGCTACCCGTGGACTTCCTCTGTTTAACAAACAGAGCCTTTGCAAAGGATTTATTCACTAACCGCGTATTGTGCAACCTTTCCATCTCGCTAACCGTGAGGCATCTTGCTAACCGTCAGGCATCCCGCTACCCGCGAGGTATCCCGCTAACCGCGAGGCATCTTGCTAACCACTAGGCATCCTGCTACCCGCGAGGCATCCTGCTAACCATGAGGAACAAAAGAGAGCCGATAACCTCAGCTTGATCTCCGCTAACCGCAGAATCATCTCGCTACCCGCGAGGAACAAAAGATATTCTTTCAACAATTCTTCTCTTTAAATGATTCTTCAAACATGATCACCCAATTCTTCATATCAATCAGAATCCACTTATCAAACAATATCAATTTATTAAGCAATAACAACTCAACAAACAGTGACAGTTTATCAAACAGTTCTTTTACTAATCTATAAAAACATATGCTTGTTTCTTGTGATAGGATCACGTTTTTCGGACAGTTTAAGGGATTCCCTATGCTTAGCTTCCCAAGTCAAACATGAATAGCAATACAGAATTATAAATTTGTCTTACCGGATTTGGACCGCGTGCGGCTAACTCCTGTGCTGGAGGTTGGACGGCTTCGACTTCTTCTTCGATTGATGCTTCCGCATGAGATACGTTCGGAGTAGACACCTTTTTTGGTGGTGCAACGGCATGGGCGTCCTTAGAACTTCGCGTTACACACTTCGGAGCCATATCTTCGGAATAGAGAAAAGAAAAGCGCGTTGTTGGAGAGAGGGAGAGTGTGTTCACAAACCGGGAGACGGTACGTCGAAGATTGGAGATGGAGATAGCTTGAAGGTGAGAGGTTAAGGGAGAGAGTCTTCCTCCGGCGCATTGTTGCAAGAGAGCTTCCGCTTCCGTAGATATGTGTGTTCAAAGTGAGAGGAGAAGGGTCCTTTATATAGGCCCTAGGGGGGTGCTAAGAATACTAAGAGGGTTTCAAGAATAGGAGAAGGAAAAGCTCGCGCGTCGTCGTGGCTCTGAATTTTTATTTTATTTTTGGACGTTTGCGAATCTTATGCGCAATTTTTTTTAAAAGCTCTATACTTACAAGTTCCCATTCTTTCTTAAAAGAGAGAAAGAAAGAAGTATCCTAATTTTGACTCACCTCTCTTTCTTTCCTAAAAATACTATCTCTAAGCTTTTTCTTCACACATAGATTAGGTTTCCACATAAACCTATTGTTCCACATAAAGAAAGATCAGAAATAAATAGATTCTGAACCCGATTTTCAATCCGATTGCTCTGATAAACTCATGATGACTCACAAAATTGAGAATCTCAATTACTTTGCTAAATAACTGAAATGACTTATATGGATAAATGTTGGGTACATTACAATGGGCAACTTTGACATAGATGGCGATGAAGCCAGGTACTGTGAAACTATTGAAAGGATATTAAAGGTTAATTTTAGAACCTTTCATACCTTTATCTTCAATGTAAGTGGTTTGAAAATGTGTCTAAACGACATGAGAATGGCCTCTACATGTTGAACTCTAGTATGCATCACATAGGGAGGTATGATAATTTAGTTTTACCGCGTAATTGTGAGCAGGTGAATGACTACCTTTTTTATTCTTATTTGCTTGTAACATTAATTATACAAATGTTACTCACTTTGAGCTTCTCTTTTATAGGCCATCTATATCCCAACAATCCACCAACCAAAACATTGGTTTGTAATTTCCGTAACATCTCAGGGGAGAACCATTTTTTCCACGAATGAAGTGGAGACCATCTTCGACCCTCTTCCACCTCCTACTTTGAATGAGGGGGAGATAGAGGAGAGGGAGGTCAATGAATCAAGTATGCCGGCGACAAGTCTTAGCAAGGATGATTATCATGATGATGAAGATGATGAGATGGAGGATGAAGAATTCAAAGATGATGAAGCCAACACATCCACAAACGATAATTTCATTTCTCTCTTTATTGATTTAGGAGCCATGGGCTTAGAATTAGACAATGCTTCTTGTATGGATCTTTTGGAAGATGATTCATAAACATTTTGCATAATTTTGGAAGATGATTCATAAACATTTTTCATACTTTAAGTTATGAATTTTTTCAGTCGTGTAATCCATTCATCTCTCTCTCCCCCCTCTTTCTTTCTCTAATTTTGTGAACATGCTCAATTATGTTAATCAAGTGACAGTGTTTATTTTAGCTGTAACCAAGTGTAATCTTAAATAGCTAACTATTGTTTTATGTTTTCATATCTTTTTTTTTTTAATTTCATATAATATTCTTTAATTTTTATTGAGAGGAGAGAAACACCAAAATTTGAGGGGAGCTGGGGGGGGGGGAATGTTTAAGCAAGAATTTGAAAGTTTAGGCGATAAATCTTGCCAACAGAATAAATGCGGTAATAGTAGCGGCAATAACTGAGGTAAATATCGTGATAATAATTTAAATACAACCCCCCTCTCCCCCGTCCTCCTCTCTCTTCTCTCTCCAACTGATTTTGAAGAACTCTACAAAACACGATAAAAGACCGCAGTAAACAATTAGAGATTTTCACAGTGAAATATAGCTGACAGTTGTCGTTCGTCGCTCGCAATCCGCTCACTCTCGTCCCCCCACCCTCATCGCTTGTCTTCGCCACCCACCACCGCTCACCTTTGTTACCCACCACCGCTCACTCTCATCTCCCCGCCCTTGTCGCTCGCCGTCACCACCCACCACCGCTCGCCTTTGCCACCCACTACTTGCCTTCGTCGCCTTCGCCACTCGAACATATCTTCGGCTTTTAATGTTATTTTTATTGGCTAAAATTGCAAATTCTTAGCTAGATTCCGAGCTTACTTAGATGAACACTACCAAATTTTAGTTTTAAAAGCTGGTGAAGGCTCCAAGTTTTAACTTAGAACTTTAGAGAGCTCTAAGTGTGCCCTTTTTATCCCTTCCTTAGATAAAAAAACTCTTGGTGAGCACAAGGCAATTTTTCCAGCTCTCCAAAGTTGAGGTGTCAAAAAGAACCCGGGGTTATGTGTAAAGTTATTGGCTAGGATTTCTAAAGACCGATTGTCTGTGGATCACTCCCTTAGGTAGAACCGGCCAAAAAATATAGATTTCCTTTATTCTAAAGGCAACGGGAGCCTATGGATAAAGCTAAGCTTTATTTCAAGGTACTAATAGTTTATTCCTTGGGAGGCAAAAAATAATGTAAAGTATAGGATCTAAGTTGTATAATATAGGTACTAGATTATAGGTAATTTATTGGTCACGCTGTCCATAAGCTCATTGACTCCCAAGTTACTTCATATTAATTTACCTTCTCTTTTTATAAAGTGGCTAGAGTCGCAAGACCAACGCTCAGCATGCGCAAGCTTTTCGGCAAATATTCATTTAGAGAGGAAACATTGGAACGTAGTGCATAGAAAAAGGGAGAGTGTGCGAGTTCGTAACGTGACGCTTGAGGGCTAAGGGCTACCCACAACTCGCGAGGCTTGAGGGTTGGTACTCACAAGCCTTGAGGGTTGAAACAACCTGCATGTGATGTCGGAGCGGCAAGCCCAATATTGCCTCTACAATCAATTGTCTCATAGCTACCTCTCTCACGATGACCATTCATGATCAAAACCATGAGAAAAGCCAAGATCAAGACTCAAGGTATGCTTACAGTTACCAGTAATCCGTTATTTTCTATTTGCACAGACAATGGTGTTGGCTTTGTTCTTTCTTTGAGATTTGCAATATATTATGAGCTAGTTGAGGACCGAAGTATGTCGATACCTTTGGTTCACTACGTCGTAGAAAAAATTAACGGCTTTGAACTTTAAAAACATGTTAAAATTTAAGAATTCTTTGAAAAAATGGTTATTATTGGGCTTAACCCTTGAGAACCAACCGGTTACACACAAGGATTGTCGACTAGGATTCGGAAATGCAAGTATTTTTATTGGTTCCCACATGCCTTTTGTTCTGACTCCACTCCAAGCTCTTCCAGTTTCAAGCAAAGAAAAAAGTTACCTATAGTGTGTAAGGGAGCTCAAATGCTTTTAATTAGAAGATGGATATTTGTTGTTATATAGTGTTTTTTATAATGGGATTGCACTCACACACCCATTTGCTGGCATAGGAGTTGAATTTAATTTTGAAATTGTCATTTTGACCTTGAGAACCCCTCAAGGTGATTGCACATGAGAAACGAAAAATTTAATGTAAAAAAAACCTTCGAATATTGCCAAGAGTTGTTGTTTCCCACTTGCAATCCACTCACTCTCGTCTCCTTGCCCTCGTCGTTTGCTTTTGCTACCCATCACCGCTCACTCGCATCTCCTTGTCCTCTTTCGATTGCCTTCACCACCCACTATTGCTTGCCTTCATGTCATTGTTTGCCTTCGCTACCCGAATGTATCTCCAGTTTTTAATGTTATTTTTATTGGCTAAAATTGTAAATTCTTAGATAGATTCCGAGCTTGCCTAGAAGAACACTGTCAAAATTTAATGTTATTTTTATTGACTAAAATTACAAATTCTTAGCTAGATTTCGAGCTTGCCTAGAAGAACATTGCCGGAATTTATAAACATAAGTTTTAAAAATTGGTGAATGCTCCAAGTTTTAACTTAAAACTTCTATACTGCTCTAAGTGTGCCATTTTTCTCCCTGCCTCACATAAAAAGCTCTTGGTGAGCATAAGGCAATTTCTCTCGCTGTCCAAGCTCTTCCAGTTTCCAGCAAAGAAAACAATTATTTATAGTGTCTAAGGGAGCTCGAATGCTTTTGATTAGAAGATTGGATATTTGCTTTTTTTTGGCTTTCTAAAAGAAACCCTTAGTGTTATGTTGGGTTAGGGAGACTTTCATTGGTTTTAGTGCATGATGGTGATTTACCTTTCATTTCACATCCTGACATGTCTTTACTTCTCTTTAATTCTATTGTTTTAGAATGCTAAAGGGAAGCTTCACTTTGCATAATTTTAATAAATTTTAGACATACACATATATATGTTTTTTTCTGCATTCTATTCTTTTAGAATGCTAAAGTGAAGCTTCACCTTGCCTAATTCTAATAAATTATATACACACACATATTAATTAGTTCTTTTTATTTCACCTTTCATTTCACAACTTCACATGGCTTTATATTTCTTGCATTTTATAGCGTGATTCCAGTCAGTGTTAGCGTTTGAGAAAGTCTCCTTTACTAAGCGACTGTTGTTGATCGAGTTTTCTCCTCACAAAGAAGAAAACCAGCAAAATTTTTGAGATTTGTAAAATTTTTGAACGCCTTTCTCACATATTTCATCGATTTTTCTTCCGTTTACCATGGTTTGCAACTAGCTAGTCTTCATTTTCAATCGGCTCAAGACTAAGCTGAGGCAATCCTTTTCCAAACACTAATACCAGTATAATTTAACCTAACAATTTGATCACTTTCTTATTGTTTTTGAAAGCTGTCATGACTCTTTCACTTGTTATATATGTAAATTTATTTATTTATTTATATATACACACACAAATATATATATATATATATATATATATATATATATATATATATATATATATATATATGCACAAACCGTGGTAAAGAGAAAAAAAATCGATGCAATGATGTCAAAACTTAGTTTAAAAATCCTACAAATTTAAAAAAAAATTCTAGTATTTTTGGTTTGCTTCTTTGCGAGGAGTACACTTGATCGCTTAATAAAAGAGACATTCTCGAACACTGCTTTATCTTATATAATTCTAATTAAACTCAACCTAATGATTTTATCACTTTCTTATTGTTTTAGAGAGCCATCCTGACCCTTTCACTTGTTTTTGTCTATGCAATGTTTAATGGGATTGCTCTCACACACCCCTTTGTCTAATACATGAGTTGAATTTTAATTTTCAAAGTGATATTTTGACATTGAGAACAACTCAAGATAAATGCACACGAGAAACAAAAAATTTAACACAAAAAAAACCTTTAAATGTAGCCGAGGGTTGTTGTTCGCCGCTTGTAAGCTGGTCACTCTCGTCTCCTCACCCTCATCGCTTGCCTTCGCCACCCCACCACCGCTCGACTTTGTTTTGCTTTGTCGCCTGAGTGTTGCTTGCTCCCACCTTGATTTTTTGTCGTTTGCCGAGAAACGACCGTCTAAAGTGTTGACTGGTGCCCACCACCTCTCGACTTCGTCGCATTCCCACCCGAGCGTTGCTCACTTCCACCTTGTATTTTAGTTGCTTGCCAAGTAACAACCGTCCAGAGAGTAGATTGGTGCGGACTCTCTACCTTGGAATGGCGTGTGGACACACTACCTTGGAATGGCAAGGAGGCCTCCCTCACTCTCTCTCTCTCTCTCTCTCTCTCTCTGTGGCTTGCATAAACTTAACCTCTCTCTGGCGGCTCAGCTCCAAGCTCCCCCAGAAGGCAAGGAGTCTCTCAGGCCAACCATGCGGTCGATGGTTGATGGGCCATTGCCTGTGTGTGTGTGTGTGTGTGTGTGTGTGTGTGTGTGAGGAGTTGCTGCTTAGGGAGATAATGAAGCTTAACACTACACTCGCCCTCCAGCACCCATGTCCACACTGTCTTAACTCCTCGCAACGGAAGTTCGTGACTCCACTGGCCCTCTAGTGCGCACACCCACATCCACGCGTGCACGTGCGTGCGCGCGTGCGCACACACACACACACACACTGTGTGCAGTGTAAGTCTGACCCAGACTGGCCAATGGTGCCAATGTAGCGAGAGGAGAAGAAGAAGAAGAAGAGGATTTTAACATCGTAGGAAACTATCCCAAGAGACCTTAAAGATCTATCCGGAGAGAGAGAGACGTGGAGAGAGAGAGAGAGAGAGAGAGAGAGAGAGAGAGAGAGAGAGAGAGAGAGAGAGAGAGAGTTCTCCCTGCAGAGCGCGCATATCTTTTCCCGAAGTCGTGAGGCCGCTGGCCTCAATGTATACACACACACACACACACACACACACACACACACACACACACAAAGATAGGTATGTGCAGAGTGCACACACGCACGTAGATCATGCGACAAGGCAGCTCTGAGTTCACCTTGCACAGCACACGCAGAGCGTCTCTTTTTGTCGAGGTCTTGGAAGGTCATTAATGGTGCGTTGCAGACATGCAATCCAAGCTGCTCACTACCATGGAAGCTTTAAATGCAATTTGTTTTAGCAGTCTCGTCAAAGCTAACCAACTCCCAACTTCTCCAGGTCCTACTTGTTCATTTGCCGATTCAGCTCGTGCTTTTCAGCTCCCCAAAGTCCTTGATGTGTGTGCTCGTCTCTCTCTCTCTCTCTCTCTCTCTCTCTCTCTCTCTCTCTCTCTCTCATACATACATGCACTAGTCAATCGCATAGTTACCCCCATGCGTGTGGGGCGGCCCCCCATAGTTATCGTTTGTTGTTGGGGGAAAATGACGAGGTAGGTTGGGGGTAAAGAATTATGGCTTACCCCCTCTCGATCATGGGAGGGGTAACTAATCTTGTTGATAAAGGACATGGGGTCTAGTGAAGGGATCGATGGCTCCGTGTCCATCCACCGTTGATTTATCTTCAACGAGGCAAAAATTTTAGGGTTCTCCGTCGGTTGTCGAGCCTTGAACCCAAGACCTCCCCGCCCACACTCATCACCCTTATCCAACCTGCCTATCGCGCGTCACTACACGTAAAGCATACGAGTGGAGAAACTTCTACATCAACAACCCTTCTTGGAAAGGTGGAAGCTATTGAGACATCTTTTGATGTCACATGTGCTACATTTATTCCTTGAAACACCCATCATCTCCTTCTTTCACATTGCATGCTTTTGGTGACAAATTTCTCATATGCATATAGAGTGTCCCATAATTGGCACTTGCATCAGGCACTCTTTCCGTGTTTCACCCAAGCACTTACCTTTCATGAACATGTACTTCACGTTCAACTGCTCAACTCCAATAAGAGCGTATACCAAAGGCATTTTTTTTCCACCGGGTTTTTTCCCTTTGGTCATCCAGGTTTTAGACCCTAATCTAAAGATACCTATCACCATCCTCTTGTACATATTCCTTCTACATCAACAATAAGGAAATGCTACTCAAATCAATTGACAAATGAATTGGAGCACCAATTTCAGATCATAGCATACTTCTCCTCAATGGCGAGTCGAAGAATGGCCTACAATGACAAAGCTGCAGACAACACTAACAACATGATTGCACAGGAACAAAGAAGTCCCCAATGAAGAAGAGCAGACATAAAAGTAATTAGAGGACCTCAAAAGATGAATGGTTATGATGATAGATGTCCGCTCTCATGGATCATAGTTCCTGTTGTGGTTCGACAAAGTTACAAGCAGTGCAACAGATGAAGCCAAAATGACAACAAAGACCACATCGCCATCGGCAATCAGGTCATGTCGTGGACGACATGAACGCGAAAGGGGGGTGTGTTGACCGCCGGGTCAACAACACAACATAACTCAAGTTTCGTACCAAAGTCTTATCTTTTGCGAGTTATGAAATGCTGCGGATTATGGCTATAAACATCATTTGTAATGAGTAGTTATTCTAGTTTCAGAAGCCGGGGTGCAATGGCACTTCCAGATTGTAAATACAAAGCCATTTGACCCTTTCAACCCCATTTTTGGTTAAACCTAAGGTAGCCTTAGTATATAAGGTACCTAGGTCATTTTGTAAAAGGAGACTTTTTCATAATCAAAACTTTAGCGCTGCCATCTACTGTGTGTGAGAGAGAAAGAGAGTGAGCGTGAGCTTTATCCTCTTGCTACGCCCGGCTCGCTCAACACATGCACCATTGCTGTAGGCTCGAGGAGAGCTACGCGACAATGCCAAGCATTCCACGCGAGACGAAGCGCACACGCCGACGCATCTACGAGCTATTTGTGGTCGTAAGTGTATCAAACGATGTCTGTTTTCTGCGTGCTAGTAGTCTATAGAATCGTGGCGACATAAGCTACGCATAGGTACTCATAAATTTCAGTTTCGGGCACTTTCAAAATTCTGCTCTGTCATCCTACGCGTTTTCCGTAGATGGGTTTAGAGTGAGGGTTTTGAGTGTAGAAGCGTAGGGACAGGTGTATCCTAGTGAGGGGATGGTGTTCCTTAAGTTTCGTACGAATCTGTCATGATTAGGTGAGTTACCTTCCGTATGTGTGTATGTGGCTAGGTGGTGTAGTTGAGAGCAGTGAGGTTCTTGATTGTGGTTTAATTGGCCTTCCTGAGTGTTGTATGTGTAGGATGGTCTCAGCCTGACAAGCTTAAGAGATTTCCTCTATGTGCCTATCGTGTCATCTGTGTCCTCGATTGAAATTATGTTGATCTAGGTAGTGTTTGCATGCACTTCATGGGTGTGTGAGTCGCCCCTTCCAACATACCAAGGCCTCAATAGTTGCTCTTGCCCAGTGGCTCTTCAAGGAGTAACTCTTGTGGGTGGTCTCCACTTCATCTTCATCATCCAAGAAGTGAACATGTTTTACTCCTCCCCTAGACTTGTAGCATCCAACAACAATTTCTTCACCTTGCTCGCCTTAGACCTGTGCATTTAAATTCTCTCCTTCACCTTGTACATGGATATATTCAGTAAGAGACTGCCGCTTTCTCTTTATGATATCAATTATTTCTTCATGAAACTCCCTCTTTTCTATTCCACGGACCTCACCCAAGGTAAATACCACCTTACTATTTAAAATCCTCTCTTCCAAAACATTTTTGAGATCGGTTGGCGCCTCTATGTCAGATTGGAATTTGTAGGCGGGACCCTTTGCTTTGGATTTTGTTGCTTCCTTCTTCTTTTCTTTAGAGTCTTCTTGCATAGGCACTTTGGGGACTGGCATCTGTTGTGGGGAAGGTGATCTAGGAGGCACTGTGTCATTTCTGCCTCCACTCCTCGTCGCCCGTTTTGAAGGCCCTTCATCCCCACTCTCGCGCCTGCGTTTCTTTTCGACAATGGCCTCATTGGCTTGACATTTGGTAATGTATGCATGCACTGACAAAGAATCTATAGGGTTGGTCTAACCTGTTTCTAGCCGAATGCAGTCTCCAACTTCATGTAAAACCTCTGTAGTCATTTTACCCTTCATAGCAGATTCTATAGCACATGGCCATAGCTCTCCAATACCATTAGATTCATCTTCTCCAACCTTGACTGATCCATTTTTCTTATTAGGATCCACCTTCAACCCATAGGCGGTTGCCTCAACCATTGAGATGACATGGCTAGTAGCCATGTCCTCAACTAGTTTCTTCATCCCGCCTTTCCCAAAGTTTGTCCCCAAGAGCTTACCTATTTCACTTAAGTGAATCTTACCATCTTTAAAGAAAACAAGCTCCTTTGTCAAAGCGTCTTTAAAACTTTCACAATCCCTCCTTGCATGGTAAGTACTATCACACCATATTCATCTATTGACAAATACTTCTCTAGTTTGAGGTCGTTGCCCTGTAGATTGACCCGATGGTTGTGGGGCTTGAGTAGGGTTGACTATCATCTTGTCTCTTCATTGTTGTCACTTAGCTAGCAGTGAAATGGCGTCTTCGACCTCACTCCAATCGTTCTTCCAACCTTGTTCCGCATCCTTATTCTCAAGTAGTAGCTCTAACTTCTCTTGAATCTCTTTACCTGTGGCCAGCAAAAAGAGCTCTGTCTTCTTTGAGTTTAGCGTAGCCTTTTCAGTCCTTGACAATTGATCATATCGGCATTCAAATTAAATTAGCAGTTCGATAGGCGAAAGCCCTCCTTTTGGCCGAACTACCCACTCTAAAAAAGTCCTCTTTGTTACCCTTTCGGATTCCTCCATGAAATACTCTTCCTTCAAGGCCTATTTGAATGCTTCCCAAGTTGCCCCATGCTCATTTCATGGGGTATTCACTAAGGGTTACAGTATGGTATCACGTGAGTGTACAATAGGGGGGTATTCTAAGTCCAAATGGATAGATTTTGCATAGGAGGGTCCCGTATGATATAGGGGTTAAAAAGGCAATTTTGTTGCACGTAGGTGGCATCCCCCTATTACTACTAGTGAATCCCCCGTGGCTCATTTCTAATTCCCCTTACATGCTCTCTGATCTCAAGAACCACAGCTAGTTCAAAACTTTGAATCATCTCTGCGTCGGGCACTCGATGTAGCTTCATCTCCTTTACATATCCACAAAGATACTTTGTTACATATTTAACTTTAAATTGGTCCATTTTCTTCACCACATATTGAAGCGCTTTGGTTGAGGAAAGCTCCCTCCTTTTCGCAGCTTGCTGCTGCTGCATAAACACCGCAAAAGCTTGAAACATTTGCATTGTGGCTGGATCAAACGGAACCCCCCATTGCTCTTGTTGCTCCATAGCTTTAAAATTTTGAATTGAAACTCTCAATGAAGCTTTTGAACCCTCACCCTAGCCTACTTCGCGTCGGGTTCACCAAAAATGTGTCAAGAAGTGCGCAGTGCGACTAGGAAAGCGCCGGGCCTTTGACTGTGAGCATTCATAGCAAAATCAGGCAAGGCATAGATGATTTCAAGCCAAAAACACACTAAAAAAGAACAAAACTTCAGGCATGAAAGCTCCACTTTGAAAAAGAACCAATACTAATTCAAAACTCTTGTTGGAATTAGGGTTGCAAAGAAACACACACAGCTTGGAGAAGACGAAGGAAGCTCAAGGCACACAAGTGAGAGTGTGTTTCTTAGTGTGCAATGGAGAAGATAGATAGCCCTAGAATGAATGGGTATATATACAATGCACGGGGAAAAAACCTCCTAAAGGGGGAAAAAATGCCCCGACGTTCCTAGTGTGTTCACACACATCACTACCACATGTATATGGTAACAAATCCCCCCCTGGAGTGATGCGGTGAACGAGAGCTGGCACATGACAAAAGGGAAGTTCCATGCCCTGAGGACATGATCAGTCCACAAAGGGGAGTAAGCCCAAAGCTTTGCGGAAAACTTCAAACTTCTCACGAGACAATGCTGCTGGCTGAGAGCCACTCCCTGACATAGTGTTAATGCACCTCAATGTGCTTTGTGCGAGCATGAAAAACTGGGTTCCTCCTCGCAACTGCCAATGCGCTCTGACTGTCAGTGTAGATAGTGTTGGCAGTGTCCTGTCCAACACCCAAATCAGCCATAAGACGTTTGAGCCATACACACTCAACCGTAGCTGTGAAGACTGCCTTGTACTCAGCCTCACAACTCGAAGTGGCCACAGTAGGTTGCTTCTTGCTCAACCATGATATACATGAACTACCAAGCATGAAACAAAAACCACTTGTGGACACTCGCGTGTCAAAACAACCAGCCCAATCTGAGTCCGGAAAAGCATGAAAGTCTAGCGGCAATGATCCCCCCTTGGGATAAAACAAGCCAAGATGTGAAGTACCACTAAGGTAAAGGAAAATCCTCTTAACAGCCTACCAATACCTAGACCCTGGGCTATGCATAAATCTGCTGACCTATGAGACTGCAAACTGAATATCTGGCCTCGTGTTGCATACATAAATGAGGCAGCCAACAGCAGTTTGGTAAAGAGTGACATCTGCAGGATCGCCCGCATCATGTAAGACTCAACTTCAAACCTGTTTCCATGGGAGTGGCAATAGGTTTGCAATCCTCAAGTCCAAACTTACATAGCAATGTCTCTATGTAACTTTTCTAACACAAGGCAATACCACCATCACACTGCTTTTAAACTGTATGCCCAAATAATGATGCAACAGCCCCAAATCTTTCATTTTGAAAGTAGCATTCAAATCAGCCTTAAATCAGCAATGTGTGCCTCATTGGGACTAACACCATTCAAGAAAGCAGTAACAATGTCTAATTGATGTATATCCCAACCAAAATGAGTTGCCAATGCACATATAAAACGAACAGTAGTTGTGCGACAAGTGGGAGAAAAAGTTTCTTCATAATCTATACCTTTTTGCGGTGCATAGCCTTTTGCAACAAGTCAAGCCTTATGGCGATCAACCTCATCATTCGGCTTGCGTTTCAACTTGTAAACCCACTTTGTACCAATGGCCTTTTTGCCAAGAGGCAAATCACATAAATTCCATGTGTCATTTTCTATAAGTGCATCTGATTGCATGGCAGCCATCCAACTTTTTGAATTTTGTGCTTCATCAAAAGACAGAGGTTCCTCAACATCATGTACGCTAGACACAGCTAAAGCATAACAATCTGATGCATAAGATTCATGGCAAGAGCCTGAGCGAGTACGACTAGACAAAGGTGCATCCAATTTATTGTCATGCAATGTATGCACCAGCATTTTGGCATACCTCTAGCCTGCTCATTTTCATTCCTTTCCTCATCAAGTACATCATGTACATCTGCATCAGTAATAGGCTGATTTGTAACATTTTCTGAAACCCCCATAGGCTGTACATTTTCCTCATTGGAATTTACATTCGAAATTCTACCACTGAAAAGAGGCAACAAAGTGTCATAAATGTCCTGTGAGCTTACATTACTGTCTCTAGTACATGGTCCAGCAAGGGCTGAACAGAATCTTCCACAAACACTACATCTTGTGAACCCTGGGGATGATACAACCTGTAACCTTTGCTTTCAACACTATAACCAACAAAAATATATTTGACAGCCTTATCATCCAATTTTCTGTGTTGTGTTTGTGGCACCAAAGCATATGCCAAACAGCCAAAAACACGCATGTGCTCAATAGAAGATTTTCTATCGTGTCATGCTTCAAATGGAGTAATAGACTTCAAAGATTTCATAGGACACCTATTAAGTACATAAGTGGCACACATGATGGCCTCTAAGCCAAAAAGAATGCGGCAAAGCTTGACTTTTGACCATACATCGTGCCATTTTCGTAAGTGACCTGTTTTCCCTCTCAGCAACACCATTTTGCTGAGGCGTATAAGGCACTGTACATTGGTGTTTTATCCCATGACTAGCCAGAAATGCATTAAATTCATGAGACATATACTCCCCCCCTCGATCGGAACAGAGGGTGCCCATAGTACATTTCGATACATTTTCAACCATAACCAGAAATTGTTTGAAGCACATAAAAACTTCGGACTTTGCATTAAGCGGAAATAACCATGCATGCCTGGAGTAACCATCAATGAAAGTCACAAAGTACAGGTAATTGCCCAAGGACGAAGTTTACATGGGTCCACAAACATCACTATGCACAAGATGCAACTTGCATGTGGCCCTAACTGAACCATCCTTTGGAAACTTCGAACGATGCATCTTACCCAAAATACAGCCTTTACAAACATGTTTGACAGGTGCTTCAAGAGGCGGCAAAGAAGCAACCATATCAGATTTCTACAAACGCAGCAAACTAGAAAAATTCAGATGCCCAAAACATGCATGCCATGGTTTTGCATCTAAAACAACTCTTGAATTTGCAACTGCATTTGATTTTTTTTTTCTACACTTGTCATACAAAGTGAGCTTATACAGCCCATGACACAAAAGGCCAGATGCAACAATTTCATCACCAAAACAGAGATCATGAGCTGTACATCTGTCATCCACAAATTTGACTACAAGTCCAAGTCTAGCAAGTGCAGATACATACAAAAGATTCTTCTTGATCCCAGGTACATAAAGTACATCAACAATTGTGAAAGAACTGCCATTTGCAGCAGTAAGCACAATCTTTCCAACCCCCGAACCGGATAAGAGGCATTGTTGGCACAAGTGACTGAATTCCCATGAGGGAGAGACTCAAGAGAGGTGAACAATTCACAATGTGAGGTAATGTGCTTTTGCCAGCACCACTATCGAAATACCACACATGTAAATCTGCAGCAACTGACATGCATGCATCATGGACAATAGGATTGTAAGTGCACTCTGCACTAAAAGCCCATTCAACATCAGCATCAAAGTCTGCTTTCACAGAAGACTCAACAATGGATGCATTTGTTGTGGAACCAGCATTTGCAGTGGAACCACCCTCTTTCTTCTTAGCCTCTTTGGCCTTCAACTTAGGACACTGCTTGATCAAGTGATCATTTGCTTTACAATAATGGCAACGCATCTTTTTTTTGCCCTTGTCATCAGAATTTCCTCACGAATGCTGTCAGCAGAAGCATTAGGAACAGAATTTTTGCCACTCGTAGCAAAACCATAAGAAGTGGCTGCATTGCTGTTACCACCCTTTCTTTGAGAAGCAATAAAAGCATGTTCAAGTGCACGCTGCCTAGTCTTGTTTTTTCTGGGAAGTGACTCTTGCAACAGCAATGTGTATAATGCATCAAACTTGACAACTTCAAGATTTCCTTGGGTCATAAGTCTCCAAGTACTAGAAAAATTCTTGTAAGAATCTGGTAAGGCATCAAGAACAGACTTCACCTGCAGAAATAAGTTGCTCATTGATATCTTTGACACCAGCAAGGAAAGTGTCCATTCATCTTCCTCATGCATAATATTCAATTCCAGCTCTTTACACAACAAATCAATTTTAGCCTCATTGCAGCTTGCATAAAGACCTGCTAGAATGTCATAATAATCAATATCTAATTCTCCTAAATGATTTTCTCATATTAAACTGATCTTTTAATGTGGGGAAGTGGTAGGGAAGAAAAGGCTAGAATATTGGTTAAGCTAGCAGACCGGCCACAATAGGGATCCAAAGGAGGGAAAATAGGGATCCAAAGGGGGGGCCATCTGCAAAAGAGCCATGTGCAACAATGGGCTAAAAAGACCCTAAGGTTCAGCCCATTAAGACTTCCAAAATGCTAAGGTTCCAAAATTCAAAGGTTATGACCAAAGGGTTAAAGCTTAGGGGGAATTGGATGCTTTGTGTGCTCTCCAAAGTCAACACATATCCCTACATGGGAGGGGGCAAGCCCTTCTTCTAGGGGATGTGAGAGAAAGCCACACACACACACACACACACACACACACACATAGGCTCCCTTTACACAAAGGGAATGAGGGACACATGTCAGCTCCCTAGTCCAGATGCCCACAAGGTGTGCCCAGTTTCTATTGGATGACCCTTGAAGTGGACCAATGAGAATTAAGCTAGAGTAAATCTAGTTTAATTAATTTAAAAACATTTAATAAAAGAAACCAATGAGAATTAAGTCTCCTAGAAGACTATTGGGCAGTCTCACAAGGGGTCCAATGAGCATTCAGGAGCCCAATGGCTTGCCTGATTCCTATTGGCCAGGAGGCAAAGGGGTCCAATGAGAGTTTAGTTTAATTATTTAATTACCTAAAGCTCTCACAAAAGGGGAAAGGGGGACACATGTCAGAAGGCTATCACTTATGCTGCTTAATAGTCATTGGCTTGACTTGGGGAGAGCCAATGAGGGCTCAACAAGAGCAAATAGCAAGAGGGCTCGCCCGAGAGAGAGAGGGGGGTGATTTTTGCAAGGCATTATCACACATACACTCACAGAATCTCATGTGTGAAGAAAGAGAAGACTATCTCTTCCCAAGCTTTAACGGAGAGCTCATCACCTACTCCAAGCTTGTGAGATAGAAGCCTACATCAACACACTCTTGGCATGTGGATGCAAATCCAACCAAGAGCCAAGCTTCAATGCATGCTCATCTCCTCTACCAAGCTAATTACTAAGCTAAGATATGCTAATATGAGTGATTATGTGAGGAGATGTACATCTTTCTCGTAAGATACTCCTTTTTCCTCTCAATCTACTCTCATACCCTGCTAGCTCTCACCATCTTCGAAGGTGTGTGAGGTCTTGGGTCTGAGAACGGGGATAATTCAAGTTGTGTTTGCTAAGTGTTTTGCTTAGTGCATGAAGCTTTCATCTTCATTGCACTAGCTAGTCTTGAAGGAACACAAAGAATTGTATTGTACAATGTCTCTCTTGATGGGAGAAACCATAATACAAAGCCTTTTGGAGGGGGGGACCAGCTCCATGCAAATCCGGTCCTCAACTGTTGTCATTAGCTTAATTTCTCTCTCTTTTGAAAGTATTGTCGATGCTATCTAACTAGGTGTTATGCTTTTTGTTGCTCTCTCCACCGAGGCACTCTTGTAATTATCATTAGGAATCTATTCTAATGAAATGCCCACTATGTTCATGCTCATTTCCGCTACACACAAATTATTAGGCCATTAAATGTTACATAGAATATCCCAAGCCTGTTTTTCACATTTCACTGAACGAATGTGAGGAGTAATGGTGCGCTTCATAGACAACGCAATCAACACAGGAGCTTGTTCTGTCGTAGGAAAAACAACTCTAATAGCAGCAATCCTTGCAGCAAGACCTGCAACATCCTCAGCATCGCCTATGTCCTCAGAACCAGGACATACATCAATGCTCAACACAATATTCGAGATGCCTTTGACAGAAAACATATTGCATCATGGAGGGTTCATAATCACCGAGCAAAAAAGACCGAGTGAAGATAAATCCAAGCAAATTGATACAAGATCAACAATGGTGAAAGACATGCACATTACTTTCACTACCAAAAAACTTGACGTAATTGAGATTTTAAAACCATTATGAAAACTAAATACTCGAGAGACAAGCAATCTCTTCATACTCGAAAAATATATAATTCTATTCCATGTCGCATATCTCCTCTCAAAAATAGCCCACCAAAAAGTGGCACCTAGATTTTTCAAAAAAGTCAATAAAGAATTTAGCAGGTGCTTGTACAAGCAAGTAAAATTGATTGAGAGGTTAACATGTCTAGCTGTCATGGATTTTATTGTTGTCTTCTGGATTTGTGAATATGGCTGCTGACATGCATGAGATCGTAGAAAATATTTTAAGGGAGTAGTCCAAGACAATAGCAAAGTGGCAAGGTATTTTGATAAGAGGTAGTAAAAGGGTTGTGGCAAGCTATAGTTTACTAATTACAAAAAGTTCTCATCTCGCTTAAGAATGCTGCAGCTTGTGCAGCATTGGCTTCTAAGCTACCTCTTAATTTTTAGAGATCTTCTAATTGAAAATTCAAGGATAAAATAAAGCTTTGAAGAGGTGTCTTGTAAGGACCTTCAAAAGGCTGCTTTTGGAACCACTTTTTGTGAGGACAATTTCTTGCCTAATGAGTCTATCATCATCATTAAACACAAGCGATACAACCCAGAGCCAAAGGCAAGCTCTTTTGCATAGAAGACGCCCAAGTCTCTCAGGTGTATTTGCCTACTAGATGCAGAGATGAAGTCATGAAGCAACAATTTCTAGAAAGCTCCTATACTGTGAGTGCTCTCATTGTTAAAAACACCCAAGGTACTCGGATATCGAGGCTTGCCTAACTCACATAATGGCCATTTAAAGCTTCCAAAGCCTGTCAGGATCCTTTGCAGTGGCATGTAAACAAGAGCAACATCACAGGAGCATAATTGTTTCTTCTACACACTGACGTCTGTGGCTACAATCCAATGCCCTAGTCCCTTGAATCGTGGCAAAAAAAAATCCCTCGCATTGCTCGCCATTACATTGCAGGTGTCGTTGTACTACTGTCATCCACTGCCAACACCTCAATATCATGGCGCCTCACCATTGTTTGGCCAAGAGGCATGCATCGTATTATATGTATGTGGTGAGGCTTTCTTTGCCTGATGCGCCATTTTCTTTGCATGTGGCATTGCATGCTAAAAGAGATCCCTGGTCTGCTTGGCATTTTTTTAAAAGAAATGACCCTACTCGCATGACCCTACCCCTCCCTAGTCTTTTGTTGAAACCAGTCCGCGCCGGCGCAGACTGGTTTCAACAACAGAACAGGGAGGAGAAGGGTCGTGAGGGTAGGGTGATTTTAATAAAGAGCTTTGGTATTCAAGCGGCGGCGTTCAGGAAAATTCGTTGGAGTTTTGGGGGTTGAAGAGTGTTTGGGGTTTGCGGACAGGCTACATTCGAGTACTGTTGACGCGCATGGCCACGTTGGGGGTTGACCTCATCAGATGCTTTGGATGCGGGTGTAAAATCAAATCTTCTGTGCTCACCCCCTTAGCACCCTTCCCTTGGCCTGTCTGTTCCCGTAGTGTGAGAACCCCCTAGCCCCCTCCTCATCACCCTTGCAGGATGCGTACACCCAGCAATGAAACGGAGCTGCAGTTGTGCAACGGCCTATGTCAACTCCCCGTCAACTACCTGTTGCACCTACCGTGCTTGGCCCAATAATCAGTAGCCAGTTCCACTTTACCACCGTGAACAATCTTCTCTGCTTTGCTGGAGACGACCTTATAATAATAAAAACCTTGTTGAAACCGTTCCGCGCCGGCGCGGACTGGTTTCGATAGGTTTTAACCTTATTGCAGTGGTTTCCAATGCAAGCAAAAGGTTGCGGCAAATTACCCTTATTGCATTGCTTGCCAATGCGAGCAGAAAAGGCTCAAAGAGGCTTGCCAATTGAAGAGGCTTTGATAGTAAGTTTTTTGCGTGCAAGGCTTCGAGAGCATGCGTTGTTTGTGAAAAGGGCACTCGAGATGGAGCTAAGTATGCACACTCTACACAGAGCTCAAAACAACAATGTCATGCGGATGATGATAAACAAGGATGCAGAATATGGTTGTTGCATCGATGATCACCCCAACTGGCACGGCCCCACCTATTCATCATCATCAATAATATATTTTCATCAATACACCCAATTCAATTAGTACCACGTGCTCACGTGGTATATAATTAATGTCTGCTACTGATAACTGCAGCTTCCTTGTACATTAGAAGCTATATAACTACGTCCTCACTCCTAATTAATGCACTTGATTTAATTAATGCAATTGAGTACAACGTCATCGTTAATGATGGCCGGGATGATTAGTAGGCAGCAGCAGCTGCAACACTTGAATCGGCAAGCACAATTCACCCAGTCGACATGATGAAGGCATCTTTCCTGATGGAGGAGGTTGTTTTATTATGTAGGGAAGATCTAAATCAAGCTAGTCATCCGCTGTAAGATCATCAGATCCTCTAAAGAATCTTACAGTACTCCATCTAAGAGTGTTGAAACCCTCATGTTATATAACTTTGTTATGATATTGAGTGTGATTTTTGCTTAGTAACTCACCTATTTTGCCCCATAACCTGTTCTACTATGCTAGTAGCTTGTATGCATTTATGTGTGTGTGTGTGTGTGTGTGTGTGTGTGTGTGTGTGTGTGTGTGTGTGTGTGTGTGTGTGTGTGCACCCCTGCCCGTGCAAAACTGCTTTTAGCATCTGATGGGGATTCTCTTGTACATAGTTAAATATAGCCCTGACTTTTTGAGAGAGAGAGAGAGCTAGCATTCGTGTTGAAAACTACAAGCATTGTCCAACTATGACTAGACTTGGTGTTTCATACTACGGGGATTTGCAGAGCATCTCACCGCATTTCTGAACTTGCAAAGCTATAATGGAGAGCACGAGAGCAAGAGCACTCTGTGCAAGCTTGGGAGTCGATAAATATGGCGATGGACATGAGAGAGCTATAATCTTTAAATTGAGTGATGAAGGCACAATCTAGTCATCAATGGTCAGCGACTCATCATAGTAATATGTACAACACACATGCCGCCTCTAGAATCGGGCATTTTGTTGTCTTTTAGTGGGATAATTTTGTGTATTAGGAGGGAGATACGGTCTTTGGAAATTGGTAAAGTACTTGTTGATATTGTTACACATACTTCACTCTTCCTCTTCCTCACTGAAGCTCACTTCCTAAACCACGCACTAAACAACCTCTTGCATGTCACTCCTGACTCCATGTACTAAATATCTCTCACATGTCGTTCCTCTTTTACACATGTCAATCTATGTTCTCCCTCTCTCGCTCTCTCTCTCTCTCTCTCTCTCTCTCTCTCTCTCTCTCTCTCTCTCTCTCTCTCTCTCTCTCTCTCTCTCTCTCTCTCTCTCTCTCTCTCTCTCTCTCTGTCGGTTGAAGATTGTCATGAAAGCTGTTGACGCTCTTATATGTTGTAGAGTCCTGAAAACAAAAGATGCCCAAGATTGTCTCGCATGTCACTATTGTCGAAATTGTTTTGCCATTGAAACATTCATTATACGTGTTTCTAGGAGTGCATGTTTCAAGTGCTCCATGATGTCTAAATGCTCCCTCCCTCCCTGCCTCTCTCTCTCTCTCTCTCTCTCTCTCTCTCTCTCTCTCTCTCTCTCTCTCTCTCTCTCTCTCTCTCTCTCTCTCTCTCTCTCTCTCTCTCTCTCTCTCTCTCTCTCTCTCTCGACTTCTCTTTCAAATGTATGTTGCAACCATTAAATTCGCTCGACTTTTGGTTCGCTCGAAAACATTCGCTCGGTGTATGGTAAGACTCGCATCATGTAAGCCCACATAGGGTAATTTTTCCCATCCAATCTGTCCTCAGCAGAGCAAACATCTTGAACACATTTAAGTTATTGCCAGCCATGGAAAAAGCCTGCACCTGATGTGAAAACTGCCCGAAATGAGGAGACTGAGTGAAACTAGCACGTGCTATATAACACAACCTGCAACAGACTGTATGGGACTAGTTATGTAGTAGTTGGCCCTGACAAAAATTTTGCACAAAATGACGAAATTGCCTGTGTAGACCTGGCTATAGTGGAAAGTTGCCGAAATGAGCCCTAATCAGAAATCTGAGCAGAGCGCCAAAGCTCACTAAAACAAGAGAAAGTGAGCAGGTGTGTGTTGGAGCTGCTCGCGACTAAGCCCGAGAGGATGCAACCTGCTCTGATACCAATTGTTGTAATTAGGGTTGCAAAGAAATGCACACAGCTTGGAGAAGACGAAGGAAGCTCAAGGCACACAATTGAGAGTGTGTTTCTTAGTGTGCAATGGAAAAGATAGATAGCCCTAGATTGAATGGGCGTATATACAATGCACGGGGAAAAAACCTCCTAAAGAGGGAAAAAATGCCCCGGCGGTCCTAGTGTGTTCACACACATCACTACCACATGTATATGGTAACAACTCTTATGTGTGTGAAGGTTAGGTGTAGCCTCACTCCC